>NC_000073.6:139062259-139784759 GCF_000001635.26 Mus musculus
AAGGTCTTTTAGCTGGTAGTTCTAACAGCTGGTAGTTCTAACAGTTGCCTGTTGCTCTGTCTAACAGCTCTGGAAAGGAGTGTAGGCTAATTCCTTGCTCTTCCACTTAAACACTATAGTTTCTGACTTGACCAACTCAGAGGACCCAGGTTCCACCATAGGAGAAGTGGGGAAGGGCTGTCATTCTCTTTGGATAGATGTGGGGCCACAAAGTAGCTCAAGGCTGGACCAACATAGCACAGCTTTGTGAGCTATTGCCCACCAAATAAGTGAGGGGAAACCTTGACCCTTTTATAATTGGTATGCCCAGCCCTCTGATTATTGACTACCTTCCTTCTTTTAATGTTGCAGAGAATTAAGGAGCTAGAAGAAAGAATAGAAACCCAGAAGAGGCAAATAAAGGAGCTGGAAGAAAAGGTAAAACAGATGAATGGGGAGAGGGTGTGCAACTGGAGGAAGGGGACTTGGGCTTGCCTGACATCACATTATAAGAACCCAAGCTCAGGCCTCCCAGTTGAGGTCAGGCCTGCAAATTGGCCCATGCAAAGCAGAGTGGAGACGAACAAAAGGGAGCCTGTTGGGCCAGAGCTGTGGGTACTCTGGGCCAGAGTCAGGAGCCCCTCACACAGCCTCACCCCCGTAGCCCTTGCACTGCCTCAGTTTCCCCTCTGGACCTATATGTTGAACCAGTGACCTGGGGTCCTGATCTATGCTGGTGCCCATTGTGGTGCAGAGGGTTTAACCTTCCAGGTCCATCAACCTTGGCTGTCTGAAGATAAAGTTCCTGAAACACAGGCCATGATCCCCAAGAGGCACAGGAACATTTTGTCCCTGATCCCCAAGAAGTGTCTCCAGTACCAGAGATGCTAGGGTGCCTGCTCAAGCACTTTCTCCAGACCCTGACTGCAGCCTGGCATGCAGGGCCTCTGGTCACTGGTATCAGCAGACTCAGTGCTCCTCAGACCAAGTTGAAAAGTATGTGCCTAGAGAACCCTGCCCCTTGCAGGTCTCCATGCATTCATTTCAGGGCAGTTCCATATCCTCTGCGATTTGAGGCAGGTTCCCAAGTTTCTGGAGTCAGGTGCTTTCTTGAGTCTTGTAATTGTTCCTTCCAGTGGGACAGATGCCATCCAAGTGACCAGCAGCAAGAGGTGGCTTATGGGACCCATCTGCCGACCTTATTCCTTCTTGGAGAATAGGAAGCAGTGTTCGGGCAGGACAGCCTCTAGACCACCTCCTCACAAGTCTTAGCCAGAGCCTGGGGGTGTTCTTTGTTCCCCACAGAGAAGTTCCCAGCAGCTGGCCATTTCAGCCAACCCATCCTGCCTTAACAGTGACAGAGCGCCATCTGTGGGGCATTTGTTGCCACTGCTCAGCGGAACTCACATAAATTCATAGGTCTACCATGATTAGAGGCCCCCAGAGTTGAGCAGGACATAGGCTGTGAAAGAAGGGACCAACAGGGACTGCCTACAAACTCCAGGCCACATGGGCAAACACCTGACACACACACTAGGCACCCAGTGAGGTTGGGGAGGGACATGGTCTTCTGTTTGCCTGAGTTTCTAACATTATCATTTCTGACCCGACAGTCTTAGGACATTGGTAGAGTCCTGGAGAAAGATTTCCACTCTGTTTAGAGAGACGTGGCAAACTGGGGGCTGCTGGGGCTCATTGCTGGGCCAGCATGCTAACTACTAGCATGGGCTACTTGTCCATCAAATAAATGCAAGTCCCTAAGGTGACAAAGTCGTCCCCAGACTATATACTTGTTTCATTTTGTAACTTAGCCCGAGGGCTTGGGCTTGAATTAATAGTAGAACAATGTTAGGTTTGGAGCCTGGGCTTTCAAATTTAACTAAATGCCTGAATGTGATTGCTTGGTTTTCTTCAAGTTAGTCTGGCCCCACCCCCACCCAACCCACCCAATTCTTCAAGTGTCAGATCTGCTCAGGCTGTCGGCATATTTTGTTGTTTATAAAGCAACCACCACCAAACTTTGGTACTTTGTATTTGCTGGGTACTAGGACTGTCCTGTTCCGATGTCATCCTCAGCTCAGTGACACTCCATAGACTCCTGGCCCCAAGAAGCTCAGCTGGCAGAGCCTTGGGATGGGGCCTACCTCCCCATCATCATTTGGGTTAGCATTGTTGCCCTAAGCTTGGGGGTTTTCATGAAACCTCTTGCACCTACCCTGTCCTTGCCTGTCCTCCAGCTGGCCACGACCCCTCTCTATAGGATCATGGTTCATTTCTTTCCAGACAAGCTAAAACTCTTCTTTTTCTTTTTCTCTTTCTTTTTCTTTTCCTTTTTCTTTTTCTCCTCTTTCTCTTTCTTTTTTTCTCTCCTGTTTTTTTTCTGATTCCCCTTTCCTTTTCAGTTTTTATTTTTGTTCTTGTTTTTCTCCCTAGCTTTCATTCTCTGGTCATAGCTGTTCTTGGCACACTGAACTGGTGAGTACATCAGAGGCTGGCACTTTCTGGTGAAGGTCCTGCTCCTTCTTATGGGAGACACTGGTATACCCTGTTGCCTGGGCAGCTGCCTGCTTCCCCCCCCCCCAGGAAAGCAGAAAGGCAACTCCTGGGTCTTCCAAAAGCTCCGTGTAAAGCTACCCCCCTCCCCCAGAAACCAGAAACCCTTCTCCAGGCACTGGGCCCATGAGAGGGTATAAGGCATGCTCATGACCGGCACCCAGTGCCAAAGTCAGTGTTCACTAGACAGTAGAAGGTGGTTTTGTAATTTTCCTGTGTCCTCTGTAGCTCAGGTTTCATGTCCCCAAGTTACTGGGTCACCCACAATCATGGAAATGGTACGAGTGTAGAGCCAGTGCCCTGGCTGTAGACAAAGGCCACACTTGGTCACCACTCTCTGCTCAAGTGTATTATGTCACACTTGGGACATATTGACACTGTTCATCTCAGGGCCCTGGCCCTGATATCCAGAGGGTGCAGAGAGATCTCTCTCAGGGGAACAGCAGTTGTATCTGCCATCTCTTTTCATCCACTAACTCCTGTGCTCTTCTCCCCCCCCCGCCCCCCCCCCCAGCCCTCTGCAAAGGCAGACCTTTGTCCTCTAATGGGACCAGAGAGCAGCAGGTGCCAGAGAAAGTGTGGAGAATTGCACTTCAACACTGAAGACTTGCGAGTGTTTGGGCTCTGTGCCCCGCCCTGTGGAGGATGAGGGCAAAAGCACTGTGACCTGCAGCTACTGTCCACTTGGGGTGAGCCAGGACTGGAACTGGTCTTGCTGACTAGTGCTTCTCCAGGAGAGGTCTAGCTTTGACTGCTGGTGACTTTCAGCCCAGAGAGTAGGCCCCACCCCAATCACACCAATGTGTAATGTTCCCTGCCGTGCAGGGGTAAGAATTGCTCCCGTGCTGGAGCCCACACTGGACACCCACCTCGTTCCCATAGTGACCATCAGTACTCTTGGAAGAAGATCTCAGAACTGCCCAGACTTGCCCCTAGTGGCAAGATGAAGGCTGTGGTCTCAGTGGTGACCCTGGGTGTCACACTGTGGTTACTCACTGTGGCCCTGAGCACTTGATGCTGAACAGACCCCAAGCCCAACCTTGTTCTGTCACACTGGTGTCTCTGTGAGGACAGCTGAGTCATGACCTCCCACCGGCCTCCTACCCTGTACTCCCAGACACAAAGGCTAGAATCCTATCCCCGGCTGCTGGTCAGGAACACAGTGGAAAGATCAGAGAAGAGGCCAGGGAGCATATGGGATGAGTCTGCAGAGGCCTGGCCCTGAAGAGTGTGGATCAAAGCACAGCCAAAGTATGGTGGAGTTGTGGCCCTCCTAGCCTGGAAGACCCCCAGCAGGTGGGCCTAGCCTGAGAACCTCAGGTGGCAAGGGCAGGTGACGAAGGTAGCTGAAGATGGCCTCGTCCACAGCCTGTGCACATAAGAAATGGTCCAGAAGAGAAGGTGAAGACAAGATGCTCCTAAGGGACCATCAGCCTCAGAAGGTAGCCACAGTGCAGTGGCCTACAGGTAGGTGGCAACATCTGCCCACTGGGGGCAGCCTTCCTTTCTGCACTATTTGAAGCCTTTTAGCTTAATTTAATGTGCCTTTTGAGATATGAACGAGGTCTCCCCTGCCAGAGGAGCCTGAGTGGCTATGTGGGCAAAAGGCTGGAAGCCTCCTGAATCCATTTCTAGATGTAACCCACAGATATGGGCTACATACTGTCCCTGTTCCTTCTAACTCAGATGTCTGCGCTCTCTGAGGAAGCTACCATGGCTAGTGCACTCCAGCTCCACCTTGCTGCTTGCAAAACTGAGACAGAAGCTTTCTATTTCATCTGTGATCAGACCCCTCACATAGTGGGAGCTTCCCTGATGCCCCCACACACATAGTGGGAGCTTCCCTGATGCCCCCACACACATAGTGGGAGCTTCCCTGTGCCCCGCACATAGTGGGAGCTTCCCTGTCCCCCTCACATAGTGGGAGCTTCCCTGTCCCCTGTACAGTGGTGAGCTCAAATGAACACAGGGTACCCTCCTCCCCATCTCTACAGACTGGAAGCTCATCCCTGTGATACAAAATGCTCCATCCTGCCCAGTTCCCACTGAAGATGTCAGAAGCAGCAACAGTGTGGGCAAAACCAATCCACTACACATATAACACAAATTGAGCCCAGTGCCTGGCACATTAGAGAAAAGTTCTCTACTCTTGAGCTATATGCCTAGCCTTTCTTACCTTCTATTTTCAATCAGTGCTCCATTAAGTTACCCAGAACTCACTCTGAACCCCAGGGGTGAACACTGTGTTCCTGATGACTCGACCTTCCAAGTAGCCAGGAGGACAGCCCTAGCTATACTGTGGGTAGAACAGATTCCATGACAAGATGGTCCTGTTGGCTCCAGGCCCTGGGACAAATCAAGAGTTTGGTCCCCTCTGGGCCACACCCAGACCATTGTGAGAGGAGGTGACTGAGGAAAAGGCTCCCCAGATCTGCTCTGAGGCTCACTGGGAATTGGGAAAACACTGGGTGTGTGCATCTCTTGGGATATGGAGGCCTGGGGCAGCTTCCTCTGAGGGATGGAGCTTGCCCAGTTTAGGGAAGGGTACAGAAATTCCAAGTCCTCACACCCAGGGTTACCTACAGCTTGCAGTGGGGTGTTGGCTCCAGTGTGGCCCGTTCAGCAGAGACATCCCACCACCTAAGAATGTCGTGTGGTTTCCTTGTAAGTGGTCCTGGTGAGGCCGCCTGTCCTGCCACTGACAGAGCAGAGCCTAGAACTTACCAGGGAGCGTGGTGGAACCTATTGCTGAGCATGGGGGACAGAAGTTTATGAAGGCAGGGGTGGGAGCTTAGAGGATGTCACATATGGAGACCAAGCACGTGCTTCAGAGTGGTAGGGACTAGCCCCCTTTTCAGCTACAGTAAAAGAGAAGTGCTGTGTAGCCATTTTTCCTGTACATGTGCTTCTCCTCATGAGCTCTCCTGTGTTGGCTCCATGTCCATCCCTCCCACGTGTCTTCCTGCTCTGGGAGGCCCTCTAGGGTGAGCCCTCTAAGATGAGCCTCTCTTCCATGATCTGAGTCTCTAAACCAGGGTGTCTGTTGCTCAGAAAGACTAGCATGCCCCATGGACAGTGAGCTGGCTTTTGTGTGGCATGGTGAGTCACTCAGCAAGATGGTCTCCCACCAAGCCTCTTCCCAGGGCTATGGGCATTTCCCCTGGTGGGGCTGAGCAGGAGGATTCCAGGAGACAGCCTTGTTCTGGAAAGATGCGCTTGTGTAAAAACAGCATGAGTGAGATGAGACCTGTCTGTTCAGCAGGTGGTAGGAGGTATTTATTCATCCTTTAAGTCACATTTGGATGCATGTTCTTATGAGCATGTCTTACATCATTCTCCGTCTTCAGTATGGACACGGTGTGACTTCTGTGGCCTTTAGTGTCTATAGGCACATTCAGAAAGCTGACACAAAGGCTTGTTCTAGAAGGGAGCAGGAGACTCTCTGGCTCAGCGCTACAGGAAATGCCAACATGAGCCACACGGGGGCACTCCAATCAAGCAAACTGTGACTAAAAATAGGCTGCAGACACTCAGGCCATCTAAGTCCCTGCTGTGTGCCTTTTGTACCTAAAAGGTCTGTGGTGGGGTTTTTTTTGTTTTCTACTTGCTTGGCTAGAACAATCCCAATCCCAGATCCTTACATGTCTGGCCTTAAAGGTTGCTGGTAGCTGGATAAAGGACTGTAGACATAGGTCAGCTCAATGCCATCTTACTATGGAGACAGCCCTAAGTTCCTGGAAAGGCCCCTAGGTGGCAGAATATGCCTGTCCCATTGGTTGCACTGGTGTTGGCTCCATTCCTACACTTGTGGCCAGGTGGACCTCTGGGATTTGCAGTTACTGAGCCTTAAATCTGGACAGTTTCCAAATGAAGGAAATATTAGAATTTCTAGTGCTGTGATAAACACCATGACTAAAAACAACATGGGAAGAAAGGCTTTATTTTATGTAGTGTCCATCATCCGAGGAAGTCAGGGCATGAACGTAAGCAAAGCAGAAACCTGGAGTCAGAAACTGATGCAGAGGCCATGGAGGAGAGAGGGGCGTCAATGGCTCAATCCTCCCAGCTTGGTGAAAGCCTTCCTTTCTTTTCCACTCCCCTCCTTTTTTTTTCTGTTTGTTTTTCATGTACACGAGTGTTTTACTGACATGTTTGCATGTGAACAAGGCCCATGCCTGATGCTGCTGTCAGTGCTAGGGACAGTGGATCCCGAGAACTGGAGTAATGGATGGTTGTGAGCCACCATGAGGTTTCTGGGAATCTGTGTCCTCTGGAAAAGCAGCCTGTGCTCTTAACCTCTGAGCCACCTCTCCAGCTCCCAGCCTGCTTTCTTATACACCTGCCCAATGGTCACAGCATCCACAATGATCTGGGCCCTCTGATATCAACCGCTAATTAAGGAAATGCCCCACAGGTTTGCCTACAGGCCAGTTTTATGGAGGCATTTTCTCAGTTGTGGTTATCTCTTCTTAAATACCTCTAGCTTGTGCCAAACTGGCAAGAAAACAGAACCAGGATGGGAAGGGAAAATGGGGGCAGGTGAGGGTGGTGAGAGCATGGCAGGGCTGGCCCTTACAGCTGCTTCTCTTCATCTGGACAGTAATAGACATAGACAGTGTGTTAGTTATTTTATGTTTCTCCACTATTATCTACTTCCATCTCTCCACCAATCATCTATCAGTTGCTATTATCATGCCATGAGTTTATAACCACACCCCCAGATTCAGACCAACAATGCCAGAGTTGCTCTAACTGAGCTGTTTTTCCATTTCCAACCTCTTGCTTTGACAGGGGCGGGGCACATGGCTCTTACTCTGCACTGCATTTGTTTATTGTTCAGTCCTGTATATACATCACCTCAGAATCATGAAGACACAAGTTCACTACCGAGAATGCAGCACTATGTCCAGCCTGGTTGTCCTTGGTCTTACAGTGTCCACACAAAATGTTTTTCCCCAAAATAACTGTCTTAGTCAGGGTTGCTGTTGTTGGGCTAAAACCATGACCAAAGCAATTAGGGGAGAAAAGGTTCATTTGGCTTGCACTTCCATGTCAGTGCATCAAAGAAAATGAGGACCAGAACTCAATCAGGACAGGAACCTGGAGACCAGGGCTGATGCAGAGGCCATGGAGGAAATCCGCTTGCTGGCCTGGTTCTTCATGGCTTGCTCAGCCTACTTTCTTACAGAACCCAGGACCACCAGTCCAGAGGTGGCACCACCTACAATGAACTGGGCCCTCCTCCAAGATACACTAAGAAAATGGCCCACGGGCTTGCCCATACCCTAATCTTATGAAGGCATTCCCTAAATTAAGTCTCCCTCCTCTTTGATGATTCTAGCTTGTGTCAAGTTGACATAGAACTAGTAAGCACTACTGCCCTTGTCAACTTGACACACAAACACAACCCCCGTAAAAGCCACAACCTTTCCTTTCTTGTTTATCCCTAAAAGCACACACTGATATAAACATCACAATGTAAAACACCTTGTAAACTTAAAAAGTCTCACAATCTCTTCAAATTCAAACACTTTAAAATTCAGGCTCTTTTAAAATCCAAAGTCTCTTGTAAAAATCCAAAATCTCCCCACATGTTCAGAGTCAACTGTGGGCTCTTCAAGAGGGAAGAATCAGGGTACAGTCACAGTCAAATCTTATCAAAAGCAAACTCCAGTTGTGTGAATAATTCAATGCCCAATGTCTGGCTCCTCAGGGGACTTGGGTCACTCTCTGCCTCTGCCCTCTCCAGCACACACAGCATTGTCTTCTAGGCTCAGGCCAGCTCCAGTCCATCAGTGCAGCTGTTGGTAGTGGTCTCCCCACCGTACCGGCACCCCCAAATTATTGGGGTCTCTGCTGCAACTAGGTTGTACTTTCACAGTAGCTTCTCCTGGGCTCTCTTAATGGCGCCAAGCCTCAACTTTTCTTCATGACCTCTTCAATCCTGGGGCTATAGATGCTACTGTGGCTGTACCATAAACAATCGCCTTCCCTGGCCTCTCACAGTGCCAGCCTCAGCTGCTCTACATGACCCCTTCATGCCCTTAAAACCAGTACAACCTGGGTGACTTTTCACAGTGCCAAGTTTGGTTACCTCTGGAACACAGCTTCCGTGGGCTGACTCCAGGAAACACTTCCCAGAAGATTTCATGCCAATGATGCGGGCCTTTTCTTAGTCACTGCTAATTTCTCAGCTCCAGGTAATGAGTATCAACTGTCCCAGCAAAGCAAAGTTTCACTTCATTGGTGCTTGTCTTGGGGTTCTGTTGCGGCAAAGAGACACCATGGCCAAGACAGCTCTTATAAGGTCCAACATTTCATTGGAGCTGTCTTGCAGTTTCAGAGGTTCGATCCATTATCATCATGGAAGCATGGCAGTGTCCAGGCAGACATGGTGCTGAAGAAGGAGCTAGGGGGTTCTGCATCTTGATCCACTGCAGCCAGGAGAGACTGATTCTGGTCAGACTTGAGCATATATAGGAGACCTTAAAGCCCACTCCCACAGTGACACAGCCCCTCCAAAATGATCACACCTACTCCAACAAAGACATGCGTCCTGATAGAGTGTGTAGCTCTCAAACTTTGCCCTGGCACTTCACAAGCCAGGCCTCTGTCATCTGCAGTTTTCTCAAATTTTTGTTTTCTTCCAAGCTCCCACAGAATAGCTCACCATGCTTGGAACACCCCAAAGGCCTTTCTAGCCCAACGTTCCAAAGTCCTTCCCCAATCCTCCCCCAACAGCATTGTCAGGTCTGTCACAGCAATGCCCCAGGTACCAGTTCTGTCTTAGTCAGGGTTACCATTACTATGGTGAACACCATAACCAAAGCAATTGAAGAGAAATGGATTTATTTGGCCTAAACTTCCACATCATTGTTCATCATCAAAGCAAGTCAGGACAGGAATTCAGACAGGCCAAGAACCTGGAGGCTGGAGCTGATGCAGAGGCCATAGAGGGGTTTGGCTTGCTGGCTTGCTCATCATGGCTTACTCAGCCTGCTTTCTTATAGAACCCAAGACCTCCAACCCAGGAATGGAACTATCCACAATGAGATGGGCCCTCCCCTTTGGATTACTGAGAAAATACCCTACAGGCTTGCTACAGTATGATCTTACCAAGGAATTTTCTCAATTGAGGCTCCCTCCTTTTTGATGACTATAGCTTGTGTCAAGTTGTCATAAAACCATCCAGCACAATAATGCGGGGAATCTTTTCCCCCTCCTCCTCTCCCAGGGCAGTTATTCTCTGTCTCTAATGTTTGGGGTCCTTTGTAACAGCCCGTATTCTCTTTACCCTACACTCTGATATTTCTTTTTCTAATTCCACATGTAATGGTGTTTACTGTTTGTGATGTGCGTTAAGCATTCTCTAGGTTTTGATACATGCATGACACATTGTCCACCACCGTCCTGACAGACAGACAGCCCCCCTCCTCAGTCCTTTATTATTCAGCTCCTCAGCACATCCTGGTAACCCTTGTCTATTTCCTCCCTTAAGTGTTGCCATTTCAAGTCATAGAAATAGAATCACATGATCTGAGGCTTTCGGGCCTGGCTGTCCTCTTAATTGTTCTGTGGATGACCAGTGAGTGCGTCCCTTTCTCTTTAGAAGCATCTCCAGCTGAAGGCCATCAGGGCTGCTTCCAGTTTTTTTTTGGGGGGGCAATTGTGAGCAGAGCTCCCGTGGTGCTTGTGTGCATGTTTCAATGAGTGGGGTCCTTCGGGGGAGGGGGCTTCTGTATTGCCTGGTAATGCTGTGTTTAATTTATAGGAAACGGTTCAGTACCACTGTGCGCCTATGTCTGTCTTCCCACTGGCAATGCAGGAGAGCGCTCCTATGACTCTGTGGGGCTTTGCACTACCTTATTTTGGTTGTAGTTTGTATTTTTATAGTGACAAACAGTGCTGGGTGCCTTTTTTGTGTTGATTTCCCATCCGTATACTTTCCTTGGCAACATTTTTCTTCATATTCTTTTACCCATTTTTGAAATGGCCTGCTTGTTATAGTCTCCTAACATGGTGATTATAATTTTTTTTACATATAGTCTAGATAACATTTGTTTTTCTTATATACATATAAAATTCAAGAGCATTTCCTCATGCCTGTTTTTTAAACAAGTCTTCATTGGGAGATGGCTTATTTGATAAAGAGCTTGCCACGTAAAGAGAGGAACTTGAGCTGAATTCCAAGAATCCACGTTAAAAAAAAGTTAAGTATTGTGATATGTTCTTGTAACCACAGCAATGGGGGACAAGACAGGTAGATCCCAGGAAGTCACTCCCTGAACAGCCCAAGTTTCAGACCAATGAGAGAACTCATCTCAAAACTGTAAGTGGGTGGTACCTAAGGAGTGACACCTGAGGGTGTCTTCTGATCTCTTCCACCCCCACACATGTGCATACATATACACATGCATCCTTAAACACACACACACACACACACAGAGAGAGAGAGAGAGAGAGAGAGAGAGAGAGAGAGAGAGAGAGAGAAGTCTGGCTATGAAGTCCAGGCACTCACTGTATAGCCCAGGCTGGTCTCAAACTCAGCTTTTCTCTTCTATGTTGACATCACAGGTGTTACCCACTATGCCCACCCAGTCCTTTGTTTCTCTTGAGTCTCTTGGAAGTATGCCATAAAGCACTTATGATTTTGATGAAGTCTAATTTATCAGCCCAGCCAGTAAAGTGCTTACCATGTGAGTATAAGGACTGGAGGTTTGATCCCCAGCTTACACATACATACTGGGTAGGTAGATGTGACAGCCTGTCTATAGCCTCTTAAGATGGAAGTCAGAGGCAGAGATCCACAGAATAAGCTGTGGAGCCACAGGTTCAATTAGAGACCCTTCTTCAACATATAAAGTAGATATCGATGGAGGAAGAACCAGATGTCAATCTCTGGGTGCCACCTCTATTTGCACGTACATGGGTGCCCACACATATACAGACATGTATGCATACACACTAACTCAGGCTTACATGTATGCTTAGGTGTAAGTGTATGTATATGCTTATGTGTAAGTACATGTATAAGTGTATGTGTGTGTTTGTGTGTGTGTGTGTGTGTGTGTGTGTGTGTGTGTGTATAGTATATCAGGGTTTTGTTTTCTGTTTTTTGGTTTGTTTGTTTTTTTTGTTTGTTTTGTTTTTTGCAGTGAACTCTCTGCTGTGGAGGAAAAGAAAACATTGCCTTGTTCTAAGCTGCAGATGTTTTCTTCCTTGTTTCCTTCTAAAATGTTCACGATTCCTTTTGTGTTGGAGGCACTCTGAAAGTAGAGCTCAATTTTCAGGGGTAGCCCTGAACCCCTTGTAATGACCACCCCCTCTTCCTAGTAGCCCTTCTGCTGAGCTGGAACAAGCCTACACTTATGGTCAATTCATCCTGGCTGGAGCGACCCTGTTTTCCCATAGGGGGATCAGACAAGTTAAGGCTGATGGTGGCATCTTTCCTATTGGCCCAAACAAACTGTCTGGTCCCGTTTGATCCTGGGGCTTGGGGCTGGGTCTCCAGGGACTGTGTTTCTTCCAGCTCACGGTCTGGAAGCTCGCAGAGTATGAGATTAACTGTCAGCAACCTCAGATTTACAGCTCCTCATGAAGCCCACACCGAATGCCAATGAGCAGCCCCTGTTCTGAGCACAGGCTGTTTCCAGGGCTCCGTGGCTCAGGCAGGCCAGAAGGGATGGTGTCGCTATTAAATCTAAGGATAAACTGCTCTTCTCAGAATACACCCAAAGTCCATGAGCATTGTGCATGCATAGAATTTTATACACACACACACACACACACACACACACACACACACACACACACACACATATTTCTTTATTTTAACCCGAAGAATATATCTTCCTACTGGCTTCGTATATGTCATTTAAAAATACAAGGCCACAGTAGTTTAGCAATGGTTCCCTAAGTGTGGATACTGAGGGGACGCTGTCCCTTCCTAGGGCAATTATTACACATAGAAAGGTCCCCTCTGGCCTTTGGTAAGCATCCAATCCATGCCTGGCTCTAAGGGGCAGGCTGTTAGGCTGCCCATTCTGCTACTGGGGCCTGGCACACAATAGCCACAGGATCTAAATCAGTACTTGGTGTTGGGTTCTTTCATATTCGTGACCTCTGAAGAGCTATTACCCACAACCAACACCCAGCTCTGTGGCCATCCCAGGCCTGGCCCTTCCCCTACAGAGCTTTGCAGAGGACTCTGGTGTTACTATAAGAATAGTTTTCATTGATTCTTAAGTCTTTATTAAGGACCCAGTGGCCTTGGGTTTTACACTTCATAGCATTGTGCTAAAATTCACCCAGGAGCACCCTTAGATGGAAGTGACTCTCTCCCAGTAGGGTGTTACCTCTTACTCGGTGGACCTGTGTGCTGTTTGTAAGTGGTGCTTTTTAAGTGGTTTGGGGGGGGGAGTCCCCTGGTGTGTGTGTGCGCACGCATGAGAGACAGACAGAGAGAGAGAGAGAGAGGGAGAGAGAGAGAGAGAGAGAGGTATTGTTTCTAATTACCCACTGGGGCATGAAGATGCTGCTGTGTCAAGTGACATCAGTGTCTCGCTCTGAGACCCCTTTCCAGTTTGTCCTGACTGCAATGCTTTTATTTTTGCTCTGTCTTTAAAATCTTTGCTTTTCTTGGCAAAGACATTTCTCAAATGTTCCTGGGTGTGTTGCACTAAAATCTCAGACCAGACTGGAACAACTGCTGGGAAATGGAAGGTACCCCCTCCCCCTTGCTCCATTGTCTCGTTCACACCCCACCCCCACCGCAGGGAGCTTTGGCCTGTGGGACAGCTGCCGCCCATCTATAACATGGCCATCTTGCTCTGGGCAATAATGGATCCTTTCATAGCACGACTGGGAGGCCATTAATAAGAGATGTCACAGCTTACGAGGTCAGTGTCAGAAACGTAAGCAGGATACCCTCGCCGTCAGCTGAGAGCAGCTGCCCGCAGCCAAGACAGAAGAATCCAAGAGCCAATAGGAAGCTGGCGAAAAGTGCTCACACCTGCATGTGCCGTGAAGGGTTGCAGGGATGTGTGTTTATGTATTGGATTACATGTGTGCACCTGTATGTAAGTGCCTGTGCATTTGGTTGTGTGTGTGCACACCCACCCATTGAATTAGTTGTATATAGTCAGGCAAAGGGAGACGGAGCAATGTGCTCAGTGTCAAGTCAGGAGGTTTGAGCAGCATAAAGTCTTAGCTTACCTGTTCACCATGAACAAAGAGCCCTGGATGCGTCTAGCCTGTTCTCACTCCTGAAAGTACGCCTTACTTTTACCCAGGATTGGCCTCTCACTTTCAACCGTCTAAGAGCAGAGGTGGGGACCCCTGGGTAAGTACAGGCCAGTGCTTCGTGTCTCCAGACTGAGGTGACAAGGTAGGAGGGGGACTGTGGTGTTTGTGGTCACAGCACTGTGCTGTCCCGTGCTCCCCAGAACTCAGGAGCCGCAGCACTGAGGGCTCTGCTCCAAGCCGTTAGGCAAGACCACTGTGCACCCTGGCGTGTTAAATGGAGCTTGGGACACAGTGCGTTTCCATAGCACAAACCCTTCTTCTTGCCTGGCGTGGGGCCCAGAGGATGGGTGCTCTTTAGGTTCCCTGGTCAATGTGGGCTTCCTGCTCTTGCGCTGGAGGTTGTACTCATAATAGCCTTGACTCTCTAGACTTGACATCAGACCTTTGCTGCCTCCATCTGTAGAGGGCCTGGAGAACTCAGCGGCTGCTCCTAAAGGCCAGAAGGACCACAGAGCAACTGAGAAACAGCGGGCAGAAACCAGCGGTGGCTGCAGAAGTTCTGGAGTCCCATGCTACATGCACCTCTGTCTCACAAGCGTGGGAAGGGAGTGTCCGGAGGTCCTCACATGCTCTCCTTAATGAGCCTCTGGCTCCAAGTCATTAGGCAAGATCACAGTACACCCCACTGTGTTGAAGTGAGCCTAGAGCACAGCATCTTCCCACAGCAGGAATCCTCCTTCCCGCCTGGTGCTAGGCTTCCTTGTCTGCTTCCTTGTCTGCTTGCCTCCTCCTCATCACACCCGGGGTGTAGCACTCTACAACAGTGACTCAACCTCTCTCTGTTCTACCGGGGCCTCTCCAAGAGGATGGGACAAAAGAGGGATTTCTAGAGGTTCCACATGGTGAACTTTGGGTAGTAGCAACGGAAATGTGAGTCCTTCTGTGTCTCAGGATGTGGCCCAGCCTTCCCTGAACCAAGCCTCTCTTGTCTACTCTCTGGGGGAGTGAGTTAGGTTGGTAGATTGATCCTAGGGAGGTCAGGCTCCTAGATTCCCACCTAAACAAAGCATCACTCAGAATCTTGAATTGGGTCCTCCAAGCACTGGGATCGCAAAGGCAACCACAACTGTTTCCTTGGAGCATCCGACCCTGCTTGGCTGGATGGACGGCCATGATCCCAGGGTGAGCATGGTCCTCTAGAGAAACAACTTACTGGAGACACACAGCCATATGCACCGAACGGGCTGATTGTAGAGGTTGGCTCATGTGAACCCAGACACACCTCGCCAATCTGCTGCTTTCAAACTGGAGTCCCAGGAGGAGGGGCTGAGAGGTCTGAGCTCTGTTCCCAGTCCTGCAGTGGCAATTTGGGCCTTTCAAAGGGAGAATGAGTTTCAAAGGGAGATTGAGCCAGGGATCAAGCTGAGCCCTGCTCAGGAAAGTCAGGGAAGTGACTCACAAAGCGGGTAAGAGGCCAGGCCTGTGCGGGATCAGCAGCTGTGCCTGCCAGCTGGCAGATATCAAAGCAAGGAGACCTGAGACCACCCCAGCCCCCGTTCCATCTCAAGTGGGAGGCGCTTGGGGCCTCGCAGAAGCTTCTGGCCTGGAGAGAGACATATACACAGTTGTCAACGACTCTGGGAAGCCGCAGAGGGAGGCCAGGTATGGCTGAACCTTCAGTGCCCTTCTCAGCAGGCAGGTGAGGGCCTGGTTGACCTGAGGCTGAGGCTGAGGGAGCAGGAGACTGATGGAAGCTGAGGGAGAGCTAGGCCTAGGGGTTTAGATAGCGTATCTGGGAGAAAGAAAAAGCTGCTAAGTCACTGTCTCATCGGGTTGCTTATTCCTTGATAGTGCCCCAGATCACAGTGCTGGGGACGAAGGCTTGGTAGTACCCCAGATCACAGTGCTGGGGACGAAGGCTCAGGCTCCAAAATGGCCTTGGTATTGCTGCTTGGTTCTGTCTGGCTTGAACATGCTTGGCTGATGGGACTGATCAGAGAGAGCTTATCAGGAAAAAAAAAATCTGTTTTTAGCCCATCCCTTTGTATCTTGAGGTCCATTACTCTGGGAGCCCCAGAGAATAGTGTTTGGGGTCTGCAGGGTCCCAGGCTTTCCAGTGGGCTCGACAGAAAGGACCTTTTTTGTCTCTGCACTCTAACTGAGTCTGTGGGGCCCCAGCTTTTTCTGCTGTTACCATCTGCAGCAGTTGATTTTGATCCAAGCTGAACTCCTGGGGACCCGGGAAGGTGTTCATCTCTTGTGCCAACAGCTTACTGTTTCCCAACAGCTGAGAGCCTGTGGAAACTCTCAGTGCAAACATAGGCAGCAGGGAGGGCCTCTCCCCGGCTCTGTTTTGACATAAATCAGCATGTGCTGTTTCCCATCCATATGCCAGGGCCATTTCATGTGCTACCCATGAGAGTCGCTTCCACAGCTCCAAAAGCCTGAGTCCTCGTTGCTGCTGGCTACACTCCCCACCGCAAGTGTAGGGGAGGGGACAACAGCGTAGTCCTTGTCCTCATCCCCACCCCACTCCACTCATCTTGGTTCTCTGAGCTGAGCCCTCCCTCGTCTTACCAATTCATAGTGAATCTCCAGCTTCATTGTAACCCAATACTGAAGTTTAATTAAGTGCTCGCTCACCAGAGAGAGGGGAGGCTGTGGTCCTGCTGCTGGCCTTTAAACATGTCACACAACCATGAGGCAGGTAATGGCCTCATTTGAAGCAGCTTGGAGCAGGCACGGGACTCCCAGATGCACCCAGCATCTCCATTACATGCCACTTAGTCAGTTCCTCTCTTGTCACTTGTCTTTGTAAACTGTAAGCTCTTGAGGCGACAAGCAGCAGTCTAGGCCTGCATTTGTTGCCATGGGGTCCTTGGTGTGGCCCCTGACACCAAGAAACACTTGTTATCTGAAAGGGCAAATGACGATGCTCATGACGGCTAAGGGCCATGCCGTATCTGACCCCAGCCTGCTAACTTCCCAGAGGCAGAGGAAATGGAGTATTACAGGGTCACCAAGATCACCCCATGCTGGGCATCTCACTAGAAGTCATCCCCCTGTGGCTGAGTTATCCCTGCTACGTCATCAGCTACACAGCTCTGTCGACACAAGGGAGTGTGGTGCACAGGCAAGGTCATGGGGACCTGAGCAGGTTTCTGTGTTCTTCTCTTCCTGTGAGGTTTCTATGGAGCACACCCTCCACAGAAGGGAAACGCAAGCGCATTTATGCAGCGCTTCCCCTGGGGAGAGTCCACTTGAGATGCATAGTTCCAGGCTTTGGAGGGGTTTGATTGGTTGGGTACCCAACCCCAGTCTACTAAGTTCCAGACCTGGGAGGAAAGGAATGCCTGCTGTCGTCTGATCCTTTGTGTGGTCCAAGCAGGGAAAGTCTTGTTTCAGAAGTTGTTTTCCCCACTCCAGGTTGCAGGCAGGAGAGTACCTTCGGGCTTCCTGAGTACAGAGGCCACCACTGTGAGTGAGGGTGTGGCGGTCTGAGCTAGCACTGGTAAAGCAGTTGCATGTGACATTGATGACCTCCATGGGACACAGATACCACGACCAGGCACACAAGATGGTTTTACTCTTGCTTACCCTGTGCCAGCATGGCTCCAGTCTGACTGAAAACTTGACCTGAAACTGAACTAGTGGCCAGAAAGGGAATAGCTAGAGGAAGAATAGTGTGGTTTCCGAGGCTTGGGCTTGGGGAGTAGGGCACAAGGAATTTAGTAGGACTGGAACCCTGGGACCAAAAAGATATCCCTGAGTATATGTGTGCACCCAGTATGCATGTTATATGGATGTATGTACTGTGTGTGGTACAGTCACAGGTGAGAGAAAGGCAGAAAGGCAGCCATTCTAGAAATTGTGCGTGTGTATATGGATGTACAGATGTACCTGTATATGTATATGAATATTGTGTATGCATGTGTGTGTTGTACTGCATACAGATGTGCACAAATGGACATGTACGTTCAGTGTGCCTGTGTAAGGCACACGGTCATGGATGAGGACAGAAAACCACCTGTTCTAGAATATCTCTCTCTCTCTCTCTCTCTCTCTCTCTCTCTCTCTCTCTGTGTGTGTGTGTGTGTGTGTGTGTGTGTGTGTGTTAGTAGCATTCATGTACCTACACATGCAGTCACAGATGAAGGCAGAATGCCACCCACCTGCAAACAGTGGCAATGAATGGAGTGTGTGAGCAAAGCAGGGAGGCTACTGGCCCAGACGAGTGACAGAGGGAATGGCCCCAGGCAATCAGATGCCCTTGTCTCCCTTCAGTTTAGGGAGTGGCTATTTTAGGGTTCTGCATATTATTTTCAATGGATTTTGCTTCTTCTTATCATGTGTGTAGTTCATACTCTGGACAATTGATCACATAATTCATAGAGTCAGTACATGGAGTGGGAGGGGGATGGATGTGTGTAAGGGCTGATGGGTGTGTGGTAAGAGCCTTGGGTGGGAAAGTTAAAGAGTAGACCATCAGAGCCTCAGGCTTCATCAGCCTCTAGTGTCACCTGGGCATTCTCCCCTTTCCTCTCTGGAGCTTTGACTTTCTACCTTAAAAATAAAAAAGCCTAGAATTGAAATAGTCCCCTACTTTAATGTTCTAAAAATAGATGGTTCTGTGACAATTTATCTAGAAGTGAATCCGGTTAAAGGCAGAGAGTAATAAGTTATTATAATGACTGCATTGATTCCAACTAAATGTGTGCAGAAGTTAGCATATACATAATGTGACTGCTTATTATAATTCTTTAAAATTCTTTAACCTTTACTATTTTTAAATTTGTTATGTGTATGGGTATATATCTGTTTGTATATGTGAAGAATGTGCATGCAGTACCAGCGAAGGCCACAAGAGGGGGTGGGATACCGTGGAACTGGCTTTACATTAACTGTCCTGGGGGTTCTAGGAATCAAATCTTGGTTCTCTGTAAGGGCAGCCAGTGCTTTTAACCACTGAGCCATTTTTGCAGCCTCTAATTTTTTTAAAAACCGTATGTGAGGTGATATCCTGTTAGGTAGCTGTTAGTGTCCGTGGTCTTGGGTCTTCCCCCACCCACTGCATCCATTGCTGATCAGTTTGAAAGGAACTTCAGTAGCTCCTTCAGTGTCTAGAAACATTAACAAAAAATTTAAGGTAATAAAAGAAAGTTAGAAGCTAGCAGAAGCACCCCTCCCCTTTTTTAAGCTCGGAGAAGAAGAGCAAGTTGAGAAGAATTTGGCAGTCTCTAGGGACTAGTGAGGACGGGTTCAGATGGATTCTGCAATGAGGAGTGTAGACTAGCGTGTGGTGCAGTCTCCTGGGAGGGTGTCTGCTCAGATGGAGGCTCCGTATGTGCCATTAGTGCAGTGTCCCCCACCCCCACTCCCAACACACACACACAAAGCCAGCTCCTCCAGAATGTGATACTACTGCCTGCATGAAGAGCCAGTCTGGACGGAGCCCTCATTCTCCCTGCTCTTTGTGTGCCCCACATTGTGAACACTCCTGTGTGTGTGTGTGTGTGTGTGTGTGTGTGTGTGTGTGTGTGTGTATGTGTGTGTGTGTGTGTGTGTGTGTGTGTGTGTGTGTGTAGTATGTTACACTAAAGCCCTTGTTTCTGCTCTTTTTCTTTCTTTCTTTTTTTTTTTCAGAGAGAAAACAGAGCAGCCATGAGGACGGTCAAATGAGGTTTCCATTGTGCTAGATGGTACATCCAGCGTCCAGGAAAGTCTTCCCTTGTATGGACCAGCTGCATCCTGGTTGGAGGAGACTCTTCTGTCCTCATCGCATCCCTGCTAGGCTAA
This sequence comes from Mus musculus, assembly GCF_000001635.26. Classification (NCBI taxonomy): domain Eukaryota; kingdom Metazoa; phylum Chordata; class Mammalia; order Rodentia; family Muridae; genus Mus; species Mus musculus. Next base: position 139,081,832 of record NC_000073.6, read on the forward strand.
GATTGTCACCCTCTGTGCTGAAGTCAGGAGGGCATGCGTGTGCATGTGTGTTCATGTGTGTGCTTCTCAATGAGAAGCCAGTGCCCGGATTAGAGCCCTTTCAAAGCACCTAGAAGCTGGCACACTGGATAGGGAGATATGCAGTCAGGTGTGACCATTACATTCAACATTGTATACTAGGAAGCTCAGTAGCCAGGGGGAAGGAATGAGGGTACTGTCTGAAAGTATTAGGTTCATCTTATATTTGTGTCAGGAAAAATGTTCTGCTGTGGTGCCGATGACCAAGTAGTTACAGGCCCCTAGGTCAAAATCAGAGAAAAGCTTACAGGATTGGACACATGGGCCCTTTTTTCAGCGACTCCAGGATTTCTGCTGGGAAATGCACTAGGTGCTCTTGGTCCTTCCTGTTGGCTACCCATGCCCAGTCATCATTTCTCTAGCTGAGCCTGACTTTGGGTTTGGTCTTTGAATCTGAAATTTTTAGTCCTTAGTGCATGGTCTTGTCTTATTTAAATGACTTCCTTCCCTTGACCCATTTGCTGTACTCAGCACTGAATGGCAGCAATAGGGCTGTATCAGCGGTGCTGCCACAGATCTGAAGGTGACAGAAACCACTGTGTTAGTGACCGATGGACCGTGTAATGCAGGCATCTCCAAGCTGTCTCAGGTCCATGCTGCTCCCTGCCCACCAGCGCTCCTGGCCCAGCTCTAGGTGAACTTGCAAGAGATCAGTAACTCAGTAGGAACAAAAAGTTGCACTGGAAACTCACCCCGCCTCACACCCCTTCGGTTCAGTGGGAACGTGGGTCTGCATGTTGTGTGTGTGTCCGGAATACTTCATCATACTCCCCACCCACCCACCCAACACTCTAAATTACAGAACTTTGTTGTTTTTAAGAAAGGCTGTATAAGAAAGAGAAGCATGTAAATAAGTCCCAGTGCTCATTAAGTCGTTACTGTTTATGTGTAAAGTATATGTACATAGAAAGAAAAATGGCTCAATGAATGTTAGGTAAAATCCCCAAACCAAACTGCATTTTTACCCAGCTCTGTTCCTGAAAGCACATGCTTAGCTGGAAGGCTGTCCCTCCCTTGTCACCTGATCCCAAAGTCAGATCTGAACTTGGGGCAGGGATGGGGGAGTAAATTCGAGCCTTTGTTACTGATTCTTGCTGCCAATGAGCATCTGAAGAGCCCAAGCACTTCAAAAGTAAGGTGCATTTTCTAAATCCCAGACTGAATCTTTTATCCCAAATGCTGGGTTGGACAGGATTCCCTCCCACGTTTGAGCTCCCGCTGCTATCTCCTAAAACAGGGCATCCGTGTGCCATGGCACTGCCCTGGTGAAGCAAGAAGAGGGACCCTGACACAGCCCCCCAGGATCTCGAACTGTGCCACTTGAGGTGTGGGCCTCGGCTTCACGTTGCATGAAGTTGTCAGCCCGCTCACCCTGTGTGCAGCACATGGAACAGCATAAGCGTTTTCGTTTGTCTAAACTAGAAATCCACGTAAACTGCAGAGTCCTTTGTGAACAGCCGTGTGGTGTCTACTTTGTTTCTCTGGTCTAGCGTCCTGTTGCTGAAGGCTGTGATGGACATCTTTGCCCTTGCAGACTCTGTAGCCTTCAGGAAACCTGAGTGCCTTATGCAGCTTGTGAACACCGACTGGAAGTCAGGAGGGAGGGTGGAGAGTGGCTCTGAGGCACACTGATCGATCAGCTCTGGCCATCACTCCACCATCGAACCCTTTAAGGTGGGTTGTGTGTTAAAACACAGTCATGGATCTAAGTTTAGGCTCAGGAAAATCACATTGTGAGTATATGTATCAAAGCATATATTTATTGTTATCTTTTCTTAAAAAAGCTTTACTGTAAACTTATGCAAAAAGGAGCAGAACTTGGCTTCTTGTGGCAAAGTGCCAGGCAGTATTTGTGTTCGATGAAGCGATCCTCAACACAGCCCCTCTCAACACTCAACCTTTCCGTTCCGTGCTAAACAGTATTCCCAGGCTTAAACTAGGTTTGTATCGTGGTCAATTATAAATTTTACACATATTTTTGTATTGTGGTTCCTATAATATATACCAGAGAATTTTTACTTATTTGTAAATTATTGTACAGTTTTAATAAAACTTGTTTTAAATCCTAGCTCAAGGTGTCTCCTTGAGTGTTATTAAAGTGTGAATTTATTATCTGTCTTAGCCTTCCCTGCCTTCAGTATTTGGACCTCATGCCCACTGGGGAGGGAAGCCCACACCTTATCTGCAGCCTCATCCACAGACACTTAAAGTCATTGGAAGGACAGCCCCTTCAGTCAAAAGACGCTGGCAGTCGCTAGCTGAAGATGGCTACCAGTAAGCTCTATTTCAGTGACTTCATCAAATTCAAGTAGCTTAGGAAAGGAAAAAAAAAAAAACCAACCCTTTGGCACCTTAATAAGAACAGTTGGCTATATCCATTGTAGAAGCTCCCATTCTGATGAGGAGCTGAAATTTTACAGGTGCCTTGGGGGAGGGGGTGTCCAGGGCAGGTGGGAAGAAAGGTGGTATAGTCTAGACTCACTGCCAGGCCCATGACCCCTGTAGAGTGTCACAGCAACTCATTGTCCAGGAATGTGTTCTAAAGGACTGGCTGGGTGGACAATGTGAAGGTGGGGGTCTTTTGTTTAAAATCCATCCATCACTGTAGACTCCACAATGACAACAATTAATGTCCTGTGGGGTTAAGGGGTGTGTCTGAGAACACCTCTGGCTTGTTCCAAATCCTTAACCTCGGCTTTAGAATAGGCTGTCCTTGCTGGTCCTTAGACCCTCTTCTTACATCATGGTCCAGCATGGATGCATCATGGTCCAGCATGGATGCATCATGGTCCAGCATGGATGCATCATGGTCCAGCATGGATGCATCATGGTCCAGCATGGATGCTGCCACAGCACTTGGAGTAGACACCAGCTTCACAGCTCTTGCCCTGCCTTCTGGGAGTGGGGTGGAAGTTGTGTCCTGAGGGCAAGTCGCCAGGGTTCTTCAGGACAGTTGGTGCCTCTGGCCTGGCCCAACGCTTTCAGCACCCTCTGTTTATGGACAGCATCAGTACAGAAAGGCTTATGTGGGCTCCGAGGGGGCCCAAGAGGTTGCAGCACTGCCCCATTCCACATGCAGGCCTCATGCTAGGGGTTGGGGTCACCTGGCTGCAAATATCCTACTCCCACTGTGATAGCCGGCCCTACCCTGCATGTCTGTGAAGCCTCTGGCTGGGCTTAAGCTTGGTGTTTTCTTCTGCTGTGCGGAGGATGTCTTGGAAAATAAGAGCTATCGATGGATGCACCACCCGACAGCCTGAAGAAGTCCTCAGGTTGGTGAGCTACACCAGGAACCACAGGGCCCCCAAAGAGCCAGGCAGAGATGATCCAGCCAACGCAACCTGTCCCTGGGGCCTGCCCAATGTGGCCCCAGTCTGCAGGCCTCAGCAGGTAAAGGAAGTAGGACTCAGGTTTGGGGCAGGAAGCTTGGCTAGCTATCGGTCCTGGTCCCACCTGGATTTCTCTACAGAGTCTCCTCTTCGGTCTTCCCTGGCAGTGTCCAGTCCAGCCCTTTCATCTTTGTCTTGGTTGTTTCTCTCTGCCACTTCAATGACTACCCACCTCCTACCTTAGACTGGTGTGACCTGCCAAGGAACAGTTTGGCCTAGGCATCACCACTCCCTAGTCCCGCGGTCACACCAGGCTAGGGGATTGCGCTCCAACCCGGAACCATTCCTTGAATATGTATGGATTCTGCTAGAGATGCTAGGCTAGATTTTGGCTCCTCCACCTAGATGTGAGAATTAGTTTTGAACCCTGGAGCCTAGGATGCCTCGGGCCACCACAGAACAAGGCTAGGTGCGGCCAGGCTGGCCAGGTAACTCTTCTCCTGTCATTCCCTGATTGCAAACTTCATAAGTGATGGTCCTGACAGGTCGTAAGTCATCCTTCTCTACTCCGCACAGGTGGACCGGGGTGCAGTGGTCCCAGCCTGTGGCCTCCAGGATGCTCTTGGGGAAGGGAGGGAGAGAGGGAAGGAAAAGAAAAGGAAAAGGGAAAGATTTCCAAGCAAACCAGCACAAACGGGAGCAAGGGGGAGGGGCCCGGATGCAAATGACGGTCGGTGGGCGGGGCCTGGATGCAAATAAGCTAATCGGAGCCCAGAGCCGGGCTAGCTCACACTCGGACTTCCTAAGCTCCGCGCGTGTCCTCGTCGGTACGTCCACGCCCGCGCAGCCCCTACCGAGGACACTCAGCCCGCCCGTGTATCAGGATGTCCTTCCAAGGCAAGAAGAGCATTCCCCGGATAACGGTGAGTCGGGCCCCCGCCCTCGCTGCGTCTGCGCCCCTTGCCCACGGCGGGAGTGGCTTGGCTTGCACGCTCAACGGACGACCCTCCCGGCCCTGTCCGTGAGTCCCACACCTGCTCCAGTCCCCAGCCCAGCGCCACCTTTTCTGCCCTCTCCTTCGCGCGCCGCCAGCAGCGGAGAGAGCTCTCCAGGCCGCGCGGAACCCTTTGCGCAGTCGGCGCACAGGCCCGCGGCCCCGCCAGCTCTCCGGAATCCGGTGATCCGCTTGGAGAGGCCGGGTACGCGAGCGGCCTGCTAGCCGGAGCATAGGTGGCCGGCCTCCTGCTGGGTCTAGCGTGTGGCGGATGGGGTTCAAGTGGACATTGCCTGGAGCTCTGTCTCCAGGACGCCCGGCGGACACAGCCTTTGTTGGCCCCGGGGCCTCAAGGCACTCGGACGTCCGAAGCTGCTCCCAGAGCAGCCCGTGGCCGTCTACCCCCTGGGCGCGCCGCTTTCGTGTCTCTAGCGCTTTGTCCGAGACAAAGCGATTTAGCCCTGGCTAGTAGATCTGATGTCCCTGGAGGCCCCGAGCCCCTGCACGAAGCCGGGTTCGGAGACTCCACGGAGAGGTGAGTACTAACTGACCACTGAAACCAACATCCCTACAGAGCCCCCTTTCAGAACAGACCTCCTCAATACAGACACGCAGAAAGTGAGAGGTCAGTGTGTCCACCCTGCCGGCCAGGAAACAAAGCCTTCCCAATGGGGCTGCTGGAAGCCTCGGGGGAAGGGAAAGGGAGCTGGGATCAGCTGGACCAGGTCGCGGGCTCCGGGAGGTCTTTAAAAAGCTCTAGACTTGTTCTCATCATAAGAGCTCTGGAGTCTAATCAGGCTGTTGGAGAGGTCAGCTCCCTAGCCTTCTACGGGGAGTCCTCTTCTCCTATTAGAGGAACCAAAAGTAGTTCCTGCCTTTTGGCTGCCTACTGTTCCTAGGGGTCCAGGCCTGAGGGAAAAGTCCCACCAGCTAGCTGGCAGTGAGTAGAGATGGAGGTAGCAGTCTCCTGCCTAGTCAAGCAGTGTTCATGAAAAGAGAGAGGGCTCACTGGAATTCCCATTCATCTAGATAGTGTATATCACAGTATTGCTTGCTCCCCCAAATCCGGGGAACCCCAGAGTGCAAATTCTGGTGCCTGAAAATAGGAGTCTAAATAAGGACCCCCAGAACTCAAGATTTCTGGCTCAGAGATTCCTCCTAAGGGCTGAGTTATCCTAGATTTTTCTGATAATGGCTAGGCAGAGAGGGGAAGAGGAGGGGTGTGGTCCTGAGTACCAGCCCCACGAAGTGGGTGGCTGTGGTAGGCCTTTGTAGATACCAATGCTCAGTGAGACTGGTTAGTGAGCACTCAGACATTTGGAGAGAGTTTGTAAAAGAGCTGCAGCCATGCTAAGTAGAGTCAGCAAGCTACTTCCACGACGGGCCAGATGGGAAGTCCATTCAGCTTGGGGGCCATGCCATGTCTATCTTGCTTGAGGACTCCTGGGCAGGGTGATTTCATGGACAGGAATGGACCTATGAACCTCATCCCTAGATGCTGCAATGTGGATTTCACAAAACGTTTACAAGTCATTCTTTTCGTCGTTTCCCCCAACCAGCTTAAAAATCGTGTGTGGGTAGGGGGCTGGGTGATGTAGGCTGGGCTTAGTTGCCAGGCCTTTGGAAGACTGTGTGGTAATGACAGAATAGGAGAACCCTGAGAATTCAGCCCAACACTAGGCAGTTGGTCAAAACAGTGGAGTATACAAAGGGCTCCCTGTCGTCCTTGTAGGCTGATAAGGCTCTGCTTGGCACTCTCTCAGCTGGTTCTCCTGGCCTCACACTGGTGTATAACAGGGCTGAAGCTGGCCTGGAGGTCTGGCTTGGCTGCCACATGGGCCACAGGAATTTGGGGCATGTAGCCAGGTTTTCTTGTTCAATGAGGAGTAGTTTCCCTGGCTAGTTCACAGGAAGAGTTGGGGCTCATAATGGGTAGGAAAGGGGCAGCCACAGGTTTCTTCTGCATCTACCCCTCTGTTCCTTGTGTGTCTCCACTATTTTCCACCAAAGCTAGGCCATTGATTCTGAGGCCCATGCGAGAGTTTCATCTGCAAGTCTCCCTTTCTGCCTGACTCCTCCCTCCGGGCTGGTCTTCGAAGTGTCTGTCCTATGGATCCTAAGCATTGGAACCAATCAGTTTGATACTCTGCCTCCAATTTTGCTGAGGTTAGCCCACAGAGAGCTTGCCTTACCCACTTGAATGTCTTCACACTGCATCAGAGCCTGGAGCCTTCTTATTCACCGCCCATCCCTTGTGCTCACGGGCTTTCTGTTAGTTCTGCCCATCGACACCCAGTCCCCATCAAATCTGTTTGCTCATGTCAGTAACACTGACCAAGAGCCTCTCACCTTCCCAGAACTACCTAGGAAGCCATTCAAGCAGCCATCTTGCTTCCCTTTTCCATATCATAATCAGTTTTCCTTCTGACAGCCTAGGTCATCTCTGTATCAGAAAGAACTAATCAAATGCTCCTGGCCCCAGTGTCATCCCGTGGACTCTGAAACCTGTATGGCTCAACTTGCCCACCTCTGATACCTGGTCTTCGTCTTGTTTTCCCCATTTACTGTAGCCCTCATTTGTTCTGAGGCTTAATACCAACCCAAGCTCTTTCCTGCCTCAGGGCCTTTGTATATAGCTGCTTCCTAGCCTGGAACAATCCTTTACTTCTGCCCCACCACACTGCTCTCCTGTACTAGTTCCCTAGAGAAGCCCAGTGATGCTCAAGGCAGCCTGGATTCCTCCCGCAGTTCTATGACCTGTGCCTTGCTAGAGACATGCGGCCTCCATCTCTCTATACCGGGGCTGTAACCTCTGGATTCAAGGCTAAGATGTCTGGCTTCTAGCCCCATCATGGGCCTGTAGCATTCTGGTGTAACAGCCCAGTTCTGTTATTGCCCATCTACCTTTGTCAGTACAGATGGAAGAGGAGTATCTAGGTGCTTATTCAGAACAGGGAGGTCACCAGCCCTTCCCTCAGGCCAGATTCTTTTAGGAAGATTCAAACGTAGCAGCTGCTTCACCCACCATACTTTCACCAACACAGCTTTGCTCTGGTGTCCACACTTAGCCCCCTGCCTTCAGCATCTGCTGAGCAGTTAGTGCCAGGGCTGTGTTGGACTCTGCTCTGAGTATCCCGCTTTGGAGTACTATCAACACACCTTTGAGTTGGTTCTTATGGCTTACAAAATGAGCCAAAGCATTTCTGTCACTCTAGGGAAAGACATTCCTAGTCGTCTAAGATGTCTCCCTCAGCGCCCATTGTTTTCTCTCTGTCAGAGCGACCGCCTTCTCATCAAAGGTGGGAAGATTGTGAACGATGACCAGTCCTTTCATGCTGATCTGTATGTGGAAGACGGTCTGATTAAGTAAGTTTCTACCCAGAGGTATTTGTAGATCTGCCTATGTGTGGAAGTTGGTTACCTGGTACTCAGGTGTCTGCTTTGGATGGAAATCATGCAGACACTTCCCCCTGACGCACACCAAAACCCTGTCCCTGGGAACCGTCCTTGAGACTCGATAGTCTTGCCGGATAATCATAAGACCTTGAGAAACACAATGGGCCCAGCGTCCGTGTATCTTTGTGTTATCACAGCCTTTCTGGGCTCCTGGCGATGAATGGTAAATGCTGAGCTGCTCACGCCTCTGTTTTATGTGCCAAGGAGCTCTAGCACTGGTCAGTCCAGGGGCTTCAGTGGAGGGCAGGAGGAAGCCATATTGGCACAGCACTGGGCTCTCTGCATTGCTCTCCCGAGACAGTGTGAGTTATGTTCTCTGGCATCTGGGCAGATAGGTAACCATCTGGCCTGCCTTTTCCTCACAGGCAAGATTCCAGCCCTCACTTCTTCAAGCCTCTGCCATGGAGCTAGCTTGAGTTCTAACTGGAGCTCTGTATGATCAGTGATGACTCTTTTTTTGTCGCTTTCAGACAAATTGGAGAAAATCTCATCGTCCCTGGGGGCATCAAAACCATCGATGCTCATGGCCTGATGGTGCTGCCTGGGGGAGTTGACGTTCACACCCGGCTGCAGATGCCTGTGATGGGCATGACCCCAGCTGATGATTTCTGTCAGGGCACCAAGGCGGCTCTAGCAGGCGGGACCACCATGATATGTGAGTGTGCAGGCGGCTTGCCAGATAATCATGAAGCCTTGAATAACACAGTGGCTCCAGCTTCCATGTGTGCCTTTGTGTTATCACAACACTTAGTATGACTTAGTAACACTTAGGCTGGGTTTCTGTAGATGCTTAGGTGTGCTGGGACAGCGAATCTCCTCACTGCAAGAGGTGGGTTTTCTCAGTTCTGTTTCTCTGTTACGTCTCCATCTAAAACATGCTGGGCACACCCTGGCCATTCCTGCATCTCTTTCTGGGCCAGTTGCCTTGGCTCATTCTAGGATGCTGATGGGCTCTGGATAAATAGAATTGTGCCCACTTACTCCCCCTAGGGGATTGGCAGCTGCCCAGAAGCTGAGGTTTGGAAATCTCAGTGTTCTGGACCAGAAGAGTTGTGGCTGAACCTTGCCTTTGAAGTCTGTTTGCAGTAAGTTCTTGCCTGTATCAAGAATGTTTTTGAGACAGGACATTCACACTTCCGTGTTTGAGCTCTCTCTGTGCACATCTCTCTATTTGGACTCATTATTATGCCCCATATACGCATGCTATATGCCTTCAAGATAGGAGGAAAGGGCTCATCCCTAAGGTCTGAGGATAAAGGATTTACCATACAAGTTTCTTTGTGCACCTGGTACACAGTAAGTCCCATCCCTACTGCTACCAGGGGAGAGACTTCTAGGGAGTCCGGGCACTTCACAACAACACTCAGCCATTGCTACACCCACAGCTTGATTTGGTTCACCTTCTCACAGACTGAGGGAAGGCTAGCAGCAAGGTGGCCACCACAGGCGCCTGCTCAAGTACATGTGGTAGCCCAAGTGAGGCAGCACAGCCACGCTGTTACACGACCCATCCATGAAGTGTCTCTGGAAACACAAACAGGATATACATAAGGCTGAAGCATAGGCTATGTTGTGCTCGAGCCCACTCCTGGCTGGCGATCTGAGTGGTGTACAAGTAGAGTACAGGGAACGTGGCCTGGAGATGAGGCAGCCATTGGTTCCTGAGGTGCACCGTTTTGTTTAGCAGCCCCTCTGAGCTCTCTCCTGGCACATCCCGGGATTGACCAGTGGGCAGTGTTTGTCTCTGGAAGGAGCCAGCACAGTGGCCACATGCAGAAGTGATTTGGGACCATTTGGGCCTTGTGGAGTCAGCGAGGCCATGGAAACTGACTCAGTAGAAAGAGTTTTCTAGAAGCCTTCAGGTCCACAGGGCCAGCACTGTGGACAGCTGGAAAAAACCCTGACCATCACTGCTGTGCCCCAGGAAGCCAAGGTCTGCTGGAAGTGGGGTGGCTTGAGCTTGGGCTCCCTTCTCAGAGAGAATGGAGGGACGTGATCAGAGGATACCCATGAGCTGACCAGAGCAGGGAAGGTAGCAAGACAGGACCCCCGCTGCTGTATCTTCCTCCAATCCCACTCTGGTCTCCACAATGTGAACCCAAATCCCCCTTGGACAATAGTGGGACATCTTGGCCAGGCTGGGGAACCTGGCTAACTGTGCTGTCCCCAACAGTGGACCATGTGTTTCCTGACGCTGGTGTGAGCCTGCTGGCAGCCTATGAGCAGTGGCGGGAGCGAGCAGACAGCGCGGCCTGCTGTGACTACTCCTTACATGTGGACATTCCTCGCTGGCACGAGAGCACCAAAGAAGAGCTGGAGGCCCTAGTCAGGGACAAAGGTGGGCAGCAGTGAGGGGCGGTGGTACCTAGGGGTCACAGTGTCTACAGGCAGACTATGGGGTCCGTTCCAGAACCCCTGTGATTTGCTGCAGTCTGCCAGCCTGATTGGAAGGTGGGGATTTAGGAATTGAGTTGGTGAAGAGTCATTTAAAGTCAATTCTGCTTTCGAAGTCTCTGGACCAGGCGCTCCTGTGAGCGCCGTGAACACACCCCGTAAAATTGGATTTCCCACAGAAACTTCAGCAACCATGCTGTCCTAGGCTCTCGGTGTTTGTTTGTTTGTTTGTTTGTTTGTTTGTTTGTTTTAGGTGAGATGCCCCGATGACAGAGATGCAGTCACATTTCCATCACTTGGTTTTTCTCTTAACAGGTTGTTTAAGCTCTGTATTGAAACTGACTCACCTGTAAGTAAAGACTAGATCCATTCTACACAAAGCCCTAAAGCTAAAACCACAGCAGGGTTTATTAGTGGGCTGACAAGCAGTGGTATTGTCCTGGATGCATGTCTTCTACTGAATTCTATGTGGCATCTGCAGCTCACAGATGAGTAGGGCCAAGACACTGGACTTCCTGACTATAGAACCCTTGACACTTATAAGACACTGTTGTCTGCCTGCTATGGACCCAAGGCCATCTCCTTGGGTTCCGGTTTCCAGAGAATGAGAGTCCTCACACTGATGTCCTTTGGAGCATAGGGCCCGATGCCTCCTCCACTTGAGTGTAGTGGAGTCCGCTCTCCAGCTTGCAGTTGGAGCCTCATATCTCTGAGCAGGGTGTCCGCAGCGCTGCCTCTCCCTGTCACAATTGCCTCCTAATCAGAAATTGACATCACATGCAAGTCATTACCTGGGAGGGTGTCCCCATTTTTCCCGGGGTGCCCCAGGTTATTTCTAGCTAGTAAGGGGATAGGGCCCTGGACTGGGTGGGCTTGGGGCTGCCTTCAGTCCCCAATGGACCTTCATCAGTCCTGGTCCTGGGAGTTCCTGGGCAGATTCTAGTTGCCCAAGAGTTGGGAAGGCTCAGGCTTGCTCTTGATTGGACTTCAATATTATGGGCATTGCCCCCTCCCCCTCCCCCTCCTAAGTGTCTGAGGTCCCAGCCCGGAGACTAGGATTGCCCCTCTCAGAGTGTCATGAACATGCACTGTGAATTGTGGTGTGAAGCAGGGCTCAGGACCTGTAGGCAGGTGACATGCCAGATGGGCCGAGAGTGGATTCCCCAGCATGCCAGGCCTGGCTGCTTCTCCTGAAGAGAGAGGATGGGGCGTAGGCAGCAAGCCCGTTACACTGTTCTGTGCCTTGCAGGAGTGAAGATCTGCCTGACAGGTGGTGGTGGTGATAGTAGGTCCATACTTCCCCATGTACCTACTGGGTGAACAAAGTGTTCCAAGCTTGGGGTGTTGAGCAGCAGTAAGGGAGTGGCTGAGACACAGCCAGCTCTATCGTGTGACATGGCTTGTTGATGGAGAAGGTTTGCCTGCAGGCAGATGCTATGGCAGCCAGCACAGCTTCTGTGGGAGAATGCCACTGTCTCGGGGCTCCTCTCCTGGTGTCTGAGCCTCTCTAGCCTCTCTTCTAGGTGTGAACTCCTTCCTGGTCTTCATGGCATACAAGGACAGGTGCCAGTGTACTGACGGTCAGGTGAGAGCAGGGTTCGGAGGCAAGGAGTCAGTAGGGTACCTTGGGCTGTTGCAGGAGAGACGACCCTACAGGCATGGAACTCTGTCTCTGCAGATATATGAAATCTTCAGCCTCATCCGGGACCTGGGAGCTGTGGCCCAGGTGCACGCAGAAAATGGGGACATCGTGGAGGAGGTGTGAGATACTCTGCTGCCCACAGGGTCGGCTGGGTGGGTCAAGGTGACGCCTAGTATGTGGGCCCCCGGTGGGCAGACAAATCTGGGTGGAGACAATATGAGACCTGTGACCTCTGTGACCCCTGGATGGGAGCAAGATTCCTAAGGAGAGAGTGGAAGGTTAACTCAAAGGTCAAACAGCCTGTGAGTTAGGGAGCCGTAACTCCCTAAACCAAACCACAGCTGGGGTGTTAGGAAAAACATAGGTTTGTGGGTTTTTTGTTTTTTGTTTTTCCCTCATGATGGTCACAGATCTTACCAAAGTACCCCTTGAAAGAATGCAGTATGACACCCAAGGTCAGGATGGGTAAGGGAGGTGGCTGCCTGTCAAGGTCTGGCGTCTTGGGCCAGCCTTTCCCAAGTCCACTCTGCTATGGTTTCTTTGTGGTTTTTCTGTTCTGGGAGGTCCAGGGGCCCAGAACTATGCTCGAGGTATGGGTCTTGTGAACCAGGCACTTCATATCCAGGGCTTGGGATGCTCGGGGCTGGAGCAAAGCGTTTTATCATTTAGGAACAGAAGCGCCTGCTGGAGCAAGGCATCACTGGTCCTGAGGGCCATGTGCTCAGCCACCCAGAAGAGGTAAGTCTGCCCTGCTGAGAATACCATCTCCCACCCCGACCCCCAGTGCTGTGCGAAGTTGGCCCTGTTTCATGGCCTGTGTAGTACTCTGCTCATTTTGTCCTCGTCTTGGGGGGCTTAGTGCAATGACCCTCTGCCTACCCGAATCATCTCAACCACTTTTCACCCCACAGCCTTTACCCGAGGCAAGAAGGCAGTGCACTTGGGCCCTGAGAATTGTGTGGGTCAACCCAGATTCTAGACACTGAGGCCTCACTGGGCCCTTGCTCCAACAGGGACGCTCCAGTGCCTACAGTCTCCTAGGTGATCTTGGGTGTCCCAGAGCCTAACTGGACAGGAAATCTCGGGCAGGGCTTACTGTATTCTGATTGGCCTCTCCCTTCACCATCTTCAGGTAGAGGCCGAGGCTGTGTACAGAGCAGTCACCATTGCCAAGCAGGCCAACTGCCCACTATACGTCACCAAGGTGATGAGCAAGGGTGCAGCTGACATGGTTGCCCAAGCCAAGCGCAGGGGTGAGTGCCAGCACTGGCTTCCCATATGTCCCTAGCCTCCCAGAGCTCTGCTGACAATTGAGGACCTCCAGGTGGTAAGGAGAGACGACTCAGTGGAAATGTAGGCCTCTTCATGGGGCACCTGCTTATGTTAGTCCCTGCGATAAAGGCTCAAGGGACATTTAGGAGCCCTGTGTCCTCTGAGGAATGGGGCTGGACCCTAGGCTCCAGCCTTGTTAGAGTAATAACTGCCTACTAGGAGTTCTTAGCAAACCAGGGCCCCGTGTTTCTGTTCCCAGGGACCTCAAGGGCAGAATTATGAGTATGTATATGAGAGAGGTTCTCAGTTTCATAGGAGGGCTCATTCTCATAGTTGTTATAGGTTCAGGAGCCAGGATACGCATCCTGAGAGCCGAAGGGGCTCCGTGTTCATAACACTCAGACTCTCTAGGGGCAGACACCTATGTCCTGGCAGGTCCGTAGCTGTGTTTGGCAGGGGCTAGATCGTGTGTGGATCCAGAAAGGCTGTGAGTTCAGAGGGCCAGGGAAGCCCCAGCAGTCACCAGGGCACTGAAGAGGGCTAGGATGGGGGCATAGGACGAAGGTCATACATAAAAGAGGCAGCATGTTCAAGAACAATGGAGGATCTAGTATCTATTCCCCGACCCAGGCTCATAGTGAGAACCCATTTTCTAACCCTGCCTTGAGACTGTGGAGTCCCTGGGGTGGAAGTGGAAGTAGACAACGACAAGTTTTCTTCCCAAAACCTGGCACAGAGACCCACGATGTTTACAAGGGAGAGGATTACCCTGGAGCTTCGTCCCTCCTCCCAAGATGTTACTCTGCAGCCTGGTGCTTTCCCCTTCCCTTATAGGAACAGCCTCAGCCTAGTTCAGAGATCTGGCCTCTCTGAGTCTGAAGTGACAGGCTTAATTAGTCACGTTCTATTCTGTGGCCTAGCTGGAGGGTCCAGCAGCCGGACCCCTAGCAGAGACTGTGGGTACGGAAAGGATCAGTGTCTCAGCCACTATACCTCCCAACGAATCACCCCACAGGGCCAATGACTAGCCAGGGGCCCCAGAAAAGAGAACAAGCTCGCCCTGGCCGTGAAAGTAAGGACAGAGAGTCGGAAACAGTGGGACCCATGGTGTGCTCAGGCTCCTAGAGGGTGCAGGTTAGTGAGGTCCTGCCATAACCCTTGCTCATTTTAGGGGTGGTCGTCTTTGGGGAACCTATCACTGCCAGCCTGGGCACTGATGGCTCACACTACTGGAGCAAGAACTGGGCCAAGGCTGCAGCCTTTGTCACTTCACCCCCTATCAACCCGGACCCTACTACTGCAGACCACCTCACCTCTCTGCTGTCCAGGTGAGCACTCAGCCCACCAGAGCTCAGGTCAGCCTATGGTCTCCAAGCCAGTGCTTCCTCCAGATGCCCCCAGAGGAATCCCAGGCTGCTACAGGAAAGCTCGCTGGGGAACTGCTGGGCTCTCTGGTCCCAGATGAGGTTCTCCATCCCTATGCCGCCTTGCCCTTGGCCCCTCACGATTCTGTTCATGCCCTCCATACTATCCTCACCTTGCCCACTCTCTCCCTTCTGTACATAAGTTCCATAGCCTTGGCTTGCTGCCTAGGAAGCTGGAGCTGACCCAGCTGTGGTCAGTTCAAAAGGGCCAGCCCCTGGCCCACTCTGACCCTGGCTTGTTCTCAGTGGGGACCTCCAGGTGACAGGCAGTGCCCACTGCACCTTCACTACTGCCCAGAAGGCTGTTGGCAAAGACAACTTCACACTGATCCCCGAGGGAGTCAACGGTATAGAAGAGCGCATGTCTGTGGTCTGGGAGAAATGTGTGGTAAGTCTAGGCCTGGGGATATGGGGTGAGGCAAAGGGCTGTCAGTACCATGCTGCAGGAGGACTCCACCACCAGAACTTGTGTGTGAGAGAGACCAGCCTTATCCCTCCAAGCCTTAGCTTAGCAGTGACGGCACCTAGCAGTGACACCTAGTCCTTGGAACAAGACTGTCACATTTATGGATTCCCTACCATGGAGATTAATGACATATTCATCATCCTGCATTCCATAAATAGGCAATTGTTTCATGTTAATGAAGAACTTTAAATTTTTAAAAGGGATTCATTTATAGCCAGGCCAGTGATGCAGGCCTGTAGTTCCAGCACTCTAGAAGCCAAGGCAGGAATATTTAAAGTCAGCCTGAGCTACACAGCAGAATCGTGTTAGGAAGGAAGGAAGGAAGGAGGGAGGGAGGGAGGGAGGGAGGGAGGGAGGAAGGAGATAGGGAGGGAGGGAACGAAGGAGGGAGGAGATAGGGAGGGAAGAAGGGAGGGAGGGAAGGAAGGAAGGAAGGAAGGAAGGAAGGAGATAGGGAGGGAGGAAGAGAAGGAAATAGGGAAGGAGGGAAGGAGATAGGGAGGGAAGTAAGGAAGGAGATAGGGAGGGAGAAAGGGAGGGAAGGAGGGAGGAAGGGAAGGACATAGGGAAGGAGGGAGGAAGGGAAGGAGATAGGGAGGGAGGCAGGCAGGTACACAGGTACATATTTAGAGGGCAGGTCTCCTTCCTGTGTATCCTGGCTCCCTCTGCCATGCCTACAAACCAGGGAGACTCTTACAGTATCTCAAGGGACATGTTATTGGTATCCAAGTATCACCATTTATTCACAAAGGCAACTAGAAATGGGGCTGCATCCATAGGAGCAGTCACATGCCTGGACTGCCTGGTCATTGTCATTAGTGCCCCTGTCTGGTAGTGCCATGGTGAGGTCATGGCTGGAACTCTTCCTGAGCTTGGGATATCCCAGGACATCTACCAGCCCACCCTTACCCTCAGCTGGCCCTCTTCCTTCCCAGGCTTCAGGGAAAATGGACGAGAATGAGTTCGTTGCCGTGACCAGCACAAATGCTGCCAAAATCTTCAATTTTTACCCCAGGAAGGGGCGTGTGGCCGTGGGCTCTGATGCTGACCTGGTCATCTGGAACCCCAGGGCCACGAAAGTCATCTCTGCCAAGAGCCATAACCTGGTGAGGACGCCCCCCTCCTTAGCCAAACCTGACTGGATCTGCTTCCCAGGGGCATTACCCAGGACAGGTGGCAGGTGTCTACCCTCAATGAGGCTCTTGGTAGCTTTGACTTGTCCGGCACCACATCTACTCAGCACCTCACTTAGCCAGTCACTTGTCTGCTGTCCTCATGAGTGTGTGCCTGAGTCTCCCAACCAATCCTACAAATCAGGAGACTGAGGCAGAGGGTACCACACCTGTCCTCCTCACCCCCACCCCATCCCTACAACACACTCTGCCTCTTTTGACTTCATAAGAATCTCATGATTCAGGGGTGCTGGGTTGGTTGAGGGGTGATTCCTTCTGTGTGTCACTTGTCTGCCTTAGTTGCATGTGTTTCTGGGTGGAGTCTTGGCACAGCACATGCAGGTTCCCTGTAGTGCTGGCCAGCCTTGGGACCAGGACTGAAGGGTGCTGCACCTGTGGGCCTCTCCTCAGAATGTAGAGTACAACATCTTTGAAGGAGTGGAGTGCCGAGGAGTGCCCACGGTGGTCATAAGTCAGGGCAGAGTGGTGCTGGAGGACGGAAACCTGCTTGTCACTCCAGGGGCTGGCCGCTTCATTCCCCGGAAGACGTTCCCGGACTTTGTCTATAAGAGGATAAAGGCTCGCAACAGGGTAAGAGGCTGACCTGGGGTGACAGGACATCAAACAGGTGGCAGGTATGGAGTTCTCAGTACAGAGAAAGTGAGCTCATGTGTGAGGTTCTGCCTACTGGCTAATGTGGATTTGGAAGGCACAGTGGAAGCCATTCACTTGCCCAAGGCCTACTGATCATCGCCTATTATACGGGAAGTGACCAGGAGGCCCTTAGCAGGCCTGGTTCCTCCTGTGCTCAACGCCTACTCAGTGCTGGTGGTATATACCATCTGTTACAGTTGTCCATAGGAACGATGGATATAAACTCACTTATAACCACCTCCCTGAGTGCATTGCCATGAAGATGCTAATGTGGTCCAGAGCACACCACCTGTACTCCCTTCCTCCCTGTGGGTTAAAGCAGGAATTGAGGCCCTAGAAGGAGCCTGTAGTGGACAGATCTCTCTGAGGCAAGCCTAGTCCCATGTGCAGAGGGGACATGGGGATAAACTGGTTCATTCCTGCTTGCTGTCATCTTCTAGATAGTGAGACCATTCCCGTTGCCAGTAGGATCTAATCAGACCCTTGTGGGCTGGTTCATACCAGACTGTCAGGTAGGTCCAGAAACCCAGAGGGAAATGCTGGCCAGGAGCAGAAGCCCATCAATGTCTCTCTTTGGGTCACTGGTCCATGCTGGAGTGCTAAGAAATGCCTCTGGTTTGGGGAGCCCTTATCTGGGCAGACAGGATCCAGAACCTCATCCCAAAGTTGCCTCCTGGTCACAGTTGGGACCTGGGTCCCTTTCCAGTTCCAGATGAGGCTGATGTGCTCTTAAATGGCCTTCTCTGGACATCTTTTGTGGCAGAGGTGTACTCTCTCTCTCTCTCTCTCTCTCTCTCTCTCTCTCTCTCTCTGTGTGTGTGTGTGTGTGTGTGTGTGTGTGTGTAGGCAGACTGATATGCAGGGAGAACACTGAGGGAGTTGTATATGAAGCTGTGTGTGATCCTTTCTTTCAGGAGGGCATGAGAATATTAAGCAGGACCAAGTTGGGGTACAGAGCAGATAGTCAGGGTACTACTACCCTTCATCAGCTCAACTAGTTAAAACTCCAGCTTTCTTGACCTCATAGCTAGCAGAGATCCACGGTGTGCCTCGAGGCCTGTACGACGGGCCTGTGCATGAAGTGATGTTACCTGCCAAGCCAGGAAGTGGCACACAGGCCCGTGCATCCTGTTCAGGCAAGATCTCAGTGCCACCCGTGCGCAACCTGCACCAGTCGGGGTTCAGCCTATCTGGTGAGTTGGGTCGGGGTATGGGGTAAGAGGCTCTTCTGCCAGGTAAAACAGCCTGTGCCCAGAGGGCCCTATGCTCAGCTGAAGACTTGGACACAGCAGGGCAGATTCCAGGGTGGGCCAGGGTGGGCATTGTAGGGTAGGAGGCACTGACCTTGGTGAGGCGCAATGAAGTATGCACCCCTGCTGTGGAAGTCCATTTCTGCCCTAGCCTTTGCCCTTGAGGTGCTGCTGAAATGAACCTGCACCTTGAACCAAGCAAGCTGGGAAAGGCTATGTCAGCCCAGGACTAAACACAGAATGTCCAGCGTCCATGGGAAGAGAGGTGTCACTTCTGTGGGGACCCAAGTTATAATATAACTCCTTCAGCCTCACCAGCTCCAGAATCACTGGTGAAGTGCGAGGCATGGATCTGAGCTGTGTCCTTAGCATTTGGGGACACACTAGAGTGTCCCTGCCATGTTGACCAACAGCGTTGGCTTTTACTAGCTGAGGGGTTTCTCTGTCTCCCCTCTTGCCTACCAAGGCCTTCTTTACCACATCCCCTACCTGTGAGTGGGGGCTACATCACCATTTTGCCTTCCTTCTGTCATCTTCCTGTTTGGGAGGCCATAGCAGTTCCTGGTCACTTGGTGATATAGGATAAGGGGGAGTCCTTCAGAATGCAAGATCATCTTGAAGATGGGCAAGCACCTGCCATCGCACAGGGACCACGCAGGGCAGGCTTCCTGGAGAGTTAGTTAGCTTTTGCTTTCCTGTCCTCACAGATTATAAAGCTCCATTGGTCATTTCTATTGCCTTAGGGATGAGCAGGCTTCCTGGCCTCCTGCCCTGTCAGCCTTGGCTTAGGGAGAGAACCAACCATGTATACACATTGCATGAGGTTGGGTAGAATGGCTCTGTGGTCCCAGTTTAATGTCTGACTTCCCTTTCGGATGGAAGGAGAGCCCGTACCACTCCCTCCCACCTCCTTATCACACTTGCTTGCCCTTTCTTCAGGCTCTCAGGCTGACGATCACATTGCCAGACGTACGGCTCAGAAGATCATGGCACCCCCCGGAGGACGCTCCAACATCACGTCTCTTTCCTAGACTTGGGGTCTTGGCAAGCTGGTGCTGTCCCCACTGGCAGGGTGTGGGGACGACTCACGTCAGTTAGCTCCTTCCTTTGTAGATTGTTATTGTGAAAGGTGCTCAGCCTTACCCTCCCCCTCCCCATAAGCTCTCTCTTGGGTGACCCAGCCCCCACTCTGAGGTACCCGCCCCAGAGGGCTGAACCCAGGGAGAGTTCACTGCCAGAGTGAGAGGATTAGGCATGGCAGTGAGCAGGTGCCTCTTGCCCCCCCTGACCTTACCACGAAGGCCTTCCATGAGAGCTCTCGGCCTCCAGCTCCTGAGCTTTCTGGGGGTCTTGGTGTAGGCAGGGTGGGCGTTTGCTGCTGCCACCCCCTAAGAAATCACTGCCCCGTGGGAGCCCCCAAGCTTCCACCAGTTCCATGTTGCTAAGGTGCAGCTACCCCTTGGGGGCCTGTCCCCCTGGCTGCCCTGGTGTAGGGAGGAGAGCAGGTGAGCAGGGCCTCCGCCTTGCGGAGCTGCCGTGACTTCAGGGATCCACCAGTTACTCGGTGCAGGGGAGCTCCCTCCCACACAGACACTTCCAAGGACCAAACCTGAGCTCCTATAGCAGCCCCCCTCTAGGGCGTTGGATGATCCCTTAGCTAAGGCTTGCCTTTTCCTACAAAGTGTGTTTCTATAGGATTACTAGAGTAGCGGTTTTGTACTGTGAGGAAACTGTAGCCAGGGATCTGCATGCTGCTGTACCAGATGCCGGCCACCACCGGCCAAGCCTGATGTGAGTCAGGTCAATAAAAAAAACAAAAACAAAAACAAAAAACTCTGGGTTAGAAACTGCCTGTGTGTTGCCAGTCACACCTCCCTCCCTCACAAGCATTTGCATGGGGACCAGCGAGGCCCCTGCCACTCCTGCTCCCTCTGCCCAGCTGCCTGCTATCTAGCAATGTGGTCTCTGCCTCTGGGCCATGGGCATGGCTGGACCTGAATGGTAGAGAGAGGGCTCTTCCTTTTAGGATTTTTGGCTACGTCTCACAGCCAGATGGTCAGTAGGAGGAAACCCATGCTCTGACTGGCCAGGCTCAAACCAGCCCCGCTGGACTGAGCTAGCTAGTGGAAGACTGGGAAGCATGCCCTTCAGGTGGGGTGTAGGATAGTATGGGGGACAGCCCAGGAGGTGAGCACAGTTGCTCACAGCCAGGACCCAGCCCTGGAAGGAAAGCAACTAGGCAGTTCCTATGAATGCCTTTCTAATGTCAGAAATCCGGGGCTAGCCTACTAGCCTTAAATCTTCTCATGGTGGTGGTCTTAGTTCTTTATCCCAGGCAAGGGATCCCCAAACTGCTTGTCCCTTCTCTCAACATCTATTCTCAGCAGCAGGAGCATTTCCATGGAAACCGATGCACTGTCAGCATCCAGGATCTTTATCATTTCTTTGGTCCTAGCAGCAACTTTGTTGAAGGCCCAACCTGGCAGCCCTGCCACCTTTGGGGGCTGGGGGAAGACTTCCCCTGGGTCACATATACACAGTCAGTAAGGCTTCAGACTGGATTTCATTTTGTTTTGGGACACAGTCTTGTGATGGAGCCTTGACTGGTCTGGATGGAGCTTGCTGTGTAGACCCGGCTAACCTCGAACTCAAGAGATCCGCCTGCCCCCCCCCCACCCCCCGCAAGTGCTGGTATTAAAGGTGTACTACCATATCCAGCAAAGCTTTAGGCTTGAATCCTGGGCTTTGGCTGGCTGCTGTGCTCTTTGACAGTGTCTTTCTACTTTCCCCAGCAAGGAGAGGGGTATCAAAGGGGCCGAGGATGTAATTACATCCCTGTCAGCATCATAAAGGAGAGTGTGCTCTTATCTCAGCCACCCATTACACATTTATACCAAACCCCGAATTATCCTGAGGTACCCCTGACCTGGCTAGGTTTTCACTCAGAACATAGCTACCTGAAGGGGTTACAAGGAGAGGCAGTGTGTTGGGGCACCCTGCTGTGCATCTTAGGCATGGGCCTCACTGGGAGTCACTCCCACTGTGTGGCGGGGCAGGCAGGGGTTGGAGCTGCCTGCTCTGTCCTGGGGGCTTCACTCTGTTCCCAGCAGAGCCAGATCTTCAGATACTGTGGTCACTCTGGTCACTTGGTGACTCCATAGCCTGGCCAGGCAGGAGGGCAGCATTCACTTGGTTGACTGGAACCACAGGCCCAGACCCAGATACTCTGTAAGGTTAACCAGGGTGGCTCTGTCCTGGGAGGGCACCGGATGTGACATGGGCTCTTCCAAGTGATCCCACGTATGCCTGTGGAACCCTGGACTAGAGGAGCAGAATTCATCCTCAGGTGAGTTGCCCCTCTGACCACAGAACCCTGGGGCAGTGAGGGGTAGATATCATATTCTTTGGCTATGTTCCTCCTGCCAGCCCTGTAAGAGCCATGCTGTCTGGGGTGGTAGCGTGAGTCTTCTTGGCTTTTGACAATTTTCACTTTGTTTGGATCTTGACATTGCAGCCCAGTTCTAGTCTCTATAAATGTCAGGGTAGCCACCACAGTGCCACTGTCCTGTGGCACCCGCTACCCAGCTGCCCCAACCCAATAGACAGTTTCCATGGAAGACTGCAGACATGGATGTCATCACTCCACGGGCATATGACACACAGAGCACGCAACACAGCAGTTCTTAGACTGTAATTCTCAGAGGTGAAAACTATACACAAGTTGCAGAAATTGCCAGAGCAGTCAGTCAGCGTGTGTCACTAGAAAACGTTCTTTGCCCTCCCACCCACTCCCTCCCCCAACCCTTACCCTCAATAACATATCAGGATCAGAAAGGCCTGTTCCCGCCCCCACGGCCCTGAGCAGCAGGCTCAAGAACATTCTGACTAGGCCACAGCGAAGACTGGCCACAAGGCTATGTACAGCCAATTCCAAAAGGGTCCAGAAAGCCAAGGGCTCCTGCCCCACTGTGCCAGTGTGGCCACCTATAATCTGCCAACCTACAGTAAGGGGCCAGCCAGCATGGTGGCCGCATGACTCCCTCTATGTTGCAAGGAACCATGGTCTAGGTACCAAGGGCCCTCCTTGCCCAACCACCACTCTTGACGGGCACCCATGGCTCCCAGCACCTTCACCGTACAGACAGCCTCCCTGGGCAGGCTGGGCGGTCAGGCCTTTGCCCCACTGCTGCCTCCTTCTGGCCGTCCTGAGTCTTCAAAGCAGCCTGAGAGAGAACTGCCCTCGGACACGGTCCAGATGGCCTAGCTGCTCCCAGATGAGGGGCAGATGGAGCCACACATGGGCAGGGCTGTGGGCTCTGCCTCACTGTCTGCGGTGGAATCTGTCATATCTGACGTCTCTGGGCCTGGAGGAGGCTCGCTCATGAGTTCCTGGCTCCTCTTCAACCTGGAGCAAGGCAGGGAGGACGGACACACATACAAGTGGATCTATGTAGATCACCAGATGGCACAGCCTCCCTCGAAGCCCCAGGCCCTGCTGATGTAGACTATACGACTCTGTGCTAGGACGTCCTTCCTATCCCACGTGTGAGATGGGGGATGCCCAGAACATCACTTGTTGGAAGCCCTCTTTCAGTAGTAGCATGCTGGGAACACGGGGAGCCAGAAAGCAGACATGGATGTTCATTAGAGGCACAGGAGACTCAGCCGTCTACTGCTGGCCACAGAGCTGCAAAGCTGGGAGCCACAGGCCTGTTTCAGTGGGAAGCATTGGAACAGCTTTTCAAAGAGCATGGCCATGCCCACGATTCATCCTCTAACCATAGGATGGGGCCGGTGTCCTCCACTTGCCCCTCACTGCTCTGCGCTTACGTCCTCCCCAGCCTGTACCAAGCCATTGCCTCTGGGACACCTCCCTGCTTCCCAGGCCGGGGAGGGTTGGCCCTTTCCTTAGGCACCTCATACCAGGCTATCTCCACTGTTCGCTCTCTGTTACCTGTCTTGCCCACCAGCCACCTGTACTCTTTCTGTCCCACTGGTACTAGACACTAAGAAAAGCTTTTCTGGGTGAGTGACCAAGTGGCGGGTATGACGGCAGGGGCCACCAGGAGGTGATTAGTTCTGGTCTGAGCCAAGTGTGTCCCTGAGATTCTAACCCTTGGATCTAAGTCCGCCTAGAAGGTTCCCAGAGGCCTGAGCTGAGGCCACTTGACTCTGCCTTCCATATCTGCTGCTTTGTCCTTCCCAGAGAGCACAGGCCAGGCCTCACAGGCCACATGGCCGCTGGGACATCTGTGCCATGTGGCCCCTGATTCCCTCTACGGTCACTGACATAGTCACTCACTTTTCTCTGTTAAAAATCACGAAGTCTTGCTGGATGGCATCCAGGCAGTCTTGCAGGTAGTCATTCTCCTGTGGACAGAAAGGCCACTGAGTGGTTCATGCTGGACACTGTGGGCAGTTCCCAAGCACTGCTCCAGCCGTCCACTCCTGAGCTCTGAGAAGGAAACACCTGGCTCCCAAGGAGCTCTGCTCCTTCAGAAGTCTATCATCTCCAAAAGCTGAGAGCAGACTCGCTAGAGACCAGAGAGGGGAGGGGGTTATGACATGGGAAAGACCAGGAGAGACAGCTATCCTAACTCTCTCACACCCAGTGAACCTGCATGTGGCCCCTGGTCCATGCCTCTTCCTGGAGAATCTGGTAGTGACCCTGAAGACACATTGCTCCCTCAGTAGCTGCCTCCACTTACCCATTTCCCTCAGAACCTTAGCAGTGTCTCCCAGCAGCATGGCCAGGCTTGGAGGTGATGGGCTCTCTTGGGAGCTACAGAGCTCAGATAATGGGCACCGGTAAGGACAGGACAAAGCCTGGCAGTGGGCTTTGGGGCTGTGGACAGGCTGTCAGTCAGAGCATGAGGCTAAAGAGGAGTGTCTGCCAAAGACTTTTTCCCTGGCTTGGAGTCAGATTCCTGGCGTGAGCACCTGGACTGGGTTTCAGAACACGACAGGAGACTTGGAGACCTGGTTATAGAGTTCAAGGGAAGATTCCAGACTATTCTTAGAAGGATGCTGAGAAGTGAAAACACATGTGTGGTCAGGCCAAAGGACCCGCACGATGGCCATATTCTCTTCCCACACGGTGGTAAGCAATGTGCTGGGGCTACCGGGATGAAAGCTACTGCTGGAACTCAGCCCTTTGTAACCATGGTGGCGATGGAACATCCAAGAACCTGAAGCCCGGGAGATAACACTGGCTCAGAAGGGGAGAGTACTGTGATAATATCCAGCAGAGCCTAGGGCTCTTGGTGGTCAGTGAGATCAGGGTTAGGTAGGCAAAGGTTATCAGCTGCCCGGGGGAGGAGACATGGTTGCTTTCTTGCTTTCCAGAGCCAATATCAGCCCTACAATCATCTCTTGGGAGGGGCTAAGTCCCGTAAGGATAGCTGGTTCACAGAGAATGTATGCTATGGGGAACAGGTGCCTACAGCTGTCTCCACAAAGGGTGTATTCAGTGCTTAGAAGTCTGTTGAGCTAATACTTAGGCCCCTCTCTCAGGGCCTAGTGGCCACAGGCCAACTGACCCTTTCCCTGGATGCTGAAGGCAAGACCCAGGTAAGGCTTGCAGCATCTGTCAGTAGTGGCTTTGCTGTGGGTAGCAGTTGTTATGGATGAGGGAGGGAAGGGCAAGCAAATGCAGGTTGAGAGTAAGGGTAAGTTACGCAGATCAGCACATTTTAGAGGCCGAGTGTGCAGCATGGTAGCAGTAGTTAACACTGCATTGTATACGTGAGATTCCTAAAAGTATAGATTTTGTAGTTCAGTCTTCTCCCCTTGTGCATACAATAATGATGTGGAGACAATGGGCACATTACTTGGCTCAGCCTCCTCAGGGATGAGGGTTTGAATCATGGCTTGAGACAGGATTTGTCCAACAAAATGCTGAGATCGGCAGAGGTGTGTTGTGAGGGTGGGAAGGAGCCATATTGGCCCTGAGTGGTGACTCGTGGTCCTGACCTTGTGAGCAGCACCACAGCAGGGGCAGTGATCTATCCACTAACCTCCACATGGGCACATTCCTAGAAGACGAGCCCCCTGAATCTTGAGGAGCTGAGGCAGAAGCACCTGGGAAAAGTGGCTCTGAGCGGTATGAGAGAGACTACTGTGGCCTCCCAGTAGTGCTATGAGTGAACCTCTTTTCCACAGACTCCTCTGGCATAGTCCAGGCGCTGTCCTCAGGAGGGCGCCTGTGATGTCTTCCTGTTCGGATGGATCTACTGGACCTCTGAATGCTGAATGTCCACATTCAGCTCTTCTCCAGGCATCTATGGCAGGCTGTTGGAGCCCTTGCCAATACGTCTGGGAACACCAAAAAGGTGTCATTCCTAGGTCAGGCACAGGAGCTTGACAGCTTGGCTCCTTTGGAGCTGGTGACCTCTACAGCAGAGTCTGCACCCTTGCTGGCTCAGGCTGAGGCCCCACACCTCAATGGTTGCTCTTGGCTCTTGGTTATTATTCCTTAGTGTTTCATTTCCATGTGAACCCTCTGGTCCAGAAGTTGTCATCTAAGCCCAAGTAAAAAATGCTCAGACTCAGCGCCAGACTCCACCCGTGTTAACAAAGCACCTAGGAAATGGAGACCAGGTCCAGCCCCTAACTCTATTGCAGACAGATGTGTTAGAGAACACAGCTACAATTCCTAAACTGCTCAGAATCCACTAGAAATGCAACAGACCTAGGACAGGGCAATCATTTTGAAAGAACAAAATGGGAAGAGTCCCAATTCCTGGTTTCAGCACTACTTCAAAGTGACAGTAACCAAGACAGCATGTGCTAGACAAGGACAGATCAATGGGGCAGGAATTAATCCATAAATAAACCCTGCTATTTATGGTCAAATTGATTTATGAAAATGGTGCCAAGACATTCAGTGGGGGAAGAATAGCCCTCTCAACACATCTCTGCCAACATCAGATATCCACATACAAAAGAATGAAGGTGGGCCCTCCCCTCACACCACACATGAGAATCAAAGTGGATGTGAGTACACACCCTGGAGCTACAAAGCACACAGGCAAAATCCTCATGGCTGTGAGTTTGCTGATTCTCCCCAACAGGACAAACACAAGCAACGGATGCTCCCGACAGTTCGGAAGACACCAGCTGAAGATGACACGCCCACAAAGACAAGACAGTCTGGCAAGAGAGGCAAGCACGTGACAGCCACACATCTGACAAGCACTTGCACCCAGTGTGTAAAGAAATAACTCTTAAAATAAAACCACAAAGATCTCTATGCAGGGCTCTGCTTTGTGAATGGCTCCCATTCTTTCAACCAGAGGAAAAGCTGCTGCACTGAAGATCTTGGACTGGTCAGAGCCAAAGATGGAGGGCCACGGCGCCTCCAAATCTACAGAAGACAACAGAGTGCCAGAGGAAATGGCTTCCCTGGAGCGGAGGCCAGTGGATCAAGAGCTGCAGGAGCCCTCAACAAAGCATCCCAAGGCTGAATTCCTGGGCCACCACTCACAGGGCCACATTCCTTTGTTGGCTTCATTCCAGGAGGCCAACAAGTACTGATGGAGAACACAGCTAGGTTCCCACTGAGGGCTGGAAGAGCAGGGGAGAACAGCTAGAGAAACACACCCAGAGTCTCCCTTACAGAACTGGAACGCACTGACCATGGGGGAGTCCACTGTGCTGGGGAAGAGATCTGAGACAAACTCCCTTCAGGCCTTGCCACCTCACCCAAGCGGAGGGAAAGAGCTGAGAAGCTGATGAGGGTACATGAGTTATTACAGACTACAGACTCTCCCCGTCTGACTTCTGCACTAAGCAAATGGCAGGGCTCAGCCCAAAGTCAACAGTGCTCACGGGAAGGGGCTTTTCCTTATGGCAATGTTCTCCCACTTGGATAATGTGGTGTTGTTTGAAGGTAAACTTTAATGGGCTGTAGTGGTTATTCCTGGTTGTCAACTTGACTATATCTGGAATGAACTACAATCCGGAATTGGAAGGCTCACCAGTGATCCTAATCTGGAGGCTGGGAGATAGAAGTTTCCGACCTGGATCTTAGCATGGAGATCTTGAGGCATAGTGGCTATGAATTCCAGAAGATTAACACTGGGAGATCCCTGAGTTCAAGGTCATCTGGGATTAAAGGCGTGGTGGCACACACCTTTAATCGGGCTACACCTTCTGCTGGAGGCCTACATAAGGAAGATTCTCTCTCCTTCACCTGCTTGCCTTGTGGGACTGAGCAACTCCTAGATCCTTGGACTTCCATTCACAGCCGCTGCTGACCATTGTTGGGAGTTGGACTACAGACTGTAAGCCATTAACAATTCCCTTACTATATACAGACTACTCATAAGTTCCATGACTCTAGAGAACCCTGACTAATACATTGGCTAAAGACACATTGAAAATTCGACTACAGCCATTGGAAACATGTTTACATTGACTCCTGTGTATGCCCAAGGAAACTCATGCAGCATGGTGAGCCGTGTATGGAGGTCAAAAGGGCAACCGTCAGAATGCGGCTCTCTCTCCACCATGTGGGTTTCAGGAATCAAACTCAGGTCCTTGGGCTTGGAAGCAAGCACCTTTACCCACTGAGCCATCTTGCCAGACCTCCTAAAACTACTATAGAAAGATGTGTAATTGGTGAACTAAGGGAGAAAATGGTGTGTGTGTGTGTGGGGGGGTGGATCATGTAAAGCCTTTGATGATAACCCGAGGAGGAATTCTGGATAGGAAAGAAAAAGCAAGGTAAGTGGACTGGCTACAAACACAGTAGCTGGGAATCTGACTGTGTCACTGTCAGTGTCCCAAACACATCAGCTAAAGGCAGATGTGGGCGCAGCAGACGGGGAAAGATAATCCAGCTTTAAAGTGACAGAAAGTGGCAGTTCTCCAATAAGAAATGTGTAATACCCACAAAGGTCTTCATTCGTCAGTGAAATGCAAATAAAAACCAGCTGTGGTAACTGGAGGTGCAGCTCAGTTGGTAGAGCTCCCCGCATGCCTGGGGCATTATGGGGCATGGTGAAACAGATGCCCTAATCCTAGCATTTGGGTAGTAAAGGCAGGAGATCAGAAATTCAAGGTCATTCTTGGCTATGAAGTATGTTCAAGATCAGCCTGGACTATATGAGATCTTGTTTTAAGAAACAAATAAAAAAAAAAAACTCAACAAAACATGCAAATAAATAAAACATTACACCAAACCAACACAACAACCACAAAAAGTAATAACAAAAACAAACAAACAAAAGCCTCACTGTCTCGGAGTCAGTGTAGTGATTACAATTTAAGATGCAAATTGAAGCCGGGCGGTGGGGGCACACGCCTTTAATCCCAGCACTTGGGAGGCAGAGGCAGGCAGATTTCTGAGTTCGAGGCCAGCCTGGTCTACAGAGTGAGTTCCAGGACAGCCAGGGCTACACAGAGAAACCCTGTCTCAGCGGCCCCCCCCCCAGAACTGCCTAAAAAGATGCAAACTGAACGGTAACAAGAACGGGGACAGATGTAAAGATTTAGAACCGTCATATGTGGCCTACGGGAGCATAAAATGGCCCAGCCATCGAGCACACCATGAAAACTGAGGCATAGAGGTGTCACATAAGCCAGATGTCATGCTAAGGTCCCTCCCATGAAAAAACGAGAGCACATCTCCAAGAGGACCTCCACAGGGGCATTCATTCACAGTAGAGTTACAGTGACTCAGAAGCAGAAGTGGCCCAAACTCCTGCACAATGCCCTGCAGAACCCATCTTGGCACCATGTCAAGGGTAGGAGCATTAACTCTCTCTCTCTCTCTCTCTCTCTCTCTCTCTGATGTGTGCGTGTGTGAGTGTGAGTGTGTGTGAACTGTATGTTATACAATTGTAAGGAAACCAAGGTGTTCATTAAAGTTCCCCAGTCTCCAACTTCTCAGTTCTCCATAAGAACATTGTGTGTCCATGAAACTCAAGAAGAACGAAGACCAAAGTGTGGACACCTTGCCCCTTCTTAGAATTGGGAACAAAACACCCATGGAAGGAGTTACAAAGTTTGGAGCTGAGACGAAAGGATGGACCATCTAGAGACTGCCATACCCAGGGATCCATCCCATAATCAGCCTCCAAACGCTGGCACTATTGTATACACCAGCAAGATTTTGCTGAAAGGACCCTGATATAGCTGTCTCTTGTGAGGCTATGCCGGGGCCTGGAAAACACAGAGGTGGATGCTCACAGTCAGCTATTAGATGGAACACAGGACCCCCAATGGAGGAGTTAGAGAAAGTACCCAAGGAGCTAAAGGGGTCTGCAACCCTATAAGTAGAACAACAATATGAACTAACCAGTACCCCCAGAGCTCGTGTCTCTAGCTGCATATGTATCAGAAGATGGCCTAGTCGGCCATCATTGGGAAGAGAGGCCCCTTGGTCTTGCAAACTTTATATGCCTCAGTACGGGGGAACGCCAGGGCCAAGAAGTGGGAGTGGGTGGGTAGGGGAGTTGGGGGAGGGTCTGGGGGACTTTTGGGATAGCATTTGAAATGTAAATGAAGAAAATACCTAATTAAAAAAAAAAAGAACATTGTGTGTCTTCTCAGTGTTAGCCAATACTTCCCAACTCCAACCAAAGCTCCCACCAATGGCTGCAGGATGAAGCTGAGTTCCTCCCAGTGCAGGTGTCTACCCAGGGTTGGTTCCCATTCAAAGCCTCCAGAAGTCAGCATGGCAGTTAGCCTGTACACTCTCCATGTCTGGATTCTCACAGGGGGTGCCCACTCCCATACAAAGCCAGTTTCTATTTCCCAAAGCCCTGGTTTTAGATGCCCCGGGAAGAATCGCCACCAAGAGTTGGCTCTTGGCACCTAGCCCAGGAGCTGTCAGGTTAAAAACCAACCCACAGACACAAGAGGCAGTTGGAAGAGAGAGAGAGACAAGAGGACAGGAGCCCCCACATACCTACGCTTGAAAATTCAAGGCACCCAGGGGATGACCCCTAGCCCTGCATCCTACACCCTTGTAGTGGCTATTCCTGGTTGTCAACTTGACAATATTTGGAATGAACTACAATCCGGAATTGGAAGGCTCACCAGTGACCCTTATCTGGAGGCTTGGAGATCCTTATCTGGATCTTGGTTTGAAGATCTTGAGCCATAGTGGCTATGGATTCCAGAAGATTGAATCTCCGAGTTAAGGAACACACCTTTAATCTGGGCTAGGCCTTTCATCTGGGATTAAAGGTGTGGTGGAACACACCTTTAATCTGGGCTACACCTTTTGCTGGAGACAATATAAGGACATTGGAAGAAGGGAGTCTAGCTCTTGCTCTTGCTCCTTCGCCTGCTTGCTGCGTGAGACTGAGTAACTGCTAGATCCTTGGACTTCCATTCACAGCTTCGACTGAACCATTGTTGGGAATTGGGCTGCCGACTGTAAGTCATCAATAAATTCCTTTACTATTTAGAAATTATCCATAAGTTCTGTGACTCTAGAGAACCCTGACTAATACAGAAGTTGGTACTGGGAGTGGTTCTAGAGTAACAGAAGTACAAGGATGAATCTTTTAAAATACTGGAATTGGCTTGTTGATCCACCAGCACTTTCAAATATTGAAACCTCTCCAGATTCTCTCCCTCCTGGGAGCTCAGAGAATTTTGAAGACCCATGGTTGAAACTATATTCCGAACTTAAAGAAGCTAATGCCCTTGATTTTCTTAATGAATTAGGTGATTCAGTGCACAAAGCTTTCTACAAGATGGGGAAAAAATCGAAAAATGATTTTACTGGCTGGCTGCTCTTAGTATCTGTGGAAAAAATGATGAATGAAAGGAAGGAGTTGTGTGATAAAATCGAAAGGCTCCAGACACAAGTAAACGATCTAAAAGTTGCTAAGTGTGTCCTTGAGGAGAATCTTCTCTCTTGTAGCAATAGAGCTCAAGTTGCAGAAAATCAAACAGAAACTCTCATTGTAAGGTTGGCTGAACTACAGAGAAAATTCAAGTCTCAGCCTCAGAGTGTGTCGACAGTTAAAGTAAGGGCTCTAATTGGCAAAGAATGGGATCCTACAACATGGGACGGGGATGTGTGGGAAGACCATGTTGAAGCTGAGAATTTTGAATCCTCAGATTCTCAAGGGTTTGCCCCACCTGAGGAAGTAGTACCCTCAGCCCCACCTCTTGAAATAATGCCTTCCCCACATGAGGAAATTAATTTTGCAGAGTCTGCTCACGGCCCACCAATAGTTTCTTCTAGACCTGTAACCAGACTCAAAGCAAAACAGGCTCCTAGAGGGGAGGTAGAAAGTATAGTCCATGAGGAAATTCGCTACACTACTAAGGAGCTTAATGAGTTTGCTAATTCATTCAAGCAGAAACCTGGTGAATATGTGTGGGAATGGATTTTAAGGGTGTGGGATAAGGGTGGAAGGAACATAAAACTAGAGCAGGCTGAGTTTATTGACATGGGTCCTCTGAGTAGAGATTCTAGGTTTAATACGGAAGCTCGCATAGTTAAAAAAGGTGTCAAAAGTTTGTTTGAATGGTTGGCTGAGGTGTTTATCAAAAGATGGCCTACTGGAAATGACTTGGAGATGCCTGATATTCCGTGGCTTAGTGTTGATGAAGGGATTTTAAGACTTAGGGAAATTGCAATGCTAGAGTGGATATATTGTGTAAAGCATAATTGTCCACAATGGGAAGGTCCAGAAGATATGCCTTTCACCAGCTCTATAAGACGCAAATTGGTGAGAGGGGCACCAGCACATTTGAAGGGTTTTGTTCTTTCCCTTTTCCTTGTGCCAGATCTTAGCATTGGAGATGCTTCTGCTCAATTAGATGAATTAAATTCACTGGGTTTAGTTGGATCCCGAGGTAACAAGGGCCAGGTGGCAGCATTGAATCGCCGGAGACAAGGTGATCCTAGTTATTATAATGGACAGCGTAGACAAAAGAATGTTTATAATAACATACCCAGTAATGGTCAGCACAGGAGAGGTGAAATTTATAATGGCATGACTCGCTTGGACCTTTGGTACTGGCTAATCAATCATGGTGTTTCCAGGAATGAAATACATAGGAAGCCTACTGCATATTTGTTTGATCTGTATAAGCAGAAAAATTCTCAAACAAATGAAAGAAAGGCTACATTAGATCGTGGTAAACAGCAATCTCGGCCAGTGAATCAATTTCCAGACTTGAGACAGTTTGCAGATCCGGAACCCCTTGAATGAAGGGGTGGCCAGGTTCCTCTGAGGAAGGATCTTGATAAGACACTCAAAGGTTTTGCTGTTACCCTTTCTCCAGTTCTTCCCCAGAGGGACCTACGGCCTTTTACAAGGGTAACTGTACACTGGGGAAAAGGAAATAATCAGACTTTTCGGGGTCTGCTGGATACTGGTTCTGAGTTGACACTGATCCCAGGGGATCCCAAGAAACATTGTGGCCCTCCAGTTAAAGTAGGGGCTTATGGAGGGCAGGTGATTAATGGAGTTTTGACTGATGTCCGACTCACAGTAGGTCCAGTAGGTCCCCGGACACATCCTGTGGTGATTTCCCCAGTTCCAGAATGTATAATTGGGATAGATATACTCAGAAATTGGCAGAATTCTCATATTGGTTCCCTGAACTGTAGAGTGAGGGCTATTATGGTTGGAAAGGCCAAATGGAAGCCTTTAGAGTTGCCTCTGCCAAAGAAAATAGTGAATCAAAAACAGTATCGTATTCCTGGAGGAATTGCAGAAATTACTGCCACTATCAAGGACTTGAAAGATGCAGGGGTGGTGGTTCCCACCACATCTCCATTTAACTCTCCTATCTGGCCAGTGCAGAAAACAGATGGATCATGGAGAATGACAGTTGATTACCGAAAACTAAATCAGGTAGTAACTCCAATTGCAGCTGCTGTACCAGATGTAGTTTCCTTACTTGAGCAAATTAACACATCTCCTGGCACCTGGTATGCGGCTATTGATCTGGCAAATGCCTTCTTCTCAGTACCTGTCCATAAGGACCACCAGAAGCAATTTGCTTTCAGTTGGCAAGGCCAACAGTATACCTTCACAGTTTTGCCTCAAGGATATATTAACTCTCCTGCCCTGTGTCATAATTTAGTTAGAAGGGATCTTGATCGTTTGGATCTTCCACAAAATATCACATTGGTGCACTATATTGATGACATTATGCTGATTGGACCAAGTGAGCAGGAAGTAGCAACCACTTTGGACTCATTGGTAACACATATGCGTATCAGAGGATGGGAAATAAATCCAACCAAAATTCAAGGACCATCTACCTCAGTGAAATTCTTAGGAGTCCAGTGGTGTGGGGCATGCAGAGATATTCCTTCTAAGGTGAAAGATAAGTTATTGCACCTGGCCCCTCCTACAACCAAGAAAGAAGCACAACGTTTAGTGGGTCTATTTGGATTCTGGAGACAACACATCCCTCACTTGGGTGTGTTACTTAGGCCTATTTACCAAGTGACTCGGAAAGCTGCTAGCTTTGTGTGGGGCCTGGAACAGGAGAAGGCCCTTCAACAGGTCCAGGCTGCTGTGCAGGCTGCTCTACCACTTGGACCATATGACCCAGCAGATCCGATGGTACTTGAGGTGTCTGTGGCTGATAGAGATGCTGTTTGGAGCCTCTGGCAGGCCCCTGTAGGTGAATCACAGAAAAGGCCTTTGGGATTTTGGAGCAAAGCTCTACCATCATCTGCAGACAACTATTCTCCCTTTGAAAAACAGCTCTTGGCCTGCTATTGGGCCTTAGTGGAAACTGAACGTCTGACAATAGGACACCAAGTCACTATGCGACCTGAACTACCCATCATGAGCTGGGTACTATCAGACCCTGCAAGTCATAAAGTGGGACGTGCACAGCAGCAGTCTATTATCAAATGGAAGTGGTATATACGTGATCGGGCCAGAGCAGGTCCTGAAGGCACAAGCAAGTTACATGAAGAAGTTGCTCAAATGCCTATGGTTTCTACTCCTGTTACAATGCAATCTGCTGCCAAGCATGCACCTATAGCCTCATGGGGTGTTCCCTATGATCAACTGACCGAAGAGGAGAAGACTAGAGCCTGGTTTACTGATGGCTCTGCACGTTATGCAGGCACCACCCAGAAGTGGACAGCTGCAGCATTACAACCCCTTTCTGGGACAACCTTGAAAGACACAGGTGAAGGGAAATCTTCACAGTGGGCAGAACTTCGGGCAGTACACATGGTATTACAGTTTGTTTGCAAGAAGAAATGGCCAGATGTACGATTATACACTGACTCATGGGCTGTAGCCAATGGATTGGCTGGATGGTCAGGGACTTGGAAAGATCACAATTGGAAAATTGGTGAGAAAGACATCTGGGGAAGAAGTATGTGGATAGATCTCTCCAAATGGGCAAAGGATGTGAAGATATTTGTGTCCCATGTAAATGCTCACCAAAAGGTGACTTCAGCTGAGGAGGAGTTCAATAATCAAGTGGATAAGATGACCCGTTCTGTGGACAATCAGCCTCTCTCCCCAGCCATCCCTGTCATTGCTCAATGGGCACATGAACAAAGTGGCCATGGTGGTCGAGATGGAGGTTATGCTTGGGCTCAGCAACATGGGCTTCCACTCACCAAGGCTGACCTGGCTACAGCTGCTGCTGATTGCCAGATCTGCCAACAGCAGAAACCAACACTGAGCCCCAGATATGGCACCATTCCTCGAGGTGACCAGCCAGCAACCTGGTGGCAGGTTGACTACATTGGACCACTTCCTTCGTGGAAAGGACAGCGTTTTGTTCTTACTGGAGTAGATACTTATTCTGGTTATGGATTTGCCTTTCCTGCACGTAATGCCTCTGCTAAAACCACCATTCACGGACTGACAGAATGCCTCATCTATCGTCATGGTATTCCACACAGTATTGCTTCTGACCAAGGAACTCATTTCACAGCCAGAGAAGTACGACAGTGGGCTCACGATCATGGAATTCACTGGTCTTACCACATTCCCCATCATCCTGAAGCAGCTGGGCTGATAGAAAGATGGAATGGCCTTTTGAAGATGCAGTTACAGCGCCAATTAGGTGGTAACAGCTTGGAAGGCTGGGGCAGAGTTCTTCAGAAGGCAGTATATGCTTTGAATCAGCGCTCAATATATGGTACAGTTTCACCCATAGCCAGGATTCATGGGTCCAGGAATCAAGGGGTGGAAAACGGAATAGTTCCACTTACTATCACTCCTAGTGACCCTCTAGGAAAATTTTTGCTTCCTGTCCCCATAACTCTAGGTTCTGCTGGCTTAGAAGTTTTGGCTCCAGAGAGGGGAGTGCTCCTACCAGGAGCTACAACAAACATTTCATTGAACTGGAAGCTCAGACTTCCCCCTGGTCATTTTGGGCTTCTAATGCCCTTAAACCAACAGGCTAAAAAAGGAATAACAGTGTTAGGAGGGGTGATAGATCCAGATTACCATGGGGAAATTGGATTACCTCTTCACAATGGTGGTAAGCAAGATTATGTCTGGAGTGCAGGAGATCCCTTAGGGCGTCTCTTAGTACTACCATGTCCTGTGATTAAAGTCAATGGGAAACTACAACAGCCTAATCCAAGCAGGATGACAAAGGACGCAGACCCATCAGGAATGAAGGTATGGGTCAATCCTCCAGGAAAAGAGCCAAGACCTGCTGAGGTGCTGGCTGAAGGTGAAGGAAATACAGAATGGGTAGTAGAGGAAGGTAGTTATAAATACCAATTAAGGCCACGTAACCAGTTGCAGAAACGAGGATTATAAAGTAATATGAATGCCCATTGTAAATTTACTAATGCGTTTGCGATTGTACGAGGGATAGTTATATCATGTTAGGCGTATTTACAACCTTGTTATTGTTTCATGTGAACATGAGATATTATTTGTGTCAAGTTGACAAGGGGTGGATTGTAGTGGCTATTCCTGGTTGTCAACTTGACAATATTTGGAATGAACTACAATCCGGAATTGGAAGGCTCACCAGTGACCCTTATCTGAAGGCTTGGAGATCCTTATCTGGATCTTGGTTTGAAGATCTTGAGCCATAGTGGCTATGGATTCCAGAAGATTGAATCTCCGAGTTAAGGAACACACCTTTAATCTGGGCTAGGCCTTTCATCTGGGATTAAAGGTGTGGTGGAACACACCTTTAATCTGGGCTACACCTTTTGCTGGAGACAATATAAGGACATTGGAAGAAGGGAGTCTAGCTCTTGCTCTTGCTCCTTCGCCTGCTTGCTGCGTGAGACTGAGTAACTGCTAGATCCTTGGACTTCCATTCACAGCTTCGACTGAACCATTGTTGGGAATTGGGCTGCCGACTGTAAGTCATCAATAAATTCCTTTACTATTTAGAAATTATCCATAAGTTCTGTGACTCTAGAGAACCCTGACTAATACAACCCTCTTTAGGACAACACAGATCTGGGAAGTTATACTCCAGAGTGCCAGGCTCAGACAGGCCCAAAGGTAGGCAAACACTGACCACTGATCACCACTACTCGACACATAACAGTTGCTCTCCTGCACGTCGCATCTGTACCCTGGTATTAGGAACTAAACGGTGACTCCTCACCCTCAAATATGTTGAGAACTTAAACCCTAAGACTAGTGAGTGTGACTTTACATGGGATACTCTGACAGCTAGCCCCACAGTCAGAGGCAGGGAATGGTTTCCTTCTTGGAGCCTTAGGAGAGCAGAGCTTTGTCACTTTGATTTTGGATATGGTACACCTGAGCACCAATGTAACAGGACACAAGTCACCAGAGCACTAATGTCCCTGGGCATAGCATCCGGGGCTTTTCACCCTGAGTGCCTGCTCTTGCCCACACCTGGCTCTCCAGGTAATTACTGGCCAGGAGCAAATAGCTGTGGGCAGCTGTGCAGACAGGCTGCGGGTGGGAGTTATGACAAGGGAATCGGGAAAGGTAGAGGGAAGGTCATAGGCCTCCTTGGGACTTTAGGAAGACTCTTGCTTGATTGTAGAATGCATACTTTGCCCAGAGGCCATGCAGAGCGCTGTGATGGGACCTTGCATGCCACAGACAGATGTGGGGAGGACCTGAACCCTGAGGCCCGCACTCACCGACTGGGAACTGTCTCTGCTGCTGTCCCGAGACTTATTCTTGGCCAGCCGCTTTTTCTTCTTGTGCAGAGGCCTCGACTCAAGGATCATCTCCTCCAGCTCAAAGGTGGGATCACAGTGCAGGCGGCCTTTCTGTGGAGAGACAGGGTACTGAGCCCAGCCTGCGGGTTCTCCACCACCACCCCAACAGCCTGGAGCCACCTGTCTGGGCACTCGGGGCTTACATTGGGCACAAAGCCTGGCTCCACCTTCTTTTCACTCAGGTCGTCCCACAGCACGTGGGCCAGCGATGGGGCTGTCTGCATGTCTTGGAGACTGGAGAACCGGTGCTCAGGGTTCACGGTGAGGAGCTGCAAGGAGGGCCCCTCTCAGATAAAGCCCCAAAGAAGAATGGCCACCTGTCTCAGGTTGGGGCGACCCTTGAAGGTGTCCATAGAACAAGGCTCGGAACCTCAGGATCGAAAGTGGCTTGTGAGAAAAGGTGGCATCAAAGGATATGGCCCTAGGGACTCTTTGATCCCAGTGCCCCATATCCAAGGACAACAGAGGAGCTGCAGGGACGTCCTGCCAAGATTTGCCAGCAGGTGGCAGTGATGGCCTGGCTAACACTCTCATACTAGCATGCAGGCCCAACTAATTACTGCAAAGCTTCCAAGTAACACCTCCAGACTCCAGAAACATTCATACCCGCACTGCATCAGGACATCAGATCACCAGGGCCAGGTGCCTCCTGGTCAGGTCTCGTATATAATAGCCCTTTCTTCACACCTGTCCTGGCTATAGCTTCTGCTCTCTGGATCTACCCCTTCCAATACTTCAATCAACATTATTTAGAGAACAGCTCTTCTTGTGATTAAACAGCCCCTAGCCCAGTCCCTGGATATATAGTGTCTCTGTGTCCCTGATGGCCTGGATCCTTCCATCCCTGTGTCCTTAATGTCTGGGATCCTCCATCCTCCTACCAGCAGCTATAGACAGAGCTTAGCTGTAAGGTACAGGGTGGGAGGTGGGCTGGATTGTTGTTGTTTGTTTGTTTTTTGTTTTTTCGAGACAGGGTTTCTCTGTATAGCCCTGGCTGTCCTGGAACTCACTTTGTAGACCAGGTTGGCCTCGAACTCAGAAATCTGCCTGCCTCTGCCTCCCAAGTGGTGGGATTACAGGCATGCACCACCACACCCGGCTTTGGGTTGGTTTTTAATTTGTTCCCTAGAAGTGTTGTGCACCTTTTGTAGTGTGGTCAGGGGTAAAGGAGACTAGAACATAGCTTGAGCTACGTGTCATCCTGGTACCCTCTTCCTGCACTACACGTGTGATGCAGAAGGCTTGATGCCGTCTTTGCCTGGGTCTGAGCGTCATGAGAGGTGGGTGATAGCCACGTCCTGTCACATTAGTTCCTGATGGGGATTACAGACTGGAGTGTGCTAATATTTAGCTTACCAGGAGGGCCCAACACAGAGAGCCTGCTGCTAGAACAAGAAACCTACATGTTGGTAGCAGATTCCTTCTCTCTGAGGCACACAGGGTCTCAGAGTAGTTGCCAGAAAAGATTATGGCTGGGCTAGTGAAGGAGTCTGAGCCCATGGAAAGATGGGGTGTCTCCCTGAGCTCAGAAGGGATGGGTACTCTGGGAGAAGGGAAGGGGAGGGAGCTCACCTTTCGCAGCAGGGCTACCATCTCCTTGGACCAGGTGGGCACGTACTGGACACTCACAGTGCTGAACAGCTGAACCAGCGACTCCACAGCATTGCTCGAGTGGATATCGTAGGGTCTCTGTGGGCAGGGAAGCACTACACCAGTGCCTTCCCCAGCATGGCACCCAGACAAAAGTACAAACACCCTAGGAACCCAGCTTCAGGCCCAGGTGAAGGCCAGGCTCTGAGAACAGCAGCCACCTGATCCAGAGGCCAGGGGGTAGAGCTTGCGCCCCGACTGAACTGGGTATCAGAGGCCAGAAGCTCATCTGTCAAGGGTATGCCCCCTCTACCACCACCAAGGGTGGTTCTGAGGCCTGGGTGGTTCAGTCCAAAAGGACAGGAGGTGCTGGTTTTTTTTTCCAGGTTTGGGGCTCCATGGAATGGTAGAGGATACCGTATGAGACCTACGCAGATCACTGCCTCTGCCCCTAGAGAAAAGCAAGTCCCTCCCAAGAACCTGCTGCATACAACATCCCATCCACCACCAGCCACCCAAGGAGACTTGCTAACTCAGGCATCTGTCTTAATATGCTTAAAAGCCCGAGTCCTCTGAGGTTATGGGGGGAGGGGTATCATCCTCCATCCATGGCTCTCAGCCAGTCCGGGGCAAGGAAGTGGCTAGCTTAGGGTTACAAGGCTCCGTACCCATCCTCGTAGCAGCTCGTAAGCCATCACCCCCACCGACCACCAGTCCACCTCGAAGGAGTAGCCAGTCCCGCCATTGACGAAAGAGTGGAAGATCTCTGGAGCTTTCCAACGAAGAGAAGAAAGAGCTGAGCTGTGGGGCTAGAGGGTCTGATGACCCCGTATCACACCGCCAGCCAGGTCTGCACCAGATCTAAAAGAGAACCCTACCCGCCACAGTTCTGCACTGTGCCACCTGCAGGGAGGAGCCCCCTTCTGGACCAGCCCACAGCAGATAAAACACTGCATTGCCATTTGGTTGCACCCCAAGGTCCTTTGCTCTAAGACTTTATCTGACTATGGAGTAAGGACTAGGCAGGGGCATGGCTCTGCATAGTCAGGTGTCATCTGACGCCTTTGGCTTACCCATGTACGGTTTGGTCCCAGCTAAAGCTGTCGCCCTCTCCCCATCCTTTATGATGGTGGCAATGTTGAAGTCAGTAAGGTGTGCATGTCCTGTGAAGAAAGGGCAGACATGGCTTTCCAGGTCCTGGGCCGGGTACCCATGCTCCTCTCTGTGTCCCAGAGCTCCAGGGACTCACCTTGTTCATCCAGGAGGATGTTGTCAGGCTTGACATCTCTAGGAGGACAGAAGGTAACAAGAAAATGAGCTTAGACCCACACTATTCATGCCCTGACGTCTCTGACAGATGCTCCCATCAGAGGCAGAGGCTTGGAAGGCTTGGCTTTTAGAGTGAATCCTAACATAGAACCTAGTGTCATAGAGGGCATACCGCACACTATTCAGAGGGCACCAGGGCCTCCTAGAAGACAGCTACAAGGGAGCCACCAGCAATCCATGGAGTCTTGGCCAGAGGACATGTAGGTGCAGAAGGCACCTACAGCTGGAAGCCTCTGGGGACTGTAGAAGACCCTCAGGGCCGGGTTCCCATGATGCCCTCACTAGACCCCTGGAACTGCACAGAAGAGGACTTGTCTACACTCTGCTCACAATCTGACATCAGTCCTCTCCACCTTGACTTCTAGGAACACATCTAGCACTCAATAACCATCACATACCTGAATCCTGTCCAGACAACAGAATCCCAGGGCAGAGAGGTTAGAAATCAGGTTTATCTGCCTTATAACGCACCTCAGTTTGAGCCAAGACTGCAGGGTTTTAGCCTAATTTCTGCTCCCTGATCCTACCTGCTTTCTAATTAGACATTTCCCCAATTCCATGTGGTTTCTACAAATGCCACAATCAGTATGAAGTCCCATGATGTGGTCAATAGATAAATAAGAGCCACTGGGTGTGGCCAGGCTCTGTGGTACACCCATGAGGACTAAGTCCTCTGCGTCCATCCTCAAAGTGGGTAGTTTGGACAGGGCCCACCGCTGGGAAGAGGAGCCAGACCAGGCTTGAGTGTGACCCAAGGGTATTCCCAACCGTTCAGCCCAGGAAGATGCCTCATGCCACAGGTGTTCACACACCTGTGGATGATGTGTTGGCTACGCAGGTAGTCCAGGGCCAGGGCCATCTCACAGATGTACAGCCTCACTGTGTCCTCTGAGAACTGGACATTCTGCTGTAGGTGGTAGCGCAGGTCTCCCCCCAGAAGCAGATCCACCACCATGAACATGTCCTCCTCATCCTGGAAGGAGTACCTGTGGGTACCAGGGGAAGACTTGGCCTATGAATGGTTTAGGGATCCAGAGCAGCGGCTCCTCCCTCCTTCCAGTCTGATCACCATCCTGCCTGGGGCATTCCCCACACCCTGCTCAGAGCTGTGCCAAGACCCCAGGGAAGACAGAACAGCCATGTCCATGAGAGCGGTTTGGCTGTGAGCATAGATGCCTGTAAGTGACAACTGGAGAACAGAAACTGCACATTTCCGAGCTGTTCCAGGCTTCCCTGGCTTCTTCTATGAGGACACACAAAAGTGGTTTGTAAGAGAAGAACATGAGACCATGCCAGTAAAATGCTGAGTACAGATCTGGGTGAGGAATTGGTATTTAATGACCATGGTGATGATGGTGGTGGTGCTAGTTATAATGATGGTGGTGGTGATGTTGATAGCAAGATAGTACTTGTGATAGTGACGATAGTGTGATGATAGTGCTGGTGCTGGTGATGACAGTGATGGTGCTGGTGATAAAAGAGCTGGTGATGATAGTGATGGTAGTGGTGATAGTGATGGTGGTTATCTTGTTCCCTGTCCTCCATAAGCCATTCTCTCTCAGCCTCAGTGGAAGGAGGCTGGAGAAGGTGGCACAGGCAGGATTTTGAGGAAGAGGTCAGGAAGAGGGGCAAGGAGACTTGGGATGTCCCCAGTGCACACAAGCCTAGGTGGCAGGTGACATCTAGGGCTCTGGGGTGTGGAAGGGGGAGTGCAGCTGCAGGAGGTTAGGAAAATAGAGTCTGAAGTCCTGGCTGTGGCCCATGTCACTGCAGCACCTGAACAGTTGTGGACGGCAGAAGTGCAGGCCCAGAGGTTGTGTGTGTGTGTGTGTGTGTGTCTGATCATTAGGCAACACTGTCTTTTAGAGTGCCTGGGAGGCTGGGTTGCTGAGGCCCCAAAGACAAAAATCCTGTCCTTCCTTCTTTCCAAAAAGCCTCAGTGCCAACTGTGTTCCCACCTCACAGCAAACTTCCTCCTTTCCCCTGACAAGGGTGGGTTTGAGGGGTATGTCTCATTTAGACCTTCTCCCTGCTTTATGATGTCCAGTATGCTAAAACAAGATGGAATGTGTACCACAAAAATGCTACCTGAGTCTGTCACTTCTCAGCCTGCCTGGGAATAACCAGCCACAAGCATCTTGGAGATTCTAAGTAGGAAGCAAGCCATTCTGGAGCCATGCTATGTAGCCTCTGGGAAGTGGCCACTGTCTACTTTGTAGATTCTTGACTTACTGTAGCAGAAAACAAGACAGCAGGTTGCAGTTGGGGCAGGTGGGCATAGGGTTCTGTGCATGCTGTTGTGTTTACATATGGCCCCATAGACTCACATGTTTAAACAAACCTATGGGGGGGGCAGGGAGTGGAATATGATGGTTTGTATATGCTCAGCCCAGAGAGTGGCACTATTCGAGGGTGTGGCCCTGTTGGAGTAGGTGTATCACTGTGAGTATGGGCTTTAAGACTCTCATCCTAGCTGTCTGGGAGCCAGTATTCTGCTAGCAGCCTTCAGATGAAGATATAGAACTCTCAGCTCCTCCCTAGCCGTGCCTGCCTGGATGCTCTCACATTGATGATACTGGACTGAACCTCTGAACCTATAAGTCAGCCCCAATTAAATGTTGTCCTTATAAGAGTTGCCTTGGTCATGGTGTCTGTTCACAGCAGTATAACCCTAACTAAGACAGAAGGAGTCAATGAAAACCCCTAGGCCAGGGGATATCCATGCACTGAGAGAACTCCAGTGTTGAGAGGATCCCTGTGGGTCAGGGAGCAGTCCTGCAATGGAGAGGAGAAGAAGGAATCAACCTCCCAGCAGCCCATGGTTCTTAGGCCTCTGACAGGAGCCTACACTTGGTAGTATGATTTAGTGCTAAGCACTGGGCTCCTAGCAGACCCTGGGGAGATTCTATATGAATCCCAGCATACCATGGACCTCTGGGCCTACCAGGTCCTGAACACAGAAGCTGAATAGACTGGGGGAGGGGGAGGGAGGGCTAGCATATGGGAAACATCCTAGGGTATTAGAGCCAAAGAACAGCTAGGTCCCTTGTCCCACTCCAGAGGGTAAATCCCACCTCAAAGGTCACTCATCCCTGGCAGGCCTGGACTCACCAGAGGTTCACCAGGAAGACATGCTCGATTTCCTGTAGGATCTCCAGCTCCCGGAAGACATTCCGGACCTCATCCCGCTCTATGCATTGCTGCTTGTTCATGTACTTCATGGCGTACATCTTCTCTGTGTCCCGCTTCTGCACGATGCACACCTGGGGGGCCAAGGACCATTCAGCAGGACGCCAGAAAGTGAACTCCTCACCTCCCTCTGCCCTGAGAGAGTCAGGGTTCCTTGCCGGCAATGGGATGAGATGACTTCGAACAGGCACCATCTACAGACTGGCAAAACTCAGTCGCAGTGCACCCAGACAAGACTCCTAGCTGAGGCCCTTACCGGCCATGACCTGTGAAAGCCATCTCAACTTACCAAGCTTCAACACCTCCTCCTCAGGGCCCAGGTCAGCATAAGGCGTTGCGGTACATTGAGGACTGCTGTGTGGTTTGAGTGTGAAGTGCTCTCTCCGCAGGCTCGTGTGTTTAAGCCTCCAGCTAGTGGCTCTGTTTTGGAAGCCTGCAGAAGCTTTAACAGGTAGAGCCTTGCCGGAGGAAGTAGCTCACTGTGCTGGGGGTTGGGGGTGTGGTTTGGTCCTAATTCCTGTCCACTGCTTCCTAGAAATGCCATCACAGGCCCGTCCAGAGGTGCGTCTCTTAGTTGATTTCAGACCTCATCAAGTTGACATGTTTCAAGATAAGTATCATAGGAATGAAGGAGAGAACCCTCTTAGCACAAAACTGTGCATCCAGGAAGCCTCTATCCACCACAGGATCATTGTTTCCACCAAGCAAGGACTGTCCATGATAGCAGGTTCCTGGACAATCCTGAAGGCATGGCACTTGGTGAGCAATATACTGTCATGGCCAAAGACCAACACTGGTATCCCTTAGCAGAGAGGAACAGATGATGGGAGAGGCAAAAGATTCACCAAAGGAAACAGGAAGTTAAGATATAAAGAGCTGGTGCAAGGCCAGCACCCATGCTCACTGCCAAGTCACCCGAGATCAGGTGACTCACGCAATCAGAGCCACTGCTGAGGGTTTCTACAGACCATGGTCTCCAGGTCTAAGTGGAACACTGGTCACTGTTCTGAATGATTCCGGGTCTCTAAGTGGGTGAGACTCCCAGGTAT
This sequence comes from Mus musculus, assembly GCF_000001635.26. Classification (NCBI taxonomy): domain Eukaryota; kingdom Metazoa; phylum Chordata; class Mammalia; order Rodentia; family Muridae; genus Mus; species Mus musculus. The sequence continues at coordinate 139,126,255 of NC_000073.6, forward strand.
CACCGGAAAGCCTGGAGCTGGCCATATACCTCAGTGGCACTGGCCTCAGATCAAATCTCTGGATCCACCCTGAAGGAATTCACATTCCTTTTCCTGAGAATGCACACATGATAAAAGGTCTCTAGGTCACCGTAACGCAAGCTGACTTTAACCTCCTGGCACAGCTCCATAAGCATAATGACTGCCACACAACCACTGAAGTCACCGACAGGACTTTTAATGGCATGCAACAAGTCTGGGAAAGCAAGCAAGAGCACTAAGCTATGCAGCATAAACAGCAGAGTGATACGCTCAGCAAGAGCACTAAGCTATGCAGCATAAACAACAGATTGATACCCTCAGCCTGCACTGAAGGTAGAAGTGAGCCATGGGATGAAGGCAGCTGGGATGGAGAAGCTGCACAGACTCTTCTTGGCTATGGTTTCTGTCACACGACTGTGCAGTTCTGGTGACAGCTGGTGGCTCTTCTGTGGACCCTGCTCTACGGCAGTGACGTTAGGGCTGCCTGGCACTCCGGCCTTCAGGGTCTGTGGATGAACTGACTGAGCAGCTTCTCCGTTCTGAGCCCTCCTACATAGTCCCCCGTCATCCAGAGACACAACCTCTGTATCCACAGATGCAGTTTCCAAGGCAACACTGCACACTTAGTACCTTGCCCACAGACGTTGTAAGCCCAAGGGAGTTGAGCCTGAGACACGATGCCAACAGAGTATGGAGGGGGACATCCGAGTGCCTCTAGGAGTCCATCTACCTCAGCCTAAAGCCACCAGTGACACAAAAACAGCCAAGTCCCCATGCAGGTCACAAGGATCCTTGTAAAACTCCCCTGGAAACTTCCTCTGCTAGATCTGATGCCCCAGGAAGATGGACCAGATCCTGCCTCCAGGGACCATGCTCCTGTGCCCCAGTCTCAGCGCTATACTGCCCTTTGAGGGGGCAGACCTGTAAGAGCAGGTGTGGGGTTGCAGGACCCATATGGAACATTCATTTAGAGAATGGTTCTTGTGTCTGAGGGTGGGTTGTGGCAAAGAACCTTCTTGAATCTTTCTTTTCACATCGAAAAGTCAAGTGGTGCTTTTACTCGGCCAATAGAGCAATTGTCTAACATGCACAAAGTCCTGGTCCAATCCCTAGCATTGCATAACACTGGATGTGGCATTCCTGTTATCCCGGCACTGAGAAAATGAAGGCAGAGATTTAATGTCATCCTTAGTTACACAGCAAGTTCAAGGCTAGCCTAGGCTGCACAAGACTAAAACACAAGAAAAGAGGCAGGAAGGGGAAAAGGGAAAAGGTAGACAGAGAAGGGAGAAGGAAGAGGAAAGAAGGAGGGAGGAAAAGAGGGAGGGAGAGAGAAAATGAGAGAGAATGAAAGAGAGAGAGAGGGGGGAGAGGGAGAGGGCGAGGGAGACACACACACACACACAGAGAGAGAGAGAGAGAGAGAGAGAGAGAGAGAAAGAGAGAGAGAGAGAAAGGGTGAGAAAGCTCAAAGGTTTTGTCCAAGAAGACTCCCTAGCTGGCTGTCCAGGATATAAGATACAAACCCATGGTCTCCCAAGAGGGCTTCATACAGCCAAGTTTAACCTGCCTTTCTGTGTCCCTGTAGGTGTTCCATGAACTATCAAACTAAGTCAATCACCCAGAAATCAAGCTGACAAAAAGAAGGTGAAAATCTCGGCTAGCGGGCAACTATGCCAATGAGCGCGAATAAGCACAGCCGCAGCTCAAGCCAAATCCTTCTGCACCCTGCAAGTGCTCTCAGGACTTCAGAGCCTGCCGAGGGCTGCTGGCTCCTTCTCTACCCTCTTCTCTGCAGAGAAGGAGCCAGCTGCCCTCTCGCTAGACGATTCAAATGTCCTGGAGGAAAGCTGCAGGAGGGGTCAATGGGCAACAGGTAGAACTGACTCAAAGGCTCCTGGCCAGGGTCCAGAATAAAAGAAAAACCTTGGAATGCCTCAACAACCCTTCATTAGCATCTGGCCACTTCTCAGAGTCCGCCCATCCCAAAACCAGCACTGGCACAAGCCAAGTCTCGCACAGGCCACGGCGATCCCTGCAAAACTGCCTGGCTCTCAGACTAGTTGGTTCTCCTGGGCTTTCTGAACCTGGATGGACCTTGACACCAACCCCACTCCATGATTCTAACTGTCCAGCTGCAGAGAAGGACCAGCAGATGTGCCCAGAATGAATTCATAGGCTGGAATGGGGTAGCCGCTGTGCAGCTCAGCTCAATCTAAAACAGGTGGTCGGGCCAAGCCAGCCACTGTTGGCTGTTGTACAACATCCGTCCACTCAGGAGCCCTGCCCACAGGTCAAGCATGGAGTTGTGACTGAGCACAGTGACATCAAGATTATTGAAGGGGTTAAAACTATGCCACACTGGCACACTGACTATGTCGAATTAGAAGTGCTTGTATGAACAGGCATAAGCCAGTAGCTGACCATCCTGTCTCCTAAGAGCAAGAGCTGAAATTCCTTCCCTAAACTGAAAGGGAAGCAACATCCTCACTCAGAACCCGAGAGCAGACTAAGAGAACTGTGTAGACAGCACTTGTATGTTCCTGTTTAATCCTCCTACCTGCATCTGGTTGCTTCTTTACAGGTCAGTAGCTATGTGATGCCGGTAGCTTTCGGTCAGACCACCTAGACAGCTCACTGTCTTGCACACTGCCCAAGTAGTGACCCTCACCTCCACCACCTGCAGCCTTTCTTGGTCTCAGCTCTATCCAGAGGTCCTGTGCTTTCATGGGGTCCCTCCCCTTGGCACATGGGTCAGGTCAGTAGAACCCACTATCTCCTGGGCAGCAGGGAATTTCATTTTGGGGACAGCACCTGTAGAGGAGCTTATGACATCTCTGGCTTAGGGCGTCTTTAAAAGAAGATTGTGACTCAGACCTTCCAGGCACCAGCAACCACCAAGGAGGCCCAGGAACCTCGCCTTCCTGTCTTCTGTTTCTCTGCTGGTAACAGGAGTCCCTGCAGGAGGCATGGCCTTCAGGCACAGATGCAAGGGCTGGGTGCTCATTTGTCATCTCAGTCCTCTGCAGTGTGATGCTTTGCTGGGTTTCCTATCGAGACTGCTAAGCCAGGACGCCAGACCCCTATCCTGCCAGCCTTAGACATGGCTCTCTGGCCTAGATCTTGCAGCCCCAGCTTTCTGGTCACGAGATTGGCTGCAGATTGGATCCAGTTGGAGCAGAGAAATGGAAGGAGCCTTGTGCTTCATCTCTAAGCTGGAGGTGTCCCTCCCTGCCTCAGGCTTCCTTACAGCTGCCCCCAAAGCTTCTGCACCAAAACATTTTTAGGTGTTGTATGCACCCTGCCACCCTCTTGTGTACCTGGAACCCATCCTGAGACATTCTGGAAAGCTTGGGGGGGTGGTTCTGTGATCACAGAGGAACCTGTGAAGATAGTCATGTTGCCCCTGGAGACACCTGCCTGGGTCTGAGGTGTCCCTGGGGTCCCCTCTCTGAGACTCACGCTTCCCTCACTTTCTCCAGTTTTCCAGGGTGGTGGTATAGGGTGCAGACAGGAGACAAAGCAGCTGCAGTTCATTTAGCATAGGCTGCTAGGAAGCCCTTCTGCTGGCTTGTGAGGGATGGCTCGTGTGGACTGTGACTAGAGGGTAGAGAGTGCTGGAGGACATGACCCAGTCATTCACCACAGGTCCTCAGTGGTCTGCTCCAGTGAGTGGATGACACAGATCACTTTGCCCAATTCCACGAATGTGACAGGAAGAGTGGGAGGCAGGGGTGGGGGCTGCTGAGACATTAAGCGTGTGAACAGAGGACTCCTGAAGGTAGGAAAAGGCCACGTCTGCTCCAAGACTAAGCTAGCAGGAGGTTGGGAGGTCAAAGCAGGCAATGACGGGGAAGGCACCAACGGCCAAGTGTTGAGCCTCAGATTTTTTTCCCCTGAGCTAGCTACAATCCTTCCTCAAATTATTATTTTAAAAGCCTATTGAAAATTTCAGAATGAAAATACATGTCAGCCTCAGCAGGCCACCCAGCCTACCTGGTCCTGTATCCAGGCCCTTCTCTGACTGACGATTCATTCTGCTCCCAGTGAGCAGAATTATGGGGCTGTCGGTCACAGGCCTGGCCAGTCAGAACATGGGCTGGGGGCCTTCTCTTGCAAATACACCTTCACTCTGAGCAGGAGGCAGAGAAGGCCAATTACTTCTGAGGCAGAAGTGAGCAGCCTGGCAAACTCCCCAAGGGAGGCCCCCCTTTGTGGGCGGGGGAGGGAGGCGTCTCTGCCTAGCAGGCGCAGAGCCCTAGGTGATTCTGTCCCTTGTGTGGCTCCCCTATAAAAACTGCCTGCATAATTCCCCGCCCTCCTGAGGTCAGTTGTGCACGCCCACACACACGCCACAGGCCTTGTCTCCAGGATCTCTAGGGGAAAAAAAAAAACCTTCCATAACTCAGTGCAGATACCCCACAGCCATTGCCAAGGAGACTCTATAATTTTCCCACTACAATGAACCACTAGGAGCTGCTACTAGCTACAGAGCCACAGAGAAACAAAGGGAGCAGCAGGCAGATGTGGGGTTCCTGGGTTGTTGCATTGCGTTCTTGATCCCTACGTCTAACGTTAGCCCAGTTACGGTGATGGTCTCCAAGAACAGGACCAAGCTGACAGCCTGGAGATCATGGGTGGACCCTAAATCAATGCCAGATGTCCTCACAGAAGACGGGAATAAAAGTATAGGAAGGAATAAGGAACAAGGTCACATGGAGAGGGGATGGATATGAAGATACTGATCCTGGCCACAGTGGCAGACAGCCACAAGCCAACGATTGCTAAAGATCATGAAGACTGCTGCAGCCTGCAGGAGCCAGAGTCCAAGAGCCTCAAAATGCCTTTCTCGCTCAGCTGCAGGAACAGCCAGCCCTGTTCCCACATCAGACCTCAGTCTCTAAAGAGTACAAGGAGGTGGCTGTTTGGAGTTGGCATGTGGTGGGTCATTGTTGTGGTCCCAAGAAGTCAAATGGCATGCCATCCCGAGCACATCTATCATGGATACACAGGCGCCCTGAGGAGCAGAGACCTTGGCCTAACCCTGTACTACATCCTCACCTGGACATCTTCTCTCTCTCTCTCTCCTCTCTCCCAATCTGACTCATAGTCCTTCTCCTTAGTCATCCTAACCTTCACCATCTTCCCACCCAGGCTGGCTTGGTCATGTCACTGCCGAGCTCTGGACTCTGGACACACCCACAGCTACAAGGGACAGAGCTGAGTTTCAACTAACGAACAGGTCAGCTGCAAAAGCCTGGCTCTGCTGGCCTCCAACGCCAGCGCCCTCAGAGAGGCTCCAAGAAGGGGGTTTATGCTGCCCTGATTTGAGAGGCAGGTCTGAGAGAGCAACGCTTTGAGACGGGTCTTTTCTACCTAAGCCTTAGCCACAGGTCCCAATGCACTGTCTCCCCAAAGGAAGTTGGTCGGGGCTTTCTGGGCCACTTCCTCAGTAATCCACTTACAAAGAGGAAGTGGGATCAGATCTCAGAGGAGTTGAGCCCTGCTGCTCCTGGTCTGCAGGGCACCCTTCAAATTGCCACTGCTCAGCCTGGCGTAAGCTGGTGGCTAATGGCGGTGTAAGTGCCATTCTAATTGAGTGCTGTTTACACATCGTGCAGACTTAAGTGATTCACCACAAGCTCTTTTTCTTTCCAAGTCATTTTTCTTTTGTTCCCCAGAAGGCAAAGAGCTGACAACAGGTACTCAAAGCCCCTGAATACCATAATGAACGTACCTCCCGCGAGTAGCGGAGCCTAGGGAAGGCAAACCTGGACCACAGGGCACCAGGGAAGGACCCTGCCTTCCCCAGGACTCTTTTGGTGGGCAGTGCCAGAAGCACAAAAACCAAAACCAAAACAAAACAAAAACCAGAAACAAAACTACATGATGGGGTCTGGAGGAGTATGTGGCTGCCAGAGAGTTGACCTTGGGAGAGGGTTGCCTGGGTAATGTACAATAAGAACAGTGTCCCTGAACAGAGAGCGAGGTGACTCAAGCAGAAGCACAGCAGAGCAAAGGATAGAGCAGAGAAGGATGCTCAGACCACTCGCAGGTGTCCCTGACAGAGCAGCAGAGACCACGCTAGAATCCTGCTTCTCTCGAGAGGTTGTGACTCCCGTGCCGAGCCCCTGCCTGGATCAGCACCCGCACTTCCCTAGTGAGATAATGTGGCCTGCACCTGCCCTCCATCTAGACCATCTCCCTCAACTCTATGTCTACTTCCGACTCTCCCTTACTGTCCCCTAACCTCTGTCCCTCAGAGACTTACTTCAGGGGAATATTTGTCCTTGAGGAGGTACCACTGCGTCATGTGATGAGGAGAGGGACACACGCAAAGAGGAGAGGAGCAGGTGGGACAAAGACTTGGTTTTCTCGGCTCTAAGCACTGCTCTCTGGGCAGCAGTTGGTGAAACTAAAGCTTCGGATGTCCCAGTGTGTCAGTCACTTCTCATCACTCTAACGGGTTACCTGACAGAAGCAGCTCCAGGACTGAAAGATTTGTTTCGGCTCAGAGATTAATAAGGCACGGTTCATTATGGTGGGGAAGGTAGGACAGAGGCCATGGTAGCAGACACCTAGGCCGGGGACTCCCATATCCTATAGGATCAAGTAGCATGATGAATGCTGGTCCTTGGCTCTTTTTCTCCTTTTCCTCGCCTTTTCTTTAGTCTGCATCTCCAGCCCATGGGATGTCGCTGTGCCCATTGCAAGTGGGTTTTCCCTGCACACCCAGGGGTTGTCTCATAAGCACGACAGCAATATGGGGAGAGACAAACAGGCCAGGGGAACAGAACAGAAAAATCATGAAACAGACCAAACTGCACAAAGATACTTCTTTTGCCATTACAGCGGCTTCTCAGACTTAAGAATTTTTAATAAGTGACGTTATCAACATCAACCAAGTTGTCGCATGAAAAGTTGATCCTGGCCTGACACTACAAGCCAGAATGAGCTCCGGGTTATGCTTTTTATCCTGACACCTAAAACCTGGAAGCAACAGAAGAAAACATGAAGATGTCTCGGAATGGAAGTACGGACAAAGTTCTGCAGCTCTGAAATCCAAAAACAACTTGGAAAGTGATTGACTAAACAAAATAGCTGCATAAAAGAAAATAATATGCATAGGAAAAGGTGTATAAACAAACTTGGTAGACAGACAGAAAATATTTGCAACTTAAGGACAGAAATAAAGGTTGTTATTCCTAATAGACATTGCACTCTAGAAACAAACAGAAATACCAACTAAAGAGATAAATAAAAATAATAAAATAGGCAAGTTAGACTACCACAAGAGAAGTGCAAGGCCAGGCTAGCCGAGTTGCTGTGCCTTGTCTGTTAGGCTGGCAAAACTCCAAGCATCTGGCAGCACGCCCTATGGCAGATGCCCCATGGAAAACAATGGTGACACCCCATGCAGGGGGACTTGGCAATCTCTAGCACAAGTCATGTTCCCCACCCTCCAGCCCACACACTCCACTTCTAGGAACTAACCCCAAGGCATACTGCAGAAGCATGCAGGCATGGCTAAAGCAGGAGACATGAGGACAGCGGGACTTGTTGGCACACCTTTAATCATAACAACAAATCACAACATGATGGCTGGCAAAATGATGTCCTCTAGAGACACACATGACCGAATTCTGGAATCTGTAGATATGCATGGAAAAGGGACTTTGCAGCTGTGATGTTGACTTTAAGAGGAGGACATCATCCTGGACTGAGGGCATCGGATGCTGCCCTATGGTCCTTAAAGACAGTGATGGAGGCGGGGGCGAGGGGGGGCAAGTCAGAGAGGAAACACAAGACAGAAACAAGAGGCCTGAGACCTCTAGACCTGGGAGGCAGATCTGAGATGAACTCTACGCCAGAGTGTCCAGAAAGAATGCAATCCAGCCCACACCAGGCTGCAATAGACAAGTGGTAAGCAGTCCTGGATAGCCGCTGACAAAGTTAGATGCACACGGGTCTCAGGCAGAAGTATGGCTCTCTGATGACGAAGCCTTGCTTCGGTCACAGATGATCTGATAAAGACTATGCAGAGATGGAGAAGAGCTCACAGAATAGGGTCCCTCAGGACAAAGCAGCCTGGGCCTCAATCAAATCACACGGCAGGGGAAGGAGGGGCAGAGACAGAGCAAGGGGACCCAACCACTCCTGTACGGCCTCACTGTCAACCTGACTCAGAGCAGTAGCAATAATAACAGCCACAAGGCCACCAGGAAAGCCCTGAATCTGACTAGTGCTCATATGACCACACTGTCGACTATTTTAGGTGTGGAAAAGTTCTGTAGCCATGTTTGAGGCAACCATCCTTGTGTTTTGAAGACAACAACTGAAGCACAAAGAGGTGGACTGCTTTCTGTGATTCAGTTTAATTCAAGAGAAGGACAAGGAAGAGACTTGGCTTTCACAGGGTGGTCAGGCACATAGTAGGCCATTGTAGGTCTTCCCTCTGTTTTTGAGCTGTGGACTTCAGTGGCTCAGGATGAACTGAAAGCTGCCGTTCACAGTGGTCAGTGGAGGGGTGCACTCAGCACTAGCACTGGGCTCTGCTCTGTGAGGGCCTGGAACCCCAGACTTAGGATAGGACAGCGTTCCCTGGTAAGGGTCAACACTTGCCCTGTTGTCCAAGACGTAGAAACTTGTGAAGTATCGCAAGGCATGAGGCTCCCACAGAGGGTGACACACAGATCAGCTGATGACTCAGGACAGAGGTGTCTTTGGAGTGTACAGGTAGAGAAGGGAGCAAGGTGCATGGTGAGCAGACGTCACGCAAGGCAGTCAAAGCCTCCTACGAAGCCTAAGCATGGCCTGTATCTTGGACAGCCTTGTCCGCCAGCCCCATGTGCTTCACCAGCAAGGGGAGCTCCTCCAAGTCCAACAAGCTGGGGGCAGCCATCCTGCTCCTGGCTGTCAGCAGGACCACCCTCAGCTGAACACCCTTGCTGGGTCCTCCCAAGTCAAAGCCACCCAGGGATCAAGGATGCCAGGGAGATGACAGGTGGCCTTCCTACGCCTATGCAGGGAAGAAAGCAAGAGCTCTCCACCCAAGTCTGTTGCAAGGGAAACAGCTATTTTTAAGGCACCAGCGCTGCCTGGGTGACCCTGAGAGGCAAGCCTGGCACATTCACATCGTGTTTTGGCCCACTTAGGAACATGTGATAAATGCTCTGCTGCATGGTGGCTCTGTGGGGCGGTGGCCAGCAGGCTTTCTTTATCCTATGGTGGCAGCAGAGCCAAGTCCAGAACAAGCTGTTAGAAGAGGGACTTGCAACAGGCTCCTGATGCCCAAGACCACAGCATCCCTAGATCCCATGGCACCCTTGGTGCCCACAGTACCGTAGTTCATGTGACACTCCTGGACCCCATAAGACTCAGAGTGTAGCTGCTCTCTGGAGAACTAAGCCCCTCCCCTTGATAAGCCTCCTGCAGCTGCCACTGCCTCACCTCCTGACCTTCAGGACTTTTGAGGAAGCACTGTAGCTATGCTCAGGACTCCTGTAGTGTTTCTTTCACCTCCAGTCCTGGAAGGGGTAGATTTCTATTTGATCTTCAGCATTTTCCCCTCTTCAAAGCCACCCTAGCCAGCAGCCCTGACTCATGGAGAAAGGCTACTGAAGGAGAATCACTCTGTGTGGGCAGGCACAGGGAGCCTCCTAGGGTGAGGACAGGGCCCAGATGGCTTCTGCAGAGGTCTGTGCTTTGGGGCCCACAGAAGGGAAGTTCAAAAGACATCAGGCAGACTGAGTGTCCCAAGGCCACTTCTCAGGCAGAAAAGTTCACAGTTCACTCAAAATTTACACCCCAGAGTCAGCCTGGGCCTGAGTGACAGAGTTCTTCAGTGGGCAGGTGAGGGCAAGCACCCTGCAGCTGGGCCACCCCATACGGGACTCACTTGGACCTGACAACTGTCCACTCTGAGTGTCTCTGCAGTCATTCCCTGGGCCCCATCTGCTGCTGTGGTCCCACAGGGGGACATCAGGTCCTCTTAGAAGCAGCTCCTTCACCTCTCTCCCTCCCGACTGCTGTGTACATGGTTTCTGACCCCTTTCCCACAGTCAGCAAAGGTACAAACAAGAGGCAGTTTCAAGCCATCTTAGGTCACAACCAACACAGCTAACAGATGCCACTGTTCTGAAGTCTCCGAGGCACACTCCCTGACAAATGAGATGGCTCCACCAAATCTGCTTGGGCCCGGTAAGGTCTCATCAGCCTCTGCCGGTGGGGTAGACTCGGCAGGATGTCTGTAAGAGGAGAAGAGGCAGATGCCTTAGCCAGAGCCTGTGTGCTGCAGGACTGGAGGCTCACAAGCTGTCGAGAATAAAGCCCAGGCACCTGCAGGGAGCACAGCAGCTGTGATCAGGGTCAGCAGCACCAGGCAGCATCTGGAGACTTGTCACTGCTATTGACAACTCTAGTGACCACCTTGAGCTTACTCTAGTGACGCTTTTCATAGATGCTATCCACACTGTGACAGATAATCCCATAATGGGGTCTACTGGGCAATGGCTTTGACAGCTACAGTATAAATATTTGAGATGCAAAACCCCAGAGTTCAAGATTCATGGCCTGGATGTCTTGGAAGAAAATGGTGGAGATAATGTTAAAGGTAAGAAAGTCACTTGACATTGATATAAGCATCAAAGGTCAGAACATGGCCCTCTATCCGGCTGGTATCAGAGTCCACTGGCTAAGAACAAGGAGCACAGAGCACAGAACGAGGAGCACCTGCCCGGCTGAGCTGACACAGGCTGCCTCTCATCCTGGTATCTTGGGTGATCCACATTAGCTGCAGGGAGAACTGGTTCCAGCAGCCCCAGGGGTGACCCTGGACCCCATGATTCAGCATTAATCATCCCAGCAATCACATCCCAGAAGGTAGGCATCTCTGAGCTCTCTGTGGCTATGTCTGGTCTCCTGCTGCTGTGTGGAACATCTGAGAACCAGGTTCTCCACAGACAGAGCTAGTGAACCATAGGCCCAGTGATGTCCCACAATACTCCTGGCAGGATGCAGCCACTGAGAGGTTGCCATGGCAACCACTGTGGTGCCTTGTCTCTGAAATGCTGGGCAGAGGCAAGGTGTCATCACTGGGGGCCGTGTTAACAGATCTGTCAGGAAGGGGCAAGAGGACCCTGGCCCAGCTGCATACCAGCCCAAAGCCCCCAAATTATGCGTCTGCATCTGTAGATGATCTTCTCCAGGTCTCCCCTGGAGTTGTCTAAGGATTTGAGGACTCAGCAGGGACAGAACTCCTGGAGTGGTTAGGGACTCTGTCAAAGGCATTTCACACCTAGTTCTCTAAGTTCTATAAGCTGAAAAGAAGGTGACTGTGTGTTTGGGCCTGAGCCTTTCTATTAGTGTGCATCCCTTCCTTTTCCACACAATGACTCCATCAGTCCTTCCGTGAGAGCTCTGCAGCCAAAATGCGAGACCCAGCTGCTGATGAGACCTCAGGACTGGAGTAGAGGAGAAAGAGGCTAGGTTTCCTTCCCCAGAAATCACTATGTTGAGGCACCCTGAAGCCTCTGTGTATGTGAGCGATGGCTGGCATTGGCCTGGGGATAGAGAGAAGGAGGAAGGGGGAGTCTGAGGAACAGAGAGTGACAGGGCGGTAGGGAGGTAAGTGATAAGATGGGTGGAGAGACTTATCCAAATTGAAACCGGGCCCATAAGGCCCTAGGGAGGAGGAACATTCCTGCCCAAACAGCAGACTATGCCTGTTGTTTTCCCAAAGCGAACCAAGGTACTAAAATCCCCACCTGCACCAGCGCTCTTGCACTCCATAGAGGACATCCAGACTCAGGAGTCAAACCCTGACAAGGGATGTGGAATGGTGTGTCCTTTGGTGGGGCGGTAATATGGTTTAACATGGCTCCGCCTTTGCAGAAACAGCTTGGCAGTTCCTCTAAAGTCACAACATCACTCTGTGATATGGCAATTCCACCTCTGAGCAACAGAATTTAAAGCAGGAAGACCAAGGGACCATTGTACACTCATGCTCATAGCAACAGCAGTATGCACAATGGCTGATCTGTGGAAGCAAGCCAAGAGTCCCTCAATGGGAAAAACCACTGTACACAGGTCAGTAGGATTGCTCCACCTTCAGGGGGAGGAGATTCTGACACGGACAAACTTTAAGGATATTTTGCTACATGGACCCAACCAGAAACAAAGGCACATTTTTCACAATTTTCACTTCCTATAGCATATTTAGTGCTTGTGCCCCTCCCAGGTTCCTGTATTAAGGTGTCAGTAGCAAATGCTGAGGGCGGGAAGACTCATGTCCCGATGAGGAACCCAGGGAACTCTGACCTCTTTCCACCATCTGAGGGGCACTGCCAGGAAGTCAGCCCCCACCTGGCACCGTAACTGTCTCCATTTTGAACTTCCAGCATCAGTAACGACTAGAGATATTTATTGCTCCAGCATCCAGTATGTGGTGCTTCCGTCATAGCATCTAGAAATAACCAAGGCAAGGTGTCCTGGGCAGAAAGCAGAATTCTGCTGCTAGGGCCCAGAAGGGGGGCAAGAGAGAGTTATCCTCCCTTAACAGGGACGCTCTAGTTTTTTACAAGATGAAAGTAACTGAAATCTGTCACATAATAACATGACCATGGTGACATGGGACTGTGTGTGCATCTAAAACAGTTGCATAATGACCAACATTATATGTAGTTTACTAGTTTTGGGGGAATTGGGAAAGGAGTCAAGGACTAGTTATAACAAATTTGTACAGCCCATCTCCAAGAGTCACTTCCCCTACTGGAAGCAGCCTTGGGTTAAAGGAAAATTAACTGGAAACATTGGTCTCAGATGCACATATTCTGCCACTGCCTTGCACACAGTAGGGCTTCATGGGGCTTTGTCTGTCTCACCTATAGGAAGAGTTGTCTGCAAGGAACACAGCCTCCGAGACACAGCTTACGGGGAGATATATTCTCAGGCCTACCAGAAGCCCAGCTTCCTTTCCAGGCCCCCACTTCTTCCTGTCTGGGTCCAGTACTGTGGCCACTGAGAATAGTAAGGACAGAACCCAACCTGTGAGGTGTTGACTCTCTCAAATACCCACCCGGCAGCCACAGCCTAAGACTCCTGGTGACCGAACTAGGCAGCTAATTAGGATTGGGAAGGAGTGTCCCAACTGTGCCACTCACCGTTTTAGATGATAAGCCTGTCTCCCCAACCCAACAGCAGCCTGCGTCAGCTCAACAGTTCTCAAAGACAAAATTTGGTCAGAGAAGCCTTAAGTCTGGGTTTCTGCAAACTTGACATAAGATCGGATGTGCCAGATGCCCTCTTGTGGATCAGGGATACCCCTGAAGGAGTGGAGGAGTGACCATAAATACAGGAAGGGTTGGGAAGGGCCGGGTAAGGGGTGCCCTGAAAACTTCCAGGGGAATGAAATAAAAATGTCCCCAGAAAACAGCACCTACCCTTTACACTGCCTGAAACCAGCCTAGTCCACTAATGGTGGTCTTCAGTCTGGATCGTTACAACACAGCCCTCTTCAGACCTAGGCTCTGAGTGCCTCCTGATCAAGGCACCTACTAGTATCAGCTACTCTCCTAATCCTAGCTTCAGCTGCTGTTCTCCACTACTCCACAAGCCCCACCTGCCTGTCCCTCTTGCCTGCACCCTCCACAGCCCTGGCAACATCCGCACAGAGGAGTTTCAGCTGGACTCAGGCTAACCATTCTCACAGACTCAAAGCAGTTGGCCTGTAGGAGCCTCTGAGCCCCAGAGGACGTTAGAGACGCCTCCCTGTGGTTTGTTTTCAACACTGTGCTAAGCGCTCATCTGCTTTGACTTAATTCACCCCAGGCTTCAGCAACCAGAACAGCCATCCTTTGTGATACAATGAAGTAGAGGCAATTAATCGCCCTCAATCACCCTGTGCTTTGTACTCTGGTGGCAGCACGATCTCTTTAGAGAAGGCTTTCGGAGCCTAAATAGACACAGTGCACAGTGTGCAGACAGCTGTGAGGCTAGAGGGGCGGGAAGTGCCCGGACAGCTGAGCACAAACCTCTGTTCAGGAGGGGTCCATCCACAGCACATCACGCTGCAGAAGCCGAGGGCTAATTCCAGCCTTTTCAGAGCTCTTGTTAAATCTCTTTGAGTTATAATTACCCCCAATCTGTAGCTACCACAAGGCAGCAATCAGGAAGTTAGATCTGGCCAAGAGAGAAAAGACAAGTGGAGACAGGCTCCACAGGGCGCCTGCTTGAGGGGCAAGAGCCTCCCCTCCAGCTTGGTCTGGGAGGAAGAAGGCTGGGCAGACACACTGGGTCTTGTCACCTTCAACCTAAGGAACCTACACAGATATAACCTGGCCTCTGCACTTCAGTGTGTAGCCTGAACTGATGTTTCAGCTAGCAGGTCCACGAAATGTCACAGTAGCTTGAATCTTGGGAAGCTGGCTGCATGGTGCAGCCTTCTAAGACCTATTGAGGAAATCCCTCAGACTGCAAGATGGCTACAGTATTGTGAGGGGGTGCAGGTTGGAACACAGAACCCCTTACAGGGTGACCCAGGTTCTACAGAACTAAGCCAGACCACACTCTGTTGTCGGCTGAGCTGAGAGCCCAGAGACTCCGCCTGGAAGGTGGAGGAGGGCTAAGTTGAGGGCAACCCCTGAAGGCCTAGAGCCCCTGCTTCCTCCCTGATAGTTCTGAGCTTTTTGCCCTAGTGACGGGAGTAGCTTCTCCGAGGAGGAATGGAGTAAATCCAGATGTGGCTCCGTGGTCCCATCTGTCCCCCACCCTCCACTGGCCCACCCAGAGACTCTTCCTTACCTTGCCAAAGCTGCCTTTCCCAATTGCTCTCAGAATCTGGAAGTGGTCAAAGTTCACTGTGGAATGAAGCAAAGAGACAGCAGGTGAGGCAGTGGAAAGGCTCTGTCCCAGGCACAAGAAGCTTGCACCTTAAGAAGCTTGCATCTGCTCAACAATCCTGCAGTCCGTCAGAGATCCATCCACTTAACCCCTCTCCTGAAGGGCTGAGCATGTCTCTGGGTGAACTTCAGCTGTGCAAAGGATGGCTCAGACCCTCCTTGTAGGATTACTATGGCTTGGGAAATGTGTATGACCATAGTCAGGCTCCCGGACTTCCTCGGCTGCAAATCTGCAACCCAGCAACTCGACTGACATCGCATCCCATGGAAAATGGGAAACGGGAAACCAGCAAGGCATCTCAGCATCAGCCCCTGCTCTGGGTTCTCCAACAACAGCATAGAGCACCTGCCCTGGCCTGGGATTACAGTGGTCTCTTGATTAACAATGGGAAACAGCACAGGGTAACATTCAACACAGCCTGGTTGTCTTTCCCAGGGACCACCAGTGCCCACTGCTGCAGC
This sequence comes from Mus musculus, assembly GCF_000001635.26. Taxonomy (NCBI): domain Eukaryota; kingdom Metazoa; phylum Chordata; class Mammalia; order Rodentia; family Muridae; genus Mus; species Mus musculus. The sequence continues at coordinate 139,141,635 of NC_000073.6, forward strand.
CTCTGCTGCCACCACTCTGTGTCAGAGGAGAAGTCTGATTCCCAGACTTCCTGCTGTGCCCGGATGCCCTGTGGTCAAGATGGGTCAGCCTTTTTCGCAGGTAGGCCCTGAGGGATGGGCTCAGGCAGCCTGCATTTCTGTCCAGCACCCCTTAGACAGGTCCCTCTAACTGACCCAGCCTAGAAGCCTAGGTCCCCAAGTGTATAACTCTATACCACACCACTTGGAAGGTCTACCCAGGGCTTTGGGCCTTGTTGTATAGACACTTAACCGGAGAGGACCCAGGCTGCCTATGACTCATAGAACCTTACACGTTCACTCCATAACCACTTTCTCTCTGGAGATTTTGGGAAGGGTGGGACTCTCATTTATTACTAGCTCATGGGCATAATGAGCTGCCCCAGAGTGGGGTTCTGATCAGTGGAAACTAGGTTGGTTGAGGGGAAAGTGAAGCAGACAGAGTGTCAAGTGTCAGAGCTGGCAAGCACGTTGGGGAGACCTATAGGGAATGGGTGCAGTTTTCATGGATGAGAACACACAGCCATCTCACCAGGAGCAGACAGCACATTCCAGGCTGGGATATACTGATCCCCAGGGCAGCCTAGTTTGTGGCCACCTGCTGGAGACCTCAGCCTCTGCCCACATGCTGCCCTCAGTACCCAAATTCATCTGAACCTCATTCTTTAGTCTATGTCACTTTATAGCTTTGTTGTTGTTCGAGAAAAGGGCATACAGCAATAAAGAGGCACTCACAACAGGGTGGGTGGCCACCAGCCCCACTGCCCCTCCTATAAGCAGGAAAGCATGGTTGCTGTTTGGAATAAGCCATTGCATCTACCAGCTAGGACAGGAAGGTTGGTTGTCTAAGCCTAGTCCTCCAGTGAGTTAAAAAGTATGGTGAGAGAGTGGTGGCATGGTGGGTGTGGTGGTTTGAATAGGCTTAGCCCAGGGAGTGGCACTATTAGGAGGTGTGACCTTGTTGGAGTAGGTGTGTCACTGTAGGTATGGGCTTTAAGGCCCTCGTCCTAGCTGCCTGGAAGCCAGTGTTCTGCTAGCAGCCTTCAGATGAAGATGTAGAACTCTCAGCTCCTCCTGCACCATGCCTGCCTGGATGCTGCCATACTCCTGCTTTGGTGATAATGGACTGAACCTTTGAACCTGTAAGCCAGCCCCAATTAAATATATTGTCCTTATAAGAGTTGCTTTGGTCATGATGTCTGTTAACAGCAGTAAAACCCTGACTAAGGCAGTGCGTGTGGTGGGAATGTGTAGATACCATCCAGCAGAGGATCCCATGTACTGTGTTCTTCTCTTAGGCTCCTAACTGCCCCATAGCCACAGCTCTGCACAAAGCCATGAAGCGAGGTGAAGGTATAGACATGATGAGGTGTTACACAAGGTTCTAAATGTAATGCTTAGGGATTGGAGAAGGAGCAGAAACAGCAGGCTGGGAGCAGAGGCTAGGCACTAACATCTTGATGGAAGGGAACAAGCCTGGGCCAAACACAGTGTAGCTTTTGGAAACTGGGCTCTGCCAGCAAGCTTTGAGCTAGGGTCCCTGTGCCTGCCCAATCTGAACTCAAATACAGCCTAGAGGGCCGTGGCCTCCTACAGCTGCACATGGGACCCTACCCCACTCAAGCAGCCATAGTCAGGCAGCCTCATCCATTCCTGACAGTTGGAGAGAAGTGTGAGGCTCCAATCCCACCTCAAGAATGGCAGCATTGTCTGTTGGGCCCTACCTGCCCCCAGCCCCAGTGGTTCCTACAGTCCAGCCCCAAAGCACTTGAGAAGCAGGCTAGTATCCCCCTGCTTGTAGGAAGCTCACTGTGATGTCCCTGGTGGACCCTCAGCGACCAGCAGAATGCAGAGGTCAAGTGTCTGCCCAACAGCTGTGAGTTCACACAGGAACTCAGCCAAGACAACTAGCCTTTGCAGAGCACAAGCATGACTTTCTGAGTTTAGTCTTTCCTGGAAGGACAGGATTGGGAATAAAATACATTAAAGAACAGGTCAGAGGCATGTGGAAATCTTCCAGCAGCTGTCCTATAGCATGCTCAGACCCCTGCATAGCCGATGTCACCTCCCAGGTGTGTGGGGATGAAGCCTCCTAGGAAGGCTGGGTGTCATGGCACATGCTTTTAATCCCAGCACTTGGGAGGCAGAGGCAGGTGGACCTCTATGAGTTCAAGGCCAGCCAAGGTTATATAGTGAGACCCTGTCTTAAAACAAACAACACAACAAAACTCCAGGCTCCTTCTGACAGCATCTGCTAGGGTGCAGAGCCAGTGTGTGCTCAGTGAGACCTGTGGGTTGGACACTTGCCTGTCTGTGGCCTCCCACCAGCCCTCAGCTTCCTGTGGTGCTAGAGTAGCTCTAGAGCTGTTGCCCACGGTGTGCTCACCTCTTTGGACCTCTGCTTTGCTCCTCTGCCTGGGGCACCTAAGGCTCTCCCCTGCCAGTTCCTGCAGTAGGTGAGAGAGCCAGGCAGGCATGACACTATGTTGGCTGTGGCCTTGAAAAGAATCAGGTGCCAGGTGGCTTCAAGTTTCAGTATGCAAGCCTCTTAGGCACATCCATTTCATAACCAATTCACAAAACCAAGGAAATGTGTCTGCCATGCGAGTTTCCCAGTGTGGGAAGTGAACATAACCTGTACGTGGGAAAGACTCTGCCAAGACTCAGGTACTGAGTTCCTCATTGAGACAACCCACCCTCATGGTAAGAGTGGCCAATGGCCATGTGAAGATGCCTTTTGTGTGGAAAAAAAAATCAAAACAGAGATTCCTGACTTTCCCCAAACTTACTTCATCAACAACAGTGACCAAGTCAGCTCTACTCGGCATCAATTCACTAGCAAACTTGGCTGGCCTCAGGTCCAAAGATGCTTAGAACCCAGCCTTGCTGCACATCCCCAGATGCCGGTTCCTCTCCCTCTCTTTAGGCTCCCATGGTAGCCAGGGATCCAGATAACCGCAAACTCCACCCCACCCCCAGCACCCAGAAGAGAATCTGAAGCTCTGGGGCCTCTTTTCAGTCTTTTCCTCATTTGGGAGACACAAAAACTCTGGTGTGGAAGAAAACACAATAGGCATGTCCGTGGAGAACATGGAGGGGAAGGGGGTGCAAGCTGCCTGTTCTTACGAGGTCACCACAGGGACACTTTTGAAGCTGACCTTGGGCAGATGAAAGAGCCCAGACAAGAGCTTAGCAAGGCAGTCTGTATAATTCCTGTGTTATTTGCTGTGTAATTGTGGGGTGGAATCTCCCCCCGGTGTTCAACACCTCAAAAATTATCAAGTAAGAAGAAGCCAACACTAGTTCAGTTCCCAACAGGTTCATCTTACATGTGCACATCCCCTGCTCAAATCAAAACTGGCGTTTGAAGAGGAGATGGTCTGTCTTGCATAAAAGGAAATGGCCCAGCTCAGAGCTCCAGGCCCCCAGATGCTCCTCCGTCGTACAACACACTGAAGAGCGTGGGCACAGACTCTTCCCAGGGCAAATAAATATTTCAGAATCAAGGGTTTTTAAAATATTTATTCTTCAAGGGAAGCTTTTATTTTGCAGAGTGTGGCTGCAAGCAGTCATTGCTATATGGGGCAGGTCATCTCTCTTGTACCCGTAGCCCTGAAACTATTTTTCTCAAGGATGTGAGGTACCAGAGAGCCATACAGAGTGCTGTTCAAGTCATTAGTTGGGTTCACAACCACAGAACTAAACCTCAGTGTCCCAGCCTGGCAACTCAGAAAACTTCTAGACACGTGTTCCCTCAGTGTGACATCTGACTATGATCCTGAGAGCTTCATTCAATCCTGAGGAAAGGGGGTGAGAAACACACACCAAAGCAAAGACAAGGGGCTGTCCTGCTGAAGATGGCCAGCACTGCCTCCTTCCTCTCTGGTTTCCCTGCGACTGCCAGCTGCTTTGATGGTGTGGCCTGAGCAGGTATTTTTCTCACAAGAGTCCTTGACATGTTTAGATCATGCATGGAGCCTTGCCCACTGGTCCTGTGACAGCAAACAAATGAAGGATAGCAGGAAGGGTCAGATGATGCAATCATTTTGATAACAATATCAAGAACATGTATCAGCTAAAAACAGTCAAGGGGAAGCCAAAAGCATCAATACTTACACAGTTCGCACAAAATCCTAAGCAAAACCAACAGGACACATTTGAACATGTGTCTCCTAAAAAACAAACAAACAAACAAACAAACAAAAACAAGCGGCTTGCAAGTGACCAGGCCAGGCCTCCACCCCTGCCCGACAGGGCACCTCAGCTCTGACACTGGGTTCAGCAGACAGACTATGGCAGGCATAAAAGCAGTGTGTCCCAACAGGAAGCAATGGGAAAGTGCTAAGTCACTAGGCTCTAAGTTAAAGCGTGGTCCTTTCTTAAAGCAGACAAAAGCATGCCCCTGTGAGGAAGGCAGAAGGAAGATGGTCCCCGGGAAAGTAAAAATAGACTCAGGGCTGCTCTGTGAGTCATTCTATTGTTATCGGTGACACAATCAATGCACAGCCTGAAGGCCTCCCCCGCAGGCCTGGAGGGGCAGCTGTGCTCTCCACATTCCCAAGATGTCTCCAGAGAGTCCTGTCCAAATCCAGAAGAGACCTGAGAACATAACGACTGGACAGAGAAAAGCCGGGGATGAGGGGTGCGGCTACCCACAGCCTCAGATGGAGCCTAGACTGGGACCCTTTCTCAATATGGACTGTCTCTCCTGGTAACCTATGATAGTCTCCTGACCTTAGCATCCCCCTAAAATGCCAGTCCCTCACCCACAGGACAGTTCCACGTGAACGGGGAAACCTTCTGAAGTGATTCCCAAAGATTGCACAGTACAAGTCAAATTAGCCAAACAGCCCATGACCCAGAAAAGTCTCATGAGGAAAATCTCCCACCGGAAATGACTAAAGGCCTGACTCGCCGTAGTCCTGCGGCTTCTATAAACTGTGTAGCCCAGGATCATGGGCTACCTGGAGTACAGGCTCTTGCCTTGGTAGGAACACGTGAAGAAGAGTCAGCAAGCCCAACTCTGCTCTGCAATAGGCCACCTACATGGTACAGGCAGGACCCAGGAGCAGCTCTCAGAGCTGCTAAAGACTAATCCGGCTGCCCTTTCCTATGTGTGAAAGATGAGTGGGATAGACCAGCTAGCTGGCAAAGGAAATTAGGGTCCTAAGGTGTGGAAAAGGAGCGTGTTCTCTGCCCTGGTTGGACCCCAGGATACCTCTTTCCTTATCCTGAAGATGTTGCTGGCCCCAAGGACAAAAGTTCAGATATAAGGAGCAGGGAAGTTGATGTCTGCTCTGGGTCTGATGCTGGACTCCTCAGTTCAGAGCATCACAGAGGCAGGCAATAGTCAAGTGTATTTACTGCTGTGAGTCCCAGAAGACTCCCTCAGATGCCTCTCACCATGCTGGCCCTAGGCAGAGCAGCTGTGTAGCCTCTAGGTCCATGAACTTGTGGTCTATGCCACTTTCTAGACTGCCAGTGATCTCCTCAGCCATCACCCAGTTAACCAGGCCACACAGGAGGTCACACAGGCCACACAGCCAGGTCCTGTGGCCCCGACTGGGAACATCCTCTGCCATCTCCTTGCCTAGCTACCTGCTGCTCACCTTCAGGCCTTCTCTCAGAAGCTGGCTGAGGTCTGACTCTCCTCGGAGCCCTGCCTGCCCTAGCACCTGCTCTTCTACTGTTTCTAGCCCTGGGGCTGGAGCAAAGACCTCTTCCTGTGTTTCCCTGCAGCAGACAAGGGATTTAGAAGTAGCTGAGATAAAGCTGAGGTTCCCGAGGGATCCTGGATTCCAGAACAATCCTAGCTTCTCATAACCAGGATCATGCCAAGAGCCAGGGGGGCCTAGAGCTCCCCCACCACTACTCTCTGTGAGGGCAGTGACCTGGCCCATCCCCCGCCTTTTGTTTACAGTAAGTGCTTCCGCTGGTAATGACTTCCCAGACTGTTCAGCCCACCCTGGCCCAGCTAACCTGAGCCAATCTGGCATCCTGCTCCCGTGTTCCATTCTGACATCCCCAGACTGCAATGGAAACTTCCATAAATTAATGATTAGGACAGCAGCAAGATCAATACAATGGCTCTGGCCAGCCACAGCTCAGCTCCTGGGGCCTGTGGGAAAGCTGCCTGGTATGGGCAGAGAGCCTACCCTACACTGATCAGAACATGGGGTTCTCCCACAGTTGTGGGTAGCATTGTTTCCCCCAAGGTGGCCCGGGGGAGCCTATTGTCCAAAGCCTGTCTTCTCCTAACCCCTCAGGTGCTTGACACCCTTAGAACTGCCAGGGACAGACCTGGGAGAACCAAGTTCATTAGGACCTCACCATTAGACAAGGGCCTCCCCTGTTAGTATCACAATCAATAGACACTGGAGAACACATTCTGATACCTATGTGTGTGCATGAGTGTGTGTGTGTGTGTGTGTGTGTGTGTGTGTGTGTGTGTGTGTGTGTACACGCGCGCATAGGCTATACTTTCCCCAGTCATGACCTAACACTAAGACTCAGGGAATACCCCTGCTGTGTTGTAGTGCCAAGCTGGCTTCAGTCACCACTGGACTTGGCCCTCCACCAGCTCCTAGTCTCAGGTGTTTGGGGAATCAGAGCACCAAACCTGCCGTGGCACCCATCCTTCAAATCTCTGAGCTGGTAAGTCAGAACAGAGCGGGGTTCTTATCCAGGCTCTCTCCAGAGACCAAAAGGATTTGGAGTCTAGCTGTGTCACCAGATTCCAAAATTACACACAGGAAGCCTGTGGTCTCCCCTGCTGCCCTAGGTTCCTCCTGACCCCAAAGTTGATCACAGCCATAATACTGCAGACCTCACTGCTAGGGGCTTATCCATACCTCAGCTCTGCTCAGGGTATCTGGAGCTTCCTCCACTGTCGCCATCCTGACCCCTTTCAGTACCACAGGAGCCCTCTTCCCCAGCAGATATGAACTCCAGGTTTGGACGACATATGCCTCCGGAGTGCTGGGGTGGATGGGTACTGCTGCAGTACAGCAGTAGCTTCACACAGCAAGAGACTAGCCAAGGGCCTAGAACAGTAGCCAACTCTCCAGAGTGGTATCTGGAATGTATTAGCCTCACCATGAATATATGAAGCAGACAGGCCATTCTGAGAGGAACCTAGGATGGCCTCGCTAAGGACTGGCTTTTATATGAGAAACAAGTCCTCTGCCTGAAACCATGGTTGAAGGATGAGTGGAGAGAATGTGGCCAGACCAAAGGCTTGAAGGAGTTTGCCCAAAGCTGTCCTTCCACTGGCCACTGCAGCCCCTGAGCTTCTGCTGTAGCTCCACCATTCTGCAGGCCACCAGCAGGCCACCAGCAGGCCACCAGCAGGCCACCACCTGGAGGAAGACAGAGGAGGTCCTAGGAAGAGGCACTAGCCTGGTATCCAGAGGCAATAGGTACTAGACCCAGTTGCAGGTGTGGGCTTGGGTCTCTGTACTTCTAGATCATAGCATATGTGGGGGAGGCCCATACACTGTGCAATCAGTGACACAAACGAGGCTGAGATCCTAGGACTGACCATCCTGCAGGGTGAAGGAAAAACCAGGGCCACAGAACCCAGGGAGGGCCCATACCTGTGCTTAGCTCTGATGCTTCTGAAATTGGTCAGGACCTCGGATAGTAGCTGCCAGAAGAGGCTGGCAAGCTTCACGACAGGGAAGCTGCAGTCAGCACTTGCTTTGCTGTCCCTCCCAGAGGGTGGGAATGAATGAAGGCTCAGCTGTGTAGACCCTAGGGCTACTGGAAGAAGCAAAGCCCAGCACTGGGTCCTGCAGAGTCTTATGCCTTCCCCTCCTCTCCACCACCACCTGCAGTCACCCAGTGCGCAGAGATGGGGGAGGGAGAAGCGCCAGAGAGGTACCAGCATCTGCCTAAAGCAGGCAGCAGGGCTTCGCAACCAGACAGGCGTGAACTCACTTCGTACTCTCACACACATTAGCACTTCCACAGAGGCGAAAACACCTTCCCCGACTGTCAACAGCACTTTCCCTGCAGCCTCCTCATTCCTGGAATGAAGGGCACAGGGGAAGCAACTGGTACCCTGCCTGCCAAGTATGCTCACTGAGGACAAGGGATGCTCTGTGACCTTTCTCCTCAGCATGCCAAAGGCAGGAGTGACACTCACATCCTGGCCCATGCGATGCATGTTCAAAGCTTTCCCTACCATTTCTCCATGCCCAGCAGGGGTAAGAGTTGGGGCTCAGGGATGGCGCCCTGTGCATCTTGAGTCCCAGTTGTCAGTTCATGTTCATGTGATCCACACAGATTCCCAAAAGGAGCTGCTCACTGACACCCTGATGCCAATGCTTCTGCCCTTCCTACACAGTCTAGGGCACAGAGTCATGTGGACCCCAAAACCACACCTGCCAGATACCACAGTGCCAAGTACTGGGACAGAAAACACTTGAATACACAAAAATCTCATCTCAGACACAGACTAGGAGTAAGAACAGGGCATTTCATCATGAAAGAGTTTTGTTCTAAAAATGTTAACAATAAATGGCAGGAAAATATCAACTTGCTAAAAGCAGTCCCTCCACATTGGCCCAAAGGCAGGATTCACTCGATGCTTGAGAGCTCTTCAGGGCTCAAGGACAGCCATTTCTTCCCCTATGGCCTTCAGGACTGAACCAGGAGATGCCAGAGTTTGGCACTGCTGCCATGACAGAGAGGGGCCAGCCACCTCCACCTTTTGGGCTTAGAAAGCAGAGGGGCTCCTGGGGAAGGACTAGGTCACAGCCAGAGTAGAGCCACCCCAAGGCAGCCCCTTCATGACGCCCACATCCCAGGCATCCTCCTCCCTGCAGGATTTCCCTAAACATAGGACAGCTCACACATATTGGTGGATGGTGGAATTGTGCACCCTACACGCACTGCAGGTACAAGTACCTCGCTCAGAACACATATTCCTCTACCTTCCCACTTGAGAGGAAGAACCCTAACTTATCTTGGGGTCTGAGCAGCCCAACCCTCAACCAGAGCCCAAAGGTTCTGTCTGACTGCTGCCTCGGTCTCTAAAGACAGCTGCAGACACAAAACGGGAGACCCTATAGATGTCTTTAGGAGATGAGCTTCAGAGGCAGCCTCCAGCAGAGACAGAGAGACAGAGACAGAGACAGACAGACAGACAGACAGACAGAGACACAGAAAGACATACAGAGACAGACAGACAGATAAACAGACAGACAGACAGACAGAGACAGAGAGAAGGAAAAGCTACTGCCTTCTGACCCTCACCACCAGTCCCTAGGATGAAAATGACCATGGGCAGCAGGAGGGAGTGGCTAAGAGGCTTCCAGGCCCACCTGACCTAAGACAATTGTCCATCAATTCCCAGGGTACCAGCCAAGTTAGGAGGTTCCAGGGAAACAGGCTACAATCCTCAGACATGTAAGACCATGTGGTCCCACATCTGGGTTGCATCTCCCCGTGCTTTGACGGGTCCTGCCCCACTTCCCACTCCCATCTCCTCCCCATCCCCTTCCTCTGGAGGGCTGACCATGAAAGAAGCATCTGAAACTCAGCAGGATGCAGCTCCTACATCCTTCCGCAAGACAGGGGCTTACCAGTGCTCAGACAGTTGCTAAGGCAACGGGCAAAGTGCAGTGTGGGAGGAGTCTGTGGGGCGTGCATGAGCGTCAGCGTCTGTGCATGCACCAAGGCAGCAGAAGACTGTCTCCTCACACTCAGTACAACCCAGGGCCCAGAGCACAAGACACGGTCTTACACACTCATAGCACAACTTCTACACCTACACACTCACACATTCATCTTGCCCACACCAGCCCAGGAGCACTCGAATTCTCACACATACTCATACGATTTCACACCCACGACATTCGCACCCGCCCAACACACACATAGGCTCTATCTGCTCTCCACCCAGTCCAGAAGCCTGGACAGCCCCATTTCCCAATGGTCACTCGTGTCCCTGCCTGCAGCAGCCAGGGAACTTGAAACCATGTACCCTGCAGGAACAGACAGGGACCATTAGAGGCTCTTTGTGGCATCTGCCTTAAAACCATATCTCTCAATCCCCAAGGTACCCACCTCCACCCCCACCAAGCCCAACCCCAGTGACTGCTGTGTTTTGAGCCTTGGAACTTACTCAGTTGCCTAACCCTAAACCCAGCTGTCCTGAGGAAGTCCTGCTCAGTGCCATGTAAATGTCAGTCATGACATGAACTGATAACACAATAAAGACTAGGATGCTAACCCTCACACAACAAGACTGGTCACCTCTGAATCTCAGACTTTGGACCAAAGGGAAGAATAGCTGGGATCCTGAAACCCAGGCAATGTCCTCTTGTGTACTTGGGGAAAGTCAACGTAGGTAGAGGGGTTGCACCATTTTATCTGATTTCCTGGCTCTACCCAGCAGAGTCCCAGGAAAAGCCACCGTGGAATTTGACAAGCCTCTATTACAGCTCAGCTCACGGAACTTACTAGTTGGGGACACTGGGACACAGTAGCCAAGCTGGGAATGCTGGGATCCCCTCCCCATGGGCACAGCCATCAGAGTTCCACACTTTTCAATTCATGTTTGGTTCCTCAACCGTTTTTAAACATTTCATGAAACATTTAAGGCATACAAGTCATAAAGAAAACAGACGAACAAGCCCCGAGGCCAGACACGAGACCGGTCCAGAGCCTGTGGACCCCTCTACACACCCTTACTTTCCCCTATCAGCCATCTTTTCCCTAAACCACCCTTAGCGGCCCAGTTTTTAGATCACCACACCAGGACCCTCAAACCTTATCCAGGACCCCTATGTCACACGTTCCCCCTGGAGTTTCACTCCTCTTTGCCACTGTGAATCTACCCACACTGATCTGTGTGGTTCTTTTCACATCTGCACGGCTTTCTGCTATGGGTGCACACTCTCCCATCTCTCCTACTGGGGTGTCTTACCCAGAGACATTGCCAAGGGAAGCCCTACCGTTGAGTCCCTGGGCTTCTTCACTTCCTGTAAACACTAACCAGTGACCATGATGTGGCTTAGCAGAGCACACATTTGTTCTCTTGCAGTTCTGAAGACTGAAGGCTCATGTGCGTCTGCCTGAGCTAACATCCAAGTGTCGTCAGCAGACAACACGTGTCTGCCCAGCTGCATAGGTCGAACCTTCCTGTTAGGGTGATGGTACTGAGCCATGGGGGCCCTTTAGAGATGCCAGGTTCTGAGGTGCCTCATCCCTTGGTGAGTTTTTAAAGGAATCCCCAAAGGATTCCTAGCCATGTCCACCAAGTGAGGAGATGGCAGTTAGACACCGTTCATGAGCCAAGAGGCAGACCTCAGTAGATGGTAAGTCTGCCAGCGCCTTCACGTTGGACTTGCCACTTCCTGCACTGTGAGACCTAAGTGTTTGTGACAACAGCCCTGGGAAGCAGGGCAGCATATCTCCTTGAGGCACCAGCGAAGAATTCTTCCTTGCTTTCAGTTTCCAGAGAGGACTGAACCGCCACTGTTTGGCAGCTCCTCTTCCATCCTCAGCCAGCAGCCTGTAGTCCTTCCTGTAGTCACCCTCCCCCAGCCTCTGACTCTGCTCTCACAGCTCCCAGCCTCCTTTTGCCATTCTTCTCCCTGTACATGAGGCATATAGAGCCTATCCAGGTATTGTACGGCAACCTCCTAGCCTCAAGACTTTCTGCTCGGTCACATTTGCAAAGTCCTCTTTACTGTGTAAAGTGACAGTCAGAGCTTCTATGGATTTAGATGTGGAACTGTCTAACCCAAGATAGCACATGAAAGTGCACTAAAGTCCCTTGGGGTTCCTAAAGGTGGCGAGGACTCAGAAACTACCAAGCAGAGGGCTCTCCTCTAAGCTAGGTTCCCTCACAGTGATTCAATGGGTGATGCTCCTTGGTGTCAGGGTCACGTGGGAAAGGTCCCTGCTTCTCCCTAGAGGTCTCCTCCACACACACACAGACAGAGTCAGCAGGGTCCTGCACCATCTCCAGGCTCTGGGCTTGCTGAACAAACATGTCCTAAGAAGACTGTCAAACAACGACCTCCTCCCCAGGCAGACCTCTTAAGAGACACTGTCCCCACCCGGCATTGTCTGCCTGCTGAGCCGGCTGCTCTGGCAACTGTGGGCAATGGGCAATGCCACCACCTCCCAAACCCATCATTACACATTCAATCAGAAACCATTTCTATTTGGAAACTAATTGTTCTGAGGACTTCTTTCCAAAATACAAATTTGGAATTGAGATTCTAGTCCACGGGGGCAGGCCCCACCTCGCCCCAGCATGTCTCCATCGACTCTTAGAAATGTGGGAGAACTTTGCAGGGCAGGCCTCCAAGCCTGGGCCACCAGGCCTGGTGCCACCACATAGGTATCTCAGCCTCACTGATGTAGTGACGCTGCAAAGGGCTGGCCAGCAGCAAGGAGTGCAGTGTGGGTCCTGGGGCCATTTGGAAGAGTTAGAGATAGCTTCCTAGAGGAGGGAGCTAGATTGCCCCACAGCTAACATAGAAAGGAGTCCGGTGTTTCTGGGTGGTTTGGTGGGGGGAATCCTGTGGGGGTAGCTGAGCTAATAGAACATGAGAGTACAGACTATAAAGGGAGATCCAGGTTTCCAGTGCCAGGAGCAGGGCTGGACCCATGAGCAAAGAGATGCCCAGGGTAGCAGGGTAGCAATGAGTTATGCTGTCTCACTGGTGAGCTCAGGGAGTCTGAGCTCATGTGTACCCACTGGCACATATGCACATGTACAGGGACTTGCTGTGTGGTCACATTTGTGTATTCTGGCACAGGTCATTGTGTGTGCCTGCGTATTCATGGGTACATATTTATATAAAATGTTTGCATGTTTGTGCCTAGTTAAGGGTTGTGTGTACGTGTGTGTGTGTGTTATGATGTGGATATGTCATGTGTACCTGTATATGAGTGTGTCAAACACTTTTATTCCTGTATGTTGTGCTCAGTTATGAATTGCAACGTATGTATACATACATGTACACTCATTTGTGTGTTTAGAAGTTTTCAATATATGTGCCCACCTAAGTTCCCGCATATTGAAACACAGTGGGACTCTCATCCCAGAGAGACTGCCAAGCAGCCAGCCCTAACTGCAAGTGATGTCCCCACAGCAGTGTGGACTACCTTGTGAATGCTACTTTGACCCCCTTCTTCCCAGGCCTCACCTTAGGAAGGTGGTCTAGACCCAGGAGGAGATACCCTGCCCTGGACCCCTACTCCCCGAACCCTCAGTCAGGTGTGGAAGTTGGTTTTGCATCTTCTTCCCAGGATAAAACAAGGTAAGATCATTCATATTTCTAGAAAACATCCAGAAATCTCTCAGCTGGGGCTATCGGTCCCTACGCATATCAATCTTCTGGGGACATGTGCCCTGCTGGGGAGGGCACACTCATGGGAGGGGACAAGCTCTCAACATTTCTTAGCATAGACAGCTGGTTATTAGGGATGGGTTGCTATAGTTCCCTGAGACTAGTGAGTCTTCCATGCGTGTTCCTGATGAAAGCCATCTATTCCCAAGGCTGCAGCACACACACCACAAACACAAACATCACTGAGTTTGGTCCAAGGAGAATCAAGTCCAAAAAAAAAAAAAAAAAAAAAACTCTGGTGCTCAAAAGAGTGATCCTGCATTGACACCCGGCCATAAATAACTGCTTGCCCTGCGCTGTTGAAACATAGCCATGCTCCCTGAACCCTCTTCAGATTCAGGGAGATACATCACCCGCAAGGACCCAGCCACTAGTTAGGACAATGGCTGTCTGTGCAAGAATGGCCAGCTCAAAAGAGAACGGGCAACAGGAGGAGACCCCTTAGTGGAGCTAGGTTAACACACATCCCTCACAGCCAAGTCACAGCCGTTGTAAAACCCACTCTCTTGCACTCACTCGACCTCCACCAGGGCCTTTTTCGGAGGGTGGGAGGTGGGACAGGGAGTGTGCACTACCACAAACCCCAGTGCCTTGAGCACCTCAAGGTAGTCATGGCACTGTCCTAGGTGCTGACATGGGGACCTGGTTCCCACCCCTCACCACACCACTAAAGGGGACAGTGCTGTTACCACAAACACCCTAATAGTAGGTACGGTCAGGAGCCATTCAGGCCCCCAGACAATGCTGCTCTCCCAGAGCACCTGGACCTAGCTTCAACCTGTGCCCTACTTGTATAAACTAGCAGTAGTCACAGGGCACCATTTAATCCTGGGACAGTGAACATAGCCAAGAGACATGTCACAACTCCAAAGCCAGTCAGGTGCATAGGATCTTCTTTGTGCAAGCTTATTATCTAGTTGAAAGGTAGAGGCAGAACAAAGATTAACCATGAACAGTTAAGGCAGTTTTATTCTACCTTTCTTTTTCTTTGCAAACAGCATTAAACTGTGTTAAATCAAAATCTGAGCCCTGTTTGTTAAGCCTGTAGAGTATTTCCAGTCAGCCTAGTTTCAAGAAAATACTGGGGATGAGTCACAACTGTTTTGTGCACTTCTGCATCAGAGAAATAAGGGAGGCACTGGGCACTGTGACCATGGTCTTGTAACTCTGGTCCCACGATCACAGCCCTGGGGGTGGGGAGCATCAGAGCATGGGGCCAGGTCCCGTGCTTGCCCTTCCATGTGTCAACCTCTCCCCTTTCCTCCAATGCAGCCCAGTTCTCCAGGGCCCAGATCCCTGACACTCTGCCCTGCTCTGATGGCTTCTAGACCACCACAGTGTTCGTTAGGATAATGGATATGAGCATGGAGGAAGTTAGGGTCATTCCTTGCATCTAGGAGAACCTACCAGAGCCTGAACCAGAAGAAAGCACAGCATGTCTGAAAAATGGAAACTGAAAGCAGTAGGCACCAGCCAGCCTCTGAGCAGCCCTCAGGGCACCACCCAGGCTAATACAATTCCTTCTCACTGAGGCTTAGCGTAAGGTTCAACTCCCACAGGCAGAGATACAAGAAACTCCCGCAAATCATTAACAAAAGGTGTAATTAAAAGCAAGCAAAAGGACAGGAGGAATCACAAAAGACCCAAGACAGGGTAAAAAAGAAGCTGGCCTTTGTTATTTATCAAGAGATGCCAACTAGACTCTAACCATAGTCCTGCCTCTGCCTGTGTCACATGTGTGAGCCACTGAGGGCACCCCTGGAACCACACGCTGTAACGGAAGCGTGACAGGCTGCAGTCACTGTGTAAAACTTTCTTAGAAAGTCAAACATACACTGGCTGAACAGTCCAGTAATTCTATTGTTGGATATCAGCCCAAGAGAAATGAGGCGTGCGGACAGCCAAGTGCCGGAAACCACAGGGTGTGGTCAACGGAACAATTGTGCAGGGGAATCCTGCCTACTGTACACTCATGCAATAGACACTGCTCAATGACTTGTTGAGCTACTAGGATCACTGATACTGAACAACTGAGGTGGTTCTCAAATGCATGTGAATGGCAGAGGCCAGACTTAATATTCCACAATGCCGTGTGTTCAAGTTCAAGAACAGATAGATCAGTCCAGGTGCCAAGACTTACAGCTGGGGCAGTGGCACACTTATAACTCCAGAACCCAGAAGTACAGGAGGACAGGTGTTTAAGACCAGTCTGGACCACACAGTGAGAAACTCTCAAACATTGGATGAGGGAGGGAAATCAAAGCCAAGAATGGGGAGAAGTTGTCGATGCTGGTCACTGGGGTGAGAGAAATGCCTGGAAGAGAACATGAAGGAGCTTTCTAGAATGATGTCAGTGTTCTGTATCCTGGGGGGGGGAGGGGGCTGTAACTTCGTGGGATACTTGTTCACCAAGGCGTCTCAGTCTGAGAGATTCTGATCTGTACCTGTGATTCAACTCAGAAAATGCCTGACATATTTATGGGCTTACAGGGAATGTTAGGTATTAAATCTGTATTTCTGGAGAAGTGTTTGCTATGGAATGACAGTGACCCTCACCTCAATAGTTAAAATGACTTCTTCACAGCCAGTTGATAGTCAGTGCCAGCAAGACCCAAGTCTGTTTCCAGGATGAGCATCAGAGAAGGTGAGACAGGCAGACCACAGGGCTGATCCGAATAAGGCAAGACTGTGGTTGGGAGATGGTGTGGCGTGAAGAGGGAGGGAGGCCAAGTGGCAGGAAGTTGACCCTGAAGAGATCTGGCACTGAAGATGGGTGTGGCAGTGGGAGGGGCTACAGGGAAAGCCTTTAAAGCAATGGGTCTCCTTTAAAGTGAGCCTTTAAAGGTGGGTCTGATCAGCAGAATTTCTGAGTCAGTTTGGGCCCTGGGATAGCAGTGGAGGCTGAAAGGGCTGGTGGAGGCTAGAGCCCCAAAGAGCCAAAGCTCCATCTCCACAACTTCCTTGAATGTCAGGAAGTTGGGCCAGCTGAGTGCACAGCAATCTCCACGCCCAAGGCTGGACCTACAGTGGCCTAGAAGTCCCCTCTGATTCATTCCCCCGTGGATCAGAAGTGCAGAATGAACCCGATGCTCGTGGAATCATGTTCTCCTTTAAAAGCAGGGCACTTAGCATGGGTTGCTGGTCCGTCTTTGGAATTGCCTTAAAACTGCTTATAATGGGAGATGTCTGTGCATAGAATTCACCCGAGTTCTTAGATGCACCTCAGATCACACATGTATGCATGTATGTGCCGGTGAGTACAACTCTGTCCGTGTGTGTGTGTGCAAGCTGCATCTGTGTGCCATGCATGAGTCTGAGGGTGCAGCTCTGTAGCTGTATCTGTATGCATGCATGCGTGTGTGTGCGTGCGTGCGTGCGTGCGTGTGTGTGTGTGTGTGTGTGTGTGTGTGTGTGTGTGTGTGTGTCTAATGCACAGACGGTTTGCTTTGCTTCGGGTCTCACTGACGTGCATTTCCTCCCAAAGCTGGACGCAGCTCTGTGGTCTAAGCTACAAGGGATGTGGAATGTAGATGCTGGTAGCCGAGTCAGTTCTTCCCTGGAGACCTCAGAGGCTTCCTCCCATGCCAACCATCCCAACCTGCTGTTGAGGGAGAGCATGGGGCTCACAACCACTTATCACCATCACTACTCTGCTTGGAGCGGCCACCTCCTCCCTGGGCTCGCTGCTGGGCCGCAGACAGCCAGCTGAAGAGACTGCTTGCTAAGCTGACAGGCAGTGGATGGCTTCACCCCCACAGTCTGGCTCACAAGTCAGACCTCAAGCTGTTCTGCAGCACATTCATCAGGAGCATTCTGAACCCTACTGCGCGTTGAAAAGGTGGGATAGCCCGTGTTCCTCTTCATCCTAGGCTTCTCCTGGTGCCTGTGGGATCACAAACCATAGCTATAGAGGCTGCAGCCTTAAAGCCCCAGAGTCAGTAGTGGGGGAAATCTAAGTTAAGACCTCAGCCTGCTAAGGCCATGGCAACTGATAACCTGAAGGTGGCCCCTCTGGAATATGACTTGCTCTTCTTCTCTCAAGCCAGGCCCATCCCCCCCAAACCCTGCAGTGTAACTCGGATCTGCACCCCCACTCTGTATCTGCCAGCAGGGCTCCCCATCCATGGCCACAGTCTCCTGGCAACCATGCAGGAATCTGCCAGCTGATCCCTCATCCTGGTCTCATTGGCCCAGTGCTGACTAAGAGTAGCATCCATAGCTGTGAGACTCCCGGAGGCTATCATACTCAACACGTGCTTGACTGAATGATACCCGGAAGACCTCTAAGCCCCAATCCCTGCAGCCTGTGAATGAGTCACCTTCCGTGCCAAAGGGCACTTTGCATGTATGGCAAAGTGAAGGGTCTTGAGAGAAGATAAGGACCCTGCATTATCCTGGCTGGATACAAGGTAATCACGGTGTTTTTTATATGAATGATGCAGAGGGGGATGTTCTTAGGGGACATGATGGGAAGGTTTGGAAAAGAGGTGACACCGAGGACTTTGAGAATGAAGGAGGAGGCCACAGGAATGCAGCCTCCAGAAGCTGTGGAAGCAAGTAACAGCTTTCCCCCGCAGAGCCTGTGGGAAGAGAATGGCCCTCACCACCCGACCAGCAGCCCATGCACACTGACCCCATCTGGTCTGGGAGGCAGCAGACAACCATGCTTCAATTCCACACTCAGGAGGGTATATGGGGTCTTAGCAGAATATCAGGCCCTCATCAAATGGGATAAACAGAAGCGACACATGACTGCTGGGGAAAAGTTGCTATTTTAAATCCCAGCTCACAGTAAATATAAGGTTTTATTTCGGACTCCTTTCCTTGGTATACGCTCTGACAGAAAGTCGATATTTGAAGATTAACAAATCACATGGTTATTTATTTTCACAGGAAATGTGTGTTGATAAAGCCTTTCATTGGGCTGTGGAAGATGAATCGAATGGTTGACATTTATTCAACATTTGAAATCTAATAGGATTGATCACAGACCCTACCCTGACCCCTTTCCCAGCATATACTTATAAGCATCAATCCTTCAGGTACTGGCCTGTCCAACAGCTATCCACAGATAGCCCAGTCCAGTGGATCCTCAGAATATTGGGCATCCCAAGTTCCAGGTCACCTGAGTTCAGCATCAACAAAATCAGACTGGAACTGGGTCACATCCAGAGGTCCTTTAAAAAGAGCTTCAAACCATCTTTCCCCCACTCTTGGGAGAACACCCCAGCTTTAAGACAGAGGCAACAACAAGGGAGACAGTCATAACTGAGACTAAGAAAATCAATCCATAACCTCCACAACACAGTGAGGAGATGGACAGATGGACAACCCTTCCTGCAGGTACCAAAGGCAGCTGAGGCCCTGGGGAGCTGTCCCTGGTGCTGCCAGCCCCACCCTCACCTGAGCCAACTCCACCCAAGCTTTCCCTGGCCTGAGTCCAGACTACTGTCCTGGAGGTCTACCCTCCATACACTCACTGTGTCCTAGGATGACCTTTCAGACCTTCACACTCTTCCACATGGTCCTATAGCATAGCAAGTGAAATCTCAGATACTGGGCTCCACAGAGACAAATACAACATTGCTCACTGACTACAGCAAGGTTTGTCAAGAGAAAAGGAGGGACCCCAGTGAGGGGACAGGATGAACTCTCTCATCTGTCCCCTGAAGGAAACCAGATCCCTGGGCTGGCTTTGAAAAGTCTAGCTCAACACCGGTGATCAGTGATGAAATGCAAGCACCAAACCCCCAACCTCCACTAACTTACTCTTTAAAATTCATTAGCCTCCCATAGATTCTCTGGCTCATTCCCCTTAGACACACCCCCTTGAAGTATAAAAGCCAGGTCAGTATGACCACCTAAGCCAGTTAAAAGCTTTTTAATGGGTTTTTGCTAGTATCCACAAATGCCAAGACACCCATCCACAAGGCACCGTTGTAGTTTTTTGTGTAGCCAAATGCTTCTCAAATACAAATCTCATCTCAAGGATTCCTCTACTGTCCTTGCCTGGTCTGACACTCCCTGATATGTCCACATCAAATAAAGGGGTGCAGTTATCCCTGAGGGTCTCAATTACCCTGGCTGATCCACCTCTCCTTGTCTGTCCAGAGTGTGTTGTTTCCAATGATCTAGACCATCCAGCCATGACTGTCTAGAGCAAACACAGCATCCAACTATCCCTTGAGAGCCCCAGTTTTCCTGCCCTCCCAATCCATTCTCCAACTGACCAGAAACCACAGGGTCTGAAGACTCAAGGCCACAGATATACTCCAGCTCATTCTCCAAGGGAATAGCCAGTGGTGGCCCCTCCCCCATCTCCTTTCCTCTCTCCTCCTCCAACTCAGGAGATGGGATTATTGCCCTGCAAAGGGGCAAGGCTATTTTTAACCAACTGAATTGAATTAAGGAAAGGCATTATTTCTACACAGAGCATAAGACTTCTGTTCTCTTTGATGCTTCCAAAAATAATAGTCAAAACTACAGCAGAGCTAGGAGTCAGCACAAGCCTGTGGTTTTCAGAATAAGTGTCTTGGTTAGACACAGCCTATGATGGAAGGACAAGGGCAGCCAGGAACTCTGTGATGGTTGGACAAGGGCAAACCAGGCCTGAGGTCTTCCCTGAAAGCCACTTCAGAGCCCAGTGCCTATGCCAGACTTAGGCCACCAGACCCCAGAATAGTGATGCCACAAAGCTGGCTCCAGTCCCATCCATGCTCTGTTCATGGCAGGAGGAAGGCTGGGATGGTTGGGGCCACATCCTTTGTTCCAGACCTTCAGATTGCGCAGTGCCATCTATCCAGTTCTCCTAAGCATCTTCTCTCTCCTACCGACAGCTCTCCAGAGTTGAGAAAGCCCGCCTGTCTCCATCCTCACCACTGCACTGAGCACTCCAACCTCAAAGCCCCATAGGCAGCCACAGCTAAGTCATGCTCCTGCCTACAGTCCCCATGGTCTGTGCTCCCGGGCCTAGAGGGAACGTCATTTGTCCCTGGCTTGAAATGCTTCACATTTCACGTTCATGCTTGAGGAAACTGGCTTCTTATCTAGTGCTCCAACATCCCAGCCCAGCATCTCAGGGACAGCCCAGTCTCTGCTCCAACATCCCAGCCCAGTATCTCAGGGACAGCCCAGTCTCTGCCAATTGTGCTGTAGAAGCAGAGCCTCAGAGTTCTTCCTGAGCCCTCTGGGATCAGGCAGGGTTGGTCATGATGGGTACTATCCAGGGACAGACCCTAGACCCAAAGATCTCCTAGAGTCCCTCTGTCCATTCCTTTTTGCAGGTACATTCTATAACTTGGCTTTCAGCTGTATATTCAAAGGAGATATAGAACTAAAGTGGTCAGTACAGAGCAAGATGAGGCAGGTCATCAGCCCCTGCAGGGTTCTAGAAAGATCCAGAATACTAGGAACTCAATGTGTGACAGAGGGGGCACTCCACATAAGAGGAGAAGCTGAAGAAGCCGGGATTTCTATCTCATTCTTAATGACAAAATAATCTACAGATGCAGCCAAGTTCACACACACACACACACACACACACACACACACACACACACACTCTACAAGCGTTCTATGGCTATGAAAAGTGGTGGTTTTATCTGTAGCTTTGTGTTAAGAAAACCCTTTCCTAGCAAAAAGTAAATCCCAGAAGCCAAAGGAAAAATTCCACAGTTAAGAGCATGTACCTCTTCCAGAGGACCAGAGTTCAGTTCCTAGCACCACACTGGGAAGCTAACAACTAGTCATAACTTCAGTTCCAGGAGATCCAAGATCCTTCTCTGGCCTCCTCAAGCACTGGACACACGTGGTTCACAGATAGGCATGCAGGCAGAACACATGTGCTCTCTCATATGTAGAATCTAACCAATAATACACATGTAAATAAACAAACATACATGTAGATCCAGTGCTATATGAAGAAAGGAAAACAAGAAAAGCTAAATATAAAGGAATGAGGGGGTATTGGATGGAGTGGTAGATTGCATAGACTTTAAAAGGTCCACATGAAAGAGAAAGGGGCTTCCAAGACTCCACCCACATCTGAGGAGCTACTGACAGCTGACAGACACCAGAGAAGGGAGCATCAGTTTTCTTTAAGAGTTTGGTTCCTAGTAGGTTGACTTTGCTCCAGCAGAAGCCCTACACTCAAGAATTCAGGTAGCACAAATTGGACTTGGTGAATTATAAAAGACAAAAAAAAATAACATTTTTTAAAAGGAATGTGAAATTGGAATGGGGGTGGAGTAATCAGGGAGGAATTGATGGAATTATCAAAATACACCGTATGCATGTGCTAAAGTCTCAAAGAATTAATAGAAATATGTTTTATGATATTATTTTATATGTGCCATTGTGTTTTAAATTGATTGATGGACTGATTTTTAAAAACACAGAGACAACATAAAGTGTTTATAGAAATTCAGAACCTGCTTCATGGGACCCTTCTCTTCATGTGCACTGGAGACTCTCTGTAGTAACCCCAGACACATAAACACATGTGTAAAGCACAGAAGAAGCATGTAAAGACACATAAAGAAGTGCATGTGAAAGCACACATGAAGAAGTGGCCATGAGAGGTGTGTGCACACATGACAAGAGCCATACTGCCTGTCTGCTTGCCACCGTTGTGGTCATGTTTGAACTTGGACATGAGGACCCCTTCTCTGAATGTGAGGTCTCTGGCTCTCATATGTCTCTGAAAATTACAACAGGAGCCCACTGACCTTGTGCAGAAGCAATTGCCACCATTCCCAGCTTACCTCCCTGGACTGTGGTCCTGAACCAGCAACTGCAGGCTCCAAGGATATATGATAGTTGTGCTTTTTAACAACAAAAAATGTTTTAAGAGTATAGACACATATTCAACCTGAATAATACCATCTTCAGAAACAGAATTCTTGTGGGGTGTTTTAGCTATTGTTTTTTGTTGCTGTTGTGGTTTTGTTTTGGGGTGATCGGGGGATTGAACTTAGGACCTCCTGCATGGGAGGCAAGTGTTCTACCTCAGAGCTACACTCCCAGTCCTCTTCTGTGGGTGCATTTTGAAGCAGGGTCTTGTCAAGTTGCCCAAGCTGACTTTGAATTTGTTCTGTAGCTAGAAAATAAAATCTTAGCCAGAGTAAATGTCTCCCAGGTAAAGGCCACTCCAGCAGGAAGTCCTCAGATGTGTTTGTTATTATCAAGTGAAAACAGGAACTTTGCAGACACTTGAAGGTCCTTTGAGTTTGATTCAGGGGTCCACAGAAGCCCTGAGACATCAGTGAGAAAAATACCAGTAGTGGTCAGCTGAGCTCCACCCAAACAGTGGACATCACAGCCCAACCTGAGGGGCCTGGGCAAGGAAGGGGAGGATCTGTCTGAGCACACTCCCTGGAGTGCATCTCTATGGGAGCTGACTCTCCAGTGAGAACTGTGGTCAGACTAGCTGCCAACTGGCCACCTCTGCACATGGCACAGTGTGGGGTGCCTCCCTTTAAGGCAGCCCAAGAGTAGAGTCACCATCTGTATCCTACAGGTCTGGGGGTACCACACGTGCTGAGTGGGGGAGAGGTGTTAAGTTGTATAACACTCCAGCCAGTCGGTGCATTGAGCAAGAGCTGGGCTGTGCTTAAAATACTCAGGCAGAACTTCAGAGGTGCGGATGATCTAGCAGCACCCTCAGGGCCTCACAAAGCCACCCACTGCCACTCTCCAGAGAGAAGGAACTCACCACGCAGCCTCTTCTGAGCCACGTGTCCTTGTGGAGCAGAGTGGCCTTCCTTAGGTGCCAGAAACAGCTAGACAGACACACTGTACTCTAGGCAGGCTTCCTGATAGTTTTTGTTTGTTTATTTGATTTTTTTTTTCAAAACAGAGTTTCTCTCTGTAGCCCAGGTTGCCCTGGAATTCACTTTGTATACCAGTCTGATCTCAAACTCAGGGGTCTGCCTGCCTCTGCCTCCTGAGTGCTAGGATTAAAAGTGTGCACCACCACTGGCCCACTTGTCCTGATAGTTTCTTGAACACAGCTTCTTGGTAACCAGATCCACTCAGCTGTGAAATCCTATTGAGCCTAGGATTGGGTCATGGCCATGATGCTTTGAAATGGCCCAGGAGGACACACCAGCAGTCTGCTGTCAGGAGCCAGTTATCATCAGCTTGCCTCAGCTTCTCTTAACTGATCATTGACAAGTGCATCCCTGCCAGGTTCTCTGGGTCAAGAGATCATCCCCACAAAGGACCCCATCCACGTGGGTAGCGTCCAGTACTGAGTCTTTGAGACCCCAGGAGTACACCTAGTCATCATTTTGACAAACGGTGTCGGACCAAATGTATACTAGCTGGCAAAAAGAGAGAAGAGGAAAAAAGAAGGAGGGAAAAAACTCAACCCTTACCTTATATGGAACACAAGCAAAAATTAATGGCTCTAAAATCCTAAAAAGAAACAGGAGAATATGCCAGCAAGATTTTGCTGAAAGGACCCTGATATAACTCTCTCGTGTGAGGCTAGGCCAGTGCCTGGCAAACACAGAAGTGTATGCTCACAGTCATCTTTTGGATGGAACACAGAGCCCCCAATGGAGGAGCAAGAGAAAGTACCCAAGGAGCTGAAGGGGTCTGCAACCCTATAGGTGGAACAACAATATGAACTAACCAGTACCCCCAGAGCTTGTGTCTCTAGCTGCATATGTAGCAGAAGATGACCTAGTTGGCCATCATTGGGAATAGAGGCCCCTGGTCTTGCAAACTTTATATGCCCCAGTACAGGGGAACACCAGGGCCATGAAGTGAGAGTGGGTGGGCAGGGGAGCAGGGCAGGGGGAGGGTATAGGGGACTTTTGGGATAGCATTTGAAATGTAAATGAAGAAAATATCTAATAAAAATTTGAAAAAAAAAGAAACAGGAGAAAAGTCTTTGTAACACTGAGTTGGGGAAATATTAGCAGGGTACAAAAAGAATAAACTATATAAGAAATTGAAAAGGACAACACACACACACACACACACCTTTATTACAGTTGAAAGTACCTCTATAAAACCATCATTTTAAAAAGGCATGTTGAATGCACAGAATTAGTGAACTTCTGTATTCATTATGGCTCCTGTGAACAATAAATGAGGTGCACACACATGGGGTCAATGGAGAGAAAGGGCCAAGGGAGGAGGCTCGCAGGTGATCGAGTTTTCATTCCCTGACAGCAGCCATGGTTACACGGTGGTACAATTCTGTTCAAAGCCCACTGAAAGCTGGATGTGGCCATTTACCCCTTTATGCCCAGCACTCAGAAGGCAGAAACAGACAGAGTTCTATATGTTCAAGGCCAGCTGGATCTACAGGCAAGTTCTAAGACAACCAAGGATAAATAAGAAGACTCTGTCCTCAAAAAATAAAATAGAAGACTGAATTATCCTTAGAATGGATCAATTTTGGCTTTTTACAATCTATACTTCAATAGAACTGATTTTAGAAATCAACTGTATTCACATGATTTGCAACCAAAATTCATATGAAGAATGTTGCTTATAATAGCATCAAATAACCATAACTACTTAGAGACAAATTTAACTAGAGTTGTATAAGACCTGATTACCAAAAGATAAACCCACTAGTCATAGAAATTCAAGAAAAATCTAAATAAATGAAGAGATAGAATTAGTCCAGCCCTGTCTCAAAAGTAAGTGGATCAGTGAACAGATGGATATACTATGTTGATGAATTGAAAATACAGATAGGAATACAGATGTCTGGTCTCCCTAAAATTGGTTTATATATTTAATGCAATCCCAATCAAAACATTAGCAGGTTTTATGTAGATTCGAAACAAACTGACTCAAAATTTATACAGAAATAGTAAGGATCTAAAACAGTCAAAACAGGGTTGGAGTCTGGAGAGATGGCTCAGTGGTGAAGAACATTTGTTGCTCTTGCAAAGGACCAGGGTTTGGTTTCTGGCACCCACATGGTGGCTCACAACTGTCTATAACTCTAGTACCAAGGGTTTTGATGTCCTCTTCTGACCTCCATGGGCACCAGGCATGTACATGACACACACACATGCATGCATGCAAAACACTCATATCCATAAAATAAAATAAATCTTAAAAAATAGGTCTGGAAAAATTAACAAATTTAGAGGACACATACTGCTACTTCCACTCAAGAGCTACAGTAAAGCTAAAAGACCAAAGCAGAATTGTTGGCACAAGGAAGGACAAAAAGACGGGCCAGAAATCAACACTTATTTGCAGAGTTTTGTCAAAAGTGAGAGGGGATCCAGAGAAGAAATGGTAATTACTTTCAGTGTGGAGGACTAAAATGACCCGACATTCACATGTAAGACATGAACCTCCACCTTAACTCATGCTGTGTGCACAAAAATCAATTTTAAATACATCTTAGGTCTCAGAGGATAGGAGCGCAGTTCTGTAGCATGTGCGTGGAATGAAGTTTGATCCCAAGGGTCACAGTATGTGTCCTCTAAATTTGATTAAAAAGATTTCTTAGGAAAAATGAAGAAACCAGGGGCTGGAGAGATGGCTCAGCAGTTAGGAACAGTGCCTACTCTTCCAGAGGGCCTGAGTTCAATTCCCAGCTCCTACATGGTGGCTCACAACCATATATAATGGAATCTAATGCCCTCTTCTGCCATTTGGACTTACATTCAAATAGAGTGCTCATAAACATCAAATACATTTTTTTTAAAAAAAATGAAGAAACCACTGACTGAAAAAGACTGTTCAGCCAGAAATAGTGGCACACACTTTAGATCCCAGGCAGAGGCAGGTGAATCTTTGTGAGTTCAAGGCCAGCCTAGTATACAGATCAAGATCCAGGACAGCCAGAGCTACATGGGAAAAAAACTGCCTCAAAAAAGGAAGAAAGTAAGAAAGATAGAAGGAATGAATGGATGAAGGGAGGGATAATGGGAAGGAGGGAGAGAGGGAGGGAGGGAGGGAGGGAGGGAGGGAAGAAAAAAGAGAAAAGAGATTTTCATCAAGAGACAATTTTGGAAGAATGAAGAAGTGAGCAATAGCCCAGGAGACAGGATCTGTGCATATATTTGTCCAGGAACCAGAATATGAATTTAAGAAGATCCTATCTTTCAATACACACACACACACACACACACACACACACACAGTAGAAGACTTGAACATACACTTCACAAAATGACACTGTAAGTCCAGGCTATAAGCAAATGACCATGGGCTGGGTTACGCATTACTATTCTTCTTTCCCGCAGTTCTAGAGTCCAGAAACACAGAGTCAAGTCTAGAAGATGTCAAGGCTTGTGACGGTTCATTTCTTGGGTCATATCTATCCTCTTCTAAACCTGCATGCGATAGATAAAGACACACTAATTCCATCATGAGGGAATCCACCCATGTGACCTAGTCACCTTCCAAATACTAGACCTACTAACACTGTTACTTCAAGCAAGATCTAGGATTTCAACTTATGACTGTGGAGGAAGGGACACAGCATTCAGTACATCATAGCAAGCAATAAGCACATGAAGGAATATTCAATATATTAGTCATCAGGAAATGGGAGGTTCCTACAGCCAGAGTTCCTGGGTCGTTACCTCTGGAAATGTCTGTCAATGCCTCAGAAGAAACATTCTCGGGACCACTAGTGTGGTCCCCTAGTAAAAGCAGAATCCAGTGTGTGCCATGACACTCGCAAGCTTTCATAGGTTCAGCTCCTAGAGTGCCTGTCAATTTTCCATTTTCTTTCCAGCCCACCTTAGTTAACCACTGTGCACCAGACACCTACTGTGCAAAGCTGAGTAACGTTCTGAGTGAACATAACCTGGTCCCTGACTTCTCAGCTTTCTCAACCTGCTATAGAAGTATGTTCTTGCCTTGGGTGGTTCTTGGAAGAGTATCTGTCCACTGGTGTGTGTAGGAGTGTGCACTTGGCTCATAAGAGATGCCATTTTAAATAGAAAGCCCAGATCCCATGGCTGAACCATCTGAACTGACGGTCATGATGCTCCCAGAAGCCCTTCAGAAGCCAAACACCTGTGGCTGGTGCCTGGAGCACCAGCCTCTTGCCCACAGCCTGAAGCACTAGGCTGATGCCTTGAGGGACCAGGACTCCAGCTCTTTGCCCAGGGTTGCCCAGGGTTGCCACACACACACAGGGAATCATAAAGGATATCATAGGTAGGGTCATACATTTAGAGCTATTCATTCTGACACTCATTCAGGGACACCATAACAGACATAAGGAAGTGACACCTACCCAGAACACCCAAGAAAGTCAGCATGGGCAAGGCACTGGCAGACCTGAAAGAGAATTCTGCCCCACCCAGTTCACCTGGCTGCTTTTCAGTTTTTTCCAGATGACTCACTGTATAACAGGAAGACAGCTGAGAGAGCAACCACACCAGCGAGAGAAGAGCCTGCGAGACGGCAGGTGTAATTAACAGAAGCTCCTGAACTTTCCAATTAGCTCAGTCTGTGAGGAGCAGGCTGAGCTCTCGAGGGTACTGGAGTGTAATTTAAAGGAATCTGTGTTTGTTTGGGCTAAGGTTTCTGGAGATTACACAACAGTAGAGCCCACCAGACACCACCACAGACAAGATCAAAGCCTGGGAGGAACCAGCTGGCTCTCGGTGGCCACTAAACCCTCTGGTCTCTCTCAGTCCATGATAGGTTCATCCCCAGACTGCACATATGGGACCTTAGGATGGGCATCATTCTTGTGAAGGGGCACATTCTACCTTCCAAGGACCCAAGGATCCTTTGGACAAGACACCTCTCTTGTCAGTCTTTAATAAGCCTATAGCCAAGCTGTGCTGAGTGAAGCTAAGACTTGGTGCCATCTCTGAAGAACAGCCCCCCCCCCAGGTGAGAATGGGCAGCATCACGGATCATCACCCCATTGCTGACAGGACTAGGACCTCCCTGAAAAGTTTCCTGACTAGCCTGGGGTTAGGGCTACACTTGTACCATCTGCTCTCGTAGACAAACACCCACCATTGGGCTACACCTCAGGCAGCCTAAAGAGGCATGTGTGTCTGTGTGTCAGGGGGCGTCCCCCTCCCACGTGCCTCACAAACACCTGCAAGAAAGGTTGGAGGCAGAGCTCCTGAGGTGAGGGTCACACAAGGCTGCTCACCAGCCTCTCTTCCCCTCCCCAGCTTGGGAGGACACTTTCTAGACCCAAAAGCTCTCTTCGATACTACGGGGACAGCACCTCCTAGCTTGGGCCTCAGGTTCAAGCAGACACAGCACTCGGATGCTCCAGCCACTTCTTAAAGATGAACCATGTAAAGACTGCTCTGGATAGCAAGATCTACCACAGACACTTGTGCCAGGTCCACACATGTAATGGTCAAGAGGGCAGACTATGAGCCCAGGAACCCCAGCCTAACCCTGGCCTGCAAACCCTGGTACAACCTAGTAGCCGAGGCTCTTTGCAGACACAGTTCCCATGCACACACTCAGATACTACGAATGCTCACAGTCACACCACCATGCACGCACACAAACACACCTGCCTACACTCTCTTGTGGGTTCACTCTCATGCTTACACAAGTGAACGCTTCATCCATACACGTATTCACACCTTTATGTATTCACACATACACAGGCTAACTCACAGACCCTCAGTGATAGCCTGGTTCTCTGGTACTCTTCCTCCAATCAAAACAGGCCTTATAGTTAGCTAATAGGCCAGCAAGGATGGGCTGTCCCATACAGCCCTGAGAGCTCATCCTTGTCTTGGTCCTATGATCCACACAAGGCCAATGCTTAGTACAGGCTCTTCAGAACCACCTTTCCAGCTTGCTTTTGGCCCTGGCTGTCTATGGAGCCTTTGAGTCCTAGCCAGGCTCTAGAGCAATACCTACCTGCCATACTCAGCTATGGCTACAACTGCACCCCTCCCCAGCAGCTGCAGAAGTAGCACACCTCAGGGTTCTCACTTGCCAGCACAGCTGCTCCCAGGGATGTGTGGTGACCCGCTGCATACACAGAGAACGCTGCTACTGGTGGCAGTGGACAGAGGCCAGATGCTGCCAACACCCCACAGTGCAGGAGGGAGCTTTTCTCCATGGAGTTACCAAGCTCTGATATCTACAGTGTTGAGACTTGCCCGGCCTGAGTTGAGATGGCTCGGAGACCCACTCAGCATGGGAGCTTCATCTACCTGTACAGGACACTGATCAAACCCTTGAGCATACTTCAAAACTGCCCCAGCCGGGCAATGAGCCTCATGCCTGTTCCCCAGACCAGATTTTCAGCTCGTGTTGATTCCTAACTAGCTCCATGCAGAGCTTCCCTCCCACCTTAGGGAAAGGGTTTCCAGGCAGGTGGGCCTGCAGTGACCAAAACTCAACAGTCATACAAAAAGTGCAGGCCAGCCTCAGACTGGGCCGTTCTCCTAATTTGCCAGCTTCTCCATGTAGTGAGATAGCTCATGTAATGAGATGGCCTGCAGGGTGGTAACAGCACGGGACAAAGGTGTGCCTGTAAGATGTTAGGCAGAGAATCTATCTGCACAGCAGCCGAAAGCTGAACTACAGGCCCTGGGAGACTGATAGCTGGAAGGGCAGGGACACCCAGAACTACTTGACAACTTGACACCAGGTCCCTTTCTACCTGGTACAGGTATCACAGCTGAAGTCACAGAACTACTGGGTCCTCTGGGAAGAAGCAGGGTGAGGAGCCTGGGAACGCTGACTGAGGTCTGACTGACTACTATTCCCTGAGCCCTTCCATGGAAGAGACAGAGAGAGGGATGTTGTGCTGACGACCTTCCATTACGGGGAAACAACAACACAGTCCTATACCCTCGATAGCCCTACAGACGTCCCCAGCACTGGCAGGCGCCACATGCTACAAGAACTAAGTCTTTCAGGATACAGGAGTGATGAAGCCCAGAGGTCTGTGCCCCAGGAGCCACCTTCCTGAGGACACATGAGATGTACTGTGGACAGTGGCGTGGCAAAACAAAAGGGAGAGCAGGTGTCACTAGGCAAGAGGAGTACCGGTGGCAGCCATTCTCGAGCATCTGGCCTGGGTGTGGCAACTGTCCCTGCTGACCTTTGAGATTGCTGCTGTGACTTTTCTGGCTGCTAAACTGTGAACCACCCTCAGATCATGGAAAGTCTTTGCCAACAAGAGATGTTCCAGTGCCCTACTGACCCCACCTCTGACTCTTTGCTTGGGCCACTGTGACAGAGACAAGCCACGCTGTCCCCATGGAAGGAGATGGACTTGGAATGAGAGACAGAAGAAAGTGCTGTGATCCTTGTGAGCAATGACAGGGGGCTTGTCACTGAAGTGTGTCCCACCATCCTGACTATAAAGTAAGTCAGGTAACCACCAAGCAGACAAGAGCAGGGAGATGGGGTCACTGCCCTGGGAACACAGGAGAGACCCCTGGGGATACAGCCAGAGCCTGGCTGAGGATGGTTTTCAGAACACATGAGGAAACAAGACCATGCTGTGACATACTCTTCTGAACATGGAGCCAAGAGGATGTCCTAAAGGATGGTTCAGGGACATGTGGGAAAGAGATACCTTGGAGAGTGAGTGGTCAACGGCCTGGCCCAGCACAGGACAACGATGGGAGCCATTGCTTCTGGTGGAGTTGACATGGCAGGGGTGGGGTGCATTGTGCAGAAGCAGCACTTGGTTTTGGCCATGCTGAGTGCATGAGGCATTTTCAAAGACATACAGGGAACGACAGGAGGTCAGAAGCTGGACTGAGCGTGTGGGACGTGGGAGACAGGCCCCAGCTGGGGATGTAAATTTAAAGATGCTGGCATATAGACGACATTTGAAGCCATGAGATCACCAATGCGGGAGTGTAGTGAGAAGAGGGAGGGTGCCCCAGCCTGATGGAGCCATGAGATGGGGAAAGAGGTCAGCCAAGAAGGATGAGAAGGGTCCTGGATTGTGCATCCGCAGCCATTGAGCAAAAAGAGGGGTACCAGTCCTCCTGTAGTAAAGGTGGTCGGCACACTGAGCATGGAAGGGACTTAGTCAAGACAGCTAAGGCGCTAAGGCACAAGTCCTGTCTTGTCCTGCTGAGGGGGTGGGAGGTGCTAAGAAGTGGGGACACAGGGTCGAGTAAATCTTCCTTACCGTGGGAAAAATAAGACATTGTTTATCCGCTCAGAACCACAGGTGGCATGCCACCTGGGCGACTATGTGAAACTCTACTCTAGGGTCACAAAAAAAAAATGCATGATCCACCCTCATGCCCCCTCAGGAGCTTGTGGCAGGACAAGCCACCAACTAAATTTGCACAATCCCCAGGTAATAATTCTGTCTTGCAACCCCAGGTACTTCTTTTGTATGACAGACAGACAGACAGACACACACACACCCTATAGCTGAGCTGGTTCCCTGGACAGCTCATAATTCACCACCACCACCACCACCCTCGTCCCCCAAACCCCTGGATCCAGAGTCCTCTCCAGAGCACCTACAGAGCACCTCCCCTCAGGGGTGGTGATGACTGAGAGTCCTGAGCCATCTCTAACTTCTAGGTAGAGTGGTCAGGACACGGAGAATACAGAGCAAGCACTGGGCCTAGACCTGGGACATTTCCTAAAGGTCACAGTTCTGGACCTGCAGCTGAGGTCCACAGAAGAGTGACCTGACAGGCAGGGGTCACGGGGGCACAAGAAGCACCTGCGAGGAAGAGTATGAAAAAAAAAACCAGAGATGCCAGATTGAGGTGGGATTTACAAAATTTGGGGTTTATTTGTTTAGAGGCAGAGTAGCCCAGGCTAGCCTTGAACTCATGGCCACCTTTGTGACCTATCTTCCTGAGTGCTGGGACTACAGGCATGAGCTAACAACCCTGACCACAGGGCTTACCATGCTGCATCTAGGATACCTTACAGGATGTACAGAGAATGATGTCAGATCAGAGGCTGGACAGAGAAAGACAAGCCCCAGCTGCTGGTGGAGGGCTGAGAACTCTCCCTTGAGCTTTCGTCAAGATGGAGCTGAGCAGCAGGAGCCCTGTGCCTCTCTCCTTTCCTCATCTGCATCATTATGAGATGTACCACACTGTCACGTGCAGCGAGTCTCTCGTCCCATTGAGAAAGGGCTCTGTGGCATCAACACACAAGAGTGTGGCATGTAGGTCCTCTGGTTCCAACTATTAGTACCCACACAGAGCCATATGGGCATTCCCATTGGTGCTCTGAATACAAAGACATGTATGTATATCTTGTTGGATGTCTACTTGGGGATATACCTGCTGGGCTATAGGCTCAATGTTCTAAGCAGAGCAG
Organism: Mus musculus; assembly: GCF_000001635.26. NCBI lineage: Eukaryota > Metazoa > Chordata > Mammalia > Rodentia > Muridae > Mus > Mus musculus. The sequence continues at coordinate 139,174,274 of NC_000073.6, forward strand.
TCAGAAGTAGCCTATGGTTTAATAAGGTGGATTTAAGGCTTATTGCAATCTGTGGTGACAAGAAAATGTACGGTCCCTCAGGAAGATAGTGCTAGGAAAGACTGGCCACAGGTTTGGAGCTTTGGGTAGGTGTACTCCAAAAGGGTTTGAGGTACCAGGGCCTAGATGTGCTTAGCATATGGGGTAACCTTATGGGTGGGCATCTTCATAACGCTTCCATGGGAACAATGAAGTGCCCTGAAACTGTGGCTGGAAAAGCAGTCACTGTCCTCATGTTAGCCAGTATGACAATCAGCAGCTCTTCTCAGGTTAGCCCAGATGGGATCTCATGGTTTAGGATGAGACAAGTCACGTTTCAGGTGGTGTTTAGATGTAAAGGTCTTGTTTTGTCCTGCTCCTAGGTATCAGAGTGTGTTCTGTGAATCCTTTGTGTTCTATGGAGAATAGCAAAGCCCCACTAAGAGGGTTAGGGCAGCTACCAATGGCAGCGGCTGCTGCCCAACCCATAGGACAGGCAGAAGTGCAGCTTCAATAGAGAGACACTTTTCCAAAGTGAGCCCACACTCGCACAAACAGTCTGCAGTGAGAGGACAGAAAGCCCGCTGAGCTGAACGGGTGAGGCAAGGGGACGAGCTGGATCGTAAGCAGGCAATACAGCCAGGCGTGGGTTTTAAATCCCCCCTAGAAGCAAGGAGCACACCCCGTACATGGATCGTAGCGTCTACAACATCCTTCTCAAAACAGAAGCCAGTGTTCTTGGAGAGTTGGCTGACCCTAGGCTGGGTCAGGAAACATTCCGGCAAGCCTGGAATACTGTGTGCCAGGATGTAAGAACATTTTCAACAAAAGGCTGCCACAAATGTTGACAAGGCATGCCAATGCAGCTAGGGGAGCAGTGCGAACAGCAGACTAGGTAGAGCTGGAGCACATCCCATGCCACGAAGCAAATGTCCCTAAGTACACAGTAATACAAGTGGCTGAACAGCCAAATAGTGGGAAAAGAGACAAATCATCTGTGCAGAAACAGGGGTCCCCTCAAGATGCTGACTGCGAGCCTTTCAGTACAAGCCCTCAGGGACCACCTGCTTGTGCATGCTGAAATGTGTTCTCTGTCTCTGTCTCTCTATCTTTCTCTGTCCCTCTGTTCTGTCTATCTTTCTGTCTCTCTCTGCCTGCCTCTCTGTCTCTGTCTTTCTCTCTGTGTGTGTGTCTCTCTCTCTCTACACACACATACACACACAGCTCACTGCTGTCCTCTCCAGAGCCAAGACAATGGTTCTTCCTCCTGCCCAATTCTAGGTTTTGAGCCTGCAACCTTCTTCTCTGTCTCAGAAGCCTGGGTCAGGTATTTCACTAGAATGACAAAAAGCTGACTCACACAGCAGCTTAGCCGTGCCATCTGATTGGTGTCACCATGGATGGCATGGGCCGTGTGAACTCTCAATAAGCCATGTCAAATGGTCCTTTGCCTCTGAGGTCTTCCTCACCAAACGCACAGCCCCTGACTAATTCCCCAGGGAGAGATAGAATAACCACTGGCTGGGAGGTGTGGGATGCTGAAGACCATGTGAATGGCCATCTAGAACACAGGACAAGAGATCCTGCCACAAACACAAGAGGCCTAAGGAGACACAACACTGAATCTCATCTGAGATCTAGGTGGGGTCTGGGGACAGACGAGACATTAAGGGATGACTAGAGAAATCAGAATATGGCAGAGACACAGTTTGCCAATGGTGTATCCCTACTGTGTCACTGGATTTGACATACCCTGCATTTTGTTTGGAAAAGGGTCCTACTATGTAGCTAAGGCTGGCCCTAAACTCACAAGCCTCCTGCTTCAGACTTCTCAGTGCTGAGATTACAGGTGTATACCATTACATCAGACAATCAATATACCACATTAACATAAGATCTTGGTGTCTGGGCTTGGTACAGACAAGGGTGGGGTCGGGGGCACTCTAGGAGGAGCTGTTCTGGATGAGGAGGTGTCCCAGGCCCTGGCTTCATTTTCCTATGTCACATCCCCTTTTCCATCTCCAGAGACCCCTCCTGCCCTTCTTTGCCTAACTTGACCTCCCTGCTGACCCTTACGTTGCTTCCCAGGGCCATTGAAGATATGGCCCTGGGAAGCAATGTAAGGGTTGGATCCACAGGACCTCTACCGGCTCCATGGCTTCCCTACAAATCTAAAAAGTCTAAAATTACTGTATTAAGCGAAAAGTTGCTAAGAAGAAACATTTATGTTGTGTATGTACAAGTGTGGGTAAGACAGAGAGATGACAAACAGGAAAATGGCTGCTGCGTGAGGGCTGGTTACATAAGACAACGGATTTCTTAAATTTTTTCTTGTCACTCTCATTACATAAGGAAAAGCTATAAACCGGGGCTTGGGGGAGATCGTCTGGTGAGGATCTGGCGGTTCGGTAGAGGATCTATATAATTTATCACCCAAACCAGGACACTGTCACAAGGGAAAGGGGACACTATTAATAACAATGCTAGGTCAGCAGCTGGAAGCCAATGTCCCAGGTGACCCTAGGTGCCTGATCACTGTAGAGAAGCAGGGCTCATGGGTTACACTCTCTAGGTCAGCTTCAATGGCCCTGGGAAGCAACATAAGGGTCAGCAGGGAGGTCAAGCTAGGCAAAGAAGGGCAGGAGGGGTCTCTGGAGATGGAAAAGGGGATGTGACATAGGAAAATGAAGCCAGGGCCTGGGGCACCTCCTCACCCAGAATAGCTCCTCCTAGAGTGCCCCCGCCCCGCCCTTGTCTGTACCAAGCCCAGATTCAGGGTGGCAATCTTTACCCTCTTCCTTCCTGGGGTAAGTCAGAACTCAGTCACTGAAGACCCACTCAGACTTACACGCTGTCCCTTCTGAGGCACCACCTCAGCTCAGGACACCTAGGGCCACCCTCTCAGTAACTGTGCCCTGTATGTTCAGGAGAGCCGGCCCGTTCATACACCACCAACCGACTCCTAAGTCACAGCCGCTCTGGCTGGGGACACTCCAGCACTGCTGAAAAGGCTCGAGGAGAGCGGGGACACAAGGGGCCTGGGATCCTGCTACCTCTCTTAAAGCCGCTTGCATCTTCTCTCCGCTCAGCTCCATTTCCCCTGCTTCCTCTCCCTGCCACTAAGCTTTATAAATTCCCTTTCTTCCGATGGAACTAAAATATGACCCCAGAGACACAGAAAGCAAAGGAAGGGACGGTTAGTGCAGCCAGTAAAGTGTCTGCTGCGAAGGCACCAGGATCTGGGTTCAGATCTCCGGCCACACACAAAAATCGAGACACGGTGCTGCGTGTTCACAACCCAGCACTTAGCAGGCAGAGACGGCTGTGTCCCCAGAGCTCGCTGGCCAGCCAGTCTAGCCCGTCTATGAGCGCTGAGCAGAGTGAGAGAGGCTATCTCAAACCAAGGGGGGCAGCACCTCAGAAGACACCCAACCCTGACCTCTAGTCTCCACAGGCATGTGCACACATACCCACATGAACACACACACACGCACTACACACATACACACAAACACAAAAATAAACAGGAGAAAAAAGCAAAACAATGAGGCTAAAACGAACAAGACTCGTGGACAGACACGGGAAGATCCGACAGAGGCCTCTCAGGAACTGAGTCCAGAGTTTAAGAGGTTTTCAGAAAAGTCCCCGCAACCAGATGGAGACAGGACTACCCTGAGCAGTGATCCTACACACACACACACACACACACACACACACACACACACCTTGCCCCAAAGGCCTGGATGCTTCAGGTACTGTGTGAGAGCTGGTTTGGGGGTGTCTGCATGTGCTGAGTAGCCTCAGGTGAACTGGCATCATGTATGGTCAGGTCTGTACCCCCAGGAGAGGCCTTGTGCTTCACTGGGAAGGCTCTCTAAATGAAGGACTCTGAAAGTAGACAAGTGCTGGCCACGGCACTTCCAGCCTGTTTCCAGCTACTCCCTATCCGTGTTCAGCTTTTTCTAGCCACCAGCTTTGATCCATAGCAACCTCAGCCCACCTGCAAGCAGGACCTTAGCAGTTCCTTTCCTATGTCCAAGGGGTACCTGAAGTGACCTCAACAGCAGATCCAGGAGAAGGGGTTCTGCCTTCAAGCCTGCCCCTCGGGAAGCCTTCCACTGCTGCTCTGATGTCCCGCCTCAGTGACGATGGGAAGTGATACGCCTGAGACCATGAAGACAACGGAGTTCAAATATGTCCCCAGGTTCTTGGTTGTTCCTCTCAGAAGGCCAACCCAACCACCCACCCTCCTGCCTAGAGTATACTTAGTTCCTTAGTTCCTAGCTTCTAGAAGGATGAGGTGGTGTGACCTCAGGGATACCATTCCTGAAAGTTCATTTGGCGGAGATTTGAGGCTAGAAGCAGATCTCACAGCCCCTCCGCCCTCAGAGAGCAGCACCCCAGAGGACATATCAAAGTCTCAGAAGATACATGAGCAGCTCTGTTGTGAAGGCCACTTGAAGGGACAGCTGGATGGTGTATCAGTAGGGCACTAGGTCTTGAGGTGACACATTAAGTAGTAGGACATCTGCAAACACTAACAGCAGCAGGAACTCTTATGACCTGACCCTTGAGTGAGGAAGCCATCTTGATGTCTGACCCTATGACGTCACAAGAAACAATACAATTCTTTAAGTCACTATAGTTTGGGGTACCTTATTAGGAAAAGGCAACCAATATGATGGTCCTCAGAGCACCAAGTAAGTCTGCCATGAGAGACGCAATGACAGCAGGTCCTGTCTTGAGCCATGAGTGGACCTACCATAAGTAGCACCTTCAAGGACAGATATGGTAACCACAGCACCTAGGGAAAGGTGCCCAGAAGGGAGATGGCCATCAAGGCTGCCGCAAGCCCTTTTCTATCTTCAGGGCCTCACCTCAACAACAGCAAGAACAACAACAACAACAACAACAACAACAACAACATACCATACTCAGGAATACTGTTACATGCCAGTGACCCCCCATAGTGAATGCAGAGAAATCCCATGTACCTGATGTTTATGGCTTGCTGTGGTCATAAGCTAAGCCTCCTGCATTTGAAACATGAAGAGTCATATGGTAATTCTGAAAGCCCAGAAACCTTTTCAAAGTCAACTTCTTAAATCACTGTGAAAAATGGAATGTGCCTGTTCCTATTTTTAATAAATTGGGGGCGACACTGCCTCCCACCTACAGCATCTCCTTGGCTTCAGAACTGAAATAACAGCAAGCTAGGGTTTCACACAATCCACACGGGCCAGAGCATGGGAGGAAACGTGCTGGAGACCAGCGCGGGCTCCAGGTCACATTTTTGGGGATCAGGGATAGGAGGAACTCCTGCCTCAGAGCTGAACCCAAGCAAAATGGCAAATGTTGGGTCTGTGCTGAGTTCCCAGCTGTACTGACCTGTGTAACCACCTTGGTTCTTTTAAACAACAGATTTCAAGTCAGTGGGGAATGAGTTTTTAATGAAGCAGACACCCTGGTTTTCAAAAATAACAAAATTGCATTAATTTCAGTTTGCCCCATATTGTCTTAAACTCTGATCATTATAATTATTCAACATGTGGGATGGTGGTGATTAATATCAACAATCTGATAGAATCTGTAATTACCTGAGAGACAAGTTTCTGGGCATGTCTATGAGGGAGTTTCTTCATGTGGTTAACTGAGGTGGGAAAAACCATGGTGACTCTGGGCAGCGCCATTCCACAGGCTGAGGTCCTTGCACAGCATAAAGAGGAGAAAGCTGGGCACCAGAGTTCATCTCTTCCTGCTTCCTGACTATAGATGCAGTGTGGCCACCACCCCACACTCCTGCCACTGAGTCTTCCCTGCCCTGATGGACTGGTGCCTTCAAACTGTGAGCCAGACAAAGGCTTCCTAAGTGGTGGTGTCAGGTGTTTTGTCGCAGTGAAGAAAAGAGTAACACACATGAGTCTCTGCCTGATTCAGGTAGGAAGCACTGGCCCTGACCCCAGCAAGAGCAAGCCACATTGGAACTCTGGGAACAGAATGTCATACTTACCCAGGGTAGACAGCGCCATACCCAATGCAAGGGCCACAGCTGAGAAGACCAGGTCCCTGTCGTGTGCCAGCATGTTAGCAATAAAAGCTCACTGCAGCAGAGCTTGTGTAACAGACTAAAAGCAAACAAGAGGTAGATAGTGCCTGAAGAGCAATACTCAGCACACAACACGGCTCATCATAGGTTCGGAGGCAAAGGAAAAGTCAAGCTAGAAAGGAAGAATAGCACCAGTGGAGGCCCCAGCCCTTAGCATCAGGACCACTGGCAGTATGGACAGCCCCCTCAGCATCAGGACCACTGGCAGTATGGACAGCCCCCTCAGCATCAGGACCACTGGCCATATGGACAGCCCCCTCAGCATCAGGGCCACTGGCCGTATGGACAGCCCCCTCAGCATCAGGACCACTGGCCGTATGGACAGCCCCCTCAGCATCAGGACCACTGGCAGTATGGACAGCCCCCTCAGCATCAGGACCACTGGCAGTATGGACAGCCCCCTCAGCATCAGGACCACTGGCAGCATGGACAGCCCCCTCAGCATCAGGACCACTGGCAGTATGGACAGCCCCCTCAGCATCAGGACCACTGGCAGTATGGACAGCCCCCTCAGCATCAGGACCACTGGCAGTATGGACAGCCCCCTCAGCATCAGGAACACTGGCAGTATGGACAGCCCCCTCAGCATCAGTACCATTGGCAGTATGGACAGCCCCCTCAGCACTCACAGGTATGGAAGCTGGTGAGAACACACAATCTTCCTGTAGCTACATCTGTAAAACAAAGACGCAGTGACCAATGGGACAGACACCTTTGGCAGCCATGCCTAGAGGCAAACTGTTGGGTTGCTGAGCAAATGGGCCATATGAGCACAGTGTGCCAGCCATGTTTTGGTTACACATGGAAAAGGATCTGCTTAAGTGCCTGGAAGAGGCAATGCGTAAACACACTGACTACAAGGTTCTAGTGACTGGGAACAGGTGGCAGCCGGCTCAGTGGGAAGTGACGACAGCCTCACCCACAGGTGAGTCTTCTGTCGAGCCAGCACCCAGCAAAGCCAGGCAGACATCCACCTCACTGTTCATAGGTCATCAGGGCTCAAGGTATGCGGGTCCTACCAGCTCCCCGACCTCAGTCAACAACACACCTACTGTATACTCATTGTATACTCAAAGCTCTTGCTATTTGAATTGCATCCATGGACCAGTAACATTACCTGGGAGCTGTTAGACCTCTAGATCCTTTTGAACCCAGAATCTGTGTCTTCAAGTCCCTTCCCCAGGGGGCACAGAGGCACTAATGACACTTTGAGAACCTATATGAGCTATTCAATCCAACTATTTGGAAAAAAATGTTTTCACACAGATTGGCTTCCCTCGGACCCCCCTCAGCAAGTCTGTGAGCCTCACTAGCAGAGAGAAGCTCTGAACAAAAATGGCTTTCAGTGTTATCTGCATTGCCTCTCGACTGAAAACTGGGTGGCTAAATTTTTAAACAAAAAGCTGGCTTATTTTTAGCATTGTAAACTGCACAACCAGATGGATAGACACACAGAGATGACATTCGTTACATAAAAATGTCTGACTGTGGGTCCCAAGTCCATTCTAGATGGGCCTCGTTGGCCAGAAGGAAAAGAAGAACTAGGCTTCATAGCTATTCAAGGGTTCTCCTGGACTATATACTGTACCTGGAACTCAGGAACTCACGAGCAAACATCCCGAGAAACAGGGGCACAGGAACTCCTGGCCAGGACCAGATGCCCTCTTTCCCAACCTGCACACACGTCCTCCTACCCACACCCGGGGCCATTCAGACAGGGTAAAAAACCAGGGAAGAGCCTCATTCCCACCAGCCAAAGGCTCGAATACCAAAGCCTCCCCAAGGCTGGGGATAAGAATCACCAACAGCCCAGGTCTGAGCTACACAAGAGTCCTCCTCTCCCTTAGCGTGGAGCTGCAGGCAAAGGCTGGGAGGCAGCTCCTCAGTGGGACACTTAGCATTCAAGCCCGATGGACTGAGTTCAGCCCCCTGAACATACGTTCTAGAAGTCAGATGTGATGGCACGCACTTGCAATACCAACTCCGGGGAGAAAGAGACAGGAGAATCCTTGCAGCTCACTGGCCAAACAGCTAAGCCTACTTGGCAGGCGGCAGGCTAGTGAGAGACTCCGTCTCAGAAACAAAACAAACAAAAGGAAGATAGTGACTGAAGAACAATACTGCCCTCTGTCTTACATACCACCACACACATCACACACCACACACATACCACATACTCACACATACACACACCATATGCACACCACACCCACACACACCACACATACACACATACACACACAACACACCATACCATACACATACCACACACTCACACAAACATACATCATACACAACACCACACATACCACACATACACACACACCATACACAACACATACCACACATACACACACACCATACACCATACACACACACCACACACATACCACATATACACACACCACAAACACATACACACCACACACACATACCATACACACACCACACCACACACACACAACACACAAGCACACACATGCATATACCACATACCACACACACATACACCCACACAAGCACACACATGCATATACCACATACCACACACACATACCACACCACACAAACACACATACCTCAATACCACAGCTGGGCCAAACGACACTTTGAAATACAGAAGAGCCTGAGTAGGGGCAGCCTCAGCACGTCACTCTCTGCCTTTTGAGCTCTGAGTCATAACATCAACGAAAGAGAGGCAAGTGTCACTGTATATAACTAGAGCCATGGGCTACGGGTAGCATACATACCTCCCAGGACACCCAAAGAAAGTCACCAGATTCAAAATGAACAGACTTTGGTTGGTTGGTCTGCTTTCTGATTTTTAAACATTCTCACTACATAGACCAGCCTGGCCTCAAACCCATGATCCTCCTGTCTCAGATTACAACCAATGCATGGTAACTGCATGTTTGAACCACGTGTCTCTTCAGCCAGCGTTAACCATGCAAAGTGGAACCAGTCACAACCCAGCAATGAAATAGAACCAACGTACAGGAAGACTAAAAAACCCGAGCCTACAAATACCTTCAACATGTTCAACCTAAGAAAATGCGGAACTCAGAAGATGCCCCAACTGGTAAGAAGGACACATGCTCCACTATGTTCATAGCAGCCTTATTTATAATAGCCAGAAGCTGGAAGGAACCCAGATGCCCCTCAACAGAGGAATGGATACAGAAGATGTGGTACATCTACACAATGGAGTACTACTCAGCTATTAAAAAGAATGAATTTATGAAATTCCTGGCCAAATGGATGGACCTGGAGGGCATCATCCTGAGTGAGGTAACACATTCACAAAGGAACTCACACAATATGTACTCACTGATAAGTGGATATTAGCCCAAAACCTAAGATACCCAAGATATAAGATACAATTTCCTAAACACATGAAACTCAAGAAAAATGAAGACTGAAGTGTGAACACTATGTCCCTCCTTAGAAGTGGGAGCAAAACACCCTTGGAAGGAGTTACAGAGACAAAGTTTGGAGCTGAGATAAAAGGATGGACCATGTAGACACTACCATATCCGGGGATCCATCCCATAATCAGCTTCCAAATGCTGACACCATTGCATACACTAGCAAGATTATGCTGAAAGGACCCTGATATAGCTGTCTCTTGTCAGAGTATGCCTGGGCCTAGCAAGCATAGAAGTGGATGCTCACAGTCGGCTATTGGATGGATCACATGGCCTCCAATGAAGGAGCTAGAGAAAGTACCAAAGAAGCTAAAGGGATCTGCAACACTATAGGTGGAACAACATTATGAACTAACCAGTACCCCGGAGCTCTTGACTCTAGCTGCATATGCATCAAAAGATGGCCTAGTCGGCCATCACTGGAAAGAGAGGCCCATTGGACACGCAAACTTTATATGCCCCAGTACAGGGGAACGCCAGGGCCATAAAAGGGGAGTGGGTGGGTAGGGGAGAGGGGGTGGGTGGCTATGGGGGACTTTTGGTATAGCATTGCAAATGTAAATGAGCGAAATACCTAATAAAAAATGGAAAAAAAAAAAAAAAAAAAAAAAAAAAAAAAAAGAAAATGCGGAACTCAGAGAACAAGGTGTTATCATTCTCAGTGGGTGAATTCTCAATATAAAAAGTAAAACTGGGCCAGGGAGATGAGTCAGCAGGTAAAGGCACTGACTGCCAAGCCTGACAGCCTGAGTTTAATCCCTGGAAGTCACATGTCAGAAAGGAACCGACACTCTCAAGTTGTTTTCAGACTTCCACATGTGTGCCACAATCTGACAGCCCCAAGTCTGCTGTCTCTCACTCTCCATTTCCATCCAAGTGAGCCAGTCCTGGACACCTGTTGTGACATAGCTATGACATTCCTCGAAATTCATCCTAAGGTGACAGGGCCAGAGATGTGCACGCAGACACTCACAGCCATGTAGTTTATATTTCAAAAAAATGTCCACCAGTTGGAAATTAAGTAAACAGGGCAACGACAGCTACACAGAGGAAAGAAGAGCTGGTTGTTCCTCAGAGTCACAGGGATGTAGACAAGAGATGCCTAACCTCACCCAGGGCCAATCCACCTCCACAAGCTGAACCTCAGCTTTTTCCAGGAAGGGACTTGGTGTCCTTCAAGAGTGTCCACTGAATGTGATACGCCACCCGGGCAAAGAGCTGCTGACAAGAATCTAGCAGCCAACTGATGCTTCGGACCTCTCCGATGTTGGTGGCATGTTGATAAATTAAAAAGCAGGTTACAGCAAAACGGTGTGTATTGAGTGTTCCCGTTTCTGTACAAAAGGGGAGGGGGAAGGGGTCTCTACACAGCTGTAGGTGTGACTGCATTCCTAGGTCCCTGGAAGAAAGCCTGGGGGTCAGCAAACACCAGGCATTCACCTGGAGACCTCACCAGGATGAGCATGCATGTTGGCATAAAGAATAACTTCTTTTTCAAAGGTATACATTGTGATGCACTTTTAATTAGAAAAAAAAAGGGGGGGTTTAAATTTTCTTTTTTAAACAGTGTTTTAAATGTCCGGGTTCCTGTCCTGCACTGTGCTCCCCAACTTACCACCCTGGAGAGGCACCCTCACTCATTTCCAGGATCCAGGATGGGAGCAAGCCTTCTCAGCTATCAGGTCCTCCCTCCTGTTAAGGGGACACCACAGTGGGTCTGAGATGGCAAGCTCTGGACTGCTAGGATGGACCAATGTCTCAGCAGGTTACCCTAGTGTGAAGGCGCTGCAAAGCCCTCGGTATCTCAGGAGCACCAAGGCAATGTTAGGAGGCTCTTCTTCTAGTATAAACCAGAGCACAGAGCCAAGGAAACAGAGCCCTTGCTTGAAACGAGAAAGGAAAGGAATTCTTCTCTTGCCCCAAGTATCAGCCAGGGAGGAACAGCACTCTGGGTTCCAGGAGGACTAATAGAAACAGAGGCCATTTAAGATCTTATTTGGGACAACTATACTCTTCAGTCGCAATTTACCTGCTACTTTGTTAAAATGCCCTCCTATTTTCTTCCTTTTTCCCCCTTTGCTGAGCAAATTTGATATATTAATTAGGTGTTTTAATCTAAAAAAAAAAATCATCAGAAGGTCTCACATTACCATGGCAACTGTACAGTTCCAGTACTTGCAAGCCACCAGCACAGCACGGCTGCCTCTTAGGCCCCACTACATCAGGAGAAGGGGGTGACTTGTGTCCCCTGAAACCCAGGAGTCCAGGCCCTAGTCCCTCTCTGAAGGCTGCTCTTCTGCCCCAGCTGCACTCATTCTATGTAAATGAATCTTAACACCGCCACTCAAGGCACTGGCATGGAAGGAAACACGACACCATGACTCTATGTGCACCCTGCTAATGACACGGATAAGAGGAGCCAAGTGGTTACCCACCCAGAGAGCATTCTCAGCCGCCAGGCCCAGGACTCCACTTGGTCACTCAAACTCACCAAAACCTAGTTAAGTTCTCAAGGTATGCCAATCCAGAGCCACACAGCCAATGATGAGCATCCCCTAATGACACGTCGTAAAAAACAGGTCTGGTGAGCCACGTCAGCAGCTCAGCTCACGTAAGCCCAGAACAGTTAGTGCCCTCTGTCACTCAACTACGAGCAACTAAGGAGGTGGGTTCTCAGGTGACAGAGAGCACCACACTGGCCTTGCCCCAATGCCCCTCGGAGAACCCTTGAGTTCCAAGGCAACACACTGTGAGGAAGAAAACATGGACGTAGACCAACGCCCCCAGCCCCTGTGCTACATCACTTTCTGTTTCCACCCTGCTGCCTTGGAGACATGATTCAGAGACGTGGAAGGATGGCCAGCCCTTAGCTGGCACCAGCGAGTACTGAAAGCAAATGTGTTTTCCAGACCTCTCATCTTGTAGCCAGAAACCCAATGCAAACCAGTTTCCTGCTCGGCTCCTTCTCGCAACTGGGCAGTTTTATTGGTTGTTTTTGGTTGGTTGGTTGGTTAGTTGGTTGGTTGGTTGGTTTTTAACTCTGAGTACTGATGTTGAAAATAAAAGTCTAACATGTGAGTCCTGTTGTCCCCAAGTTCAGAGCACAGTGACCGGCCACCTCAGAACACAATGTACCTGATGCAGATGGACCTGAATGCCCCTCCCCTGCTGACCATACTCAGCAGAGGCCTGGAACTCACTGGCCTGGCCTCATGCCTCCCGTTTCCAATAGGAACGCCAGCATGTAGCCTCATGTGCTCTCCAACACTGGCCTGAGTTCTGATTATTGTAATTTCCTAAATGCTTAAATTATTTATTGGAAATAAGTAGCTTGGGCTCCTATGCTGAACTGTGTTCTAAAATTATAAAAATCCATCATATCTCTGTAGGCTGCCTACAAATGAAAATGCATATTTTAACTATTTTAAGAAAATGTCAAAAAACATCAAATGTGTCATGACTGTACCATTTAAAATTATCCGCATGGCATCTGTAGGGAAAAGCTATAAGTTACATGTGAAGCCATCCCAGTTCTCCCAAAGCTGTATCCAGCAGGTGCTAAGTCAAGGGTCCTTGTACCTAGCAGGGCTCCAGCTGCTGGGCTTGCAGGGCCAAATGCCTGGCACCTCCCCGCCCCCCCGCCAGCTCCCCACCAGGTTACCCTGCTGCTACTCAAGAGACACTGGTCCTCCAGGTCAACTATCACTGCAGAAAGAACACGAGTTCCCCGAGGGCGGGTCTTTTCACAAAGACAAGGATGGATTGTGCAGCATAATCCGGTGAAGGTTCTGGGTTTGAAGGATGGAACACCTCAAACTGAAGGGCCCAAGCCCCTGTGCCACCTGTAGGGCAGCCACCTCTCTTCACAAACTGCACACCAAGCAAGAATCTCCTGGAATTAAAAGTAACCACGCAGCCTGCACACCACCCATAAAGGAAAATGAAAACGTGCGGTGCCGGTGCGCTTTAGTGGGCGGTGTCGCGCCTGAGCCTGGAGCCTCCACCATCACCGACTCTCACCTCGAAAGGCGAGCCAGAACCTCATCTACCCGCTGCGCTGTCACTGGAAACAGGACGCGCCATGGGGACTTCAGTCGTGGCCCAATAGTTTCCCCGGAAACGCAGACTCCCCAAGAAGTGGTCCCACCCAGGTGGCGACTTCGTCCCAACGCAGAGAAATGCCACCCCCGCGTCCGCCCTGAGACAGCGCGCGAGGTCTCCAGAGGCCCGGGTACCCGGCTGTCCCCGGGAGTCCCCAGTGGGCGGTTTCACTCACCGTCCTCCTTGTCGTCAAACACCGGCCTCCGCGCGCTGCCTGACGATATGGACGACATAGACATCCTCTTCTTCCACTTGCTCCACTGAAACAGGGGGCGCGGCTGCGCGCGGGCATCTCCGGCGTCCCGGGCCCGGGGCTGGCTAGCTGCCGGCGGCGGCAAGGCGGGGGACACATCGGAGCCCGCGGGGCGCGCACGACCGGGAGGCGGCGAACTGGGGGGCGCCGCGGCGCTGCTGCCCCTTCTCTCCGCCCCGCTCCTCATCGCCAGGCCTGGGTATGCGCAGCGGCCACAGCCCGGAACATGGCCCGCGCCCGACCCTGGGAGAGCAGAGCGCTAAGGGCCGGCAACGCCGGCCGTTCTCCTGGTATCTGCTCTGGCTCGCCAGGGCAGCCGACCCGCCCGCGGATTGCGAGCAGCGGGGCGGGGCCGGAGGGGTGGACTCAGGGTGGAGTCGGGAACCGGGGCGGGGCCAGGGCGGGGCTGGTATTAGATTCCGTGCGCAGCACACAGAGTGGGCTACCCGCGGAAAAGGGTCTAGTTCGCGGAGGCTCGACCCTTGCACCGAAAAGGCAACGGAGATAAAAGCGAGAGAGAACAGATGCTAGTCGCCTCCCTCCTATCTTGAAGTGCCCAAGAGGCCAGAAATGAGGACTCTTTCCTTCACAGGGCGGCGGAGACCTTTGGGGGCCCTGCAGGAATGTTGTGACTAGCGAGCAACCGGGAATCCTCTGGGCCTTCCAACCTCTGCTGTCTTCGTAGAAAAAGTCGATTGCAGATTTCTACCACTCTGTCTTTAGAAACCTCAAACTTTAGGCCGCGGTTTTGCGCTGTGAGCATAATGGGGGTCGAGAAGTATCTAAGCTGTGGTGGCAGCAGGGTGTTATCCCGCTCTGAGGCCACAGGCGGCAGGGGATCTGGACGCCTGAGGAGGGCGGGAGGAGGGCGGAGTCTGGCATGCAAGCCCCGCCCAGAGTGGACATTAAGACCCTTAACATACAGATGCTCTTGTTCAGAAACCTGGTTGTACTTTACCCTAGACTAGCTCCTCTGACCTCTCTTTGTATAGCTTATTGGGCAGCTAATAGAGTCCTCTAGTACAGCTTTGCGTCAAAGACCCGGGGAGGGACACAAGTCATCTAGGGCCTTGTGTCCTCACTAGGGTCTCCACTGCACATTGGGAAGCCTGGAACTCAGCTAAGCCTTCTGTCTCGCTCCTGCTCCTGCTCCTGCTCCTGCTCCTGCTCCTGCTCCTGCTCCTGCTCCTGCTCCTGCTCCTGCTCCTGCTCCTGCTCCTGCTCCTGCTCCTGCTCCTGCTCCTGCTCCTGCTCCTGCTCCTGCTCCTGCTCCTGCTCCTGCTCCTGCTCCTGCTCCTGCTCCTGCTGCTCCTGCTGCTCCTGCTGCTCCTGCTGCTCCTGCTGCTCCTGCTGCTCCTGCTGCTCCTGCTGCTCCTGCTGCTCCTGCTGCTCCTGCTGCTCCTGCTGCTCCTGCTGCTCCTGCTGCTCCTGCTGCTCCTGCTGCTCCTGCTGCTCCTGCTGCTCCTGCTGCTCCTGCTGCTCCTGCTGCTCCTGCTCCTGCTCCTGCTCCTGCTCCTCCTGCTCCTGCTCCTGCTCCTGCTCCTGCTCCTGCTCCTGCTCCTGCTCCTGCTCCTGTTCCTCCTGCTCCTGCTCCTGCTCCTGCTCCTGCTCCTGCTCCTGCTCCTGCTCCTGCTCCTGCTCCTGCTCCTGCTCCTGCTCCTCCTGCTCCTGCTCCTGCTCTTGCTCCTGCTCCTGCTGCTCCTGCTCCTGCTGCTCCTGCTCCTGCTCCTGCTGCTCCTGCTCCTGCTCCTGCTCCTGCTCCTGCTCCTGCTCCTGCTCCTGCTCCTGCTCCTGTTCCTCCTGCTCCTGCTCCTGCTCCTGCTCCTGCTGCTCCTGCTCCTGTTCCTCCTGCTCCTGCTCCTGCTCCTGCTCCTGCTCCTGCTCCTGCTCCTCCTGCTCCTGCTCCTGCTCCTGCTCCTGCTCCTGCTCCTGCTCCTGCTCCTGCTCCTGCTCCTGCTCCTGCTCCTGCTGCTCCTGCTCCTGCTCCTGCTCCATTCACAAGGTCGGGATGCTTGGCTTCCAGTGTCTAAGGACTTGTTACTGGGAACCCCTTTTTTGATTACTCAGTGGTCTGACTGTCAAAAGTATCTGCCTGCTTAAGTCCTGCCCTAAAACCTGGTCACAAAGATAGCCCTCCTCTCCAGCACCTGGAAGACCTGGAGTGTCCCTCCTTCTGTCCCTATGTGGATTATGGATGACCACAAGGCAGCAGGTTCCTCCCTGTCATGATTTCTTCCAGCCACCACAGATTCATCCCTCCCTACCTCCTTAAGAATTCAGTAAGGTCCCCAACCTGCTTGGCTGGAGAAAGCTAAGTACAGGAGTCCTGGGTCTTCTCTGGGCCACCATTTTAGGAGCTAGAATCCCACTGTTCTACATCTGGTCTTGGCTAAACAGGAGCCCTTTTTTCTTGGCAAGATAATGGATGGAGCTATCTGCTAACACAGGACAGAGCACAAGGAGCTTTGACTGTTTAGAGGTTGTGGGGGGACCTGCAGTGTAACATAGCTGGAAGTCAGCCTCCCTACCACGGGTCTCCATAGAGTCTCACGGTAAACTCTCCAAGGCAGAGATAGGGAGAGACATCCTGGCAGAGGCCTGCAGTTTTCTGCATGGTGCTCCATTCCGACCCATAGGCCTCCTGACACCTGCGAAATGGCCTGCTCCCAGCTTTCACTGTGTGGGAGAGAATGAAGGCCAGCCCACCCTGCACATCAGAATTCCCCAAGGGCCTTGACCCAAATAGTGGCAGCCTTTTCCTTCCAGACCTCTAAAAAGTCAGGAAATAAATAACATGCAGAGTTATGTCCTTCCTGCCCAACCCACCTCTGCTTCCTGAGACCAGCACAGGGAATAGAAGGAAGAAGAGTGTCCTAGACAAAATAACAAGAGGTAGAGGGACTGGGATAGCTTGGTTGGTAAAGTGCTTACCTGACATATAAGCATGAGTTCCATTCCCAGCACTCACAGAGAAGCCAGTCATGGACGAATGAGCCTGTAGTCCTAGCATAGGAAGATAAGAACAGGAGGATTTCTGGGCTTGCGGGCCAACCAGTCTAGCTGAATATGTGAGTTCCTGGATTAGTGCGAGACCTTGTCTCAAAAACCAAGTAAAGGGTGAATTAGAAGAAGCAGCAACATCGATGCCTCTGACTGTCCAGGTATTAAATGGTTAATTTTGAATGCCAACTTGATTGGGTTGAGAAATATCCAATTGGTATTTCCAGAGAGGATTGGCAAAGGGGAAAGGTTAACTCTGAACATGGGCCACACCGACCCAGAGGATGGAGTCCTGGGTGGGATAATGGGGAAGGGAGAAGAAGCACAGACATGCGGTCCCTGCGTACAGCTCACCAGGATGAGCAGCTCTGCCCACTGCTGTTCTACTTTCAGTCCGGTGTTGTGATAAGACACTGACCGAAAGCAACTTCGGAGAGGAATGGGATTCTTCTATAGTTTACAGATCACAGTCCACCCTCTAGGGAGTCCAGGGCAGGAACTTGAAGCAGAAAGCACAGGGGAGGGTTGGAGAGATGACTCAGTGGTTAAGAGCACTGACTGCTCTTCCTGAGGTCCTGAGTTCAATTCCCAGCAACCACATGGTGGCTCACAGCCATCCGTAATGAGATCTGGCGCCCTCTTCTGGGGTGTCTGAGAAAAGCACAGGGGAATGCTTCATACCTCACTCATAGGCTCTTGCTTACCTGGCTTTCTTATACCACCCATCTAGGGATGCTATTGATCCAACTATATCAATTAACAATCAAGACAAACCTCTACGGACACGCCTGCAAGCCAGTCTGATCCAGCAATTCCTCGACTCGGGGTCCCTTCTCAGGTGACTGTCAAGTTTAGAGTTAAAGCTAACTAGTACACTCAGGTATTTCTCACCTAGATAAAATGCCTGACTGAAAACTGGGAGATCCCTGCTTCTAGTCAAAGATCAGGGTCTAGAGATTCAGAGAACAGACAGTAAGAACGAAGCTAATGAAGAGCTCATAACAAGAGCAGAGACAGGAACTGCTATACCCAGATACATGCTACATCTAGCTCCCCACCAGTGAAGCTGGAGTCTGAGCCAACCATGATTAAAGGGGGAGCTAGAAGGCTAGTAGGGGGTTCCCAAGCTCCTCGATATTTTCAAGAGCCTCAACATAAACACCAAGTCCCAAACGGTACCTGGGTATTTTCAGCTCTGTCTCATATCTCCTCATCTAAATCAGGCGTATACCCCTCCCCTCCAATCCCACACATTTTCACTTTCAGCGGCTTCTGTTATCCTGGGTAAACTGCTGTCCAAAAACATTAGCTACAGAGTCTGAGAAGAGAGTCCAGTCAGTAATGTGCTCATAGCGCAAGCCCAAGGACCCAAGCTAGACCCCCCAACACTGATGTCAAAAGCAAAGAAGGGCATTGCACACTAGTAATGCAGCACAGAGGAGATGGGACAGGCTAGGGCTCAGCAAGCCTAGCTCAACCATCTCCTCACTGGAAGACCCCTCTCCATCATTAGAGTCACTGGGTAAGTAGCCCTGACTTTACTTCACACTGGCTCAAGGATGTGGACATATACCCAAGAGAAAGTATGACATCCTTCCTGGGAGTAAAAAAGGAAAATGCTTTCCTTACGAAGGAAATAAACAATCCTGCACTGAGATTGCTAAGATCGGTGGTTAAGAATAAATCTTGTCTGTGAAACTATGAAGAAATATGTGCTGGTTTTGTTGGCTCACCAAACTGCTAAACTTATACCGCAGTGTTTGACAAGATGGGAAAACCAGTGTGTGTGTGTGTGTGTGTGTGTGTGTGTGTGTGTGTGTGTGTGTGTACATGCTACCCTCTATTTAAGGCTCTTTTTGGATATACTAAAGCCTCTCTCCACCTGGGGCCCCAGCAGCTAGAATACAGGTTATCTGCTTCCAGGCTGTACGACCAAAATGAATACAAGGCAGAAACTTCCATTCCAAGGAAATACGAGGTCAAGGAATCACCAGGCCCAAGCAAGATGAAACCTGGTAGAGAGAGCACAGACCTCCCAAGATTCCTCTGCACTCCGTGCTCCACTATCCCAGCCTGGAGAGACCCCTGACGCCTCTGAGTGGCCTAGAGGTCCCTTTTCTCTGTCTTGAAGCGTAGCACACATTTTCAGTGTAACAATCACAGAAGCCCAGCAGCCTCCTCTCACTCTGTCCCGGATCTGTCCATCCCAGCCTGAGCTGGCAGCATTTCTGCTGACAGAACATTCTTTAAGGCCTCGTGAATCTCCTAGTTCCATCAGAAGAGCGCTCTGAAGACCTGGGCACCCGTCTCCACTCCTCATTCAGTTTCATCACCTCAGCAACCATCTAGATGTGGATTTCCTAATTTGAGCCACTTTTGTGACCTGGATAGGCCAGGAGGCTCCCAAGTGATGAAGTGCTAACTTGTTTCACTTAACAGATCTTATTTGTCTCTTCCTTTTCTTCCCTCCGCTTTTACAAAGGCTCAACACCTTTATACTGTGCTTGAAAATCTCATCTTCACACCCAAGGTTCTCACTCCATATTAGACTTTTCACCCAACAGCAGAACACTATTCCCTCCTGGTCTCTGCTGCGTTACCATGGGGAAGTGTTTCCTCCAACTTCTAGGAATGTTTTTCCTTCCATCCCCAAAACCTTCCTAGGCCACATCTCTAACCACCTCTTTCAGAACACTACACAAGCCCCTTCCAGATTATCAAGGAACACTTCTGTGCTGAAAGCCAGCTACATCCACAAAAGGCCTTTCCGGCCACTCTTACATTAGGGATCTATTAAGCTACATCCAGACAAGTGAGTACACACATCTAGCCCCTGCCCATTAAAGGATCGACTCTGTAAGGGATACAGAATATCTTGCAGTTCACACAGGGGTGTTGGATGGACATGGGTGAGACAACAATGTCACTCAACCGTGTATGGATGTCTTGGTTAATAGACACAGTCTTAGTTGTCGATTGAAAAGAAGATAATAAACAAATTTGAAGAAAATATTATATACTTAAAATCAACTCTTTAAGCTAATATAGCAGAGGTGGGAAGTTATAGGCAAGAGAAGAAAAAATGAGTGTGAAAAAAGAAGGAAGAAGAAGGACTTCAGAGAAAAAGGAATTTAAACACAATGTGAATAAAAGAATGGGGAAAGAGAACCCGTCATAAGCCTCTGAAGCAGAGCATGACAAGTGACATCAGAATAGACAAAATACATCATTGGTCTTTAAGAAATCTCAAAGGGTGGGCAAGATGCCTCAGCTGGTAAAAATGCTTGACATTTGTGGTAGTTTAAATATGCTTGGCCTAGGGAGCGGCACTATTTGGAGGTGTGGCCTTGTTGGAGGAAGTGTGTCTTTAAGGACCCCCCATACTAAGCCGCCTGGAAGCCAGTCTTCTCCTGTTTGCCTTCAGAACAAGATGCAGAACTCTTAGCTCCTCCTGCACCATCTGATGCTGCCATGCCCCAGCCTTGATGATAACGGACTGACCCTCTGAACCTGTAAACTGGCCCTAATTAAATGGTGTCTTTATAAGAGCTGTCCTTGGTCGTGGTGTCTGTTCACAGCTGTAGAACCCCAACTAAGACAACATTCAAGTCTGATGACCTGACCTTGATCCCAGAGCCCACAGTGGAAGGGGGGGGGGTGCTGACTCTGAAAAGCTGTCTTCTTAGCAGTACATGTGCACCAAGGCAGGCAGATAGGAGCACGCACATCACACCACACACACACACACACACACACACACACACACACACACACACACACACGAGGGAGAGACAGACAGACAGACAGGCAGGCAGGCAGAGATTGAAGCAAAGAAACAGAGAGATCTAAAAAAATAAATAAATAAAATTATAAAAACAAACAAACAAGCAAAACAAAAACAAAAACAACTCTAGCTTTGTAGGATAAGAAAGAAAATTTCCTTGTCAGAAATGAAGAAAGGGTCAGTAATAGAGACCCTTAAAAAGACACATTAAAGGAATATTATGAAAGTTTCCCCCAATACAGTCTCAACTCAGATGATAAATGGAGAAATTCTTTGAAAAACGTAATCCTTACACCATTGTCAGAACAGGGAGTAAAGCGGCTCCATGTCACTGGGTGTGAGCGTCCCCAGGGGGTCACTGGGTGTGAGCATCCCCAGGGGGTCACTGGGTGTGAGCATCCCCAGGGGGTCACTGGGTGTGAGGGTCCCCAGGGGGTCACTGGGTGTGAGCGTCCCCAGGGGGTCACTGGGTGTGAGCGTCCCCAGGGGGTCACTGGGTGTGAGGGTCCCCACGGGGTCACTGAGTGTGAGTGTCCCCAGAGGGTCGGGTATTGAAAGCTTGATTTGCGAGTGGATCACAGGGATACGCATGTCGTCAGTGGGTGAATCACCTGAGTCCTGTGTGGATGGACCATGATGATGCAGGCCCTACTAGAGGAATCTGTTCGTGGAGCTTCTCCCAGCGTGTCATACCAGACCCTTCTGGCTGTAAGGTGAAACACTTTGCTGTACCACACATCACACACTCATTATGTGATGCATTGGCTGAAGCAACAGAGCCAGCCAGCCATCTTGCTTTTTTTTTTTTTTATCTTTTTCTAAGACATACTCTCACAGTGGCCTTCAATCTACTACCCAGCTAAGAATAACTTTGAACTCCTGATCCCCCTGTCTCTATCTCCCAAGAGCTAGGGTTGCAAACATGTATCATTATACCTGGTTTTAAGATGATGTTTTCTCAGGTATAGTATCACAACCTGTATGTGTAGCTAAGCTGTGTGTGGTGATGCATCCCTGTAGTTGTACCAGCACAGTAGAGGCATGTGGGTTCAAAGCCATCCTAGATATATAACAATATGACAGTAAGCAGTTCGCTGTTGAACCTAGCAACCTGAGTCCCCTACCCTGAATCCACATAGTGAAAAAAAGAGATCCAACTTCTGCAACTGACCTCCGACCTCTACACACCCTGTGGGGCGTATATGCAAGCATGCACGCACTCACATGTGCGTGCACAAAATAAATAAATTAATGTAATGATATTTTTAGAAGAAGACTCTGTCTCAAAGAAAGGAGGGGAAAGAAAAGAAACAGAAAAAAAAAAGCAAAACATGTAATTAAAAACTTCCCCACAAAGCAAACTGAAGTTGGCTGGAGGCTATGAATAAACCACACGAGAACAACACACAAACCCTTACACAAGAGGCCAAGCTCAACCCTAACACTTACAAAACTAGAAGTATGTTCTAATTTGGGGGTAGACAAAAGGTAACTATGTTACAGATATGAAACAAAAACCATGATCCGTTAAAAAAAAAAACATAAGTTGATGCTCATTAACAGTAAAAACTTTGGCACTGCAGAGAATACCATTGAGAGAATAATTTAAAGAACAACCCCCCCAAGGAAAAAAAAACAACAGACTGAGCCAAGGTAGTGGGTGAGACCAATAGCAAATCCTATATCTAGAATCAGGCTTATACCCAGAGCACATAAAAGATTTCAGACCCAATTACAAAAAACAACTCAATTACAAAATAGAAGACTTGAATAGATGTTACAGTATAGGAGTCACAAACAGCTACCACACCCATAAAACTGTGACCCACAATCACAAATCGCCAGGCAAGGAAAATCCAAACCACAGTCAGGTACCATTATCCACTCAGAAGAATGAAAAGGCAGTACTAAAACAAACAACACCAAGTGTTGGAGGTGGCCGGTCTGGAACTCACATTTGGCTCATGGGAATGTAAAGAGGTACAGCTGCTTTGGAAAATGCTGTCTTAAATTTTTAAGCATACTTACCATGCAGCTCAGAGATGAAGGAATATAAAAATGCATGCCAACTCAGAACATGAATATTCATAGCAGCATTATTTCATAATAACCGGAAGCTATAAATAGTCCAAATGTCTGTCCCCCCATGAATGGACACAGAAAAGCCTATCAGTGCCATGGTGTGCTACCCAGCAATGGAGAGCACTGATGCCTGCTGTGGCACAGATGAGCCTCACCAACCACCTACCAAGCAAGCAGAGCCCTGTGAGATCCCACATACCACAGGATGTGGTCTGTGAGTGATGCCCGGAAGAGCAAAATAGAGAGATAAATAGGAGGCCAGTGCTCACTGGACTGGGTGGGAATGGGATAGACTGCAGACAGGCTTCGGAGCACTGAGCACAAAGGCTCTCTGAGGCTAAGCTGCGTTGGTGGGAACTACAGATCCACTGGGAATCTTCACAGTGGACCGAGGCTGAAGTTTTTCTTTTCTCTGTCATCTTTTCATCTCCATGGAATGTTACAGTTAGAATGTAAAATGTCCCCACAGGCTCTTGTGAGTGACCACTTGGTCCCAGCTGCTGATGCTGTTTGGAAGGTTGTAAAAGCTTTGTGATGTGTGGCTTGGTTCTGACCCAAGTCCTCTGCATTCTGGTCTGGCTGGCATGGTACAAACTCAGACAGACACACTCTTGCTGTCATGCGGCACACACATACCATACGCACAGTGATGGTGATGGTGATGGTGGTGATGATGCTGATGATGACGGTGATGATGACGGTGATGATGATGGTGATGGTGATGATGATGGTGATGGTGATGATGATGGTGATGGTGATGATGATGGTGATGGTGATGATGATGGTGATGGTGATGATGATTTTAGATAAACACATGGAACAAAATCTTGAATGGTGAGAGATCCTGCCTTCTTGTGCTCTGCTGCTATGGGATAGCTACCTGGAGACTAAGCAGACCCTTTGGGGAATCAACCAACCTTTTCACAGGGATTGCGTCTCAGATACCCTTGCATATCAGATATTTTCATAACAGTAGCAAAAGTACAGTTACAAAGTGGCAACAAAATAATTTCATGGTCACTACAACACCAGGAACTGTATTAAAAGTAGCAGCATTGGGAAGGTTGAGAACCACTGGCCTAGGGGCTCAGGAACAGGACCAATTTGCTACCTCCCTTCTCACTTCCAGGGGTGCCATGCTTACACAATTTGTTGGATATAAAATCAGGGTAATGTCTCTAGCTTCCAGCACTGTGAAGGTGGTCATGTGGTTCTTTTCAGGAGTATCCAGTATCACTTTAAATTAAAATGGAATTATAAAACCTACCTACTAGTTTGTCAAGAGTGAAGACCCCATCACGGTTCTGGGAACGAAGCCATCCTCCTTTCTGCATCAACCCCATCCTTGCTCCTGAGGGAATCCTATACAAATACTTCCAGAATCTTTAGCGGAAGGCCAAACCAATTCCCCGCATCATCTGGGCTTAGCAGCCCACGATCCTCTTTTCAAAATAGGCTTAGAGTCTCATCTGCTTTTGACACTATGAAAAAACAAAACAAAAAAAAAACAACAAAAAAAAAACCCAAAACAAAACAGTAAAACGTTAACAGTAAAACGTCAGTCTTTGGGGGTACTAAGGAAATATGGTCTCCCTGGGGACAGTCACCTGTCTTTGCTAGGGACTTCCTACCAGAAGGGTTGGGTCTTTCCAATAGGCATTATCTGCCACGAATATATATTGTAGCATCCCTTAGAGAGGTAGTGACACGAGGTCAAGGTCATTGTCCATAGTACTAGTCATCCCTATGTCCCGGACAGAGCCAGCCCAGCATCCCAACCAGACCAGTGGGATTCTCAGTTTAAGAGTTTTCAAAACAGACACATGTGAGGAATAGAGGCACAGCTTCGCAATACGGTAACACCTGCTGACCTGGCCTCAGATGCTCCGTGGATGCTCACCTGGGACAGGATCTTATGGGCACCATTATTCTTGACAGAGATCTAAAATTGTGGGTAGAGCACTATCTGGGCAGGGGATGCTGGACTGTAACCAGTGAAGAAGGCAAGCTGAGCACTAAGCAGGCATGAACTCTTGTCCCCTTCTGCCTGTGGATACAATGTGACCAGCTCCCTCTAGTTCCTGTCACTGTGACTTCCCCACCATGATACACTGTAACCTGAATTCTGAACCCAAATAAACTTTTTTTTAAAAAAAAAAATGGAACATTTTAGAAATTTTCATGTCATCCCACTCAGAGGCCATGTTAATTCCTATACCATTCCAATTTTCATATATATGCTGCCAAAGAGAAATTAACTTTAAAGTTGCTTTGGTCAGAGCACATTTAAAAACAAATATCAATTTCTTTTTAAAAACTAATTTTTAAAAATTTTTTATGCACATTGGTGTTTTGCCAGTATGTATGTCTGTGTGCAGATGTTTGATATCCTGGAACAGGAGTTACAGTTTTTAGCTACCAGGTTGATGCTGGGAATTGAACCTGGGTCCTTTGGAAGAGCAGACAGTATTTAATCTCTGAGCCACCTCTCCAGCTCTGATCAGAGTATTTTACCAAATGCTTTGGTAAAGGTAACTAAGAGGCCAGCTGTTGTGTTAAAATGGGAATTTAGCCGCACAGAGCAGTGGCACATGCCTAGCACTCAGGAAGCACAGGCAGGCAGATTTCTGTGAATTCAACGCCAGCCTGGACTACAGAGCAATTTCCAAGACGGTCAGGTATACACACCGAGATAGATACCTCATCCGTAAACATCAAAGAAAGGGGGAGGTATGAGTGGCCCCCATAGACTCATATATTTGAACGCTTAGCCACCAAGGAGTTGAACTCTTTGAAAGGATTAGAAGGTGTGTCTTTGTTGCAAAAAAAATGTATCACTGTGCGTGGACTTTGAGGTTTCAAGCACCCATCCCAGACCCAGGCTTGCTATTTCTCTGCCCATAGATCAGGATACTCCAGCACCATGCTTGGCATGCCTGCCACCGTGCTCCCCGCCATGGTAATAATGGACCAGGCTTCTGAAACTGTAGCCTAAATCCCAATCAAATGCCTTCCTTTGTAAGAGTTGCCCTAGACAGCGCTCACAACAATAGAACACTGACTAAGGAACAGGTGAATGTCCTGAAGTGTAACGAGGAAACACCCTGGGTGTCCTCCACCTAGCAGTTCATCTTCTTGCTCCCAGTCTGCCGACTAGGGCTTTGCCTGGATAGGAATCCTGGGTAGGCAAGGACAAACTCTTCCAATGCTGATCAGCAGGGAATAGTGGTCCCAGGCTTGCAGGAGAAGCAGCAAGTGCTGCCCTCTGGTGTTACAGATCTGGTGCAGACCTTGAGTAACTATATCCTTAATTCTCCGGGTCCTCCTAGAAGTCCAGGTTGCTCAGCCCTTGACAGTGACCCCTGCTACAGCTGTAGTCTGGGCGCAGCCACTGCTGCCTTAAAGTGAGCGTGGTCTCTGCCACTGTGACCATCACCTTCGATGCCACTCATCGGCTTCTGGTGCTTCTTCCTTCATATTACCAGCTCAGCACTAAAAGCACAAGCACACTCGGGGGACAGAGAGGGAGCGCAGGAGGCTGTCTCTCCTATGAGACTAAGCAGCACCAATTAGAGCACATTGCCCATGCAAACAGAAGCTTGTGTTTAATAATAATAATGTTACAACATTTTATTCCTATCTAAATACATATTGGGACAATATAGGAGAATGTTAATAGCTAAAGTGACTGCAAAGATAAACAAATTTGTTTTATTAAGCTATGATTTCATTCCTGTTCTTATTAGCTTTGAATATGTTATTGAAAGTGAATATACGAAAGTATGAGGAAGTAAGAGTTTCATCGTGTTGAAGGCATATTAACCAACTTATTTTCATCTATTGCCTACTGTGGTAGATACAATTTGACACACAATTAGCATTACTGAAGGGCAGACAACGTATCTATAGACAGACTGCAGGTGACAGCAAACATAAATTACCTTCCCAGCCACTTGCCTCACTGTTTATAAAATACCAAATACCAGAGGGTCTTCATTAAGAAAACAAACAGGCAAACAAAACAAATAATTTAGAAGAAAGAAAGAGCAAGCACAAGAAACATGTCCAGAGAGATACCCATAAAGACACAAAATCAGAAACCATAATATACCAGCAAAAGACCACTAAGACAAAAAAAAAAAGTCCAAAAGTCTACAATAATACCAGAGTTTGTTGCGTTGTGGCCATCTACTTCTGGGCATGGGGGCTATCCTTAAGTGTGATTAATATACTCATGAGACTTCATTGGAGGAAATTATTTTTCCTTTGCAAGTGAATGTCAGTTAGGGGTAGCTTCTTGGTGAGGGGTGGAAGCCTGTCCACTTCCTCCTTTCGGCACTGGGACCCAATCCGACTTGAAACTGTGCATCCCCACAGCACATCCTATGCCTCCTGCCACAGTCCCCGTGAGTTCTGATGTGTGTTAACCCCCTTGTGTCTGGAAAACACTGTTTCCTTGGTGTCATCTATCCCTCTGGCTCTTAAAATCTTTGTGTCTCCTCTTCTGCGTGGATCCCTGACCTCTGAGGGAAGGGATATTGATGAAGACAGCCTACTTAGGACCGAGTGTTGGTCTCTCACTCTCTGCACATTGTCCAGTTGTGGGTCTGTGTTAGTTCCTGTCTGCTCTGCAAGGAAATTTCTCTGAAGATGACTGAGAAAGGCACTGATCTATGGGTGTAGAAGAATGCTCTGACAAATCTTTTTATTGCTATATTCCTTTTGCAGTACACAGTATTCGGTTTTCCCCAAGTCTCCATATAGTTATACAGATTTCATATGATCCCTCAATGGCTCTTAGTGTTAGCTGTTCTTGCCTGTATTCCTCCTTCCTTCCTCTTTCCTCCCCCTTCTATTTAATCCTTTTGCTCATCCTGCCCATGATTTTACATAACTATATATTTTGTTTCCCCTTCATTGGAAAACCTCCCCCTTCTCCCTGGTCCTTTATTCTACATCCCTGGGTAGCATGTCTATCAAAGGCTTAAAAACTGACATCCACACACAAGAGAATATATACAATATTTGTCTTTTGGGGTCTGGGTTACCTTACTCAGAACAATTTTTTCTTAGCTCCAACCATTTATTTGCAAATTTTATAATTTTGGGGTTTTTTTTTACAGCCAAATAATATTCAATTATGTAAATGTACCACTTTTTTGTTATCCATTCATCTGTTAATGGGCATCCAGGGTGTTTCCAATTTCTGGCTTTTATGAGTAGAGCAGCAATGATCATGAATGAGCAAGTGTCTCTGCAGTAGGATGTGGAGTCCTTTGGGTAGATGCCCAAGAGCGGTATAGCCGGATCTTGAGGTAGATCTATTCCCAGCTTCCTGAGGAACTGCCTCACTGATTCCCATAGTAGCTGCACAAGTTTGCACTCCCACAAGCAATGAATAAGTGTTCTCCTTTCCCCACACCATCACCAGCATGAGCTGTTTTACTGATCTTGGCCATTCTGAAATCTCAGAGTAGTTTTGATTTGCATTTCCTTGATGATTAAGGAGGTTGAACATTTCTTTAAGTGCTTCTCAGCCATTTGTGTTTCATCTTTGAAGAACTTTGTTTAGATCTGTACCCCGTTTTTAATTGTTTTCTTCATGTCATTCTTTAGTTCTTTGTCTTAGGTATTAGCCCTCTGTTGGATGTATAATTGATAAAGAGTATCGCCCATTCTGTAGCCTCTGCTTTGTTCAATCGCTGTCCTATACAGAAGCTTTTCAGTTTCATGAGGTCCCACTTACTAATTGTTGATCTTAGTGCCTGTGCTAACAGTTCAGAAATTCTTACCCTGTGCCAATGAGTTCAGGACTATTCCTCACTTTCTTTTCTATCAGGTTCAGTGTATCTGATTTTATGTTGCAGTCCTTGATCCATTTGGAGTTGAGTTTTGTGTGAGGTGATAAGTATGGATCTATTTGCATTCTTCTACATGCTGAAATCCAGTTTGACCAGCACCATTTGGTGACGATGCTATCCTTTTTCCTTGTGTATTTTTGGCTTGTCAAAAAAAACAAAAGCAAAAACAAAAAAAAAAAAAACAAAAAACAAGTGCCCAGGTTGGAGATATGGCTCAGTGGTTAAGAGCACTGACTGCTCTTCCAGAGATCCTGAGTTCAATTCCCAGCAACCACATGGTGGCTCATAACCACCTGTAATAGAATCTGATGCCTTCTTCTGGCCTGCAGGCATATATGCAGGCAGAACGGTGTATATAATATAAATAAATACATCTTTAAGAGAAAGAAAAACATGTGTCCATAGGTGTGTGGGCACGTACGTGTATGGATCATTAAGTGTTTCTTGAGCACTTTGACTTCAGCGTGTTTTTAGGCCAGTACCATGATGTTTTGTTACTATGGTTTCTATTACTCTGTAGTGCAATTTGAAGCAGAGGATGATATTATCTCCAGCAATTCTATTATTATTTGATATTGTTTCTGTTTTTTTAATATTTTCTTATAAGGTTGAATATTGTTTTGATTTCTGTAACTGTGTTAGAATTTTGAACGGAATTGCATTGAAACTGTAGACTGCTTTTTGTAGGATGGTCATTTTCCCAATATTAATCCTACTGATCCATGAGCATGGGAGATTTTCTCATCTTCTGCTGTCTTCTTCAAACTTTTTCTTCAGTGTCTTAGGTGTTCTATTATACAACTATTTCATTTGCTTGATTAAAATTATCAAGGGTTTGGGGTTCATTTGTTTGTTTGGGTTTTTGTTTGTTTGTTTGTTTGTTTGTTTTGCTATTGTAAAAGGCACGGTTTCCATGATTTCTTTCTCAGTCTCTTTGTCATTTGTGTACAGGAAGGCTACTGACTTTTGTGTGCTAGTTTTGCATCTTGCTACTTTGCTGAACATGTTTATCAACAATAGGAGTTTCCTGCTACAGATTTTAGAGTTTTATGTATAAAATCATATCTGCAAATAAAGATACTTTAACTTATTTCTTTCCGATTTGTATTCCTTTGATCTCCTTCTGTTGTCTGTTGTCTGTTGCTCTAGCTAAGACTTCAAGTACCTAATTAAATAGGTATGAAACAGTGGACAACCTTGTCTTGTTCCCAGTTTTAGTGGAAGTGCTTTGAGTTTCTCCCCACTTAGATTAATGTTGGCCCTGAGCTTGCTGTACATTGCCTTTATTATATTGAGGTGTCCCTGTCTCCTTAGTCTCTCCAGGGCTTGTATCATGAAGGGATGCTGGATCCTGTCAAAGGCTTTTGCTGTAGCTAATAATTATGTGCTTTTTATCCTTCAGTCTGTTTATATGGTGGGTTACATTTATTGATTTATATGTGTTTTACCATCCCTGCATTTCTGAGATGAAGCCTACTAAATTGTAGTGAATAATCTTTTTTATATATTCTTGGATTTGGTTGGTATTTTACTGAGCATTTTTGCTATGTTCATAAGGGAAACTGGTCTGTAATTTTCTTTCTTTGTAGGGTCTTTGCGTGGTTTCAGTATCAGGGTAATTGTGACTTCATAAAAAGAATTAGGTAATGTTGCTTCCATTTATATCGTGCATAATTTTTTGAGGAGTACTGATGTCAATTCTTCTTTGAAGATCTGGAAAGATTCTTCCATGAATCCATCTGTCCCTGTTTTTGTTGTTGTTTTTGTTGGGGGACTTTTAATTACTGTTTCTATTTACTAGGTGTTATGAGTCTTTTTAAATTGTTTATATGATCTTGATATAACTTTTGTAGATTGTTTATATCAAAATTTTTATCAATTTCTTATAGGTTTTTCCAGTTTGATGGAGTAGAGATTTTAAAAGTATGTCCTTATGATTCTTTAGATTTCTATTGCAATGTCTGTTGTTGGTCTATTGTATGTCTATTGTATGACTATTGTATGTCTCCTGTATGTCTATTGTAATGTCCCTCTCATCTCTAATTTTATAAGTTTGAATCTTTTCTCTTCATCTTTTAGTTAATTTGGCTAAGGGTTTATCAGTCTTACTGATTTTCTCAAAGAATCAACTCTTTGTTTCTTTGATTCTTTGTATCATTTGTTTTGGTTGTTGTTTCTTTTTTTTTATTAATTTCAGCCCTAAGTTTGACCATTTCTTGTTGTCTACACTTTTGAGTGTTATTTCTTCTTTTTGTTCTGCCACTAATATGAGCTCTCTGCTATTTATTAATTTATTGTACTGACTGCTATGAACTCATCTCTTAGAACTGCTTTTATTGGGTCCCATAGATTTAGTTATACTGTTATCATTTTTATTCAATTCTAAAAAGTTTTTATAATCTCCTTAATCTCTATCTTGACCCATTTTTCATTCAGCTCGGTTTCCTTGAATTTGCACATTCTATCATTGATATCCAGCTTTAATTTATGGTGGTCAGCTAAGATGCAGACTGCTATTTCAATTTTCTTATATCTGTTGGGACTCTGTTGTCCACATATGTGGTCAGTTTTGGAGAAAGTTCCATGAGCTCCAGAGAAAAGAGCAAATTCTTTTGTATTTGGGTGAGCTGTTCTGTCTAAATCTACTATGTCCATTTGATTTATGATGTCATTTAGCTCCAGCATTTCTGTTTAGTTTTTGTCTGGAATTGGGTATAGAAGTCATCCACTATCACCGTGTGAGGGTTCTGTGATTTTTAGCTATAGTAGTGATTTTTTATGAACTTGAGTGCCTTTGTGTTTGGTGCATGAATGTTTAGAAATGTGGTATCTTCTTGGTGGATTTTTTTTAATTTAATAAGTATATAATAACCTTCCCTATTTCTTCTGATTCTGGTTTGAAGTTTATTTTGTCCAATATTTAAATGGCTGCCCCTGCTTGTTTCTGGGGTCCATTTGCTTGGAATATCTTTTTTTACCCTTTTGCCCTGAGGTAATGTTTATCCTTGACGGCAACATGTGTTTCTTGGATGCAGCAAAAATAGAAATCCTGTTTTCTAATCCAACCTGTAAGTAAATATCTTTTTATTGGGGAATTGAGATCATTAATCTAGAAAGTTATCAATGAGCAGTGTTTATTGATTCATGTTATTTTGTTGTTACAGTGTGTGGATCCCCACCCTTCTTTCAATTTGCTACTATGGAATTATTTGCGTGCGTGTGTGTGTGTGTGTGTGTGTGTGTGTGTGTGTGTGTGTATTAAAGAAAGAATATTAAAAGCAGCAAGGGGAAAAGACCAAGTAACATATAAATGCAGATTTATTAGAATAACACCTGACTCTAGTGAAGACTAAAAAACCAGAAGGGCCAGGACAGATGTTCTATAGATGTGTGTGTGTGTGTGTGTGTGTGTGTGTGTGTGTGTGTGTGCGTGCGTGCATTTGGTGTTGTTTGCTTCTTCTACCTTGATAGGCAACCTCCTATAAGTTGCAGACATTTTCTTCTACAATTTTGTTGAAAATACTTTCTTTTGACCTGGGTTTCTTTCCCTCCCCCACCTCCCCATTCCTATTATTTATAGATTTTTTTATAATGTCCCAGATTTCGATGTTTTGCGCCTAGATTTTTTTCTTTAGAATTAACATTTTCTTTGACAGAGGTAGCCATCTCTTCTACTTTGTCTTCAATGCCTTCAATGTCTCTCTTCCAAGACTTAAATTTGGTAAGTGAAGTTTACCTCTGTGACTTTTGATCGACTTCCTAAATTTTTCTTTTCCAGTTCCATTTTATTTTGGATTTTTGCTGGTGTTTTTCAGTCTATTTCTTTTTTGACTTCTGTGTTAATGTTGTGAATTGTTGTCATTATTTCATTCTATTGTTCGTGTTTTCTCAGACTTCATTACAGGATTTCTCTATGCCCTCTGTAAGGCCTTGGACATATTAATCGCTGTTCTGAAGTCTTGTCCTTGTGCTTCAGCTGCATTACATCTTCCTAGCCTACTGAAGCGGGGTTACTATGTTCTAGTGGGAGCATATGATCTTGGCTGTTAATGTTTGTGTGTCTGTAGAGGGACCTGGGAAGAAAGTCACCTGAAAACAGACTGTGACAGGCTCTGTGTGAGACAGGCAAGATCATAATGGTGGAAAAGAAAGACAGTGAGAATTGCCAACCTGAGTCCTAGCCTGGTGTGACTACTGGAAAGCCAACCTGAGTCCTAGCCTGGTGTGACTACTGGAAAGCCAACTTGAGTCCTAGCCTGGTGTGACCACTGAAAAGCCAGGTAGAAAGCATTGGCCACAGGAGGAGGAAAGCTGGGTCCACACTGAGGCTCAGTCAAGTCCCAAAGAACAGAGATCTGGTGAGTGGAGAGGCACCTGGAAGCCTCTTTTGTTGTTGTTTTGTTTTCTTAAGATAGGGTCTCATGTATGCCAGGCTGGTATTCTGAACTTTGGGTCCTCTACTTCCAGGTTACAGGCATGGGCCACAACATCCAGTTTGTGCAGCCCTGGGGATGGAACCCGGGGCTTTGTGTATGCTGAGAAAGCACTCTTCCCAGGGAACCATGGCTCTGGGTCCATCATAGTCTGTGTGTTCACTTTCAACACAGCAGGTTTTATGGTCGAAGCTGGTCTAACAAATACTGAGTTCTGAACATGAGTCACAAAAGCACTTCCTAAAAGTGGACAAGCTGACACTGGAAGGAGGTGACATGGCTCTTCGTCCCCTTTACATATGTTGTACCCCATAAACCAACAGCTCCCCCGGGTGTGTTTGATTCTGAAGCATGCAGCATGTGCATCCTTTTTCAAAGACAGTTGCAGCTTCTTTGAAGACCAGTGTAACAAGCTGAAGGAGCAGAAGTGGTCAGAAATGAAAAGAAATAGAGAGATTCAAAATTCAAGTTCTTAGATAGCCATGGAAACCAGAAATAAAACACTAGTCTCCAAATAACTGGAAAGTCTCTCATTGGTCCAGACGCTTTTACCAAATGTGGTTTTACACACTTTTACACGCTTTTACAACCAAGGTTACTCCTGATCCATGATCCTCCATAACAGGTGGAAGCCGGCTTTCTAATCATTTGAAGCAATATTCAGAAACAAGAATTCTGTTCATCTGTATACCACAGGAAACTGTATCTGACATTATGCACAGGCCCTACTTTGGGTGGCATCCACAGACCACCTTTGTTGGGGGCCTCTGACTGGTACCAACTGTTATAACCACCTCTCTGAAGATAGTTACTGCCCCCTTCCGCCCTTCCCCTTCATAATTTCTATTATCACCAGTCACAGTGATTTTCTTCTCGGCCACCAGGGGGCAGTGTGCTCTCTTTGGCCTAAGTGAAAATGGTTGCAGGATAACCGCTCAATCTGAAATGGCCTGTGCCTTCAGGAGCCAGAACAAGCAGTTGCAGTTGTCTCAGGACATCTATGGGTTGTTGAAAATAGTTGTGATGGTCTAAGGGTTTGGCTGCCAATCCTTTGGCTCGAGGCCACAAGGACAGCAAAGGAGAGTCCAACAGATGTTAATTGGAGATCCAAATCATTCCCACCTCCCATGGTCTTTACTGACTAGTGGGAAGGAGGG
Organism: Mus musculus; assembly: GCF_000001635.26. NCBI lineage: Eukaryota > Metazoa > Chordata > Mammalia > Rodentia > Muridae > Mus > Mus musculus. The sequence goes on from NC_000073.6 coordinate 139,208,494, forward strand.
TTTACTGTAAGACCTTAGAGAGCTTAGCATGAGCACTAACCATGACTTTAAGTGTTTTGACAGTATTTAGCATCTGCCTAAATACCTAGGAAGATGGATTTTTCCTCCTCTATCTGCCTCTGATACTGTCATCAGCCTCCCACACCCATTTCCTGCCTCTCCCTGGACTGGGCTGACTTAGTCAGCTCTCGTTGCCAAGTTAGTCCTACGGTCTGGTTAACACACCAGATTTATTCCCGACTTTGGTGGTGACTGGGAGAAAAGATGCAGGCATGGTGGGACCAGTTCCTTTGGGGGTCTCTCTCCCTGGCCTGTAGATGACATTTCCCTGTGTCCTCACACACTCCATAGTCCTGTGGCAGTGCCTGAGCTCTTCTTACAAGGACACTAGTCACACCGGATCAGGGCCCACTTAGAAATCCACATCTCACTGCGGTGACCTCTCTAGCGGCCTTGTTTCCGCAGAGTGACATGATGAAGAACTGGGGTCAAGACTCCAATGAGTGAACACAGATTCTGCCCTTGATGGATCTACAGCCAGGGACTTTTCCAGCCAATAAAGACTTTCCTAATTGCTCAGCCCTCATTAGGAAGATCATCTCCCTGGTACCTTCCTGGAACCCTCAAGTCTGCCAAAAGCATTTCTTGTTTATTGAGCCACCCCTAAATGCTGGCACTTCTTGGGGGCCAGTGTGCAAACCCTGATGAACCTCACACGGACCGGTCCATTCCCATTCTCTTGTATGTTTCCTTTCTCTGATCTCACTGAATCCAGCTTCACCCTCTCTTATCCCTCCTTCTCCCTTTATGAGTCCCAGATGTAATAACATTTTGAGAGTTTTCTTTAAAACAGAGAGAGAGAGAGAGAGAGAGAGAGAGAGAGAGAGAGAGAGAGAGAGAGAGAGAGATAGTATACGGCTATCCATTAAAGTAAGAATTTTGTTATAATCCCAGGGGTGGGATATGGAACTACCTCAGATTGTCCACAGCAGCTATGATTTGCCTCATGCTTGATTTGCCTCAGGGGCATGATTTTGTCAGCTGCAGATAGTTTCTGTGATTGTGTGACATATGGAATCCTGGGGACTTTTCAGAAGGTATATAAATGCTAGGACCCCAAAAGGCAGGGTTGGTGGTGGTTGTTAGTTGTGGTTTGTTAAGTAGTCATACACAAAGGAGAGGGGAGGGGAGAAGGGAGAGGGAGAGAGGGGGGGAGAAGAAAAGGAAGAAGAAATTAGATATCCTGTTGGCAAAGATCAAACTTGCCCCAAGGAACTTGACACCCTTTATCAGCAGGAAGTATTCTAACATAACGATGTCCCCTTTCTCCTCTATTCTTTTTTTTTTTTCCCCTCTCATACCTAGTGTTACAGGTTGAAAGGGTAGAAGAAGAAAGAATCCAGAAAGTAGCAAAAGACAGCTATGCCCAGAGACCTAGAGTCCAGGATAAACTCAACCTGCTCTTGCCCCATTTGTAGTTATTACAGACTAAGTTTGTTCTGAGCCCTCACTAGGCTGGCCTTACTTATTTGTGACAATATGAGCTCATGTCCAATCGTAGCCCCATTCTGTACACCCCTGGCATGTCCTGCCATCCCTCTTCCCAGCCTGGGATGCCGGGATGCTCCTCCATCTTCTTTTGCTTCAGCATTATCATTCACTCTTTCTGTCCCTTAATGTTGCTTAGCTTTAGCCATTGCAAGGGTGTGTCGCACAGAGGTCCCTCCCCACTGCTGCTGGCAGCCATTTCTCAGTCAGTCAGAGGTATGAGATGCTCCGTTGACTCATGAAATTCACTAATCCATGTGTCCCCTTGTCTTCCGCAGGTCTTTGATTAATCAAGTGACTTCTGCAGACCTGCTGGCCCAGCAGAGGCACATCTCCTGCAGCTGCTCTAAAAAGAACCTAGAGCCATAAGATGTGACCATTGCCGGGCGTGGTGGCGCACACCTTTAATCCCAGCACTCGGGAGGCAGAGGCAGGCGGATTTCTGAGTTCGAGGCCAGCCTGGTCTACAGAGTGAGTTCCAGGACAGCCAGAGCTACACAGAGAAACCCTGTCTCAAAAAAACCAACAACAACAAAAGAGGATGTGATCATTGTGCACAGAACTCTCTATAGTTCCTGTGTTCAAGTCCCCAGTAGCTCCCTAAGGTGCCTACAGACACAGTTCCCAGCAGGGGGACCCTGTGATTGCTAGCACATGGACATTACACCAAGTGTCCCATTTTGCCAACAAATGTCGAGAGAGAGAGAGAGAGAGAGAGAGAGAGAGAGAGAGAGAGAGAGAGAGAGAGAGAGAGGAGAAAAGAGTTAGACATGAAAAATGAGGTTTGCACCCCAGGGGGAAAGCTTTAGTGAGCTGGTAGATGGCCATGGCAGGAGCTGGGTAAGTCTGAGGAAGAACCATTCTGAGGAGGGGAGGGGGGAATAGTGAGGGGTTGCTAGCAATGTGAGTCAAGGTCAGGGTGTAGACATGTAATAAAATGGCAGAAAAAAGGCTGGCAAGAGCCTGAGCACAGGACATAGTCCCCACCAGGCACAGAATGAAACCTGGTATGCACCTAGAAACACAGGGATGCAGATTTCGGAAGGGTTTCAGCTTCCTTCACTGAAATGGCAATGGGGCTGGCAGCAGCCTTTTCAACCGCAGCCAGCAAGCAATATCTTTAAAATTCTGATAGAAAATTGTTGTCAACAAGGAACTCCGTACCAGTTAAATAGTCATTCAAGAATTAGATGAAAACAAAGAGGCTACATTCATAAGCTTAAGGAGAATAGCCCAGAAACACTTGCCAAGAGAACTACTCAACAGAGGCGGTTTAGCTGGGTAATAAAGTGAGCACAAAAAAAGGCAAGATGAGTTCCTACATATAATTAACTACCAGATACAAAAACCAATTTTATGGGCTTCTAAAGGAAATCAAAACTCAAGACAACCGTAGGATGAAGCAGTGGGCTGAGATGCTGCTAGGCTGGAGTACCCAGTGGCTCCCCGAGGTGCCTATGGACACCAGTTCCCAGCACATGACCATTACACCAAGCATCTCATTTTGCCAATCAAATGTGTATAAATTAATGTCTAATTTTGGATATAATTCTATTTTCCTAGTAGCAGGAAAGGTGGAGCATGTGTACTTGTGTGCGTGTGCATGTGTGTGTGTACATATCTGCACACATATGTGGGTGGGTATATGTACATATGTAGAGGTTGAATGTCAACTATGGGTGTTGTTCCTAAGGAGCTGTTAACTTGTTTGTTTTGTTTTTTGACACAGGGTCTCACTGGCTTAGAGCTCCACAGTGGTTGAGGCTGGTTGGCCGGTGAGCCCTCAGAATCCGCTTGCCTGTCTCCAAGAACAGGAATTATAGGCATACACTGCTGCACCTGAACTTTTTAAATGGATTCTGGTGATCCCATGAGTACGTGGCAAGCATTCCACTGAGAGCCACCAGAAAGGGGCCTCTCTGATGGCCTGTGTGGCCAGGCAGGAATGCCCTGCCTGCTCTGTATCCTAACGCTCCTCACAGCACCTCTTGACCCCAAGCTTTAGCAACCTGTAACCAATGGAACACTCGGGGGGATTCCAGCTGCCAGCCGCCATCTCTGCAGTGTTGAAGGGACATCAGGAGACATTTGATCAGAGGGCTACTGGGCTCCCACAACTCTTGAGTTTCCTAGGTTTTCTTGTTTTCTTGTTTGGGGATATTTTCTTACAACTTACTCCCATCTCACTTTCAGTCCTAAAGAATATATTAGTAAATGAATTGAAAATTCTATTCTATTATTTAAATTTATTATTGCATTCATATAGGGGATACCACAGGACAACTCTGTGGAATTGGTTCTCCCCTACCTAGGTTCTAAGCATTAACTCATCTTGCTGGCCTGAGTAAACAAAATTTGCTGTTGTTTTGGATCTAGACTTCCACTTTGGTCCCATCTTATACTTTCAGTTCCATCCTGCTTTGCTACTTCAAAAATGTTTAGCAAGATTATATCACTGAGCACGTTAGCTAAGGGCATAATTCAATGTCCAGGCCAGTTCATTTCCGATAGTTTCCCTTAGAATTGATGACGTGTCATGTTGCTCTGTGTGTGACACATTACTCACTAAAAACGGTGGAAATTGCTAAGATCTCAACTTCTGGCCCCCAGAAAGGAGTGACCCATATCACTTCATTGGTCAGGATCCTCTAGAATCCGCAGCGGGCCTTCTATCCCCACCAGATCTGATACTAAGGCAGTTTACCACGTTCCCGTAATTTCTCTTTTCGGGAGGGATCCTTTTTCTCTAAAGGTTTAGGGTCTATGGACTTGGTTGACCTGCCTCCCAGAATACCCTGCTCTGCAGGTTTCTAAATGGAAAAGGACAGCCTCCAAGTTTCCACACTAGGAGAGTCTGTGCAGATCCAGGCCCCAGGACAAAAGGGCCAGCAAACCCGGCACCAGCCTGGGAAGCCGAGAGCGCAGCACTGCGGCAGCTGCTTCTGCGCAGGCGCGGAGGGCAGCGGTCAGTTCCAGAGGCCTGAGGCCCGAGGGTCCATGGCCCTGGAAGACGGTCTGGTCAGCAGAAGCATCACTCGACCTCCTTCGGGTCCCCAAGCCCTCCCCGAATCCACCAGCCCATCCTCTCGAAGTTTCTTTCTGGCCTTGTCGCCCACCTCCAGCATAAGAGGCGGTAAGCGCACGCGCACCGAAGCTATCCCAAGCCAGACCTGCGACTTGATGCCTTCCGGCCTCCGTACCGCAGCAGCGTCTCCATGGCGACCTGGTAAACCGCGCAGCTCGCTGGTTTGTTAGGTGGTGCCTGAGCCTCTCGGAGGCGGGGCAGCCGACGTGTCAGGGCGGAGTCGCAGGTGGGCGGGGAAGAGCAACGGGGCTGGAGGGTGGGATAGCTGTTACGTCAGTCACCGCTAGCCGGCTGCACTGGATGGGACCCGGCCACCAGGTTGTGGGGCGGGGTCACAGTCTGGCGGGCGGGAGTAGACGCTGGGTTGGGTTGAGGAGACCGCCACAGACTCACAGAGCAGTGAGTCTGGTCTGCTGGGGGTCCTGTGAACGTCAGCCTTTGATGGCGCGGTGGTGGGAGAGAACTATGACTAGATCCCCTACCCTTTTACAGTGGCCGCACCTGGGAAGATGGGATTGAGGTCCAAAAGTCGAGTTCCCCTACCAGCCCAGTCTGGAAACAGCATCACTAGTCCCCTGCCTCCCTCTTGTCCACACATTTTCCTTACAATGTAATTTGATGGAGGCAGAATCTTTCCTCCTAATTCCAAGGTGTAGAAAAAAAATACAATAAGCCGTAGACTATGCAAAGGCTTGGAGACCTTAGGGAGACCCATTACCCAGCTTGGGGGGGGGGGTGGCATATCTCCTGCCAACGCAGACCTAGGTTCCCCATGAATTGTACACCTTTAAGACCAGCTCCTTAACTGAAAAGTCACCCGCTCCTTAAAGGAGAGTGAAACTAGGAAAGTGTGCCAGCATTTGGCAGATCTTTCAGCCATCCTCTTTGCTTGGATGGTTTTGCAAGTAATACCCTGGCTAAGCAACAGGATTATTGAACTAAGATGCAAGATTGTCATTGCCCAGGTTTTTCCCTAGTGCCCACCTAGATACCTCTTTGGTCTGGTCTGGGCCAGTGTGGGAGGCAGGGGTTGGCTTCCTGACTTCAGAGTCTTGGATACAAGAAGCAGAGGAATTTCCAGGGTGGAAATAGGAAACTGTCTTATCTCTTCCCATCTTACAGGTGTTTTGCAAACTTGAAAAGTCCCCCGGTGTTTTCATCCTGGATGCTTGTTTCCACTGGTATCTTCCAGTTAGACTGTAGTCAGGTGGCTGTTTGCTTGTCATCTAAGCACTTTGGAGGTGCATACAGGAAGATCAGGAGTTAGAAGTTCACCACAGTGAGTTGGAGGCCAGCCCAGACTACTTGAGCCCCCCTTCTCGAATCATAATTGTCATTCTCTTCTTCAAACTTTGTGGTACAGCGTGAGGAGCAAAGAATATAACCAGTACCTCCTTATGTCCCAGCATTTACAAGTTTAAAGCTAAATTCATAGTACTGTTGCTTTTTCAGCAACTCGAGTCCATCCCCCCTCCCCCCACCCCCCCACCCCCGTGTGACTTCTGGTTGCTAAGACACACACACCACCCCCACCCCCCTTGTTTCCAGGTGACTCCATACCAAGAAGGATGAGCAGTGGCCACTGGAGCGCATCACATGGAGGACACCAGCCCCCAAGCAGTGGCCGAGAAGGCTGCTAAAGACCCCAAGGCTGCTAAAGATCTCAAGGATGATGCTGCTGCCGCCACCAAGAGCTTCCCCGATCACTTTTCCAGAGAGGGTGATGATCAAATGGACTTTGAAGGGGTCATCTTTTCTTCCTCACCAGTTTTAGACCTGAGTCAAAGAGGCCTGCGCCATTTGGGAAAGTTCTTTAAAATTCCCAACCTCCAAGTAAGTCCAGATGCTGGGAGGGTTAGGATGCACGCGTGCCTGCAGCCAGCAGCAGAATCAGCTCTGGCCCTTTGTTCCTCTTGTTCAGAGAGGTGAATTCTAGAAGGAGCAAGAGGGTTCACTGGCGTTTCACTGGCTGATCACAACAAAGAGCAATTGAGATGCGGTGCCAGGCAACAGAGAGAGCTAGGTATCGGGATGGGGCAGCTCTTTGCCAACCATGGGTTGTGTTTCTTCATGAGAAAGTCGGGTGGAGATCAGTGCCCAGACACCCTGGGTCTCTGATTTAAAATACATGTTCTTCTGAACTCCCCGGGCACTCTGAAAACACTTGAAAATTTTCTCTCATTCTCGTGATGTTACACACAGCTTTCCTTTGTGTCAGACCGGCCTTCAGGGAACTCCCTAGTAAAGTTGCCTTGCCCCTGTGCTTTCTGGAGCAAGCAGTGTTGATGATGGCAGACAGGATAGAGGATGCCCCGGCATTGTTGGCACTGCCCTGGTGTCACAGAATGTCCTTGCATTCAGCTTCATCTGGAACTTAGAAAGAGTACTGTGGTATATGGTAAGATGACAGAGTAAAATGCATAAAGACCTTGTCAGAAACTTACATCACAGCACTGAGGTAACTCTGCCCACATCTGCTCTCAAGGCATGAGAGGAGCAAGCACTTTGGCCCTCTTTTTGTATATGAGGTCCTGCTGTGTGACCCAAAGCAGCCTCAGATTCAGCAGTCCTTGTGGCCTTGCCTGGCTGGGTATCATCACCTCCCAGGGGGAGTGCATGGTTAGTTACAGGGCCTACCTCCTTCAGCTGCTGCCATTCACATGTCACTAAGAAGTGAAGCTCTCCTTTCTCAGGAGTCCAATCAAGACGACTGTGTTATATGCAATGCCCATTGCCTTTATTCAGACAGGAAGGAGGAAATTCCAAAGTCTTTCAGGTCTAACCCAGCCTCATAACTGTCCGAGAAGACAGGCATCGCTATCCCAGAAAGTCTGTAGTAACTACCCAGAGCTACAGACCATTAGGGGTTAGGGCCTCCATTTTGCAACTGTGTAGCAGTCGTTCCCAGAAGGTGTCCACACTAGGGACACTGATGCTCAGAGGACATAGAAAGGAACCCTGTTCACATAGGACCTGGAGGAAGGGCACAGCACCGGGTGCTTCACTGGCTCCAGACAGCTCGGAGCCAGCCTTGCCAGGCTTGCTGGGGCGGGATGGCGTGTTACCCTCTCTGATGTTCACTTTCCGGTGTTCAGAAGGAGGCCTGGTTTCCACTCTGAGTATCAGGATTAGCTTACACTGAGAGGAAAAGAGCATGCCTGAGCAGGCTAAAGTCAAGCAGGGTCATGATAGGATCTTTCATGTGCGTGTCTTTGAGGACATGTGTCCTCATGGGCCCAGAGACACGTGTGCTTGTATAAGGATGTGTCTCCTCGTGTATGTGGGGACATCTGCCACCATACGACTGTACCTATGTGGGGAGGGGGAATGTATCCTCACATGTCTAGAGACAGGCACATGTGTGTGCATGCATGTAGCTATGTATTCGTATGTGCCTGAGGAATGTATGTGCATGGAGACAGGCATTCTCATGTACGCGGAGGCATACATGTTCTATGTGGGTTATGTACTCTGTGTACGTGGGAGCAAGCATAACATCCAGTCAAGGGCGTGTGTCATACCTTGCATGCCAGCTGCCACTCTGCTCTCCAGAGACCATGCCGGCCGCCAGCAGGCAGGGACTGGTGCTCTCCAAACCGATGTTCTATTTTCATACTTACAGAACACCACTATTGCAATCAACAATCTTCAAGAACCTGGAAGTCATTTATATCAGGAAGATGGGATCCGTAGAGTTGGGAGCAGTGACACCCTGACAGGGGGAAGCTGCCAGTGGCTGCCAAGAGTAGGAAGGCAGCACAATGGTAATGGCTGACACACTCACACTTACTGTGTGATCTCATGGCTGACACACTCACACTTACTGTGAGATATTGCCAGGGAAGGTCCATTGCCCCCACTCTATAGGCAAGGACACCCAAGAGCAGAGAGGTGCAGGAGCTTACTCAAGGTCACATAACTAAGAGTTTTTGAACTCTAGAGTTAAACTCAGGAAGTATTCCTGACATCCGATGCCACCCTGTGGCAAGTGTGGACACAAGTATAAATGTGCAAAACAATGCTTTGACAGCATAAAGCGGCAACATGAATGGAGGCGTTTGAAAAAGACCCTGTAAGCCAACCACACTGCAACTATGAAATAACACCTTCATGGGCCGGCAAGACAGCTAAGTAGGCAAAGGTGCTTGTCAGGGAAGCCTGGCGGCCTGAGTTCCAGCCCCACCCAGAGCCCATGTAAAAGTGGAAGCCAAGAACTGGATCCATAGAGTTGCCCTTTGATTTTTACACGTGTGCTGCTGCATGCATGCACACCACGCATGCAACAAAATGATAAAATTTCTAGTATATACTTCTAATATATATTATATATAATCCCACTATAGTATTATATATTTCATATGTATGTATGTGTATATATATATATACACGTATATAATGTATATATATGTGTGGATACACACACACACATATATATATACTCTACACACACACACATATGTGTGTGTATAATGTGTGTATATATATATATATATATATATATATATATATATATATATATATATATTATACACACACACATATATACATCCAGGAATTCTCAGTAGAAACTTTCAGAAACAAACTATGTTTTAATAACATAAAATGTATTCTATTGCATTATTGGTCTTTGTTAACCTCTTGCTATGCTGGCTTCACTGGCTACACTTCATTGTGGGAGTGCACAGACAGGAAAGCAGAATGCCCCAGTGCTCTCTATGGTTCCAAGCATCCACTGAGGGGTCAGGACAACACCACACAGGACTCGGATCAAGCAAGCCACATGTATCATGGCTTCTTGCCTGCGTGATGCCTCTTTCCGTGTGGCTGGTCATCACAGATCATGCCACACAGAATGTATCTGTCTGTGTCCTGTAGCTTCCTCCTCACTGCCAACTGGGAGTGAATCAGGCATGGCTCTTGCTGCTGTTCACTGGGTTTGCTGAGTGTAGCCAGAGAGAAGGAAAACAGCCGTAGGTTTTCAATCTCTCTGGTTCTTGAGTCCGCTGTTTGGTTTGATGTATAGCTGTGGCTGTTTTAGTCCTTTTGGAGATGGTTTTAAATTTCACTGGCTGACAAAGCATCCTTTGGTCTCCTGTGGAAGCAATTACACCTGCAGAGGAATTTGCTCAGGGAGATTCCGGAGGATTTCTTCCAACTGCTGCCCAACCTGACATGGCTGGACCTCCGTTACAACAAAATCAAGGTTCTTCCATCTGGGATTGGCTCTCACAAGTAAGTGTCCTTAGATGTGCAATTAGATCGTCTTGATCTGGGCTGGGCAAGAGGCAGAGGCAGGCAGATGTGTGAGGGTGTGAGGCCAACTTGGTCTACGTAATGAGTTGCCGTCTCAGAATTAAAAAGTCCAGATGGTTCAAAGTGCAGGGTGCATGGCCAGCCATCCCAGGTGAGCCAAACATGTCATGATGGGCTGACATTTTCTTGGGTAGCTGATTCCACCTGACCCTGCTGTAGGCAGCTAAGATCAAAAGTACACTAGGTATATGAAAACCCAGCCACATGTTGCCATGGGCTGTGGTGAATCCCCCCTGACTATTGGGGAAGAGTTTTGCCCACTTTGGGAAAGCTAGAAACCTCCAAGCAAGCAGTATGGACTGTCCTACCACATTCCTGCCCCTTGGCTTCCCAGGATTTCCTGGAACTCCCAGTTGCAGAGCCCAGTCTAGCCCACCCTCGGCACCCAGGCTTCCACCCCTGCCCCATCTGCAGGCTCACCACCTCCTTTCCTGGTTCTCCCTCCATGCCACATATCCTCCTGTACCAGTGTTAGCTCTGACCTGGACACTCACTTCAGACCTCCTATCACCTCATTGGCTGGGACAGAGGGAAAATGGCAGACAGAGTTCCTGAAGCACTTGGGCACTTGCTTACCAAGTGTCAGGGACATGGTAGGCGATAAAGCTGACAAAGGCCTCTAGGGTTTGGGATCTGCGTTCTCAACTTTGAAACTTATTTTGAAAGAACTAACTGAACGTGGGAGGGTTAGAATTAGATTTGGCCCCAGATCACTACCTAAGGAAGGAAGCTGTAGGGCAGAGGGGAGAAGCAGAAAGAGTTGGCAGGCAGCCAAGGAAGCGGTCCATGCAGGAGACTTGGCCAAGCTGACCTCAGCAGGACCTCAGGGGAATCTCAGAGCTATTAGGATTGGCATCGTGAGGCCAGAAAACAAGAGTCATCCAGAAGTGACCCCAGTTCCTGTTTAAGGGCATCTCAGTGTTGGTATCATGAGCCCACTGTGCAACATAACAGCATAAGGTTTGCAGAGGTGATATTGTTTGGGACAAATGTAAATAAAAATGAAAAACGGAGCACATGGCACAGATGATGGTGAAAGCAGATGCCTTTGCCTTCAGTCTCTAGCTCGGCAGGAGGCAGCTTGCTTTGGATGTGTCTGAGCTAGGGGGTGCTCAGGAACCCTCCTCTGGAGCTATAGGGACCATGGGAGCTGCAGGACAAGCTATGGATGGACTGAGGGGAGGGCACATGCCTGGCCAGTTAGCTGTTGGTGAGACTGCAGAGATGGATCTCTGGGCTGTTGCCACCCAGTCATGCCTGCCTGCCCTGGCCACCTGGTCTTCTGGGCCCATGTCCTACATAGAGTGCCTTTCTTCCTCACAAGGGAACCATCTTCTATGCTAGGATATCTGAGTGGTTTTCATCCACAAATAATTTTATTGTTAACACTCGGTCTGGCGAGTAATCTGCTGCTAAGGGATCCCACTTCCTGCGTCGCCCCAAAAGATCCTGGATTTCAGATCTGGAATCCTTGGATTTTGACAGTCAAAGCCAGCTGCTTTGTGTTGTTTAAGTTATAATCGAGCCTCTGATTTTACACCCATTATGTCATTAAAATTGAATCCACTTGCTGAAGGGCTGAAACATATTAATTAGAAAATTTAAGTAATTATGGGCTCATTAAAGGCTTTAAAGTTAAAAAACTAATGAAAACAATAGTATCATCAGAGCTCTTCCCACCTTCACCACATGTGGATGTTTCAGCATGGCACAGAGATTAAAACAAGATCTGTTGATTCCTTCTCCTGAGGCTACAAGCTCGCAGGTGTGTGTGCAGTTGTAAATTGGCACTGCTATGACCAGTGAGGACAGTCTGGTACTGTCAGAACACACAGACTGACACGGGCTCTTCATCACGTGGGTATTGCTATATAAAGTAGAAACCATCCTGCATACTTTCAGCTTAATATTTGGTAAATATTAAATATTAAATAAATATTTTTCCAAAAAAGGTCAGGCCAAGTGGGACTGGAATGCCTTTGGCTCTGGGGCTGGAGAAGTCCATGGCACGTTGCTGAGTCTCTTGTCTTGAGTCACAGTCAGCTGCTCCCAGATTGCTGCTGCTCCCAGTTCTCACTGGCTGTTCCCTTCTGAGCAGATGGGAGGAGCACTACAGCAAAGCCAGTGAGCTGGGTCAGGGCAGCTGCAGTAACTGCCTCTGTGCACATCACGTTAAGCTTCTTGGGGCAGAAGAAATAGGTCAGTGGTTGAAAAAGCTTTCTGGGGAGCAGGCTAGGCTCTCTGTAAACACCCACATGGACAGTTCTTGACTCTCTGTGACTCTAGTTTCAGAGGATCTGACACCCTCTTCATTCATATGTGTATATATATATATATATATATATATATATATATATGGTTTGTTTTTTTTTGAGACAGGGTTTCTCTGTGTAGCCCTAGCTGTCCTGGAACTCACTTTGTAGACCAGGCTGGCCTCGAACTCAGAAATCTGCCTGCCTCTGCCTCCCGAGTGCTGGGATTAAAGGCGTGCGCCACCACGCCCGGCTAATTTTCTTTAAATATTAAATCTTTCACAAAAAAAAAGGAAAAAAAGAAAAATTTATTCATTATTTCAAATAAGGCAAGACATGGCTCAGCTAGCACTGGCCATTGGACAAAACCTGCCCATCTTCAGATGAGCAGCACAGAGCAGGGACAGGCTGTCTGGGAGCTTGTGCCAGATTTTGGCTGAGGGTCCTCGAGAAGTAAAGGAGGGGGAGTAAGAAATGAATAACGGGTATAGCTGTAAGAATTAAATCTGAAAAAGGGAACAGGACAGGTGCCACACTCCTGCTGTCCTCTGAACGCTGAGGTGGTTGCTGGTAGTGCCTAGTGTGGGTGTGTGTTAGGATGTGTGGGAGCCAAGAAAGGAAAATGGGAACTTCTGGCATATTCTGTAGACTGTCATTTAATCTTGTGCTTTCTAAACTGCTTCTTGTTTCTTTCTCTTAAAGACATTTGAAAACTTTGCTTCTAGAACGAAATCCTATCAAAATGTTACCCGTTGAGCTGGGTAAGTACTGCAGCAGCAAATGGAAGGTGGCTCTAAATGCTTTGAAGTTCCAAGGGCTCTTGATGGAGCTGAGAGGTGTGGCTGAAAGGATAAGGAGGCAAGGGGCTCCAAGTCCCTTCTCAGTTTATTAGTTACTCCTCCCACCGCTGTGATAAAACATCCTGACCGAAGGAGCTTAAGGGAGGAAGGTGTATTTTGGCTCACAGTTCACAGGTTCATGGCAGGCGGGTAACTGAAGGTCTTGGGAGGCCACATTGTGCCCACAGTCAAGAGGCAGAAAGTGGTGAATTCTGGTGTTCACCTTTTTCTACAGTGCAGGATCCTAGCCCTGGGAATGGTGCTGCCCACTAGTGGGGGGGGGGGTCTTTCTACTTCATTTAGCCTTATCACAATACTTTCTCCACCCCCATAGGCTGTCTCCAAGTTCCTTATAGATCTCAGGCCTGTTCTCAGGTAGAGAGAGGGGTTAACACTGTTACCAGACTAAGCTTTGCATAATAAATAGAGCACAGCCTAACAAAACCTCTGCATGCGGCAGCATGTGGCCTAGCTTTCCATGGGGCCAGTCCCCTCTTGAGTCTGAGCTGCTTTGTTTCAGTGCCCTCCTTGGGACTGAATGTCAGTTCCTGAGTGGATGTGTGGGGCCATCACTCCCTCTGCTGCAAATGAGGCCATGCTTGTCTCCTTCACACCTTGATATGTCTTAGTCTCCACTCACTCTTATCTTCGTCTATCTGAGGTTGCTTTGCTTTCTTCTTCTTTCAGCTTTGTTGAGTTGGAAATTTGGGGTTTGACTTCAGTCCCTCTTCTCTAACGGACATTTGAACTGCCCTTTATCCTAAAGCCTGCCTTGATTTGTGGTGTCCAGCTTGTCACTCAGTACAACAGTGTTTTCTGGCATGATTCACCTGTGGGCGAGGTTTAAGTTTTTTTCTTCTCTGCTGTGACCAAATACCTGACAAGAACAGGGTTGAAGGCAGAAGGAATTGTTTGGGCTCATGGTAAAGAAGGCACGGCAGAGTTCACTGTGAGTGGACTGTGCAGCTGGGTTGAGTCAGAAAGCAGAGAGCAGGGAATGCTGCCGCTCATTGTCTGCTTCTCAGTCAAGGGCCCTGTTCCATGGGATGGCGCCTCCCAGGCTCAGGACAGGTCCCCTCCCCTCAGTTAAACCTCTCTGGAGACACCTTATAGGCACACCAGTGGTGTCTCCTGGGTGATTCCACACCAGCCCAGTTAATTACAAAGATTAGCAGAGCTTGCTCCTTGGCTTATACAAAACTAGAGATTCTCCAGCTAGTTTCCTGTGGTGAGTGGTGCTCTGCTATTAAAAAGGCAGAGAGACTCGGGCCAGATTAAAAGCACAGAAGCCAACTGTATGCAACCCAATCGCAGTCACTAAAATGCAGGAGGCATGAGCAGCTGGAAGGGAAGGGACGCAGCAAGCACGAGGACAGGAGTGACTTCATGTCATTGTGTCACTGAAGCACTGTGCATTTAAAAAAGATGGACAGCTATCTTTGGGAGAAGATCTTCCCTTGGTCCTCTTGACATTATCAGTTGGCCATGAAGCTTGCCTAGAAGTGGGAATGTGGGGGAAGGTGGCCAAATGGATGAACATGGGAGGAAGGAAAGACCGCGATGTGGTCTGTCATTCACATGAGCAAATACAGATGCAACGGTTGGTTTTCACCTGGCCTTGAGACGGGGGTGGGGAGTGGATCCCAGAGACGTTCTTAGACATTGTTGATCCAACCAGGTTTGGTGACTCGTGCTTGTAATCCCAGCACTTGGGACCTGAGACAGGAGGTTTGCTGTGAGTCTGAGAAGAGCCTTGGTTACACAGTGAATTCTAGGCCAGTCTGGGCAATAGTAGAGTGAGCCCCTGTATCCACAGAAACAGAAGAATAAACAACTGTCAATTCTCATTACCCATTTCCCCATCTTTTTCTCATCCTCTTCTTCATCCTCTTCCTTCTTCTGAGCCAGTCTTTTGTAGCCCAAGCTGGCTCAGGAACTCCCCATATCGCTGAAGATAACGTTGAACTCAGGAGTTCCCTGACTCCACCTGCCTTCCTCTCCCTCCTGAGTCCCTCTCCAAGAAGTGGGCAGAGGACTGAAATTTCCCCTCCACTCCAGGGCAGGTCACTACACTGACAGCACTGAACCTGAGACACTGCCCTCTGGAATTTCCTCCTCGCCTGATTGTGCAGAAAGGCTTGGTAGCCATCCTCACCTTCCTACGCATCTGCTCAGTGGAGAAGGCCTTCCCTGGAGATGAGTTGCTTCCAGGTTTGTAGAGAATTTTCTGTCACTAGATGAGACCTAGGAGTGTGTGTGGCTTCCCCAGCTTCTGTAGGGCTCGCATGGCAAAGACTAGCCCATACACTGGCCCAAACACCATGCCTTGCCCTGGCTCAGATCCACTCTGAGCAGTACACGCCTGTTTGGGTAGGCGAGGTAAGAGTCCATGGGATAAGGCAAGTGGAGCAGTCTTTACCTCCAAGCCAAGCAAGCAGCTGCTCTGAGAGGGCCTTGTGCTCCTCCAGACAGCATTTTAAAAAGCTCCATGAAACATACCCTGTCCCTGCCTAGATACTAAGAGCTGGCTTAATAAGCAGGTTGTACCCTTGTGGGAGATACATGCACTGCCCCATGCTGTCAACATATTGAGCAGTCAGAGAGAAGGAAGGGGAAGGGAATGGTGCACCAGTCTTTGCCTTGGTCATCCACCATGAGTGTCTTGAAGTGTTTTGAAGCAATCACGTTCATAAAGGGCCTTAGCTGGTGTCAGGCCCTAGCTCTGAGTCAGGGATCCCAGGGCCTGTGGGTGGATTCAGAGGTGACCCAGAAACATTAGAGGGAGTGGCAGCAGGGAAGGTGAGAAGCTGTGCCTTAGCAAGGCCCTGGGACTCTTGTGTGCAGTCCAGGCCTCAAGGGTTCCTGTGCCTACACAGGACCTTAGCTGAGGGCTCCTCCTTGGGTGGCACCTAATTCCAGTGCCTTAGACTGCCTATGTGAAGGCACATAATTTAGGGGAAAGCTGAACTCTGAGAGGTTGTAATGGCAGCCTAAGTTCCTAAAGGACAGCTTGACAAGGACAGGATAAGAGAGGAAAGGCAGAATAGAAGGCACCGCATGCCTGGCAGGAGCAGGGGGCAGGGGGCAGGGGGCAGGGGGCAGGAGCAACCAGAATCCAGAGAGACAGGGGTGAGAGTCTGGAAGCAGCAGCTACTGTACTAGGGGCTCTGGAGCAGGTCTGAGGCAACACCTGGGGCAAATGGTGCAGAATCCTTGAGGGCATGCATGTCAGACCCCAGTGAAAAAGCATTCTGTTCATTCAGAAGTGAAAATACACGAAAGAGAAAAAGGAAAAGCTCTCCTCGAGGCCGGAGGAGACTAACGGCACAGGAAGTTGAATACACCACACTTACAGGAAGACACTGGGTCTGGCGCCAGGAAATGGTGCAAGAAGTGTCACCGGGACAGCTGTGGGGGTTCAGGTCCGCATGACTTGACAGATGACAGAAGTCAGTGTGACACTCTGGCTCTGGGGTAAGGTTTGGGACTGGAAGTCACTCCTGTTCTGACATGTTTTATGTAAGTGCAAGGAGAGGATCAATAGTCAAAGAGTGGCCAAGGTGTTTGCCACCTAAGACCAGAAGATGCTAGACGGTAGAGCTCACTCTGCTTAGCTCCTGTCCAGTCCTGCGCATCCTGGCTCATGGTGCCTGAGGGCAAGTCTGCAGCCTGTGTCCCCTCTGGGCTGGTGCTACACTACCTTGGCAGTCTTTGGACTTGTTTTTCCTCAGAGCTAAAAGTCAGCAAAGCATCGCCAAAGAACAACAAGCACATGGGCTAGCTTTTAATTGAAATAAAGATTTAAGATATCTTGGGGGAGGGGAGCAGAAATGCCCATAATGGCGGCGAGGATGCCTCCTGCACATGGACCAAAAGATGCAGTAGGTGGAGGAGGTGCAAGAAGCTCAGGGCCTTTGACAGAGTGTGTCCATCCCCCACGAAGTAGCTGCTGTGGGTCTGTGGCAGCCTGTGGGATCCAGCAAGTCCAGACCTGAGTGGACTCTCACTTCCCAGACATCTGAGCAAAGAAACAAAGGCCTTGGACCTGGCCACTAGCTGATCCTTAGAGTGGCATTGATTTACTGGCCACTGCTGTAGGTAGAGTCTCGTGTTGGAGTGACAAAACACCCTATTTTGGTAACTTATAGAAGAAAGGCTCATGCTGGCTCAGGATTTGAGGAGAGATAGTCCCTCTGGGGAAGTCATGGCAGCAGGCACTTGAAACAGCTGGTTACAATGTGTCTGCAGCTGGGAGGCAGAAAGAGATGAACTCTGGTGCTCAGCTATCTGGGCCCCCAGCTCATAACATGGTGCCACCCACATTGAGGGTGGGTCTTCCCTCCTCAGTTAAGCCTATCTGAAAACACCCTCACAGACCCAGAGATGTATCTCTGAGGTAATTCTAAATCCAGACAAGTTGATAGTGAAGATTGACTCCACAAACACTGAAATGTCTTTTTATTCCACCAGAAGTCTCAGCACCTAAGATGGGCAGCAATGACCTTCAGTATCCCGTGCTCCCTCTGCCCCGTAAAGGCTCACCTAGTGAGAACAGCCTTAATGACCCAGACCAGGAGAAGGAGAAGGCTGACTTCTTCCCACCTATGGAAAGGCTAGACCTGAGTGAGCTCCGCAAATCCAACGCCGCCTCCGAGATATGGCCCAGTAAGGAGGAGATCAGACGCTTCTGGAAGCTGAGGCAGGAGATTGTGGAGAATGAGCAGGTGGAGATTCAAGAGAAGAAGCTCTTGGCTGTTGAGCTGCCGCCAAATCTCAAGGCAGCGCTAAACGTCAAGGAGAAAAAGCACAGGAAGCCATGGCCCGCAGTCAGGTAAGGCTCTGCTGAGGCAGACTGCCTGACCCACGGAGCTGTAAAGTTATTTCATGACTCTCTGAAGCACAGCATCCTAATGTGCTTGTCTGTTCTAAATCCATTGTTTAGGGTATATCGGACCAAGCCATAGTATAGGAGCAGAGCAGACAGACCAGTGTCACTGAACACACTTGGCAGAATAGGACACGCAGCTCATGGGCGGTGTGTGACGCCCATTCATGCAGCTGATGTGTATGGGAACTGTGTGGTGCTGTGTGTAGAGAGGATGAGAACGTGTTCAGACCAGCTCACACATCCTCCAGAGATATGTCATTGTATCTCGGGGAACATTAATGGGCTCCTGAGGGTGACAGACTCTTAGAACTGACAGTAACCAGTGGCTTAAGACTCGATCTGGACATATCTACAGAAGCTGTGGAGTCTGAGCATGACTGCTCTTTAACTATGCTTCGTGGAGAGCAGCTAGCTCTTTAACTATGCTGTGATTCTGGACATTGTAAATGTTATTGTGAAGGAGTTTATATGCACATGTATGGGTATATTTGCCTCTGTGTGCACATCTGGAGGCTAGAGATGGCTTCATATGTCTTATTCTGCACCTTGATCTTTGAGTCAGCCTCTCTCACTGCACATTGCTATTTCTGTTAGTCTGTCTGGTCAACAAGCCCCTAGGATCTGTCTGTCTTTGCCCCCTCCCCACAGTGCTGGGGTGGCAGGTGCATGCCCCTGCTGTTGCTTTCTACACGCGTGCCTGGGGGACAGACTCAGGTCTTCACACCTGTGCAGCAGACATTTCACCCACGGAACCGCCTCTGCACTTCCTGGGTTTGAACATTCATCTAAATCTTTAGGCACACACACACACACAGCACAGCCCAAAAGTTCTGGCACCCTGCACCATGGCCTGTGGTCTTGGTGGCCTGGGGCTACTGAAATGTTCTCAATTTGAGTCACAGGCAATGGGAGCAGTAGCATCCTCCTCCGGTGCTTAGGGACCTCTCTCCTCCCCCTTATGCTCACTGTGATGAGTGGTAATGACAATTTATCTTGACAATCATGGTCCACTCTCTAAAAGTGCTTAAGTGTGTCTCTGTGTCCGACATAGACACCAGAGCTGAGCCCCGGGAGACTGCCGTGGCTTGAGAGGTTGGAACATTCGGTGTGTGAGCACGCTCCCTCTGGCTCCCCTGCTGGCACTGGGCCACCTCCTGGGAATGGGTTAAGGATGCCCTTTCCTATGGACCTCAGCTCCGTAACTGATGGGCATCTGGAGGACAGAGTCCTCAACTGACATGGGTCAGTACTGAGGCTTTCTCTGGACTGCTGTAGCTGGGACCAGTGACTATTTCAATATGCAGTGGACCCACCAGGCCTGCTTTAAGCTCTTCTGCTATTTATTAGGGCAGGGGCTGGGGTCTTGGTTTTGGTTTTTTGAGACAAGGTGTTACACTGTAACCTTCTTTTACATCTGCATGTGTTCATCTCTGTCTCTCCAGCAAGTATGCTTACCGTCATATAGTTACATTTTCAGCTATTAACATTTTGTGATTTTTAGGAAGAGGTCCACCTCCTTCAAAGGCATCTTGCCCAACCTCCCTTCAGGGTACCAAAACACAGTTCATGCAAACAGGATGGAAGACACTCACAAGGCGGCTCTTCAGGAGCTCCAAGAGAAGGAGACAGTGCTGGAGCAACGGAGGAGGTGCGCCTGGGCTGGGATAGCATCAGGATTGGGAGACCTCCCCATGATCAACCATGTTGGTGTGGTTTTGTCTCCAGCCTCATCAGGGGACTGATGGCTTCAGTTCCTACCCAGGCTGGGTCAGCATCCCTCGTGTGGAAGCCTTTGCTTGCACATCTCTCGTGGCCTACAGTTCTTTGAGAGGCCCAGGCTCTTGCCCAGTCATTCAGAGACTCCTTGTGGGATTTGCACAGCATGATAGTTAGTGGGTATCCTTTGAGCAGTTGACTGTCCCCTGCCTCTCCCCAAGGCCTGCCTGCATTTTCCAAGTGCCTTGAGCTCTTTGCCCATAACACACACACACACACACACACACACACACACACACACACACAGAGGCCACATACCTTTCTCCTCCTCTGCCCATCCCTAGGGCCTGCCATCATATCTAAGGAATGCTCTTAGAAGTGACCAGCCACCTGTGAGCTTCTCCTGTCGGTGGCACACTGACACCACTGACACACTTCCTTCCCTTGGGTTTCTGTGCCTAGCTTGTCAGCCCCACCGTTCTCAACAGCTATTCTCCTCTGCCCTGTAGCTCTACTGGCAACCCAGCTGTGTCCTGTTATGGGCACCCTCCAGCCAGCCGGTATGGACCACATCCACAGAACCACAGGGCCCCAAACCTCATGGTTGGGTTTGGCCAGTGGGGGATCCCAGTGGATTTGTACGCACAGGTTAAAGTGAGGATGGACTCTCTATGTCCTTAGCTTCTGTGAGCTTCCTAGCCATATCCCACATGCTGCCTTTGACTTCCTCTTCTTTCCCTTTTAGTTATAGTTTTTCTTACTGTCCCTCCCCTGTCCTGTCAGGATCAGGGATCCTGGCCACATCAGGCACATGTCCCTGAAACCTCCCACTCCTCCCCCCTGAAGCCTGGCTATAAATAAACCTCTTGAGGCCACAATCAGGAAGTCTGCCTCTGTTTGTCTGGGATCTAACCGGGGACACACTGCCCACAAGTAGCATTCATGGTAGCCTATGGCTGGCAGCATAGCAGACACCCTGAAGTCAGTTTCCTCTTCCACAGTGGGTTGTCCACCTTTGCTGAGAGCATGCGGTGTATACAAAGAACCGGTGACTTCTCTCCATTGTCCTACTACCTCTGTTTTATGCCCCCTTGCTGAGCAGCTCACCGGGGGGCGGGGGCAGGCACCCTCACTTTCCCAATTAGGAGCTTCCTGAGGGGTGTACCTTGTGATGGAGAAATAGCTAATGAAATGGGAGTCCCTTGTCCAGGGGCTAAGCGGAAGATTTGGTGTCCGTCTAAGCTCTGGGGGCTAGAGACTTGGACCATCTAGGCCAGTGGCGGCAGGACACCTGGGAGGAGGCATAGAGGAGAACCCAGCTCTATACTCATGTTGGAACCCACGGGACCCTGGAAGTTCTAAGGCTCCACACAGGAGGTGGAGCTCAGGATGGAAAAGAGAGATGGGGAGACCCAGGCCAAGGCAGGGAATGCATGAGCTGGTACCCACGTGTCTCTCTCTGAAGAGGGCAAGAAGAGGCTGATCTGGAACAGGATCTGGAGTGCCAGCCATGGAGCCAGTGGCTGGAGAGGATTCTCAGAGGAAGGTGTACTTGGGGCAGGCAGCAGAGGTGGCTTCAATGTAACAAGGCTTCATTCCATCCATACCACTCTGGACACAGTGAACATTCTGTATCCCTAGAAGCTCACTTGGCCCCCAGGGAGTCCAGTGAGATGGAAGATGTGTGTCATCAAGTATCCGAGAAGCTGCTGTGACCCCCAGCAGGGTCTGCAGCCTGTGACCCAGTGCCATGGCCTAGCTCATTCTCCCCTTGGCAATGGGACTTGGGGAGCTCAGCCGCCATAGCAAGGTATCAGCCTGTAGCATGAAGGGCAGCCTACATCCAGGGGCTTTCAGTTGGGATCTGCCTACCCCAGTCTCTGCTCAAAGTGTTTTGGAAGAAGCCCAGCTGAAGGAGGGGGAGGGGAGGGAAAGGCTACCAGTTTCTCACTATGAACAGACGGAGAGATAGAAGAAGGCTTAGTGAAGCTGAAATGACAGACCTTGCCAGCTCTACTTGAAGTATCTTGTAGCTTGTGACTTTAACGTGACCGTGCTTCTTCTCCAGAGACAAGAGAGCTCTGCAGGAGTGGCGAGAGCAGACCCAGCACATGAGGACCAGGAGGGAACTCAGTAAACTCCAACCTCCACATAGTAACATGGTACGTGGCAGACGAGGTGGCTCCGGTCCCACGTGTGAGCAGGGCGCGGCTCACACACACAACGTCCAGGCTATTCCTCTAAGGCAGTGGTGCCTCATACAGCCCCATCCTGTGAGCACTGCAGCTGCCCTGGCCTTTGAAGCTGCCCTCTGCTCGCTGACTACTGGTTCCATCTGAAGGACTCGGTGGGGGGGAGAGCAAACCACTAAGCTGAGATGTGTCTGTGGGTGTCGTCCTCTAAAGTCTGCACCCACGTGCCAGCCACTTTGGGACCTAAAGAACAGTGGCCTTGCAAATTATCCCCCGACCCCAGGGTCCCTGTGAGGCTGTGTCTCACAGGGTGTCTGTGCAGCACCCCTTGCAGATCCTGGTCCCGAGGGGCACAGGGGGCAATCGGCACCAGGGAACTGGCTGCTCCTCCAGAATGTACCCAGCATCCTCTGCGCCTGGGTCTAGACAGGCAACAGTGCAGGCCTTCTAACCCCTGCATTTGGGAGCAGAGGCAGGTGGATCTTTGTGAGTTCAAGGTCAGGTTGGTCTACAGAGTGAATTCCGGGACAACCAAGGCTACAACAGAGAACCCCTGTGTCAAAAAAAACAAAAAAAAACAAAAAAAAAACAAAAACAAAAACAAAACAAAACCGGCTTCCCATGTCTAGCAAGCCATTGGTTAAGTCAGTAGCTGAGGGAGGTCCCAAGGCTTCGTGTAGTCTGCTCTAACCACTCTGCTGGCCTGCTGATGAGGTCAGTGTGCACACTTCAAAAACAAAACTAATTTTAGAATCTATAGTAAAGTTCCAGAATCAATGCAGAGTTCCATACATCCCTCCTCTCTTCCTTTGATGTTGATATTTTCCCAGGTCTCAGAGCAGCACTCAGAATAGACATGCCTTAGTGCTGCAATACGGAGACCCAAAGGAAGACCGCCCATTACTGCCTTCTCCACAGTGGGATCCTCTTGTCAGCTAGTATTCATGCTGTCTGGTGTGCTCCGGCTGGGCCCTTGTGTCTCATTGTGTCTTCCCTGACCTGATACCTTGGGCTAGTGGTTCGTATCCGTTGTAGCTCCATCTGATTTCACTCCCTAGGGTTTAGTGAGAGATTTGTATTAGGAACATGGATACCACAAAGCAACCATTGAATCTTTCTCTGAGCAGCTTGTCACTGGTACATAGGTACCCAGCTATGGGAGTTTGAATGAGAATGACTGTCAGGGGCTCATATAATTTAATACATGGTCCACAGTCGGTAAAAGCCTTTGGGAAAGACTAGGAAATGTTGCCTGTCTTGTTGGAGGAGGTATTGCCTGGTGCTGGGCTTTGAGGTTTCAAAAGCTTTACCATTCCCAGTGAGCGCTCGCTCTCTCTCTCTCTCTCTCTCTCTCTCTCTCTCTCTCTCTCTCACTCTCTCTGTTTCATGGTCATCTTAGTGTGTAATCTGCCAGCTACTGTCCCAGTGCCATGCCTGTCTGCCTGCTGCCAAGCTCCTTACCATGGTGGCCATGGTCTAACCCGCTGAAACCATAAGGAAGCAAGTTTAGTATTGGGTAGTAAACACTTCTTTTTATAAGTTGCCTTGGTCATGGTATCTCTCCCCAGCAAAAGAAAACTAAGACACCAGCCTTGATCCCTTTCGGGATAGCATGTTTATCCATTGCAGTCATGCTGGGATGGCTGGGAGTCATGCTCTCCTGCGTGGCTGACTGGGGCCTCCAGACTCCAGTTCTTAACTGATCTCCCCCAGAACCCGTCAGCAGCAAACCTGTAGTGAGGCCTTGCTGACCATCTGCCATGCCCCTTTGTCACTGACTTCTAGTGCACGTTGCCTGAAGCAGAGACCTTTGTCACTGATGCCTGGTGTGGCTAGTCTACAATAGGGCTTGGGCAGCGGATGGCTGAGTAGGACAGGCTGCTCATCCAACTCAAACAATGGTTTGTTATCTTAAGGAACAAGGAAAAGAAACAAACAAACCTTGGAAGTGTTTGCTACTGTAGAACGTCACAGGAGAGTGACAGAAAGCACGGGGCAGGGATTTCAAATTCTGATGCAGGTAGGGTCCCTTGGTGGTGTGGGTCCCCTGCTCATGGCCAGTAGAGACAAAGGTCTGCCATCTCCTGGGATGAAAGGTCAAGAGATTTGGACTTCTCCAACTCAAACAGGACCTGTCACCTCGTGTCATGTACACTTCTTACCCAGGAAGCCTTTCTCAAGAGTTGTTCCTTAAAGCCATCCTGGATCCTGCAACGGGATCTTTATAAATGATGTCGTGAGGACCACAGGGGCTTTCAGGGAAAGCATGCTGTAAGCTAGCCTTGGTCCCTCTGCACATCCTGAAGGCTGCTCTGTTCTGGTCCACCATGGTACTGCCTTCTGCACTGGGTGGGATGTCAGAGAGGAATGTGTGTTCCTTATTCCTTTAACACTGCATTGTACTATGCCAAGTGTTCACTTTAGTGTCCATCATTCTTTCTATATTCCCCAGATTTTTCATGGGTGATAAAAAAAATGAAAAATATTTTTATCAGCCAGGCAGTGGTGGTACACTGATTTAATCCCAGCACTGGGGAGGCCAGCTTGGTCTACAGAGTTGAGTTTCAGGACACCCAGGGATTTATTTCTTTCTTAGAAAGAAAGAAAGGAAGAAAGAAAGAAAGAAAGAAAGAAAGAGAGAGAGAGAGAAAGAAAGACAGACAGACAGACAGACAGACAGACAGACAGAGAGGGGGGCTGGAAAGATTACTTAGGTGTTACAACAAACACTTGCTGCTCTTGCAACCTGGCTTCAGTTCCAAGTACTCAGAAGGTAGCTTACAACCATCTCTACTTCCAAGGGATCCACTGACATCTTCCTGCCCCCTTGGGATCCAGGCACACACACACACACATGCAGGCAAAGAACTCAGTACACATAAAACAAAACCAAAAATCTCTTCTTTTTAAAAAAAAAAATTCTTTAAAGAAACCAAAGATTAAGGGAGAAATAGGGAGAGGATGTGACAGGCAGTTCCCAAGAGAAACCTCAAATGGCTGGAGGAGTGAGCCCATGGTGTGTGGGCTACTTCACCGGTCCAGCTGAGAGCCCTGCACTGTGAGCAGTCTGTGAGTACAGCCCCCAGCAGCCTCCTGGAAGATCATCCCAATAACAGGACAAGCAGATGGAGGACATCTCTCAGGTGATGAGGGCTTTCCTAACACCCTCAAAGCCCTGGGGAGAACCCCAGCACCACAGAAACTGGGGGTTGTCTTGTGATGTAACCCCAACACTTGGAAGGCAGAGACAGGAGAATCAGCTAAGGATGGAGTTTGAGGCCACATGAGGCCTTTTCTCAAAACAAACAAACAAACAAACAAGGTAGTATCTTTGGCGACTCCGTCAGGTTCATTCTTCAGAGATGAAAGCAGTCTAATAGGCACAGTGAGCAAAGACACTTGGTGGCGAATTTTGTCATCTCCAGAAACAAACACACAGTGGGCACTCAACAGTAGAAGGTGTGTCCCTGTGCCAGCCTAGGGGGAGTTCACAGCCGGTACGGGCTCCTGCAGTTGGGCAGGAGGTCACTAGAGGGTGCTAGGGTGCTGAGCACGGCTGGAGGCTGCTGGGCGGAGCTGATGCTCCAGCCTTGAGCACTGAGTGCCAAGCCTGAGTACTCACCATGTGTGAGAAAATGCCTTTCTTTGCAGCTTGGCTCCAGGCTGAGCCCACTTGCCTTTCTCATGCTTCTTGTGACCCGTGAGTGTGTAGGTCGTAGCCTGTGCAGGCACAGCCTGGTAAAAGACTTCTGAGGCTGGACACTGGTAAGACTCCAGGTCTACCACCCTATTCAGAAAAAGCTTATATTTCTCTTCTCCATGTTGTTCTGAAGCCTGGCCTGTAACCTTTGAGCCCGCCCCCACCCCCGTCCCCGTCCCCCCCTCCCCCGCCCCCCGGGCCTCCATGGTGTTTGTGTGTTTGAAGCTTTCTTGTAAAGCTGGTGAGAACCTTCCCCAGTCACCGACTCCCGGGCCTAAAAGGTTGCCCAATTTTCAAGCACTTACATTTTTGTTGTTGTTCATAGAGAATAAGGTGTTTGGATGAGTTTTTCTTGCCTATATTTTTCTGTAATAGTAAATGTGTGTAGATGAGCCCCACCCCCAACACGTGCCTTTAATTTTTAAAGCAAGTAATGTCTGACTTTAATGGGGGGGGGGGGGGAATATCACCTGGACTTGCCATCACGCATTTCTTTCTGCGGGAATTTCTTTGGAAGACTTTTGATCTCCTGTGGTGAAGCAGCTGCCACAGTCTGCAAGCATGCGGAATTCTGTTTTGCCCCAGCCCTCTGCATTTCCGGGGTGGGGGATGGCTGTAAAAGAAGGGTGTGGTGGCTCCTGTCCCCTCTCTGTATCTTCCTGGGATCCAGGCCTTTCAGAGTGTCAGGCATGCTGGGTTTGAACTACGAGTGCTGGCAGATAAGATTCCAGCCCTGGAAATCTGCTGCTCGGAAGGGAAGATGCAGGGATCTGATAGGAGGCAGGGTCTGGCTGAGTTCAAAGTCCACCTTTGAAGGGAGATAGTGCATAGCAGGGGCCCTGGCAGGAAGCTCACTCCCTTTCCCTCTTCCACTCAGTCTCACTCTACCAAGTCAGCCGTGGAATCTCACACCCTGCCTCCCCATGCACGTACCCTGCACATTGCAGGCAGACGCACACATACTTAAGGTCCGGAATCCGAGGGTGAGTTAGTTCCCCACCTCATCCCCTGGAGGCAGCAGGGCGAGCAGCACTGGTCACGTGGCCCTCGTCGCCCTTACTAGCATGTCCTATCCAGGCACATCTGCTTGCCTGGAGCTGCCGAAACAGCTTCGGGTGCCATCTAATGGCTCTGCAGGAAAACTGACCATTACAGCAGAAGACCTGGGAGGAAGATAGAAATGTCTCTAGTCTTTAACCACTAAGATGTTAGAAGTTATTTCTCTGCCGATGAAATGAGCCAATTCAAGCCAGACTGGATGATATTAACTGCAGGTTTATTGGGAAGCTGCCCTCTGGCCCCAAGGACCAAGGCCAGGGAAATCACCGTGGGGAAAGAGGGGAAAGGAGAGAGAAAGAGAGAAAGGACACATGCTCAGAGAGATAGAGGAGAGAGAGAGAGAGAGAGAGAGAGAGAGAGAGAGAAAGAAATCCCAGAGTTGGGGGCAGGGTATGCCAGGTAGGGACTGAGGGATGCAGGGAAAACCTGGAGGCCATGTCTGCTTTGATGTGTAAAATATGCACCTTAGTCTCTTGTCCCAGGGTCCAAAACCAAACAAGAAGTTCCCTTGCCTCCAATGTTGAGTAAACAGAACTGCTCAGGTCCTGAAGGAGCCAGGATTAGGGCTGAGCCTTGCTTGGCTCTTGAGACTGAGCAGAGCAAAGAAGGTACGGGCACTGGGTAGGCATAAGTGAGAAGCTGGAAACAGTCAGATCTCTTGGGTCATAGTCAGAGGAGAATTTGGAGACTAGCCTGGATTGGATCTGTCTGTGACTTGGGAGTAGAGAGGCCCTGGAGAAAGGCCACAGCAGTCAGGAGACAAGGTGACCCAGGCTGTAGGGCAGAAAGCAGGGTTGCTGCCAGTCCAGTGTCTCCACGGACTACAGTGGGTAAGCAAGGCCAAATAGGGTACGGGTGGCCATAAAGCTTGAGTGCCATCAGGCTGTCTAGAAATAAGAGGTGTGCCTAGGGGGCGCTGTAAGGAGTGGGCTGTTTTCATGACTCCAAGTAACCCCTTAATATTACAGAGAGCACATAAGTCTCCTCTCTGGGCTGGGCCCGTCTCCCCACGCCCTGTTCCCACAGCTCAGTGAAATCAGAGACGAGGGCCACTGTGGCAACATGGCAAAAGGGCTGTGGAATGTCCTGGAAACCCACTGAGAGCGCTGTTGAAAGATCTAGCACTACTTGGCCTTGAGGGCCGGGATGTGTGTGTGCGTGTATGTGTGTGTGTGTGTGTGTGTGTGTGTGTGTGTGTGTGTGTGTGTATGTGCATGCACGCACACGTGCATGTGCCTGTGCCAAACAGCACATCTAGACATGCCCTAGTATCCCTCAGAATGCAGCTGCTCTATCAGGGGGACAACTGAGACACCTGTAGGTTCATCACCTGTCCCACCCATGATATGTAGATCCGTGGCCAGCAACACTATCCTGCATGCAGGCTGGCCAAGTTTAAGGCCTGTACTTGGTATACTCCGTTTGTATCAGCACTTATGTATTAGCTTGAAGCTTTGTGATTTTAAAACGAATTCACACCTGTATGAATGACTTGGGTTAGCTGTGTGTCTTCTGTCACGTGACAGACTTTCAGGGTATTCTGGGTCAGCTCTAGCAACCTTGAGCATAACAGCGTCCCTTGATCAACACTGCTTGTACTCCAACCTGTGCTGTTGGGACCTTTGAGTGATGTGGGGATGTTGGTAAAGAATGTCCCCTCCTCTGTGTAGACCCTGGGTGGCCTAGCAGGGTGGAGGGAAAGCTCACGAGCCTGGCAAGTGGGCCTGAAGGAAGAGCAGCCTTCTCGCCCATTGTTGGGAATACCCTGCTGTGGTTTCTTTTAGATGGCATCGAAGATTCCCTTTGCCACAGATCTGACAGACTATGAGAAAATGCCAGTAAGTCCATTTGGGAAAGTGAAGCCCAGCGGAGAGGGGACAGCACAAAGGCCTATAGAAATAAGGTTGGTGACAGTTGTGTATTCTGGGCTCCCCAGCTCAGTGCCTCTGAGTGTCCAGCCTTATGTGAGCAGTCAGCACAGTGAGCAATCTGGAAAGACAAAGTCCCTGCCCTTGGAGTTCTATCACCCTACCAGATGATCAGGAAGTCTTAGAAGACTCCCCTGCAGGGGTACTCCTGTAGCCCCACCCCCAGTCCTGCCCCAGCTATTCCAGTGCCTGAGCGCTTGTCTCACCCCCATCCCTGACCTTTCAGCCCTCAGGACTACCCCTAACCTTCCCATAGTGGTATATTGGGTATGGCTTCTGCCAAAAGAAAGACAGGAAAACCCATGAGAAGGCCAGTTCATGGTACCTTAGGATTTGACGTCCTAGTATTAGAGCCTCTGTTCAGGTGGACAGTAGGCTACTAACAGGGATAGTGGCATGTCAATTGGCCAGTTGGCAGACCCATCTGTGGCTCAGGACAGCTTTGGGGAAGCTAGGTACTAATAAAAGACCAACTGGGGAGGGGAGAGGTCTGAGCCAAGCCACTGGGACCCTCTAGAAGCATTGCAGCATCCAGCGCAGGTGGCAGAGAGCTAAGTGTGCAGGATGGGATGAGAAGGGGTTCCCTGCATTTAGCCCGAGAGGTTCCTGGCCTCTTTCTGCCATTCTGAATCATTGCATCTACAGTCAAGAAATAGCAACCTTAGAGTCACAGTTAAAAGAGATAGAGATGTGTTTAAAAATCTCAGGTCAATGAAACATCCTGCTCTGTCTAAAGGGTCAGCAAATCTGGTAGATTTGTTTCACCCAAGAAATGCGGTCCCCACATGCACAGAACCAGCTCCCCACATGCACAGAACCAGCTCCCCACATGCACAGAACCAGCTCCCCACAGCCACAGAACCAGCTCCCCACATGCACAGAACCAGCTCCTAGCTACCCACAGCCACAGAACCAGCTCCTAGCTACCCACAGCCACAGAACCAGCTCCCCATATGCACAGAACCAGCTCCCCACAGCCACAGAACCAGCTCCCCACAGCCACAGAA
The DNA here is from genome assembly GCF_000001635.26 of Mus musculus. Taxonomy (NCBI): domain Eukaryota; kingdom Metazoa; phylum Chordata; class Mammalia; order Rodentia; family Muridae; genus Mus; species Mus musculus. The sequence continues at coordinate 139,238,021 of NC_000073.6, forward strand.
CCAGCTCCTAGCTCCCCACAGCCACAGAACCAGCTCCTAGCTCCCCACAGCCACAGAACCAGCTCCCCACATGCACAGAACCAGCTCCCCACAGCCACAGAACCAGCTCCTAGCTCCCCACAGCCACACGTGGACTTGAGGGGTTATGTTTATGTGTATGGGTTTTTTGCCTGCATTGTGTCTGTGTACCATGTGTGAATAGTGCCTGAGGAGACCAGAAGAGGGTGTCATATCTTTTGTAACTGAGTTACTGGTGGTTCTTAGCCACCACGAGGGTGCTGGGAACTGATCCTAGTTCCTATGTAAGATCCCCAGTGCTCTTAACCTCTGAGCTTGCTCTCCAGCCCCAACTGGAGGGTGTTTAAGCATAGTGGCTGTGTGGATAAAGACGTTGCCTCAAGCCCAGCATCTCTAGGGGGAGGCAAGGAGCCATGCCATAGCCACCTGGTGCCTCAGGGGGGGTAGCGGACTTCAGGGAAAAGTGCTTTCTCCCTGGTTGCAATGGGCACGTCTAGCCTAAGGCCAGCATCCAAACAGCAAGTGTCTGTGTTCCAGTGCCTCACCATTAGCAGAGCTGGAGGACAAGATAAAGCGGCACACACAGCAGATCCGCACTCGAAGTTTCCTGGGTACAAACCCAATGCAAGACATTAAGACAGCCAACCAGGACCTGGAAACCGTGAGTACCTGTTGCCTGTTTGGGAATGTGTCACTAATGGAAGGGAATCCTCTATACCACTGCAGAGTAGATATCCTCTAACCATGTGGTTCATCTGTGCGGTGTCTGTAGTGAGTGCAGGGGGCAGCTCCAGAAAAAATAGTCTGGCCACATTATGAGCCCTCAGCTGCACCAGACATAATGGGATGACCATGATAGCTTAGGGCCTTTGAGGACAGGGACGGGCAACAGGTCTAGAACTGGTCTGCTCCGTGAGTCTATGGAGTCATTGTTTAATGCCTCACACCCAGATGGTGGGCTGAAGCCCTGTGCTGGCTGAAAGGGAGCTGTTTGGAAAGGGCTCATTGCTGTTGCCTAGAAAGAGAACACTGTGTCAAATCCACAGGGATCCGTATGACCATGTCCCTGAGCTCCTACCCAGAGCAAAAGTGCCCCTAAACTCTCCCCCAGACTCTTGAAGTTAAACCTCATCCATCGTCAGCGTCCACCCTGTGCCTCAGTGTCCCTGCTTAATGAGAGAAGCAGAGAGCAGAAGCCCTTCCCGTGCCGACAGGAAGCTGTTGGAAGCAAGCAGAGGTTTTGTGATAGTGGTATCTGGGTGCCCACGACTCCACCATTGCCTAGTTCCGGGTCAGTGTGGCATTGGCTCAAGACTAGGCTTTTCTGACAGCCTATCTGCGACTCCATGTCTATTCTATCCAGATAGACAAAAGTAGACCCTGGCCTCAATCCCATCATGAGATCGGACCTTCCAAGTCAGTGCTTCACATTTGCAGCCAGATTAATCACACCTCTCCACAGCCAGAAAACAGACAAACAAACGGAGCTACTCTTCTAGACAGGCACAGTGGAGGCAAGACAGCTTTGAGGTGAAAACTGTGGATGCCCAGTCACACTTGCAGGGAGTCTGCAGCATTGGGCTCTGGCTTCCCCCAAGAAGCCACACCCCTGGTTTTCAGTCACTGTTATCTGACCTTTGGCATAATACTGAGCCTGTATTCTAGCACATACTGAAGCCAGCAAAGTTTTATAAGAAGAAAGTCCCTGGAGATATAGTATTAAGAGCCTACAGAGAGAGAGAGAAAGAGAGAGCAAGAGCGAGAGAGAGAGAGAGAGAGAACCAGCTAGTTGTAAGATTTATCCCATAGAACCCCAGAACACAAGAATGCAAACCTAGGCCGAATCCTAGCACGGATTTGGTTCCAAATCCCATTCCTAGCAGAGAGGCTATTGGCAAGGTGTATGAGGGAGGATGCCCTAGGGGTCTGCCCCCAAGTGATAGTGTAGCCCCTGGTCAATCCACCATGCCTCAGTGAGCCATACATCCACAACTATTTGGGAAGCACAAATTGGTCTTAATAAGATTGGGGGGGGGTACAAAGCTAGGTGGGTCAGGGGTGTGGATCTGGGGAGAATCGGAAGAGGGGGAAATATGATGAAAACATGATGGACAAAAATTTCAAAGAACTAATACAAAAGTTAAAAAACATATGCAAGCCTGGGGACAGTAGATAAGAGCTGAAAGTCTGTCCCTGGGAAGTCACCACTGTCTCCACTGTCCCACCCAGCAGAACCTGACCTTCCTTGGGAGTCAGGTGTGGTGACAATGACCATGCGATACCTGCCTGAGCTCTGGAAAGGACCTGTCACCCAGGTGAGCAGGTCCTGGGGTCCTAGGGACCTGGAAAGGGAGCCATGACTCTGTGGCTATCCAGCTGTCTCTGTCACAAAGCCTCTGCTTTCCCTGAGCCTGTCAAGGCAGGAAGAGCCTTCCTTACTCTCCTGACAAACAGACTACACAGCTGTTCCCTGGAACCAACCCGATACAGAGTGGCCAGTGGGTGCCCAGCGACACCTATGAGGTCTGGAGCTGATGGAATCTCCTTCTGATGGATGGGGAACCAGCCTGCACTCAGCCCGCAGGAGAGGCCTCAGCAAGCCTGCAGGGAAGCCAGAAGGAAAAAACAGATACCAACTTTAAGAAACACACAGTAGGGCTAGAGCACTGCTCCTCCTCTGGAGGACCCAAATTCAGTTCCCAGCACCCACATGACAGCTTACAATCATGTTTAACTCCAATTCCAGAGGACCCAGTGCCATCTTTGACCTCCCTTGGCACCAGGCACTCATGTGATACATATACATATATGCAGGCAAAAACTCATACACATAAGACAAATACATCTACAAAATGTGAAGAGGAAGATGATGATGATGACGATGACAATGACGATAGCATTAATTCCTGGGCTCTAGTAGAAACACAGCAAGTGCCTGGAGGTGAGATTAAATAAACGCCCTAGGAAGCACAATGTAAAGAAAAGGGGATGTGGACAACAGAGTTGAAACCAGATTTTAAGGCAACAACAACTAGAAGATTGGTTCAGGAGGTTCAGTATGTACTAGCATATTCCAGGAGATGCCAGAGTAAGTGAAGGGAACATTTAAAAATAAAAGATTAGCTTCCCTAGCATGTGTGAAGCCCTGCGGCTGCTCTGCAGCACACGAGACATACTGCCACATGCTTACAATGCCAGGGCTTAGGAGTAGAGGGAGGAGGATGAAGAGTCCACGGCCATGCTTGCCTGCATGGTGGGCCGCAAGCTACAGCGGGCCTGCATGACACCCTGTCTCAAAGGAGAACTAAGCACAGTTAGAGAAAGGGTAGTCCACCTGTTAGGAGCTTGAAGTCCTGACCAAGGACGGAACAATCCCACTGCCAGAGTGATCATGGAGGATCAGGCCAGAGCAGCAGAAATGATGCCATTGAGGACACGCAGGCCCACAAAAGTGTCACATTCTGCCCAGCCTCTCCAGAGGACACGGAATAAGTTCTGCCCCCAGAGGTTGTCTGAGAGGGATAAGCAGAGCAAAGAAAAGGAGAGAAGAGGAGAGGAGAAGAAAAGGGAAAGGAAAAAGGAAAGGAAAAAGGAAAAAAGGAAAAAGAAGGAAAGGAAAAAGGAAAGGGAAAGGAAAAGGAAAAGGAAAGGAAGCCAGAAGACCTTATTTGCCAGGGCACCAGAGGATCGGAGCACCTGGTTGAGAGGCAGGTTTGTCCAGGAGCAGAGGCTTAGGAGCGCTGTCCAGTTTGGAAACCCGGGAGTGACAGGCTCCTGGAGATGGATAATAAACAACCAACAGCAATGTGACTGGAGTGGTGTGGACCTGAGAGCTGAGAGTGGCCACACCCAGCTGGGCTGAGGCTTCTGTGGGGTGGGGGCATCTCTGGGACTGGGCCAAGATGGCGGGGCTGGGCTTGAGGAGACCAGCAGAAGGGGTGAGGGGTGACCTAAGGCTTCCACTTAAGGATCAGGCAGCTGGCCACAGCAGACAGACACTGGGCAGGCAGAGGTGAGAAGAGCCCACCTGTGACCACCAGGCCTCTTCTGTGGGTTTATCTTTTCCTACTTGGCAGGTGGGCTGGGAAACAGGGAACACAAAGAACACACCTGACTCCAGGCTGGGCAGTTTCCTTCCTTGGCCCTCTCTGGCTGGCTGGCTGGCTGAGTTCCTGGGCAGTTAGAAACTTTGGCTGGGAATATGTTTAGGGTGATGTCCCACCACAAGCCACAGCAGTGTGGTATGGGGGCACCAGGGGTACCAGCCTCAATGGGTTTTTCTTTTTCCCCCATTCATACTGCTGCCTGCACAGGAGTCTTGGGGGACATGCTGGGGGGGGGGCAGTGCGGCAAGTGTCTCACAAGATTGCTAACTCTGTGGAAAGGATGGTACAAGAACTACTAGATGTCCAGGTTGTGTGGCCCCTTCACACTACTGAGGAGACTACACTAAGATTCAGCCTGTGGGTGCTTGGGGAAAAGGTATCCTGCGTGCACCCTGCACACACCCTATATGCACCGAAGTAGGGGTTCATTTGTCATGTCTGATCTAACTTACACCTCTTTCTCTTCTCCCCAAAGACTAAGAAACTTCAGGAGGAGTTAAGGAAACTGAAAGTGGAGATGACCTTGAACAAAGACCATCCATTTCCATCTTTCACTGGAAACCTTTCACTTCACCCACCAGCATCACAGCCTCAAAATATATTTTTTAACACGAAATCCTAGGAAGGCAGCGCTGTCAGCAGGAGTGACAAGTACCTTCCACACGAGGAGCTGCTGTCCCCCATGTGTGTGGGGACTGGCCTGGATGACAACTCGCGGGTAACTCGCGGGTCTTCAGCTGCCACACAGGCTATGGCTTTTAATAGACCTGATTCCTTCCTGAGGCTATAGAAGGTTTAGCTGCATTAAAAGGAAGAATGCTGTAAGCAAGCCAAACTGTTCTCTTCTGTCGCTGTTTCTACCAATCCAGTTGACAAGAGGCCTCCAGCCAAGCCACAAGCGTGTCCTAATTTCCATTGATCCATGGGGAGGGGAGGCTGCTGGCCTGACTTCTGTAGCTCCATTTTTGTTCAGATGGGGCTTAGTGGGGCATGCTATCCTGTTCAAACCAGTGTCCTTTGGCTTGACCCTTTGTTTACACAGGGACAGTGACACCTAGCCCCAGGCGTGTCTCTGCCCGGTAGGATCCCTGGGAAACTGCCCACCCCCAACTTTTAAATCTACTCTTGATACTACCCCACCTTCCTAATCCTTCTGCCACTCATTTGGGGGCTCTGCATGTGACTATAAACTCAGGCTTTTTCTTCAGCATGTTGGGATAGACAGAGCACTATTCAGGCTTTGTTTCCTCTTGTGTAAGTTCTGGCTAAGACTTGAACTGATCTTGACAGAGCCCCTGGCTTCTAGATCCTTGGAGTATCTATGGAACTTGAACTTCACTCTTCTTGTAGATTCTGGGGATGGTCTAAGATGAACACTCCTCTCCTGGATGTGAGGTATCTGAGCTGGGGTAGCCTCTCACCCTGGAAGTTAAGGGTATCTAGGTAGGGTGGTCCCTACCTTCTAGTGGGTGTTGAATGTTTGAATAGATATAACCCCTCTCCTGGTAGATTTGGGTCAGAGTCCTGGCTTCTACTCTGCTGATGTGTTTGTCTGAGCACATAACGAGGGAACATGGAGTCCTTTTTTGAATTTATTAGTCTTATAAACAAAAGAATTTGAGAACATATTTATTTGAAGGGTTAGAGCGATGGCGCAGTGGATAAGAGCAGTGGCTGCTCTTCCAGAGGAGCCAGCCACACAGCAGCTCACAATCGTCTGTAATTCTAGTTCCAGGGGATCCAACACCCCCTTTCTGGTGTCTGTGGGCATAAGGTACTTACATGATACATACATGTAGGCAACACACAATAAATTTTTAAAAAACAAACTTGGAAGAAAGCTCAAGGACCATTTTATTAGAGTTTGAGAGAAAAATCAAGGCAGGAAAGCTGAAAATCAAAGCAGCTTCTGGGACATGGGAAAGAGGTAGGAAGAAAGCTGTTCCTTTAAGGTGTGTGTGTGTGTGTGTGTGTGTGTGTGTGTGATTTGAGGAATTCTTCCATTATGTAGAATGGAGTTCAGGGTGTCAGGCTTGGCAACACGTATCTTTACTGGCAAAACCATCCTCCTGGCCCATGAGACATTGTTTTAAAATTAGTGATAGTCAGCTGTGAGCAACTACATGGGGGTGGGATGGACCTTCAGAGAAGCACGAGAATGCCCTGGAGTTAGGACAAGCAAGCTTAGCAGCTTGGCTGACTTCAAATAAAAACATAGGAAGAGGGAGAAAGGGGTCAGGGAGATGGGTCAGCTATAAAGCATGCTTGCTGATAAACCTGGTGGTGACTTTAGCCCCCAGAGCCCACGTGGTAGAGAAGAACCACTTTACACCAGTTGCCCTGTGGCCATCACAGTGCCATGGCTGGTACCCACAGGCACACGCACGCACACACAAAAGGTGTTTACATTTTTTTAATTAGAGGACCTTGAACTAGAGTGGTGGTGTACTCGGGTGAAGGCAGGTGGATGTCTGTGAGTTCTAAGCCAACCCTGATCTAAAGAATCAGTTAAACCAGAAAGGAAGAGGCAGAGAAAAAACAAAAAAAACAACAAATGATGCTTTTTGAGTTAGAACTCAGAAAAACAAAACAGGCAGCAGAGATCTATAAGCAGCTGCAATGAGGGAGGCTCTCCAGGCCGGAATAGTGTGAATTCTCATCGCAGAGACAGTTATTCCTCCCATCTTCCGGCTAATTTTTTAAATCATAAAATAGCTATGCTTTTCCGAGCTCTGTTGCCTCTACCTTCCTCTTCATATGACATTTTAAATCCCAAGTAGTTCCCAAAAATGTTAAAATACTAATGAACCATGGTTAAGGCTCACGTGTGTGTATGACCTTCAAATATAGCTTCACTATATCTGGATAGAAACTTAAAAATTTGGGCAGAATCTCACAAAGATACCCATAAAAATTTTACATTAAATCCTCAACTTCCACATAACTCTTGGGACCTAGGGTTTCACCTTTTCTGTTAACCTATCCAGTGCACATCAGGAGCCATCTTGTCCTTAGGTGCTGAAGGAAAGGTTCCTTAGCAGCCTCTGAGACATAACTTCAGACGTCACCAAATCCACCTTATTGTAAGGACGCCTGGGTGTGAGTCTCTTAAGTGGACCACATACATGCTTGGGTCTGTCTCATTCTTTTCCTGAGTGTCTTTCCCTCCCCACACCTCACTACTTAAACGTTAAAATCACCCCAATTCAGATCCATAGTAAAATGGATCTCTGAAGTCAGACTGCTTGAAGTGGCAGCATGGGGCTGTGTTTCCAGACCCTGCTCTATGGCTGCTGACAGGCAGCCCTACTCCACCCCCTATCCCCACCCCCACCAAGGTCACACAGAAGACTGCAGTCTTAAGCAGAGTCCCAGAGTCCATCCCCTTAGCCAGTGCTTTTCTGGCAGGTTCTCTTCCTAGACTTGAGATATTGCTTAGTGGGAGAATGCCACAATTATCCTGACTTCTAGGTACAGGATCTCATCAGAGCAGCCCTTGCAGGATGGCCAGAAGGGGGCCAGTCCAGCTTCCCAAAGCTCTATGATCTCTCGGGGTCCAGGATGTTTAGCTACGAAGACTACAAGAGGCCTTGCCATGGATTACATTCAGGGAAGAGTGACTTAGCCACAGCCCCCTGCCCTGGGCTACTTCAGTGGGTACTCTACAGTGCTTAGTGAACCCAGCTCCAGGGCCTAAACAGCACTGGCCTTATTCTGTGTCTCCACCCAAACCAGGCCTTTTGATTCTGTCTCAGAAGTTGTTGAGTGGGCTGCCCAGGCATCAGGGCTTGGTAAGTTCAGAAAGAGAAGAGGCAGGCCCATGTGTGCTGGCCTTCTTGCCTGCATAAGTGAGTATATGCATGCCTGTATATGCCTCTCTCTCTCTCTCTCTCTCTCTCTCTCTCTCTCTCTCTCTCTCTGTGTGTGTGTGTGTGTGTGTGTGTGTGTGTGTGTGTGTTGTCTGGCCAGGCAACCCAGGGGCAGCAGGCCCATGGCTGTGGGTAGCGCCCTTCACAGTCATGGGCTGGGAGGCCTGAGAGTCTCCCCACTGAAGCTATGGAGTGAGTCAGTGAACCTCAGAAGCACGCTGCCCTGACAGGGCCTGCAAGGGAATAAGTCATCTGTAAACTGGAGGCAGGCACAGAGCTAGTGACAAGAGGGAACCAGACAGCTGTGGAAGGCGAATCCTGAAGCCTGGTCCAGGCTCCGAAGGGAAAGCAGCTTGCAGCTGGCCACCTTCCCTGTCCAGGTGGGTGGGGCTGGGACAAGGCCCTGAAATTCGGCTTGTGTTTAAATTGTAAATCCATCTCCTTTCTGGCTGTTAAACTATTCTACCAAACAGAGAACAGGCTTTTTAAAATGGCTTCCAAATACACTAAAAAACACAGCACAAACCTGGCAGGCAGGCATGATAAACAGCACAGGTGGCCTCCGGCTCCTCTCTACTCTCTTATCAACAGCCCAGGAGATTCCCGCCACAAGCTGAACCCTAGGTTCCTGGGCCTCTCGGACTTCCAGACCTCCTAGCCACTGTCCCTTACCACAGCCAAACTACCCTTCTTGCTGACATCTGGGAGTTAATAGAAGCAAGCTCCTTATCCACACAATAAGCTAGCAGTTTTCACGGTGTCCCTCTGTCCATGCCCCACATCGGAAGAGGTCTTCTATATTGCCTCTACAACCAGGAGTCCCTGAACAAGGGCACCTGCTTGCTCAAGTGCCTTTTTCGGACTACCCCACAGTTGCTCAGACTATAGATGTCCCCAGCTTGGAAGCTACTGAACTGGCTGGGGGGAGGGGGATGTCCTGCTGTAGGCTGTACTGAGCAGGCATCCCCAGTACTCAGGCACAGATGCTTAGTATCTGGGTTGAGCGAGTGGGCAGCCTCCCACCAGCCCTCCACCTGGAACTGAGCTGGGAATGGTTCCTGTAGCCAGCGTTTTTTTTTTTTTTTTTCCTCCAAAATCTGCAGCACCCAGCTCTGGAGAGAAGGAGTGAGGAAAACAGACGTTTGTGGGAGGGGGACTGCCCCTCAGCTGGACTCCGCCCAGACTTTCTCATCTGCTCTAGTGTAGCCTTAAGGCAAGGTAAAGTGGCGCCAGGGCGGCCTCGGCTGTCCTTGGCGGCGTCAGTGGTAGCAGCCCTGAAGCAAGTCCCAGCAGGGCAAGAACTCCACTCCCCAGCTGAAAAGGACATGGGCCTGGTAGATCCGTGGTCAGTACCTCTCTGCCCTTTTGGTGCCTCCAATGCAGGGTCATGGCGATGCAAGTCAGCCTTAGGGGCCCGATTCACAGACGCCATTGGTCATTGCAACGTGACAGACCCTTGGAGGCAGTCAGTTATGGATTCCGAATCCGGATTCAGAGTGCAAGTGCTTGCGGAAACCGGAGGAGGTCTAGGGTGGCGGTCAGCCGTCCGCCGGGCGCCGCCACCTCCCACTCATGGCCAGGCTGCCCTCGCGGGCCCGGTTGCACACGCCCGGGGAGCCTGGCTCTTGCTCATGGGAGGTGGCTCTTCATACTGTACACTAAGCGAGGAGTGCTGCAGCGAGTAGTCCCAGGAGACGCAAGAGCTCTGGATAGAATAATCCTGCCAACACTAGTGCTGGCCAGCCCCGCGCCCTGCGAGGTTCTCAAACAGACCGGAGCACTATAGTCTCCTAGGAGGCGCCGAGCACACCTGGGTAGCCCAGTGCCAGGTAGCCCTGTAGTGAGGGTGACACTAGGCCTCTTGTAAGGGCCCCATTGGTGTCCCTCGGCACCCGGAGTCTCCTCTGCCAGGCCTGATTCGCTTCAAATACACGTGTCCACAGACTTTTTCAAGTACCAAGTGGACACAGGAGTCGTGCGTAGAAGACGCTGCCGGGGTCCTCTAGCACAAACTGGTAGACAGGGGACCCCCAGACTACATGGGGGAAGGGCCCCAGGCTGCGCCGGGCTCAGGGAGTGGCCCCGGGACAGGATCAGGAAGGAGGTGGGGCCCGGGGTGGAACCCAGAGAAGCAGAGTGGGGGAAGGGCCTGGACCCGGGGAGTGTCCCCGCTACCCCTCGGTTCCTGGCAAGGCCTCCTAGGGGGCATTCCAAGCCTGCGTGGCGTCAAGATTAACGAACCCTTCTCCCCGCCCGGTGGGGCCCCCGCAATGCGTTGCAAGCCCAGCTTTGAGAGCCGGCTGTGGGCGCACGCTGCGGGCGGACCGCCCCACGCCCTCCGGCTCCTGGGAGCGCAGCCCGCGGCCGCGCGCCCCAGCCTAGCTCCGCGGTGGCGGCCGGCACACAGAGCTTTGTGACGTCAGGCGGCGTCACGCGGGGCTGACCCGGCGGCGGCGGCGGCGGCGGCGGTGGCGGGCGGGGGCGGCCTCCGGAGGCGGCGGGAGCATGGAGCCGCGGGCCGGCTGCCGGTTGCCGGTGCGGGTGGAACAGGTCGTCAACGGCGCGCTGGTGGTCACCGTGAGCTGTGGCGAGCGCAGCTTCGCCGGAATCCTGCTGGATTGCACGAAAAAGTGAGCGGGGCAGGGTCGCGGGCCCGGGACTCCTCGGAATCTCCCGGGACACTCCTCCACCGATTCAAGGTTCCAATGCAGGCTCCGAGAGGAGCAGCAAAGCCCGGCGTCCGCTTTCAGTTTCTGCTGGGCCGGGGTTTCGAGGCGCGCCAGCTGGCCGCCGGTCTGGGTGCGAAAGTGGCTCTCTCCCAAAGTCGCGGTGACTTTCGGGGCAGGAGAGCGTGCGGCCCCGCAGAGGGGCTGCGGTGCCGGCCGGGACGCACGGGAAGCCTTGCCTGAAACTCCGCACATCTGCCATAATTAACGCACTTTTCTTTGTTCAGACGCACTGTTGAATTCGACTGTTTGTAGAATCGTGATTCGTTTAAGGGGGTCAGTTAAGCTATGGCCTCACCTGTCACAAGAGGGGGGAAGCCCAAGGCTTATAGGAGTGGCTGGTGGAGACCAGCTGCGAGACTGCGGGGTGTAGAAACACTGCTGTGGGCGAGGCGCCTTGCGGGGGAGTGGAAGATACAAGTTCCAGGGCCAGTGCCTCTACTGGAGGGGCGCATTGGGCTTGGCTCCTGAGACCACCTGTATACCCTTTGCAGGGGCTTCTGCAGCGCAGAACAGCCACCTGAACCCAGAATCACATGGCACTGCGCTGTCACTGCCTGATAAATGATTAGGCATTAATCAGGCTGTGACTCTTCTGCTCCAGCCAGGCTTCATTCTGGAATTAGGAACAGAAAAGGGCTCTGCTTTCAAAGACCCAACTTTTTCCCTTCCTAAAGCCCGGATTTCCCTGGGTTCCCACCACAGAGCAGAGCCCTTCCTCCTTCGACAGTTACCCTGCTGACATTATGTCTTCATTAGATGTGCCAGAAGCCATTTATGCACAAGTCATGTGACTTAACATATGGCCTCCCGTGTGACTGGTGCCCCTCTCTTGTTGGTTAGTACAGGGAGTGCCTATAATGGGGTGACATTCAGGGGCTGCAGAATAGCCACCTGAAAGCTTCCAAGGCAAGCCATCCCCCACCCTGCTGATGGCTGCCCTCTCCTCCCTAGGCAGGTCTGGCTGCACCCCTGCTCAACCTGTGCAGCCTGCTCTGGCCTCTCCCTAGAGAGTCTGCAGCAGAGGACCCGCATTTCCCCAGTTCTCAGGCTCCAGTGCTCAAGATAAGATTGGCTGAGAGTAGTCCTATCTTGTGGCTGTGTCTACAGAGATAGGGGGGATCTCTACCCTGAGGTCAATGGCTAACCTGGCTTGCAGATGCATACACCCTTCATGAATAGAAGCTAGCTGCTGGCTGGCATCCTGAACATGGGAAGCAGCAGCTATAGGATGCATGTGTGTCCGTGCCTCACAGTCTACCAGAACCAGAACCCCTTGGAGACATGAGCTTAGTCGCTGATCACAGCTCTTCTCTGCAGTGGCTTTGCTTGCTTCTGTGCCCATGCAGAGACTCTGAAATGGCCCTTCCTTGCCCCTCCAGCCCTCCAAGGCTTGGCCTTGTGTTTCTCCTTCCCCATCCCTGATCTTTCCAGCAGCGCCCCCCCCCCCTTGTTTCTGTTTCCTGTGTTCTATCCATAGTATTATGAGTGGCAAAGCTAGTGTTTACAGCCCTGCTTCTCAGGCAGAGCTGAGCACAGCTTAGCAGCTGTCTGGGTGGTTTGGGCTGCAGTGTCTGCTCTCAGGCTCCAGGGTCCACATGCTGACCTGCCCTCCCAGGTACTAGTTTCTCCACAGCTTCAGTACCTATCCTTGCTCTTCCAAGGCCCAGTCCTTGGATTCGAGCCAAGGAAGAGTTCCCAAGTCCTATTTCCTCCCACCTCAGGGGAGCCTTTGGGGCTCAAAGCAGCAAGCAGGTCAGCATTCCTGAGGTGCTGCTGCTGCGCTTTATAGGCATCAGAGCTCCCATAGTTTGGGTACCGACCTGGTAGCCTGGCTGTCCTTTATGGTTCCTGATCACTGTTCATCCTCCTTGCTAGGTTGCAAGTGACGTGGATGGCCCCGTTCGCATAGACTGCTGGGTAGAAGGAAGGCTCTGAGGCTGGATCCAGCCCCACCAGTGCTCATCATGAAAGTTAGACTGAAAGATGTTTGTTCCTTTTCCCTTCCTCGTCTGCAGATGGCTGGGGAGCTCAGAGGGGGTCTTTGCTCACAAGCCACCTGGTGCAGTACCAAGTACCTCCTCCCACTCGGTGTCTTGAATCAGCTGCCTGGCTGTAGAGCAGCCCGAAGCAGGTTCTCTGTTGCTCTGGGTACCTATGCAGGCCTGTATTTTCACTGAGAAACCACACTGTACCAGAGGGTGGGCTAAGCCTCTGACAAGCCGCCTTTATGATCCCTGCTTACAAATTTGAGGATCCCTCCCAAAGCCGGCTGACCCAAGTCGTGCAGGAAGGGGTGGGGCTGACACTATGCTGCAGGTGGGCCTAGAGGTATGTATGTCTCTTGTTGAGCACCTCAGGTGAGGTAACCCTAGCCAAAGGTAGTCTACAAGACAGCAAAGGCCCGCTGACTCCGGGGTTCTAATCTGAGTTGTTGATTCTTAAATTGTACCACACAACAGCTGAGCCTGTCTGCTGGGATAGTCAGTATGACGTCCTCTTTGACCAAGACCACAGTCACTGCCTGTCACCAGGCTAAAGAGCACCAAGTTCTGTCCTGGAATTTGTTAGCTAGTGTGCTGCTAGGCATTCCTGAGATTATGTGGTAGGCACAGAGGTTACCATAGTGCTCAGATACCCTCTCTGCCCTCAAGGAACTGGAGGGTTCCAGGTGTCTTGTGCATCACAGCTGGTGCATCACCGGCTGGTATGCTGGTCTTGGGGACTGTACCACAGAGATGTTGTCAGAGTGGACAAGGAAGACATGGGGGGGGGGGTGTGAGGTGGGCCTGGTCTGAGCTTCTAGGAGAGCCCTAGGGCTTAAGGACGATGTTGATGCTAATAAATGCAGGATACAGGCTCCACCTATTCTTCTCTGGAAATCGGGGGTCTGCCCAAGGATGTGGGGCAATATGCTCTGGAGAATGGATTGCTCTGGTATCCAGGCTGAGACTTGGCCTGAAAAGCTGCTCACCTGACTCCCAAAGCAGAGGTGGCCCCTGGAGGCCTCTGTACACTTAGTAGTCCCAAGCAGCTCACTGTTTCCTGCAAGACCTTCCTGTTCCTGGTCCCATCCAGCTCTCTAGCCCTACTGCTCAATGGCTGTTTGCTGGGCTGCAGAAAGGCTTCAGGGACTTTCTAAAGTAAGCAAGCCCTGGTGTACAACCCAAGGTGGGGCCTTGGGTGTTTGGACTTGGGCCTTCCTGGGGCTGCAGGCTCCTGGCAACATAGCTATGTAGAGAAGTTTCCGCAGACTCCCGCCCAGCTTTGCACATCCGCATGCCTCTGATCCAGGAGCCTGTTGACTCAACCCTCGGGCAGTGGCAGGATAGCCTCTGCCACCACAGGCTGGGGGAGGAAGATCCCAGACAGACACAGGAGGGGTGGGAGGGTGCCACTTGGGCGCCAGCAGCCTCATGTATCCTGGGTCTGCCTGTGTCTCTGGGAAGCCAGATGGAGGCAGCTGCAAGCAGGGGCAGCCCAGAGCTCTGGCAAGCAGCCAGAACTGTATTCTTCCTGTCCATGGGCTGGCCTTAGCCAGGCTACTCTGGGTGAGTGGCTGAGACATACCCTGCAGGTGAGGCCCCAGGGACACAATTTGACCACTGGTGTCTTGCTGAGGACTTTGAGCCAGGCTGTATGTCCCCAGGACTGTGTCCTCATCAGAGCATCATGCAGAACAGGAGAGCCTTGGTGTCCCCAGGAGCCCTATGTCTCTGTTCGCTTTGAGTCTCTACTGCTTTTGCATTTGGATGTGGCCCCCTCTTTATAGCTTCCTGGGCTTCTCAACCCTGCTCGGTGTCCCCGTCTTTTCCTGAACTTAGAGGTTTAGTGCTCTGGAGATATTGGTTCCTGCCCTGGTGAATCATTTCTTAATCTCCAGGTCCTGTTCCTATATACCTACCCGCCATCCCAAAGCTGCCCCCATTCAGCGGGCCCTCTTAGTCAGTTGTGAACCCTAACAGGTTCCTATCGCTGCCAAGATCTGTAGCATTTCCTGTGAGCTTCTGTCCTTGAGACTGACCAACTTGTCACAGCCTGGCCTCGCTGCGGGTGCCAAGCTTTGGGATCCACATCCCCTATGGAACCCAGGCCAGGTCACGGTTCGTCCATTTGTTTTTCCCTGTGCTGTGGTTATATCCATACCTGGAGGCAGTGGATCCTAACATCACTGGACTGGGATAAGCCTGCAAGTCACTTCTCATTGTCTTATCTGTGAAGAGGGAGTGTCCCTGCTTGTCATTCCGTGGAACTGCTAAACGGTTGGGGGAACTCAAATCACAGCCCCGGCCTTTGCTGCCTACAGGCTAGAAGCACCAAAGCGGAGCCCCGATGCTCCATGGTCTCCCCAAATCTAGCAGTTGGCCTCAGCTCTCCTAGGGGAAGGTCATCACCCAGCCTGCCTTGACCTGGGGTGAGCAGCTGTTCTGTTTACCCACTAGGCAGGCCTCGGGTGTGGCCAAAGCAGGGGCAGGGCAGCAGCTCGGGAAGGAAGAGTGGCTGCACGCTGCCAGGGCCGTGCCATTTCTCAGGAGAATCCGGCCCCTGGACTCTGGGAAGGGACCTGGGTTTGCAGTCAGTGAGTGTCTATCTTCAGCCTGCACAGTCTGCCCTAGGCCTTTGGGGCTAAAAGCAAGCAGACCCTCTGGGGTCCCCTCTGCTCACAGCACCTGTGAGCACAAGGAGGCTGTGGGTATGAACAGAAGAGGAGGGGCTGGGGGAGACCCTCACTTCATGCTCTAGGTAACTGTGGAAGCTGCCAGGGAGGTGAGCTTTGCCTAGCAACTCTCCACCCCTGGTCCCTTGTCTGCCCTGCCTCCCAAACCAGCCACTTGCCATTCCTTCCTGCTCTCCTAGGGCCTTCTCTGGCCCTTAGTCCTGTCTGGGCAGAATTCAATGTTCCCCATAACCTGCATGCCTGTTACTATCACAGGAATGCTGCTTCTCCCTGGGGCGGCTTCCCCTTCCTGCCAACGCCCTCATTTGGGACCCTGTGCTGTTTCCTGAGGGTGGGGTCCAGAGATGACAGGCTGGCTGATAGATAATCCTCTTCTCGAGGCCATGGAAGTCAAGTCCAATGGTGAGACTTTGGGAGGTTCTAGCACCCCAAGGGCTCTGCTTTGGTGCCTCTGGCCTCAGGGCAGCTACAGCTGTGGCTCTGGCTACATCTAGCCACATGTGGCTCCCACCCTGCACACATGGATGCATCTTGGGCATCTGGGACCAGGGTGTTCCATAAGACATTCTTCAGGGCCAAGAGCTTGCCTGGGAGAAGATTCCAGCAAGCTGAGTCCCTATCTCTTAAAGAAAGGGAAGGGAAAGTGAGAGACATGAACAGGGGCCTGGGCTCTGCAGCTACTGGCTGTGGGGCAGGTGGACTCCCTTTCAGGCCACGCCCTGTCTCAGGATGAAGATGTTCTTCTCAGTCTTCTAAAAGCATCCCAGCCTCAAGCCCTCTTTCTTGTGGCTATCGACTCAGATTCTAATACTCTGACCAAGAAGGTGCCTTCAAGCCACGTGTCACACAGGACATGTGGGGCCTGGGTACCTTCTGAATGTCAACCCACCACTCTGGACCTAGATCCAGATGGCTGTAGAGCGAATGTCTTATGCCTGTATGGATGCGGCACCTGTCAATAATAAATCTGGTGACCTATGGCTCAGGCAGGAAATAAGAGGTGGAACCTCAGGAGACAGAAAGGATTCTGGGATGGTGTGAAGTGCCAGGGGGTGATTCGCCCCAGAAGATGTGTGGAGACGGATGCATGGTGCCTGAGCATAGGTAACCAGCACTGTGGCAGAGTGTAGGTTAGAGTACACAGGTTATAACAAGTTATGATCCAGTCAGAGAAGAGCCTAGGTATATGGACTAGATATTTGTAAATATATTTTGAGTCTCGGTCTTATTTCTGGGAGCATGGGACTGGAAGAACCAGGCTTAATTTCTGCAGATGGCCTCCCAGGTGACAGGTGCTGGGCAGAGCTAGAGTTCTCCCTTATTCTCACTCTGACTCTGTTCCCTTCTACCAGGTCTGGCCTCTTTGGCCTGTCTCCATCTACTCTACTGCCTCTGGCTGACAACTCCTCTGCCGTCAGCTGTCATGGCCAGGCTCCCGAGGAGGGAACTGGAGAAGTGATGCAGCTAGAGACAGGACCTCTGCATCCTCACCACAAAGACCCTGAGAAGGATCAGCCTCCCAAGACAGCTGTGTCTGAGCCGCCCCCACCTCTCATACCACCTGTGCCTGCCGGGAACCTGCCTCCCTTTCCACCATACTTTGAGGGTGCCCCCTTCCCTCACCCACTATGGCTGAGGAACACCTACCAGCAGTGGGTGCCGCAGCCCCCACCCAGGACCATCAAGCGGACCCGTCGGCGACTCTCCAGAAACCGGGATCCTGGAAGACTCATTCTTAGCACAATCCGCCTGCGGCCACGTCAGGTACTGTGTGAGAAGTGCAAGAGTACTGTGAGTCCTCAAGAGGCCAGTCCCAGCCCCCTGAACACCCCCAAACCCCGCCGGAGGCTAGGCAGTGGCCCTGACAGTGAACACCGAAAGCCAGAGGAACCAGAAGACAGCGCTGTCATAGCTACAGCTGCCCCGAGGAGGAGCAAGAGGGAGAAGCGGGAAGAGGACAGGGTTGCTGGAGAGCGTGTTCCGAGAAGCCCAGTCATCAAGATCTCCTACAGCACACCACAGGGTAAGGGTGAGGTGGTCAAGATTCCATCCAGAGTGCATGGCTCCGTGGAGCCCTTCTGCCCGCAACAGTCTCTACAGAATGGCAGCCAGGACTCAGAGGTATCAAGGGATGTGGAGCCCAGGGGTGGTGGAGACCGACCACCCAGCGGGTCTTCAGCCTCCATCCCCAAGCTAAAGCTGACTCGCCCAGTGCCTCCTATCTCTGACCTGCCACCTCCCAAAATCCGCCTGAAGCCCCACCGGCTGGGGGATGGAGAGCATGAACCCCTTTACCGGGCTGAGCTGGTGGAGGAGCTGAACGGATGCCCACGAGGCCCGCTGGTCAGCTCCCCTGCTCTCTTTGCCGATGGCTCTAGCCATGGGCTAGAGGACTTGTCTTCTGGAAGTTCTGGTGAGGACGATGACCTCAAGAGGTTTCCCCAAGGTAAACATGGCCGTGATGGCTTGGCTTTTCTTGTGGACTGCCCTGGGAGGAGAACAGATTGTACCAGTGAATCTGTGTGCAGCACGGACAGCCTGGATGAATTAAAATCATCTGGTTCAGAAGTGACATCTCCAGACACAGGAGACCTGTCATCTGGTGACAGTGCCTCTGTTCCTTCATCTTCTGCTGACACTCGCCAGACAGTCCCTCCCCTCACGGTCAGGCTGCACACGCAGAGCGTCTCACGGTGTGTGACTGAAGATGGAAGGACGGTGGCTGTAGGGGACATTGTGTGGGGTAAGATTCATGGTTTTCCTTGGTGGCCAGCGCGTGTCCTTGACATCAGCCTTGGCCAGAAGGAGGATGGAGAGCCCTCTTGGCAAGAAGCGAAAGTCTCATGGTTTGGGTCTCCAACTACATCATTCTTGTCTATTTCAAAACTGTCCCCTTTCTCTGAATTTTTCAAACTGAGATTTAACCGTAAGAAGAAGGGGATGTATCGGAAAGCTATAACTGAGGCTGCAAATGCCACACAACACGTGGCCCCAGAAATAAGGGAGCTCTTGACCCAGTTTGAAATGTAACTTTGGTTCCAAGAGCAGGTGAGTCTCGTGTTCACTAGGGGCCTGCTTTTCCCAAGGCAGCCAGCTTGAGCTTGTGTTCAACACCCAGACGCTAGGGAGCCAGACACTGGGCCTGTTGCTCAAAGGGGGCTGTCCTAAACACTTGCCCTCTCTGATGTCTCAGGAGCTCACACATCCCAAGAGAGATGCTCCAAAGGGTCTGATTATTGGATGTTTGCTTGTGTCTGAGTTTTGCAGCCAGTTGTCCGAGGAAGGCCCTTGAGGCTTCTGCTAGGGGTTTTGAGAAAGGGATGCAGTTTGCCTGAATCTGACTGGGCTAAGGATAGAAGGCAGGCTTTCATCTTCTGTCACTCTGAGGGAAGAGGGAACTTCTTCTACTCTCCTCCCAAACACTAGTGGCCTTGTACCTCCTGCTTATGTGGGCCAGGTGTCTGACTGTCAGGGAGGAGGGAGGTGAGGTGAGGAGAGCATCTGACCCTCCAGTGGAGCTGGCCTCAGCGCCTCAAGCTGGCTCTTCTACTCGGCTTGCCCCATCCCTCCTTAAGTGTGGTGGTTCCTGAATGCTTCTCAGTGTGGCCAGGTGCACGCAGTTCTGGGTGGTGGGTACAATGTATTGAGCTCTTATAAGAGAACTCTGTAGTTTAGTAGTCTATCCTCCGATGGTCTGTATAGGGTCTGGACATTGCACCATGTGTAGTGAGGGAGTATTGTTGTTCAGGCTTGTGGGGCATCGCTGGGTGTCATCTCATGGAGTTGGGGGAATCTCTGGTGGCCATGTGGTCACCATGTGGGGTGTCTGGAAACATTTATGAAGCATACAACCTGCCTGCCCTTCTCCCTGGATATACTCACATCTGATAGCCACGCCCAGCTATGACTGTCATGGTGATGGCTTTCCCAGAAGTCTAAGGCTTTCTTCTTGGCTCCAGGCAGCCTCTTTGTTTTTTCATAATCTTTGGCTTAATGCTGCTGATTTCATGGTACAGGGACTTGGAGGTCATGTCAGGTCATTGGTGTTTCCTCAGTGACCTGTCTGCCCAGGCCACTCGCTCACTCCACCATTTTGGCACTATGGGTCCTTGGGCCTTTCATTAGTCTTTCGGTCCTTAGCAGGGCCAGCTGGCATCTGTTCAGGAAGAAGAGTCTCGGATACCTCTCAAGCCTGTTCATTGCCATGTCGGTTACACTGGAGGTCCCAGGAGAGGCAGCAGTATTGGGAGGCAGGCTCTGGGGCTAGCTTTCAGGCTACTGTGGCCTCTACCCTCTCCACTGGTCCCTGGTTATGCATAACAGCTAAACCTATTCTCAACTGGGGGTCCTTTGTGTAGGATGAGGCAGGTAACAAAGAGACATGAGAGCTCTGGCAGTGGCGTCTGGCCTCCACATATCCTAAGGCACGGCATCCATCAGGCTAAAACAGATAAGGGTCAAGTGACTTGCCCTGAGTTCCCCGCTGTATCCTAGTCTTCATAGAACCTCAGCTGCAGCCACACCCAGTCCTGGAGCACTCTGCACCTGGCTCTGCCTTGCTGTGTCCTTCCTCACCGTCTTCTTTGCCTTGGCCCTCTCTGCTCAGCAGCTGATCACTGGCACTGGCTTGGCTGGAGGCAGTATGGATGAAGGCTGAGAGCCCGTCTCACGTGCCCCAAATATGTGGCATAAACTCAGCTTCTGGTGAGAGATGAAGTCTAGCCTGGTCCTTACAAACTGACTTTCGATTCCTATCTGCTGTATAGACTTTGATGGTGACTGGAGACATCTACCCAAAGGGACCCATGGACTCTGGAAGCCCAGCCAGGCCTTATCTGTACCTTGGAGAATGCAGCCTTGTAGGTTCTGGGCAGGCCCTGTTTATCCGGAAGCAGAGGGAAAAAAATCTCACCCAACTGGTTTGCCTGGCCCCTGGTCCTGGGCTGTGCCTGGACGGGCATGCACCCAGCAGCCCTCTCTGCCTTCTGGGAGTGTGAGGCACTGGGTCCCTATAGCAGCAAAGTGCTCAGTGGTGCTTGTCTGGCCGGTGTTTTGCTTTTGTATAAGGACTTTTATAAACATGGAGAGGAGGTTCCTGCCAGGCAAGTCAAGTGCTCCTCAGGGATGGATCTGGTGTTTTCAGCTAGAGCCTCCTGCTGTGTGAATGAGGGTCCCCTGTTGGACAAATGTGCTTTGCAATGTTCCTAGTGCTATTGGAGTTAATCCCTTCCAGCTTGCACAGGACGGATACCAGGGGACTTGGTCCTCTAAGCAGAAGCTGTTGAGATGCTGGTGGGGATCCAGTGAAGGGCACAATTGCTGGCTGGACATCTGGGGGTGGGAAGCTACTCAGGAATTGAGTTCAGGTAGGAGAGGCCTGATGGAAAAGGTCACTGGCAGGCCATACCTGATCCTGAAACTACCTGAAGACTGCTGCGACAGGAAAAGCAGTCCTCCAAGGTTTGGGGGAGGAGAGTGCCACTCTCCTGTGTGCCGGGAGCCATCTAAGAAAGCCAGGCGTATTGATTCCCTTCCAAAGGCGTGGAGTTCAATATCTCATCCCATGCTTTGATGGAAGGCTGAAGTGCCAGTTGATGGGGCTTGGTGTGGACACCCCACATACTGGACAGGGGGGGTGGGTGAGGGAGCTGGGTGTCCTGACCCTTTTTAAGATGTGGTGTCACTTGTGTATCAGATTCAATGACTCCTACAAGTAGGTCCTGATCCAGATATACAGGCTAAGCTGCCCGGACTCATAAGTGCACATACATGCACAGAGATCCCAGTTTCCTTGTCTGTCACAGGGTGACAGTGGCACCTGTCTTGTGGATGTGTGAGGGGTACAGCAACACAATGGGCTTAGGAATGAGCTTGTAGGCAGCTGCCTTTGCAGTGACCACCATACCTTCTCTAGCTAGGCTCCAGGGGTTGTTGACCCAGGGGCTCTGGTGTGAGTTTACTGGCTGGGGGCAAGAAGCTCCTGGAGACTCTTGTGTGGAAGCAGAGCCTATATCCCTGGCTGCACAGGGCAGGTTTCTTCTGTTCTGGCCCATGCTGCTGCCTGGAGCCCCTCTGCAAGAGCTGACCATCTAAGTTTCCTCTGTATGAAAAAACATTGGATGGGCCGAGCGGAGGGCCAGCAAGGACTGGAAAGGGTTGGTATGAGTGCTGGTTCTTTTCTAACCTCCGGTCCTACCTTCCTCCTCTGGCTACTGTGTCTACTACATGCCTTTCTCCAAATTCTCAACTGGATATGGGCTAGCGAGTTAGCTAGAATCCTGGAAACATCTCTGAGTCACAGGTCCCAAATTAGCATGTCATAATCACACAGGCATGCTCCAGGAAAGAAGGGACAGGGATTAGAAACAGATCATTTGGTGGGAACCCAGATCTTCTATACTGTTATCTAGGAAGGCTTCCTGGAGAAGGTGACATGAGCTGAAATCGAAACGGAGATTGTGGGAGGCAGTTCCTCCTGGAAACAGGAGTGCTTGCAATACAGGACTCAGAGCAGTGAACAGGTTCGGTCATTTGTGCCTAAACAAGCTGGGGGAGGCCGGGCACTGTGTGGTGCTGACTCCTTAGACAAGAGGGTGCTACCTCTTCCTGCCCCACAATACGAACTCCACAGTGGCCTTGGTGGGCTATATTAAAAATGAGAAAGTACCCGAGGCCTGGCTTACAGTGGCGCTAGGAGAAAGCTCAGAGCCCTGGTACCACAAGCTAAAGGTGAGGGGCGTTCAATATGACATTGGTGGGGCCAGTACTGTGGGAGACAGAGTGAAAGAAGACCTGTTGTAGCTGACGAGGCTTTATTCAGAGCCTCGGGGGGGGGGGGGATGCAGTGGAGGGGAGGGGTGACAAGAATGACATCATGGAAGCAGGAAGAGGGTCCAGGAGAAAATAGGTTGACTACCCTTGGGGACAGAAAGCCACATAGGATCAGAGAGGGGGCCTCAGAGCTGACAGCAATGGGTTGGGGCTTTGCCTACCATGCACCACAGCACTATATAAAGACAGGGGTACTGGGTTGACGGGTGCCAGGTTCTGCCTGGGGACTGGCCGAGAGATGTACAGCATATCTACTCTGGTTAATGGTGCCTCTTTTTTGTTTTCCTACGTGCCTGGGCAGAGGCGCAGGGTTGCCAGGTAGCCAGCACAATGCTTGGGTGCTGTGTAGACTGAAAGTTATGACACTTCCCTACAAAGAAGATGGGATACCATCCCAGGACCCAGCCCCTAGGCATCTACTGAGACATCACAGGCCTCAAACATAGAGCATGTAGGCCCCAACCTTGAGTGGCCAGAATGTTGGACTGAAAGCTTTAAAGCTTTGCCAGGGAGTAGAACACACCCATGCCTTGGGTGGTCCCTGTTGCTGAGCTGTCAGCCTCCCTAGAGTCAGTCTGTCCTGTGGCCATGGTAACAAACTGCCACAAAGTAGGGCCTACAAACATGTCCTTTAGAGTCAGAGGTCTGAAAGCTAAGCCCAGCTAGACTCCCTCAGGAAGCTGGAGAGGGTAACCAACTCTCTCAAGCTCCTTTCAGGTGCTCCTGGCTACAGCAACATCCCTCTAGGCTACCTCCATAATCTTGGAGCTTCCTCTTCCTCAGTGTGATATTGTGGGCTGCCTTTCTGACAAGGACCCATAAAGACTTTGGGGGCCCATCTTGTAGTTCAGAGTAGTCATCTCGGAAATATCTGTGGAAGTATGTAATAGACACTGACGTGATCACGTTCCAGAGGTCTAAGTCTACAGGGGTACTACTCACCTCTCAGTCATTCTCCTGAAAAATATTTTTTTTTATTTTCCTGATGTAATTTGGGCTCACTCCCTCTGTCTGCTAACCTAAATCTAGTCTGGAAGCTTCTAGTCTCCGTACAATCTAATCTAGGCCTAGAATGTTTTCAGCCTCTGAGACTTACTGCTAAATAAGCTCGCCCTTTCTAGTTCTTTCTGAGCTCTGGCTGGCTGCTCAATTCAGCTGTTCTGGCTCAAACTCCTCTCTAAGCTGACTGACTCAATCCGGCTTCTCTTAGCTTCTCACTGAATTGTCCTGCTTGGCTTCAAACTAACTCTAGCAATCTGTTCTAATCTCCTGGCTCCTTTTCATTCTCTGGCTCTTCTGTCTTCACCTGTGTCTAGCTTGTTCTCTTTAGCCTGTCTCTGTAAAACCCTCCAGGTAAAACTGCCTCTGAATTCCATGACCTGACTGAATAGAACTGACCAGAACTCAGAGATCTGCATTCCTCTGTCTCCAGAGTGTTGGGATTAGAGGAGTGTACCACCACTCCTGGACCGAAGGTGGTTTGTTTATTTGTTTGTTTGTGCCTAAAACTTGCTCTGTATCAGGCTAGCTTTTGAACTCAGAGATCTGCTTGCCTCTGTCTCTTGGGATTAAAGGCCTGTCTGTACTCTGGCTAGATCACGCTAGATTACACAGATCTAGAAGGTCTTTGGATGCGATCCTTTGCCAGAGCAGCCATGTTCTGAATTAAAATTCCTCTACCTTCCACTCAGCCAACATTCCTAGCATATTGTTCATTAGATTACCTGCACACACTGTCTGTGCCAGCCTCTCATGTAGCAGAGGGGAGACAGCTTCAAGGATAAGACTGGTCCAGGGTCCACAAAGGCAGCAGGAACCACTGCCTCTTTGCCCCCACAACGTCAGCCTCATTGTGCAGTAGCATCTGCAAAGGGCTATTGTAATGTGGAGGTCTGTCCTATGAGGGAAGAAACTGTTGTTCCAGAAAGATCCATCTATGAAGACAATGAGACAGCCAGTTTGAGGAACATGAGGGCCCCTGTCACCTTCCTGCTTCATGATATTCATTTCTCCTGGGAAAGCAGATATTGATTGGGAGCCAGTCTATTGCAGGGGCTAGTGCACTGTGCTGGCTGAGTGGCCACGAGAACATGCCTCTAGACCCCAAGTGCACTGTGCACCGCCCCCCAACACCGCAGAGTCTCCCCCATCCAGCCCCTTTGAACAGCATCCCTTAGTGGAACACACCAAACCAGCTCTCTTTCTTCTAGCCCTTCTGCTCCCCCATGAGCTGTCAGCTGACTTCTGCATTGCTTTCAGGGAATTCAGGTCCTCTGGGAAGGTTGTAATTATTTTGTTCCAGAAGGAAACTAAGGCCTATAATTCCAGGCCTTCCACAGGGGCTCAGACCTTCCCACCCACTGGCTCCCAGTGTCCTGTTCTTGCCACTGCCACTGGGTATCATGTTGGGAGCCTGCAGGCAGGCAGGCAGGCAGGCAGACGAGACAGTTTGGGGGAAGTAAGTGGGAATACCAGGTATTAAAGTGTCTGGGGGCAGCATGGACCCTGTACAAAGCCTTTGGATGCCTCTACCTGTCTGAACCTTTTGGAGCAAATACTGCCTGTTTTCTAGTGAGAGGTTATGGTCTCAAAACACCCTCATCTCTGGGGTCCCTGACCCCACCTTCTTTGGGTTTCATCTGATAGAGCCCCTCCTCGGACTATTCATCAAGAAGTCACTCTCTTTGCTCACTTTGCGGGTGATTTGAAACTGCCACATAAGCTGCTCCCTGTAGAGAATACTTGCGTTCTCCATCACTTGATGGTGGTCTCAAGGCTCACCTCGTCCCTGGTGAGCTGACCGTGTCATCCATTCCCAGCTGTGTGTATTCTCCTCCCCCGGTCTCAGTGTTTATTCAGTGCGTCCTGGATGAACAACTCCATCCCAAACAGTGTTTTAACTGTACAGTGCTCCTTAGCGTGCCCCATGCCTTCCTCTGCTGCTTGGATTGCCCACCCTCAGCCACTTGTCCCAATCAGCCCCAGACCTTCAGTGACCACAGCATCTGGTGGCATCCCTGCTTCATGCCACACCCACCATCTCACTCTGGCAATGTGTGTTTTCTGCCCGAGCCTGAGGCCCTCTCAGGTCCTGAGAGCCCAGGCCTGGGACCAGACAGCTCCATGCTCCAGCTTGCTCTTGTTCCTGAGCTGTCTATTGCTTCTGGTGCTAACATTGGGAATTACTTTTTCTTTTCCTTTTCTTTTCTCTTCTCTTCTTTATAGCAAAGCTTAATGGTATTATAATAACACAATTATTAATTATATATATATGCAAAACTGAATTGTTTTGAATAATGTATGTTATACAAATGATTTTTTAACATTTTAAAATTTTTATGCATATGAATATACTGTAGCTGTGCAAATGGTTGTGAGCCATCATGTGGTTGCTGGGAACTGAACTCCGGCCCCACTCTGGTCCTACTCGATTCTGCTCAAAGATTTATTTATTACTATATGTAAGTATACTGTAGCTGTCTTCAGACACACCAAAAGAGGACATCAGATCTCATTACCGATGGTTGTGAGGCACCATGTGGTTGCTGTGATTTGAACTCAAGACCTTTGGAAGAGCAGTCAGTGCTCTTAACCGCTGAGCCATCTCTCTATCCCATACATATGATTTTTTTTTTTACTTCATTACAGTATAATATAATAGTTTGGGGATATAAGACCACTAATACCCTCCACCAGGAGGGCTGGCCACCAAGGTTGTCCCAGTGAAAGATAACACAACAGTCTAGGGGCTCAACATTCCTGTGTTTCAAAGGCCTTGAGGACATTTCCTCTCTGAGTCAAGTTGTGATGCAAACGTGATAATACAGGTTTATTTCATTTGCATTCATTACTGGATTTTAAAAACTGAGCTGTGTTTTATAATGCTGTACGAATTTCTGCGGTTCCCCTGCTTGGCATCCCTTCTGGTCCCTCTGGACTTCTAGAGTCAGCATCCTAATCTAGGATGCTTATCTCACCGGTTTTAGCACAAGCAGGCTCATGCACACCAACCTCGGAAGGGGTTAAACAGCAACTACTTCCAGGTTGCTCCTGTCCCTTTGGAGGGGAGCCGAAGGGTGAGCCCTCCCTCTAGCTGTCTTAGTTCCTGAGAAGGCTGGGTCTTTGCAGAGAGGTGCCCCCAAGCTGCAAGGTGGGATGTGCTGGGTTAGATGAGCCTGATCCTTGGGGAATGTGGGTTTCTGGAGAGGCCTGGTGTTCTAGCCTGTCAGCAACCCAGAGCAGCTAAGCTTGCCCTGCAGTGCTGGTAAGGGGCCAACTCCCTGAGAGTGGGAGAGGAAGGGCTTCTTTGAAGGCCCCAGTCGTAGGACAAAGGGAGACTCAGGCCAGGAGCCCTTGAGCTCCTCTCAAAGCTTGTTCTTTTCCCCAGAGAAGGTCTCGACAGGATGGTTAAGGACGGTTAAGGGCGTTTCCAGAGGTCAGGCCATGGTGGCTAAAGAGACTTAGCTTTAATTGTTTCCCAGGGCTGAGTTGGTTTTTTTTTTTTTTTTTTTTTGGTGTGTTTTTTTTTCTCTTTCAAACCTTAAAGCACTCATTAGAATGGACAGGAGAAGTGGTTTTCAGTTGTGTTCTCCCTCCCTCCACTCCCCAACCCCACCCCACCCCACTCCTGCACAAGGGTGCACTCTCTCACACACACACACACATACACACACATGCACACACATATACACACACACACACACACTCTGCTGCAGGTACACCTGTTACATCCGCACAGAGCCTAGCCAGACCTTAGAGACACCCCAAGGCCATTCAGAGATCTGGAAGTCCCTCCATACAGTAGCTATCTCTCAGATGTATTCCAGCCTGGATGTAGATCATCAGCCTGTAGGGCTGGGGTGGGCTAGAATGCTGGGCACCTAGAAGATTGTGTGCTATAATCTATAGGTCAGCTGTACTTTGCTGCTAGGGTGATGGGTGAGGCTCTTTGCCCCAGAACCTGTTTGCATGTGGCTTTCTAACATGTGCATCTTGATGAATTGAGTTCCTCCTTTGGTTCTCAAGGGACTTCAGGGGTCCCTCTTGGTTCTGTAGATGGCTGACCTGCCGCAATTGCTCACTGTCTATGTGAAATCGTGCACAGTCATGCTGCACATACATGTGCACACGCAGAGGGTCCCCTTTATGCCGTCTGCATCGGGATCACACGTAGCTGCCACACCCATCCAGGTGCTGGGATTTTACGTGCTGAGGTGTCTCTCCAGCTCCTGATTTACAGAATCTCTCTCTCTCTCTCTCTCTCTCTCTCTCTCTCTCTCTCTCTCTCGGGTTAAGCGTTCCTTAGAGTTGTTTCCTAGACAGAGATTTTGTGTTCTCTGAACATTCCTCCCCGTCAACACATACAGACTTAGCTTGCTGGGAATGAGATTTGAGGTTTGCGGGAATAAATGGACCCTGGCGTGCAGATCACACAGGAATCTGCTTTCTGAAGCTGGCTGTGTCCTTACTTCCTGTCTGATTCACTTTTTATAGTCCTGCTACTTAACTATCTGCAGCTCCGAGGAGATGGTCTTTAGTGCTTCAGCCACGTTAGGCATCCATTTTATCTGAAGACTGCTGAGTTGACACATTTCTCCAAAACACCTCAGCTTAGTACAGTGCTTACAGGTATCTGTGCTCACTGAGCTAGGCACAGTGGCTAGGCTTGGAGCTGTAGAAAGGCTCTATAAGCCAGACGCCTGGGGCTGATACCACACCCCTAATCCATCTATCCAGACATATACATACTCATCACCATCACCATCACCATCGATTTTCAGGTCTGCTCTCCCTTACCCTGGGGGTAGAGGATGTGTCCTGGTGACTGAGGGACTAAGGATTTTCCTGTACAGTGAGCTCATTATTAGAACAGCAAACTTTCCTTGCAGACATCCTAGTGTTTGGCCCTCCTACTGGACTGGGCTGACCCTGTGCTCCAAAGCCTCCCACCATCTAAGATCCTCTACCGTCCTCTGGCATGGCTGAGCCACGGGCGGCAGAACTTGTGGGAACGAGGGAAGTATGGTTCACTGGCCTGGTGAGAGCTGGTGAGGGTGCAGAACAGCCTCTGGGGTCTCTGCAAAGCCATAGTGCCCAAAGGAGAAGGCTGAAGGGACACTGGTACAAACTCAGTAAGGCTCTGTCCTGATACTTGAACCCTCTAGGGTTCTGTTCCTTATAACTGACCCCTTGGTAACCTCTTATCCTTTCTTCTTCTCCCAAGGTCACCGACAATGAGGGTGCAGCTGCTGTCCTGGAACTTCTGACTTCTGTCCCAGGGACCCACGTGTCTCTGGCTGGCTGTGTGCAGAAACATGCTGGGCACAGTGGCTGGCCTGCCTCCAGAGGAGCAGGTGTGCATGAGGAGGGACCCAGCTTAGGGCACCTGGCTCCTCTCGGCTGAATGTATCTGTTCAGGCTTCAGCGTTCCTAGCCGAGAAGTGTCCTGGAGCTTGGTGACATGTTTGCTGCTTTGTGTGCTAGAGGCTGCAAAGCTTAGGCATCCGCAAACAGAAACAGGGCTTTCTGCCCAGCCTGTGAAACTCCTGGTGTGGGTGCTGGGCCTAGCTACAGGGCATCCTCCTGTGCCTGGCCTCCGTTATTCAGCACGAGCTGCCCTATAGGCTTTGAGGAAACCAAATTGCACGTACTGGGTTCTCCTCCAGCCCTTGGGTATAGGGTCTCTGTGCACTTGAGCCAGGAACCTAGTCGCATCTCTTCCACATTCCACTCAAAGCATGGGTCCCTGGCTCCCAGCCCCAGCCTGCAAGGCCGCCTTGGTCTGAGATGCTGCTATGTCACCAGGACTGGGAAGGGGAGAAGGAAGGCAGAAGTGAAAACAGACCCCAGGTTAGGAGATACCGTCTCTGCCCTGTGAGGCCACATTCCTTTCCCCTCTGTCACTTCCGAGACCAAAAAGAAAACAGAAAGAAAAGAAAACTGTCTCTGCTCCTTTGTCTAAGCATGGAAAGAAATAAACAGGAGTCCGTGTTGAGGCTCTTGCCTGAATAGTTCAAAGCTGCACCTGCCTGACCTGTAGAGAGGTGACAATCCTCTAATGGGGTGGAGAAGGGCCCTGGCCCTCCCTGTCAAGGTGGCACTGTGCCAGTGGTATTGCTCACTCAGGGTCACCTGACAGGATACAAGTCTGAAGCTAGGCCACTCTTTGCTCTAGGCAGTAGTTTCAGTCTCCTGCCTCAGGGCTTACTCTGGTTTTCCAGTCTACCCTAAACCCCTCACTCAGGCAGAGGCTCAGACCTGAACAGTTTGTTTCCTCCAATGGAGCCTCCTGTGTCTGTTTTCTCCCATGGCTCAATTAGAGCTAAGGGATGGATGCCCTGATGGTGGTAGTGGCTTTTCTTGTTCCTGATTTTGATGGAAAATACTCTTGGGTTTTGAGGGTGCCATAGCCCTCAGGAGGAACCTGTGGGCAATACGAGAGCCTTGGTGCCTCTGAGGCTTCTCCAGGCTCAGGAAGGAGGGGTTTGGTGTGGATCCATCACTGACTAGCCCAGCGGCTGCTCTAATGGTGTCCTGTGGACCTGGATCTGAGATTTGGAGGTGGTGGGATGTTCTCCCAACTTTTTATTTTTTTGAGACAGGGTTTCTCTGTGTAATAGCCCTGGCTGTCCTGGAACTCTTTTTGTAGACCAAGCTGGCCTTGGATTCGCAGAGATCCGGCTCCCTCGGCCTCCCCAGTGTTCTGGGATTAAACGTTTGCACTACCACACCCTGCTTCTCTCAACTTTTTGTAGCAGCAAAGCCTTCTTCACATTGAAGCTTTCCAGGAAGATGTGACATCAGACAGTGTCTGCACGTCCCTAAACACATACCATCTCTCCATTTTCAGGGTCTCTCCCAACCACCCTGGAGGCCCTTGTGTCAGGAGGGATGTGTCTTGGTGAATGGAAGCTCTGGGCACCCTTGTGCCTGCTGTCAGCTCATGGCTAGAGCAACAGATGCCCCTCCCCGCAGTACCCCAGTGTCTGGCCCTGAGAACCTTTGAAGATACACAGGTGGAAGTAGGAACCTTGGATGAGAGGGGGCTTTGGAGAAGTAAGAACATCCAGCCTTGCCTTTGTGCCCCCAACACCCCTGTTCTGGGGGCTGGGAGAGGAAGATGGAGGAGCCACTCAGAACCGTTTCCTGGGTGTGTCCTCCCCTACCTCTGTCCTTCAATCAGGCAAGACTGAGTTTTGGCCCTGGAGTCACAGAGTGGTTATCTTCTGCCAGGGCCTGAGTTGCTGCCCTGCCTTTCAGGGGCTCCCCAGGAAAGACTGAGCTAGGGGAGTTTATGCTTTTAATCGGCTTGAGCCAAGTGGACCCTGCCACCTGCGGCCTGGGACAGAGCTTTCCATCTTCAGGAGGCCTGCTCTGCTGGGCAGAAGGGTAGAGATGTATCTTATTCTGAAACAAACAGAACCTAGTAGACTGGACTTCTGGGCTTTGCCTGCGGGATGCATTATGTATCTTCAAGAGCATTGGGCCAGGGCCAGAGGGGATAGGCAGAGGCAGAAGGATCTTATAGTGAGGTCCTAGCCATCTAGGGCTACATACATAGTGAAATCTTGTCTCCAAATAAATAAATAGGCCAGCAAAGGCCACTGGCACTTGTCCCAGGCTTTATTGAAGACTGAAGGAGCAGGCCAGCATGATGTGTGAGCTCTGTACCCTGCTGACCCCCAGCAGCAGCTCAGAGTGGGCTGGCCCTGCCCTCTGCCCATAACTATTCACGCCACCCACATTGCTGAACCATGGGCCTACCTGAGGCCAGTAGAGCCTGAGGAAGGAAAGACCAGTTTCTTCACCAAAGAAGAAATGAGCTCCCTACGCATTCTGGCTCCAGGCCTCCTGTTTTAGCCCACACTGTTGAGAAGGCACCGTTCTGGGGCTCAGTGTCTCTCCCAGGAGAGCTTAGTCCCAGAAGCACCTTCCACTGGGCAGCTCTCGGCCACATACCACTTTTAGTAGTGCAGAGCTTCTGACAGGACTTTAGGCCAGTGACGGTGACATGGACTGGTGTCTGTGAAAACGTGAGTTCTACATCAGAGCCGTGTGAACGGAACTCTCAGAACCTTGGTTCTGGGTCTCAGATGTTGTCCGCCCACATGCACAGAAGGCTCTGTAAGCAAGCAAGCTGTCTACTGGGTCTCCGAGTGGTCAGCCTCGGGCATCTTATGCTAGAGAACTGAGGCTGCAGTGACAAATTGTTCTCCAGGGGTTGGCGGGGAGGGGAGTCTCCAAGAATACTTCACCCTGTGTAGTTGTCAAGGGACCTATGCCTGACCGTGAAAGGTGACGTCCTGGTGTCAGGGTTATTGCTATCATGCAACACCATGGCCAAAAGCAAGTTGGGGAGGAAAGGATTTATTTGGCTTACACCTCCACATCTCCACATCTCCACACGTAGTCCTGAAGGAAGTCAGGGCAGGAACTCAGAACAGGACAGGAACATGGAGGCAGGAGCTGATGTAGAGAGGAGGTGCTGCTTAATGGCTTGCTCCCTCTGGATTGCTCAGCCTTCTTATTTATTTTTATTATATTTTTAAATTATCTAAACTTTAAAGTATTTAACTTTAAATATATTTTGATCATATTCTTCCCCTCTCCCCATGTTCTTCCAGATCCTCTCCCCATCCTTACACACCCAACTTTCTAAAAAAAAGAAAAACTCAATACAACAAAACCAAGAAAACAGACCCCCCCCCAAATATGTAATCAAAAGCACAAAAAGCTGTGGATACAACCATTGTACGCTGGTCAACTACTGAACACGGGCCTGACCTGGATTGGTTGATATATACCCAGTGTCATTCCATCGGAGAAAACTGACCTTCCTTCTTCCAGCAGGTCTGAATGACAGTTCAGTTGTTAACCTTTACCCTAGTGGCTAGGATTTCATTCATTTGCTTTCTTAAAAAATAAAATATAAGATAAAAATGATCACATTGATGTTGGACAAGATAAACTAGCAAAAGGAAAAGAGCCCAAGAGGAGGCACAAGAATCAGAGACCTACTGCACTACTGCATTCTGGAATCCTGTAAAATTACAGTGGGAGCTATAACATGAGCACAGAGGTCCTGGCACAGGCCCTGTGCAGCTGCTTCACTCTCGGACTTCATATGAGCTTTGCTCCCGTTGATTTAGAGGGACTTGATGTCTCGGCCTTCTATCACTCCTGGCTCTGACCCCACTTGCCTCCTCTTCCGTGGGGTTGCCTGAGCTCTGAGGGGAGGGACTTCATCCATCCTGCTTTCTTATAGCATCCAGGACCATGAATGGGCACCACCACAATGGGACTCCCATGCCAATCACTAGGAAACTGTCCTACAGGCTTGCCCACAGCCCAATCTTAGGGAGGGATTTTCTTGAGACTCCCTCCTCCCCAATGACTCTAGCTGGTGACAGGTTGACAGCACAGGTGTGAAGCGCAACCTTTGTGGACATCTGTACATCTAACACTCCAGAGCACTGGGGAGCCCTGTCACTAAAACAAAAGGGACTCTTGCATACCTGACACTTCCCAGACTTCAAGACCATGAAAGTTCCTGTCATGTCTCTTGGTAGCACTCCCTAGAGAGGCCAAGGAGTTACTGGGTATTCAAACTGTTGGCTGGGTCAGTTTCTTCTGCTGTCTAGTCCCTCGATCACTCATGCAATATGATCCTGCTCAGTTGCTTGCTCTAAGTTGCTTGCCCATGTAGGGCCAGTGCCCTCTCTGGCTTGTTGATGGGCTCAGAGGCCCAAGGCACCAAAGCTTTGAGTCAGTCCCTGAAGTCTGTCTTACCTGTCATCCACTCCCAGCCTGGGGACAGCACCTGTCCTGAGTTATGATAGGGCATAGATGATGCTTTAGATGTAATGAGAAGTGAAGTTAGCTTTAAGTCCCTCGATCACTGCCTTTTAAAGAAATACATTAGCTGGGCAGTGGTGGTGCACACCTTTAATCTCAGCACCTGGGAAGCAGAAGGATGTGAATCTCCCAAGTTCAGGGCTAGCCTGGTCTACAGAGTGAGTTCTAGGACAGCCAGGGCTACACCAAGAAACTCTGTCTCAGAAAACAAAACAAAAACAAAAAAGCACATTAGCCATTCTTTCTTCTCAGTCTGATTTCATGGTATAGCACACTGGAGGCTGGGCTGGGAAATGGGGGTAAAAGACCCTACCTTACTCCTGGGCTGACACCAAAGGACAGGTTCCCAGAAGGTGATGCCTGACTCTTCTCAGCAACTCTCGGGGTTCCCTTCTCAGCAATCCTCCCTGTCCTGGTGAGTTACCTTGGAGGAACCCTCTCACAAGGGCTTATTCCCCACAAGGAGGCCTGGAGCACTTCAGACAGCAGGCCTCTGTCTACTCAGTGGTGGGGAGGCCACTCGTGGGGCTGCCCTGAGTGCCATGCTCTGCTCTGGCTTCAGATGAGAGACCTACTATAGCCTCTGTGTCCCCTTGCTAACACTTCCATATAATTAATACACAGAAGGGCTACCCAAGGTTAGCTCCCAGGATAGTCCCTGTCTGGGAGCAAGGAGCTCCCAAGGAGGTGACAAGAACAAACAGCTGGACCCCAGGCACTAGTAGAAGTATGGGGAATGTGTCCAGTGTGAATTTGGAGACATTCGACGGAGAAAGCTGGTGCTGAGCCCCTTCCCACTCCCATGGACTCCAGCAGGCAAGAGCTGGTTCACTTAGAACAAAACAGAGTACTACCAGAGAAGCTCCGACGCCTTCCCCTTCAAAGGCATGTGTGTATGTAGGAGGCTGCCGGAGTTGGGAGCTAGCCAGGTTGGGTGCTGGTGTGATTCCTTCTCGGCATAGTTATACTCTAAGAACAGGCTCTATTCCACTGATTAGCCATCCAGCATCCTTCATGTGAGCAGCGGTGACATGACAACCAGCTCTTTCTCCATTATCCTTTCTTCATCAGGGCTGACCATCAGTTGCCATGTGCTGAGGCCAGCTGTCACTGTTCTGATACTGAACAGCCTGGATGGGGAACAACATGAAGGATCTGTGGGCAGAGGCCTCAAGAAATAGAGTCCCAAGCATGCACAAGGAACTCTTTTCTGTCACTTGCCTCCCCAACCCCAATCCCTGCCTAAACTCCTCCTCCTCCTCCTCCTCCTCCCCACCCCCACCAAGCTTCTACTCCCCATGCATCTCTAGGATGCAGCCAGGAAATGCCCTTTACTGCTTGCTCAGACTGCCCTGGAGGCTGTGGGTTGCTGGGACTGTGGCCTAGCAATGTGGGACAGAATGAAGCTGGGCAGAGGCCTGGAGAGCAGAACTGTTGACCCCAGGACAGATCTGGTTTGGCCCTGCACTCCTGGGGCCACCTTAGCTACTTCTGTGTGCTCTTGCCTCTGGCCTCGAAGTGTGGGTCTCTCTCATGGCTAAGGAGGAGCTGGGAAGAGACAATGACAGAGTCATCCCTGTGGGCTGGACCCATGGTCACAACATGGGTCCCACATCAAGCCTGGAGCCCTGTACTACAAGGGCATAGTCCCCCAACTAGTTCCTGGTCTCTGTCCACTGAGCAGAAGGCCCCAAGGCTGGATACTTTCAGATGCAGCCTGGTGGTGCCACACCCTCGTGTGATCTCTGCAGGGCCTCTTTTACTCTGAGGTAACCACTGTTGGTGGTAAAGAATTAGTAAAAGAAGATAAAAGTATATGGGCTCCTCCCATATGTGCTTCTGCTCTTCTTCCCAGAGAGTCTTTCTGGCATTCACAGATGTTTGCTCTTCAGACTTGGCTTCCTGCCATCAAGAAGCTCTGCCTGGCTCTCCCTTCCATGTTCCCTGTGTCTCCCCATGTCCTGAGATTCCCCCTGCATGCCCTAGGCTCCTCATAGTTGCCTGGTGTTTAGTGGCAACTTGTCCCTCTGGACACTGAAGAAGGAGCAATGGCCTGGATAGATTAACCCCCATGGGAGCTTCCCCTACCCTGACCCTCTCTGCCTGAAGGAGTGAGCCAGGAAGAGGAGAGGTGCACACAGCAGGGACACACACACACACACACACACACACACACACACACACAGAGGTAGGGATGGGCTGTCTGGATGGCTAGGTTGAGCCTGCCCCTGACTGAGAGTGGTCATCACCTGTTCAGGAAGGCTAAGCTGTTTTGTGCCCCAGAAACCTAAAGAAGCTTCCAGAGCTGACCAATGCCCAGCCAGAAGGAGGGGCTGTGGCTGGAGGGGGAGCTGCCCACAGGTCTGATCCAGGACTGACTTCCTCCTCCCACAGCTCTCTGTGGATTCAAGTAAGAGTCTGTGGCTCCTCCTGCTTCTCCTAGGACTATGGCTACTGCTGTCACCAGCCCAGGCTCTCTTCCTGTCTGCCCCCCCTCCGGAGGCGCCAACCAGCCTCTCCCCAGGCTGGTTTATTTTTAGCTCCTGCCCTGCCTGACACTGCCTTGGGTTTTGCACTGGGATCTACAGAAGCTCTTCCTAGGGTGGGCAAGCCCTGGTCACCGTAGGGCACTGGGAGGATTTCCTTCCTTGTGATTCTAGAAGGTGGCAGAAAGAGTGGCCACCTGGCCTTCCTGGCCAACGGAGAGATGGAGCCTAGGAATGGGGCCCTGTGAAGCCCACAGAAGAACAGGATCATTGTCCACAGCTAGAGGGGACTGTGGTGTCTGGGGAGCTGGAAGGCGTAGGTGGGAATTAGAAGTTGGGACCATAGAGGTCTGAGGCTGGACACTAGGACAGAGAGGTAGCTGCCCATAGAAGTAGGGTCATGTGGTGACTTGACTATAAAGGAGACATGTTAGCAAGGCACTTGGTGGTACTGATGGGGCAGTCACAGGTGGTAGGAAAGAGGAGGGGCTAGGACAGAGGGGCCTGGGATGTCCAGGGTTTCTGGAGCATAGGACTGGCTCCCCATGTCCCCAGATGACCTTGCAGAGGGTCCTATCCTTGCACAGGAGTGAGTTTGTGAGATGCACACACGCAGGGCCTATGAGTCATACAGCTCCCCTAGAAGGTCCCTGGGAAGCCACAGAGAGCATGCCCACCTTCTTCAGTCTTGCATGGAATGGGAAGACCAGAATCCAGCACGTGACACAGGCAGTGAGGACATTAGCCTGAGCAGACCCTGTCGAGTCTGAATCTTTCCTGCTACCCACTCACCACAGAGGCCCACCCTGACTGTTCATCTGAGGGGCTTGTTGAGAGGCTGGTACAATGGGTGGGTTTTATTTGTGTGTTCACAGACAGACACATACAACACGATAGCCTACTTGAGGACATCATCATATCCTACGATGGAAAAGCCACATCTTTAAACTGTGCTATCCCCGGAGCCTCATGACCTCTGACTTCTGCCTGAGGAGCCATCCTATCCTGGGCATCCATGCCCTGTGTCCCTGGAGTCCCGCCGTATGTGGTTTGCCCCTTCTTTCACTGAGTGTGTTACCAAGGTTTGTGTTGGCAGTATGCATTCCTGCTCCATCCTTTCTAAGGCTGAATAAGGTTCTGCCACATGGATGAGTCACGTTTTGCACTATTCTTGTTGTCTTGGGTTGTTGTTTTTCTGAAGCAATGGGAGTTGAACCCAGGGCCATGCACAAGCTGGGAAAGCCCTTTATCTGTGACCCACCTCCACAACACCCCATTTTCTGACCCAGTAGCACCTAGATCTTGCACCGCTGTGAGTAAAGCTACCGAGAACATGAGTGCTCTGGTTTCTGTGTGGACACGGGTTTGTATGTGGCCTCTGGGTCCTATGGGTCACAGATTGGGATCATTTTCAGGTAGGAGCCATAATGGTGACTTACAGTGACAGGTGAGACACACACAGACAGACACACACACAGACACACACAGAGACATACACACACAGACACACACACATACACACACACACATACACACACATACACACATACAGACACACACACACAGACACACACACACACACACAGACACACACACACACACAGACACACACACACACCAGCTCTGTTAAAAGAAGGAAGGACTGAGCTGTACTTTAGCTCCAAGACCACACCTGGGCTTCCTCTCTCCTGACCAAACTTGGAGGCATCCATCCCATGCCACCAGATTAGCTGCTAAGGGTGGTCCCTAGGGATGGTAATGCTAGTGGGATGCCCAGCCAGGTCCTCCAGATGTCCCTGCTACAGACAGGTGTTCAGAGTGCCTTAGCCCAAGGGATGAGGCAGGAGCCCACTTCACCCTGTCCTGGGCTCACACTAGTGAGAGCCATTGGTGTGGCTCATGGGAAGGAACTCCTGATTCAGAGTCAGTGCCTCCTTTGCGCTAAGCCTCCTCCTGTGCCTGGAGCGTTGGGTCTGTCCACATACTCCCAGCCTTTGCAGTGAATCTGAAGCTGGCAGCGTCTGAGCACATGGCGGCTGCTGTGCTAAGCACAGTCCACACTGGCCCTGGTGTGTCTTCTCTTGCCTGTAATGTCATCACATGTGTTTTGAGTCCTGCAGAAGGTTGCACGGGGCCGTTCTCAGCCTGGCGACTGACTGGTCGTAAGTATTCTGTCTTCTATGCAGTTCCCTAGAGCGCCTGCTAACTGGCAGCATTCCTACAGACAACAAGCCTCTTCTTGGCTTGGCAGCACCCTCCTCACATATTGTACGTTTTCCTCTGAAATGTTTAATGTGCTGAAGTCTAGCTTCAATCAGATCAGTGCTAAAGCAGGCTAATCACTTAGCCTGATTGTTGAGCTGCGTTTGGTTCTGAGATTCTAAAATACGGGAGAAAACAAACCCTATCAGGCTACACATGCCCAGCCCTGCTGCACAGCTGAACTTTCACAGGATAATGTATTGCCCTCTCTGGGGCTTTGTGGTTGGATCAGTGTTTACTGGGAGTTGAAAAGCATTTTGCCCACCAGTGCAGGGTCTAGAATGTTGAACAGATGTTAATTATGTTATCAATGCCAAGACTGGAAATACCTTGCCTCTTCCCAGAGTTGAGCTTTTTGGTTTAATTACTGTGATTGCAGTGGCTGAAACTGGAGCACGTGTACACTCAGAATGGGAAACACTGATGCTAGGAAGTAATTTTAGATCCTCATGGCTGGGGATGGAGCACGCAGGTGTGTCAAAGAGCAGGGCTGCTGGCTGATGCTGGCACGTGCACATGGGGAAAGGTAGCGTGACGGCTCCTTCCACGCATGCCCACGGCTCCGCGCTATGCTTGGTTATCACTGGCAATGACTTCCCATCGGCAGAGGCCCTGTGGTTTCCAGCCCTACTCCTTGAATGGTGAGACAAAGGGCAACCCTGTTCTGGCAGGTGCAGGCCTGCAAGCCAATTGGTGGCAGAGTTGCTGGTCTGACCCACGGCCTCTTTCCCAGACTCCTGCATTGCTCCCAGGTAGTGTGGGTGGGTGGGTGCTTTGCCAGCCACTGGATCTTTTGATTTTGCAATTCATAGATTTAAAAAAGGGTAATAGACTTGACTTTTTAAAGAGTAGACTTTGATTACAGAAAGTTAACTCGTAGTTGGAGAGTCTCATGTATTTTCCATGGTTTCCCCTGCCCTTCACTTCTGGCAGTGGGATGACTTGTCCGGGTGTGTTGGTATGGGCACTGTGACTGAAAGACATCTCCACACCTTGTAAGAACAGACTTGGAGCTACATTCTATGGGTTTGGCCACAGTCACACTGCCAGGCCTCCCACTGCAGCATCATATAAAAGCCTTTGTCCGCAAATTTTGCAATCCACTGATTCAGATGAACAGACACACAAGGCCACAAAGGACTCCAGTTACAGTGACAAGTTTTCCAAAACATAGACAGCACAGGTTTGGGGAAACGCAATGCATGTGCTCTACCGGATACCAAAGTCCCACTGCAACAGAGCCATCCCTGTGGCTCAGGCTGGAGAGAGGGCAAGCAACATATAATTTACTCAAGACAGCTGTGAAGTGAGGTGAACACATCTTCTACGGGAAGCAAAGTCCCATGGCTGCTAATATTCTCAAGAGAAGGAAATGGTCGCTTGAGTCAGAAATCAGTGAACATAGAAAAGTTAGTTTTTCTTGTCCAAGTTCCTAGTTCTCATGAATGAAGTCTCTACTCCACAGACATATGGAAATATTGAGAATCAAGGAAAAGAATGCTAACAGGGATTTAAAAAAAAGAAATGTGTTTTAAAAATCAAACGTGTGGCTGGGTAGGGATGGCACACACCTTCAATCCCAGGACTCAGGAGACAGAGGCAGGTGGGTATTCCGAGTTCAAGGCCAGTGTGCTCTACAGAGGGAGTTCCAAGATAGCCAGGGTTACACAGAGAAACCCTGTCCCCAACCCCTGCCCCCATTTCAAAAAAGAAAAAAGAAAAGAAAAAGAAAGACAGAAAGAAAGAAGGAAAGCCCGCAAACACGCTGCTTTTAAAGCTGCATCTTCATTAGCAGCAGGCAGGCTTGTGACATCTGCACAGTGGCTGGGGACCTCACTCATCTGCCCTGAGAGAAAGCAGATTGCTCAGGAGAAGCTGATTAAGCTCTGTGGAAGGGGCGGGGGTGCGTGGGGTGTGATTAATACCTCCTAACACAGCAAGCGAGATGGTTACATCTCACTGTCTTCTTGTGAGTCAGAATCAGTGGCTAAGAGCTCAGGAGGGATTGACCCCAGAGACCCCAGGCATCCAGCAAGCAGCAAGGGTCACCGGTGGCCTCATGCTGAGGGCCTAAGAAGTCGGTTACAGGTGCACCACCATCATCAACATCATCACTATCTTCATCTTGACCACAATCATCAGAACCATCATTAACACCATCACCTTCATTATCTTCATCAGTATTCTCATCTTCAACACCTCCATTCTTCACCAGCACCACCACGTCCCCATCACCTCTATCATCCACACCATCATCACCTTCACCATCTTCATAGCACTTTCAACTTCACCACCACCACCATCATCATAACCATCACCTTTGCCACCATCATCTTCAACTCTACCACCATCATAACCATCACCAGGCCTCACCACCATCAGGACCATGACCTTCACACCTGCATCATTGTCATAGTCACTGTCGTTATTGTGGTCAAGCCAGGTAGATGAGGTGGGTAGGGCCTGGGGCTGGCTCCTGTTCATCAAGTCCCCCACCTAGGGAAGTGTGTATGCTGTGTGAATGGACATACAGACCCAGAGAGGGAAGACTGCTGCTTTAGAAAGGAAGTGAGACTTGAAAAGGAGTCTTGACAGGTGGTCCTGAGAGTCCTGCCTGCACTGGGCAGCCTTGTTCTTGGTGTTGTTTGAGAGTGTGAAGCTACCCAGGGCCTCCACTTTCTGCCTTCCCAGGGCTTCTGTTCTCTCCTACCCTGTCCATCCATCCTGCCTCTTCTTTTCATTTCTTTTTTAAAAGAGATTTGTTTATTTATTATATATGCAGTGTTCTGCATATATATATATATATATATATATATATATATATATATATATATGCCTGCAGGCCAGAAGAGGGCATCAGATCTCATTATGGATAGTTGTGAGTCACCATGTGGTTGCTGGGAATTGAACTCGGGACCTCTGGAAGAGCACTCAGTGCTCTCAACCTCTGAGCCATCTCTCCAGCTCCCCCATCCTGTCATGTCTACCCTTGTCGCTTAACCCCTTCCCTCCACGGAGCACATACACTCCCTGCTTCCTGCAGATCCTGGAACTTGGGGCCAGCCAGAGCCAGGAGTTGACAGCTAGTACAAGAAAGAAATAGAGTTGGGATTTTGCAGATAAAGGCCCCCCTTCCTGGTGACCATACTCCATCCACAACTCTTGGCTTAGGATGTCCTGGAGATAAGATATATCAAAGATTCCTCTAATGGGAAAGGCTGCGATTGCTGTACACCCACCGACTCCAGCCTTCCATGATTGTCATTCTGACCATTCCACTTGGCCCCAGTGTCCAGGCCTCCCAGGCTCCCTCCACCCCCATGCTCCACAGAGAGCCCCAATGGCAGGCCCTGACATGCTTTGGAAGCCATAGGAGATAGAGTGGGGCATCCTGTCTAGATTCCCAAATTTCTCTCTCATCTTCCTGGCCCTGCCTCTGCTCCATCAACATATGCACCCACACTCGAGGTTGCTCAGGGGGCAAAACTGAGAAAAGGGCTCTAGTCAGGACCCTTAAGAAGGCTATTGTTCCTCTCTGTGTGTACTGAGCCTCGTAGCTCTCCACTGTCATCCTGTTTCCTCTGAAAAAACCTGGCCTCTAGGGCTCATTTTCTACAGCTCCTCATTCTCATGGCATTTTTTTTTTATCTCCAGGAAAGCACATGTCTCATGAACAAAAGCACTCTGTGGGCATTGCAGACCTGAGAGGAGACAAGGAGTGTGAAAAGGGTACCCACACCACCTTTCTTCTCCTCCAGGTTCTAGCACAGGGGCCTACCTGGGTCCTTGAGTGAGCATCCCTTTCTTCATCTGGCACATCCTCTGGAGTCTAAGCTCCAGATAGGCACTGGGCTCATCCAGCACATGCCCCAGGCCTCCCGGGGCTCTCTGATGACATGGTGGTGACAGCGTTTCCTAGGGAACTGCAGCTAGCTGCCAGACCAACATGCCTGTGCCCCTTGGGGCTGTGGTGGGCGTAGGCTGGGATGCTCCAGAGGGAAGGTGTGTGTCTGTGTGTAATGAGATGAGGAGTGTGTGTCTACACAAGAATCCTCATGTGAGTGTGTGACACTGTGGGCGAAGCATTCCCTCGTTGACTTCTGTATCTGGGGTCTTCATAAGGTGCATGTGTTAGTGTCTTGGGTCTGTGTCCTGCAAGCCTCTGCATGTGAGCTTGTGTGCCCTGGGGCTTTGGTGTGCCTCTAAATCCATGTGGGTGTATGTATCTTTAAGTGTGTGCTTGTATATCTGTGTGTGTGAATATATTTGAGCATCTGTGTATGTATATGTAGTGCATTGGGCTTCTGTGGTACTCTTATGCTCTCTCTGCAGGCCTAAGGCTTCTTGCAGCAGCCTCCTGGGCCCAGAGCCAAGCTTTCTATCCAGCTAGCAATGCACCATTCCTGACCCTGAGCCTTCAGGTAAACTGCCTTTAGCAAACAGCACGGAGGGCAACAAGCAGGGTCACTAAAGCAAGCCCAAACCTGGCTGAGAGCTTGAAGGTGCTACCACTCTCCAAGGCTTGCTAGCTGGAAGCAAGAAACAATAATGTCTACAGAGTAGCCCCTTTCCCTGAGTGCCACCTCCCTCAGTGAGACAGGATACAGGAACAGTGAAGGTAAGAAGGAGGAGCCACTGCCAGGGAGGACTTCCTGGGGGAGGCTCCTCCTAGGAGGCCTGAGCAGGAGTCAGTGTGGGGCCTAGGAGGAGGGAAGGGGAGAGGGAGAGGAGGTTGCAGTTGATATTGCCTCAGGGAGACAGGTCTAGTCTTTCTCCTCCCCAGCCACATCCTCTGCATTAGAAAATGTGAATGCTGTGAAAAGGTAGGACAGTGCGGGTGAGCCCAGAGCCAGGCCTCAGCCTGCTCAGGGAATAGGTGAGAAAAAGACCAGGGATCCAAATTTGGGGGGGGGGGCACAGGGGATGGGGTGGAGGCAAGCACACAAGCAGGGGCTATGGTATAGACAGTGACAGAGCCACCAAGAGTTTCCTCAGGAGAGAAGGCTACAGAGGACCATAGAAGAGCAAAAGCTGACTGGGGCAAAGCCAACTGTCCATCACTGTTGAAAGACCCAGTACCCAGGTGTCTGGGAAGCATCTCTGTCTCAGGTTCACTTACGGAAGGCACAGGTGCCAAGATCTCTGCAGGCCAGGCCCCAGTAAAAAGAGCTGAGAAAGTACCGGGCACTCCAGGCACATGGGCAGACCACAGAAAGAGATGGGTGGGAGGGGCTCAGGGACCCCAGCCTTCACAGCTACCAATGGTCTTCTCCCACAGATCACCCTTGAGCCTGGCCTGGGGCTGCTGTGAGGGGCTTAGGGTATCTCCACAGACAGGATCACACGCAGTCCTTTGTCCAGTCAGCAGATGTGGGCCCAGTAGAGAAGGAAATGCCTTCCCTGCCCCCAGCTAGTGGAAGGCTGGGCCCTAGCCAGAAAGAGTGACTAGCAGGGAGAACAGCAGGCAGGACAGGATCAATCAGGCCCTCGGTCCAGCCACCTGCCAGCCCATTCTCCCCTCCCCCACCACCCTGTTCTTGCATCACCCTGAGGTATATCTGAATGTTTGATTCAATACATAGCATTTCCTCTTTGCTGATTGGCATATGTCTGCTTTAGGAGCAAACAGAAGAACTAAAAGCATGCATTGTTTGCATAGTTAAGCTGGGTGTGGTGGCACACATTAGTAACCCCAGCAGTCAAAAGGCAGAGGCAGAATTGTGGCTAGCCTGGACTACATAGAGAGTTCCACAAGAGCCTGGGCTCCAAAGGGAGAGACTGTCTCAAAAAGGGGGTGGAGGTGGGACTTAAATGCTTAACATTAAA
Organism: Mus musculus; assembly: GCF_000001635.26. Taxonomy (NCBI): domain Eukaryota; kingdom Metazoa; phylum Chordata; class Mammalia; order Rodentia; family Muridae; genus Mus; species Mus musculus. The sequence goes on from NC_000073.6 coordinate 139,281,677, forward strand.
AACAACCACCATTTTCTCCTTTAAGTGAATATTGGACTAGAGTTAAAACGGAAGTCAATTTCATATTCACAGGTATAAACTGCTCTTATCACTATGTGCTGCCATTCAGCTAGGGGTAGGGGCCCGTGCTACCCACATGGGTGTCTGGTGCCCTCTATAAGCCCCTGCACCTGTCTGCTGCTCCTACTGGCTCCAGGCAGAACTTAGAGGACAAGGCCAGGGGCCATCCTTCTGCTGAGCTTAGCCAGGACCCCGCCTGCTTCCAGGCTTCCACCAGCGAGCTCTGCCTCAGGGACTATCTCCCTGCGGACTTCCTGCACATGCCCACCATTGGCTCTACAGTACTTCTTTATGTTCCAAAGCCTGATCTCTGTGCATTGCATCTGGACATCCTGGATACCTGATTGACACAGGAGATGCGAAATAAGGTTGTATCTGGTAGGAAGAAAGAGCTTCTTCTCCTGAAATGGATGCCTGGTGGTGCCCTGGAAGGTAAGGGGTCAGGGGAGAAGGCTCTAGCAGTGTCTGGACCATGTCCCAGTGTGGCCACCTTGAGCAAACAGCAGGTAGGCCTGATGGTGTGCAGCCAGGGGTGGGTCGAATGACTTCCTCCTCCATTCCCGAGACCTGTTGCAGTCTGAGCAGGCTTTTGTGGCTGACCTCATTGTTTTGTGATACAATAAACATCAGACCTGAGAGCTGGTGAACAATAGATTCTTTTAGATTGTTTTTTTAAAGATTTACTTATTTTGTATATGTGAGTACACTGTCACCTGTCTTCAGACACACCAGAAGAGGGCATCAGTTCTCATTAAGATGGTTGGGAGTCACCACGTGGGATTTGAACTCAGGTCCTCTGGAAGAGCAGTTAGTGCTCTTAACCACTGAGCCGTCTCTCCAGCCCTAGATTTATTTTTGTTATTTTAATTATGCGTATGTGTGTTTTGGGGTATTAAGCACATGAATGTAAGTGCCTCATAAGTCAGAGGTGTCAGATCCCCCTGGAGCTGGGTCACAAGCACCTGTTGGGATGCTAGGAATTGAACTCAGGTCCTCAGGAAGAACAGTATGTGCTCTTGGCCACTGAACCATCTCTGCAGACCCTAGAACTTTGTTACTCTAACCTGGGAAGTTGACAGTTGAGCCTCAGCTGACCTGGTAGTGTAGGTATGAAGAAGGAGCCACTGCCAGGGAGGACTTCCTGGGGAAGGCTCCTCCTAGGAGGCCTGAGCAGGAGTCAGTATGGGGCCTAGGGAGAAGGGGAGGGGAGAGGAGTTTCAGTTGATACTGCCTCGGGGAGACAGGTCTCGTCTTTCTCATCTGAAGTCTGGTGAGGCTGCTATTCGTTCCAAAGGACCTGGTGTCTGGGTCCTCTCGCAGGAGGACAGTAGGAAGGGCATTCAGCTTCCCTCCGGGCCTTCTGTAGAGGCAGAGCCTGAAGACCCGATTACTTCTAAATAAACCTCCCAACACAGTCATCTTGGGGGTTAAGTTGTAACGTGAATTCAGAGGACATCAGTCTGCAGCAGAAACCAGGAGGGCTCAATTCCTGGGTTCTCCAGGCTTAGGATTTAGCCAAACAGTAGTCTAGGTCGCACCACAGAGCCCCTTAAGAGGGAAAACCCAGTAAGGCCCAACAGCAAAGCCAGCCAGACCTCAGGGATCCACTGAGAGAGGTTAGATGGCTGTTTCCACAAACTAGCTTTTCCCTCTCAGGACTTCCCGGGCTCTGGAGCATCTACTCAGCCAGCTGACATCCTGCAGTCGCTGAACATGGCCTGGGCGGGAGACTCCATGACACTCACATCAGAAGCAAGGATCCAGGAGCCCCTTTACTTAGCCTGGACTGTGACAAATAGCAAGGGCCCTCAGGGATTTGGATCCCAATGAACAGCCCACAGGAGCACAGGGTCTGTTGTAACCTTTAATGTTTCTCTACCTACCCCTCACCTCAAAGCACAGGCCATGTGTCCAGGTGCTCTAAGGACAGAGAAAATGGGTGGGAATGGTACCCTAATTCAACCCTAAAGGAACAGCCAGGGTCAGGGCAGCCTTTTGAGGGGGACCAAGGCCAGAAGACATCCTGCTTGTTCCTGAAACCCTTGCTTGCTCGACAGGCCAGAGTGTGCCGTTTCTCAGCCATAGCTTGGGGACAGAGCTGATGAGTGGTATCCAGAGAGCCCCAAGTATAGGGCCAGACACACAGCTGTCCCTCTCTGAGCCCCACAGAGATATTACAGTGTACCAGACAGCAGGACAGGGAACAGAAGTTTAGAATGGACCCATGACCTCAATTCACCTTATTCATACACCAGACTCCTCCTGTTGGGAGACATCGTGCCCTAATGGGTAATGGTCTCTGTGTGTAGTACTGCTACTCTATGTGTGCAGCTAGCTTGCTCATTTCATCAGTTCTGCCCGGAGCCACACAGGAAATGCCAGGCCTCTTCCTGGAGCCTGGGGCATCCTTCAGTGTATCAATTTACTCATTGCCGTGACAGAAATTACTGTCCTAAATTCCTCCAGCAGTTAGGAAGGGAGGAAGTGTTTCAGTTACAGTTTGAAGGACACAGCCCATCATGATGGGGATGTAATGGCAGCAGGAGCATGAGGCCACTGGTAACATTGTATCCACAAATGAGAAGCAGACTCATGCATGCCAGTGCTCAGCTCACTGTCCCCTTTTCCTGTAGGCTAGGACTCCAGCCCACGGAATGGTTTCACCTACAGTAAAGGTGGGGCTCCTTGCCTCAATTGACGTAACCTAAACCATTCCGTACAGTCATGCTCAGAGGCTGAGCTCATCTAGATAATCTCTCACAGGTGTTTCTAGAGGATGGCTCTCCCACAGGATTCTCGATCCCGTCAAGTTAACCATTACTGTCAGTGATTGCAGCCCTGAAGGACCCTGCCCCCAGAAGTGCAGGCCCAAGCTAATCCTCAGCAATGCCAGCCCCTCCTTCCTTCCTTCCCTTGTGTTGCTCTGTTCTCATTATAAAAAGTTGCTGTTCTTTGTAAACTACCAAGAAACAGAGGGATGGAGCTGAAGAGATGGCTCGGCACCTAACAGCACTTCTTGCTCTTCCAGAGGACCTGAGCTTAGTTCCCCCATGTCCAGTGGCTGTCTTAGTTACCGTTTCATTGCTGTGAAGACACCATGACCAAGGCAACTCTTATAAGGACAACATTTAACTGGGGCTGGTTACAGGCTCAGAGGTTCAGTCCATTATCATCAAGGCAGGAGTATGGCAGCATCCAGGCACATGTGTGGCTAAAGTAGTTGAGAGTTCTGCATCTTCATCCAAAGCCCAGGCCCACAGTGACATACCTACACCAACAAGGTCATACCTCCTTATAGTGCCACTCCCTGGGCCAAGCATATACAAACCATCACAGTGACGAACAGCCACCTAGCTCAGGGGATCTAATCTAACACACACACACACACACACACACACACACACACACACACGTATAACTAAAGATAAACCCTTTTTTTTTAAAAAAGGAAAGAAACATAAGGAAACATTCTAAAAGAAAAGTAAAATTACCCACATTCAACTCACTAGAGATTAAATCAGTTAACCACTTTGGCATATTTCTTTTGGGGCCATATAGGTATGTGTGTGTATGTGTGTGTGTGTGTGTGTGTGTGTGTGTGTGTGTGTGTGGTGTGAAGGCAGCTGAAACAATCTGAATACAACATCATTTTACTTCAAGCATTGAGGTTTGTTTACACAAACAGGACTGTTTAGGCCGACTCTTACTAAGGAGTCCCAGTTGTCCATTCGGTTATTATGTACTGAGTCACCACCGATGGCACACCCTGCTGGAATGTGTCCCTCAGGGAGGGTGTTCTAGGCACTTCCTGGCTCCAGGTGAAGTCATTGCTAAGGCTCCAGTGTAAAGTAGAACATGGACGGCTAGGAAACAAAGATGCTCTGGAAAGACCCCTGCAGGGAACGTTCTATCCAAATCGCAAAGGAAATGGCAGGCGTGGTGTTGCAATGAGAGCCATGGCATTTCCCTTCCTCCTCTAGAACATTAAGAGTGACATACGCTCAGTGGGAAAATCACAGTGAAATGTCAGTTAAGTAAAAGCAATTTCCCCGATCCTCCCACGCGGAGTGGTTGTCCTTTTAAGCCCCGCCGCTCCCCCTCCTTTTTTCTCTTTCAGGAGCAGGGAGCAGAGTGGAGACTTCAAGCTTCCTTACTTAGTGACCGCCAGGTGTTGGCACGCGACTTGAGTAGCACCCCCCCCACCCCCCAGGCTTTGATCCATTGCAAAAGAGGTGTGAAGAAGGTTAAGGAGCCAACTGTCATGCGCTGGTATCTCCCTCTCAATCTGCTCTATCCCCAAATGCCACACACGGGAGGCATCTTCCCACAGTAGCTGATTCTTACCCTGGGCCCTTTTGAGTGACCCCTGGCATTCCACTGCGTGGGTGCAGAGAGTTACATAATCTGACTTCCATGGTTGGAAATTTAGATGGCTTTCAGATTTGACTATTATAAGTAATCCTGTTTTTAAGTGGTCTCCTGGTGAACAGTCTACACCAGTCTGTGGCTCTTTTCTTGGACAACCTCTCATCCAGGGAGTTGCGGGTTACAGGGATGCAAGGGCCAGGCTTTGAAAGAATTTGCCTGTGCTTCTTATGCAAAACAGCCCTGCTTCTGCCCAGGGCAAGATGTACATAAGTGTGTATGTGTATGTGTACAAATGTTCACATATATGTGCATACCCGGCTATCAACTCTCCAGGAAATCAGCCCTGAGAAACAGCTCAGAGATTCACTAATGAAAGGTAATGGGAGGGCTGGAGAGATGGCTCAGTGGTTAAGAACACTAACTGCTCTTCCAAAGGTCCTGAGTTCAAATCTCAGCAACCACATGGTGGCTCACAACCACCGTAATGAGATCTGATCTCTTCTGGTGCGTCTGAAGACAGCTACAGTGTACTCACATATAATAATACATCTTTGGGCCAGAGCAAGCAGTGCCGGAGCGAGCAGAGGTCCTGAATTCAATTCCCAGCAACCGAATGAAGGCTCACAACCATCTGTATAGCTGCTGTGTACTCATATACATAAAATAAATAAATAATTCTTTTAAAAAAGAAAGAAACGTAGAAAGAAAGAGAGAGAGAGAGAGAGAGAGAGAGGAAAGAAAGAAAGAAAGAAAGAAAGAAAGAAAGAAAGAAAGGAAGGAAGGAAGGAAGGAAGGAAGGAAGGAAGAAAGAGAGGTAAAGGAAGATGAGCAGTGGTAGTGCACACCTTTAATCCTAGCACTTGGGAGGGAGATGCAAGTGGATCATTATGAGTTCAAAGCCAGCCTGGTCTATAGAACTAGATCCAGAACATTCAGGGCTACACAGAGAACCCCATCTGAGAGAGAGAGAGAGAGAGAGAGAGAGAGAGAGAGAGGGAGAGGGAGAGGGAGAGAGGACTAGAGGACTAGAGGACTAGAGGACTAGAGGGGAAGGGCTCAGACCACCATGAGGGTCTGACAGCAGGACAGCCGTTCGGAGGAAGGGCACATGTACAACTGCGTGGTCAAGTGGGACATGCCCAGTCCAGGTCAGAGCCTGCTCGAAACAGAGTGGCTTCAGCTCAATGTCACTGGATGCTGATGCTCTCAGGTTGGTCGCTGGCAGTATGGTGGCAGGTGAAAGACAAGTTCTGTCTGAAGGGAGGCTGTACCTCAATCTTTCTACACGGGACTTGGTTAAGTACCCTTACTGGACAAGACTTGGTAAGTACCCTTACTATACAAGACTTGGTTAAGTACCCTTACTGTATAAGACTTAGTTAAGTACCCTTACTGTATAAGACTTAGTTAAGTACCCTTACTATACAAGACTTGGTTAAGTACCCTTACTATACAAGACTTGGTTAAGTACTCTTACTGTACAAGTCTGTGACTACTCACGAGATAACCCTTGGTGTTTACTGAGCCATTTGACTGTCTCCTTCCAGCCTGCCTATTCAAAAACAAAACCAAAAGGACACTGATGCTAATATTTTCTTATTTATTTATAGGATGCCTTTGTATATTTATTCTACTTTGGAACAAAATTATTTATTTTAGGAAACTTAGAGGTTGAGGTGGTGTGTGGTGGTGAGACTAACTCAGGCCTGACAGCTTAGTAACTTTTGAGCCACTTTGACCCCAAGGGCCTCAGATTTCTTCATTGCTTATTTGAGAGCTAGCTTGACCAGGCATCAGGAGCCAAGAGCATGTTAATCCCATGGTTTAGCAGACACCTAGTCCTTCTTCACCTGCCACATGCTAGGTCTCGAGATCTCTCCAAGACCCCTGCTTCATATCCTAAGAGGGGCTGGACTTTGTCCCTGTGAATTTCTGTTGGGGACAGGCTAGGGGCAGGGACTGAGAGCTAGGCTGGGTGTACAATTGCCCATTGCTCTGTGTACAATAATCTTGGAGAAATACCCCCCTTTCCCACCCACCCTGAATGTCTGTAACTCCCCACCTGTGATGGCTATTCTTGGATGTCAACTTGACTCACTCTGGAATTAACTAAAGCTGGGCATACCTGTAAGGAATTTTTTTTCTTCGTTAAATCATTTGAAATGGGGAGACCCACTTCTAATCTGGATCTTTGAGGTAGGAAAATCCACCTTTAATCTACTAGCAGCCTACTAGCAGCCTACATAAAGGACATGGAAGAAGGAAGCTTGCTCTCTCTTTGCCAGCTTGCTCTCTAAAGCATGTCCACTCCTTTACTGGCATTAGAACCCACTTCATAGGGGATTCCAGAATATATTGAAGTCCAGCTGAGACTGAACGACTTCTGGATTCTTGAACCTATTCTTGTCAATAGACAGCCATTGTTGGACTAGCTGGACCCTAGCCTGTAAATTCTGTTCCTCTAAAAACAACCCCGACTAATACACCACCCCTAGCCCCACATAGCGAGCAGACATGGGACCGGTCCAGAGAAAACTCAGGGCTGCTCCTCCCAGTCCCTCCCATACAGAGCAAACTGCAGAGACTTCTGTACTGTACACACTGCTGTTAAAGTGAGTGAGTTCAAGGTCTAGAACAGGCTCTTCCCCCGCAACTGTGATCATCAAAACAGCACCACAGCCAAGACTGCCTCCCCTTCACCTCCAGGCTCCTCTATGTCTGTCCAGTTGTGGCCTTGATCGGGTGAAGCTGTCATCAACAGCACAGGGACGGCTCTGCTGAATTCTATAACATTCCTCTCCCTGGCAGGTGGCACAGTCAAACACCCACCGTAATCTGTGATTGCTGAAGAGCCCATCAGATGGTTCAGGGGTGGGAGTAGGAATGGGGACTTGCTCTGCCTGACCACCACTCTATTCTAGACAAGAGGTGCCAGAAGGACACTGTCTGGCTTGTGTGCTGAACATATGGAACACTTGATTCCCAGCTGATGGTGCTGTTTGGGAGGGTCTACAAACTTTAGTAGGTAGACCTAGCTGGGGGAAACAAGTTGTGGGGGGTGGGGAGCTGTGCCTTTGAAATTATAGCTGGCCTCCAGTCAGCTATAATTTTTCTTATTCTTTATTTCATGTCTACCTTGAGGTCAACAACCTGTTCCTGGCCACAAACCGCTACCACCACAACGGTCTGCCCAGGTGCATGGAGCTGAATGAACCCTGATAAACCACATTCCAGATTAAGGTTTTCCTTCATCAACCCGTTCCTTTAGATACTTGGATCACTGTTGTAGAGAGAAAATCTTGTGTGTTGTATGGATGCATCACCTGTCAATTAAAAAGCCTATGGCCTACGGCTTAAGTAGGAAATAGAGGCGGGACATCCGGGAGAAGAAAGAATTCTGGGAGACAGATGAAAGGGTGACAAGATGGACACATGATACCTGAGCACAGGTCCCAGCCACATGGCAGCCATGTAGGCTAAAATAATTGGGTTATTTTAGTTATGATCTGGTCAGAGTAGAGCCTAGTTATATGAACAAGGTATTTGTAAATATATTTTGAGCCTGAGTCTTTTTTCTGGGGCTGGGAGGAAGAATCAGGTTTAACTTCAGCCCACAGTGACACAGTCGTAATTAACACAGGCCTGGATGCTGTGCCTGCTCCTCTGGAGGATCCAGGCTCATTGTCTTCTCTGGGGCGTTCATTCCATGCTCTTTGGACCCTGCCAAGGTATAGGTCCTTGCTCTCCAGACTCCTCCCCATCCTCTGCCATCTCTACCCTGCATGTTCCTCACACTGGCTGCCAAGTGATGCTCAATGCCAACTGCATCTGTAGCAGGTACCTTTGTGAGGCCTGGAGACACCCTATCCCTGGAGGATAGTGGAAACAACAAGTGCAGGGTCTCAGGAATGTGAGATCAGGGTGTTACCCTGCCAGCCTGTGAAATGAGTGCTGAAAGGAAAGGACATTTTATGATCTAATATTAATTTTTCCTCAAAAACAAAAACAAGCCAAAACGTGCCAGCTAGTATTTGGTCACTGTGACAAAGTCCAGGAGACAATGAAGGAAGTAAAGGTTTACCCTGGCTCACAGTTTCAGGGGTTCCAGTTCAAGGTGGGTTAGCTCTGTGGCTTTGTCAGCTGAGAGCATCATGGCTGGTGTGTGTGTGGCAGAGATCCCTGCTTACTCTATAGGTGCCAAGAAGCCGAGAGCAAGAGGAAGGGACTAGGGTGCTAATAACCCCTTCAAAGGCACAGTCAGTCCTCTGCTCTATGTCTAGTTAGTCCCTTCTCCTAAGACTCCATGATCTCACTGGAGCACCAAACTGAGGACCAAGACTTCACCACACAGTCACAGAGGAGTCAGCTAAGGCTCAAGCTACAGTAGTGTGAGAACTCAAGTAGCACAGAAAGTTAAGGGGAGAGCTGTTGAGATCCCCCATGGCCCCCAAGCACAGCAGCGTCCTCCTCCAAGCAGTGCATGCTCGGCTGCAGAGCTGCTGGTGTAGCCCTGGCTGTCCTAGTACTTTCCCTATAGATCAGGCTGGCTTCAAACTCAGAGATATGCCTGAGTCTGTCTCTTTTTCCCAAGTGCTGGGATTAAAGGTGTGTGCCACCATTGCCTGGCTTGGGTACCGCACTTTAAATGAGATCGGATTTGTTTCCATCTCTCTCCCCTCCCTGGATTATGTTGTTCCTGCTTCTGACTCACACCTTGGTGGATGGATGTGACTTCTGATGTTCTCTGTAGCCCCAGTGAAACCGAATCAGGACAATGTCAAGCAGTGGAAGACCAGACAACTAAATCTCGGGGGTCACAAATAGCACAAGCAAAAGAATGACATCTAGCCGGGCAGTGGTGGCGCACGCCTTTAATCCCAGCACTTGGGAGGCAGAGGCAGACGGATCTCTGAGCTCGAGGCCAGCCTGGTCTACAAAGTGAGTTCCAGGACAGCCAGGGCTACACAGAGAAACCCTGTCTCGAAAAACAAAACACAAAACAAAACAAAACAAAACAAACAAACAAAAAAAAAGAATGACATCTAGAAACTGCAATCTGGAGATTGAAGACATTCATTGGAATAACTTAAAAGGCTACTCATCTGGGCAAACAGTGCTTGCCTACAGTCCCAGCACTAAAGAGGCTGAAGGGGGAGGGGTGTGAGTTCAAGGCTAGCCTGGGCTACATGTTAAAAGCAAAATCAAGGTGAGCCTGGGCTACATGTCAAAAGCAAAACCAAGGTTAGCCTGGGCTACATGTCAAAAGCAAAACCAAGGCTAGCCTGGGCTACACGTCAAAAGCAAAACCAAGGAACTCATCAAATGCCGTCAGAAGCTTGGGGAAGAAGGCAAATTCAAAATGAAACGTGAACCCCACTCTCCCTTGTCCTGGGCTTCTTTATAAAACCTATTTTCTTATTTAAAAAGGAGTCCACACCTCTTATAAATGCAATCACAAAGCACCAGTGGAAAACGTGTCCTGAGCCACCGTTAATGTCTGGCACATGCAGAAACTATCCTAGTTCACCCTGATCAAGATTTCTCAGGAAAGTTTGCAGGCACAACACATGCATACTCGTGTGTGTGTGTGTGTGTGTGTGTGTGTGTGTGTGTGTGTGTGTGTGTGTTCACAGATGCACACATGTACATTTTTAACTGTTACAACTGTTAGAACCAAATGGCTCTAGAGATGAGGTACTGAGGCTCTATCCAGACACGCCCTTTCTGCTGGCAAGAACAGTGGAGCTGGGGGAGGCAGCGGGGAGAAGGCAGAGAGCAGAAAGCAGGAGATCCTTTATAGGCAAGGGACATCGGAAAGGGACTGGATGGTATGCTGGAACAGAGCAGCCTGGGACAGGAAGGTCCTTGTCTCTTCTTGAGCTGTGGTTGGGTGTAAGATGAGATGTTTAAAGAGATAAGGAAGAACCAGAACTATTCTGGAATCCCAGGAGAGATTTGGGGGATGGTACAAGTCTGCACGGCTGCTCCCGTGATGCCCCTCCAACAGGGCTGGCATGCTCACTTGCAACCTATTTCTTCATGGTTAGTTTCTTCCTATGGCATTTCTCCACAAAGTCACAGGCACTGACATCAAGTCCACATGGATACTCAGGGGAGCCACCAAGGAGAGAGGACTGTATCTTAGTGAGAGCGATATATTGGCTCAGCTCTTCCAATGAGTTCTTAGCAAAGAGCAGGGCACTGTTAATAATACTGTAAAAGTTCTGACATTAATGACAGATTTTTATTGTAAGCACCTTGTCCTAGTCACTGTTCTATTACTGTGAAGAGACACCACGACCAAGGCAACTCTTATAAAAGAAAGCATTTAACTAACGGGTGGCTGTCGTATAGTTTCAGAGGGCTCACCATGTTAGGGAGCACGGTGGCAAGCATTGTGCTGGAACAGTATCTGAAAGCTACATCCTGATCTGCGAGCATGAGAGAGAGAGAGAGAGAGAGCGAGAGAGAGAGAGAGAGAGAGAGAGAGAGAGAGAGAGAGGACAAGAGTGAGCAAGCTGGCATGGACTTTTGAAATCTCAAAGCCCACCCTCAGTGACACAGCTCCTCCAACAAGGCCACACCCACTCCACACTTCCTAATCCTTCTCAAACAGTGTCACTCCCTGGTGACTAAACACACACTACTTTGGTTTTTTGTTTGTTTTGTTTTGTTTTGTTTTGTTTTGTTTTGTTTTGTTTTGTTTTGTTTTGTTTTGTTTGAGATAGTGTCTCACATAGCTCAGGCTGGCCCTGAACTCTCTGTGTGTCAGAGGATATCCTTGAACTCTCAATACAGCTACCTTTACTTCTCATTGATAGTTCTATAGGCATGAGCCACCATATTTTACACCCAATTACACCCAATTACACAAAATACAATTATTTTGTGTAGTGCTAGGGACCTAACCCAGAGCTTTGTGCATATTAGGTCATTGCTCTACTGAGTTACAGACACAGCACTCAAGCACCCCTTTTAATGTTTAATTTTTTTCTTTAAAGCTAAGATATAGGGACTTTAGTGGTGTTAAAACCATAACCAAAAGCCGTTAGCCTCTGTCCTAGGACCTGGCTGCCTTGAGCTGAAAACAAGTCAGACAAGCAGGCGCTCTTTGGCAGCCGTGGAGACAGCTCTCACTAGATGCCCTGAATGCTTCACAGATACCCAAGGAAGTTGTACTGCAACCACGGCTGCTTGTCGCCAAAGTACCACACCAGTTCAAGAAGGTAGTATTCTGGTCAAAACTGCCCCAAAGAGCTTGTTCTAGACGTTTGCTTATCACAAGCCTCAGTGAACTCTAGAAACCATTTTCCTTGTGGCCCAGCAGTAGGACTGCAAGTGGGGCAAACATAATATTTAATTTGCATAACATCACTGCACCCCTTTCTGACTAGGTAAGCAAGCTGTTCAGCTTACTGCCCCAGCCAGCACAAAGGCATCGTTCTCTGCTGCCCCCTGTATTGCAACATTAGATCCTTTGAAAGGTTCTCTAAAGTGGTCTTTTCTTGTCCACTTTCAATCATTGTCACTAGTAGAACAGGCTGAGCAGGTGACAAAGCAGAGACGGCAGGAATGGGGGAGGTGGCAGTTGCACGGCAATAGAAGAAGCAAGAAGGCTGAAGAGTGGCCCAGGGTAAAGAGTAGAAGTGGTGGAAATGACAAAGGCTTCAAAGCCTGGAAGGGACAAGCCATGGGTAAAGATGCCCCAGACCACAAGTCACTGTAAGAAAAGAGCGACTTAACACCAGAGACCAGGCCAGGAGCTGCAACACTAGCAAACGCTACCTCCAGATACTGCTCTCTGGTTATGGAAGCTGTCCTGGTTAGGGTTTTACTACTGTGAACAGACACCATGACCAAGGCAACTCTTAAAAAGGACAATTGACTGGTGCTGGCTTACAGGCTCAGAGGTTCAGTCCATTATCATCAAGATGGGAACATGGCAGTGTCCAGGCAGATGTGGGGCTGGAGGAGCGGAGGGTTCTACATCTTCACCCAAAGGCAGATGGCAGACAGGAGAAGACTCACTTCCAGGCAGCGAGGATGAGGGTCTTAAAGCCCAAGCCCACAATGACACACCTACGCCAACAAGGACACACCTCCTAATAGTGCCACTCCCTGGGCCAAGCATATTTGAACCATCACATTCCACTCCCCAGGCTAAACACATTCAAAGCCTAGAAGGACAACGGCTGCCAAGTGCAGGATAGCTAGTGCTTAAAGCCCAGAATGATGAGACTCTGGCTTGAGAACGTAGAGCCACAGAGCTCTGGCTTCTAAAGCTTAGAGCAAAGGTCCTCAGCTCTTAGCATTTGATCTGTATGCCTCTGGGTTTACCATTCTCATCTGAGAGTCTTGGGCACTCAGGGCCTAAGATTGCCAGCACCAGAATCAATAGATCACAGTTTACCTTCAGGCATGAGACCAGGATCTCAGCCAGCTACCTGGCAACACAAAAGGCTGCTTGTGTGCTCTGGTCCCAGATACTGCTGGGTCTGTGAGGGAACCCATGTTTCTTCACTGCCGATGAATTGCTTCTTGGATTTCATCCTCTGCTGCTAAATCTTTTTTTGCACAAAAAAAAAATTGGTGAGTATCAGCAGCCAGTTAGCCCTTTAATGGAGCTTTAATTTTTAAATGAATATTTATGAGCTGTTAGGAGCCCAGCCCGAGTCAGTGGTAGAACTCGGAAGCCTTGAAGTCCCTGAGCTGAGCTGAGTGGTTAGGCCTGGTTATCCCCCAAGAGGCAAGAGAGGCCTGGCCCTGTCACAGCTCCCAGGCTCAAGGTCCCCTAACTCCTCACACCCCATTTGTTCCTTGACTCCTGTCCCTCTCTTGGCTAATCCTTTATCCATATTGCTGTATAGAGACTCGTCCTACACCCCCTAGACCCCCTCCATTGCCAGCATTGCAGCAGGAGCAAAGAAGGCTGTTTGTTGTTCACGTCCTCTCTACCTCAAATACCCTTGGCTGAGGGAGAGTAGTCAAAGGGACCTGAAACGTCCCTCCCCCACTGGCTGTCAACTCCTGGACACAATGCTTTAGCTGAGTAAGCACAGCCACTCCAGGCTCTGTCCATATCCCAGAAACCTGGGTGATCTCATGAAGGCTGAGGGATAGAGGCTGGTCATGGCGTCTTAGAGTCGACTGGAGACATTACACCAGGGATTGACTTTAAGGCATAGGCTGCAGCCTTCTTAAGGCTGGACCTTTTGGGTACAATACAGTAGGGTGGGGTTAAGGCCTAGTGTGAGGGACTACAGCCTCAGTTGTGGGCTACAGTTGTGGGCTGCACTCTGCAAAAGAGGCATGGGATTCTAGAAACTTCTCTGGAGGGGCCCAAGGTGGGAGCCACTAATTGATGAGCTCGTAGTAAATCTGGGCTTTGACTATGGCATCCTAGCCTCCTTCCCCCTGCCCCCCACCACTTATGAGCATCAAGCCCTTCCCAACACAGCCCCCTGATATGTCCACGGCCCATGGGAAGAAGGACCCTCCTTCTCACTTAGGTAAGGCCCAATCACCCTTGCAACCAGCAGCAGTAGAAGACAGGCCAAGGGTAAGAAAGAGCTTGGTCTACCTCTGTAGATAAAGCAGGCTCAGGGGAAAGGTAGTCAGGGTCCACGCCTGACTGAGTGCAGAGGAGGCCTCATGCATGGAACATTCTAGAAGAGAAGGGTGGCTAGACAGAGGGATTGCAATGGGCTGTCAGCTAGCTCCCTGCTGACTCACTCAGGGAGAGACAGAGGAAGTGTGGGCAGGGGGAGGAGCTGGCAGAGGAGGGGGAGGGGGAGGAGGAGGAGGAGGAAGGGGAACAGTCAGGAGGGTAGGGGAAGAAATGTCAGAGAGAATAGACAAGGAGGGAAAGTGGAAGATCCAGTCTGAGCAAGGTCATCCAGGTTGCTCCCCAGGGACTCTGTATAGCTAATAGACAAGAGATGATGAGGTTCTCTGAGGAGAGGCACACCTGACCTCTGCCCTGAGTAGTGTCCCCTCAGAAGCACAGCCTGGCCTTGGGAGCTAGCTCACTGTGGGAATTTTCCAAGACCCACCTGAGCTTGGAAGTAGGGGCCAGTGACCTAGTGCTTCTCTAGTGGGTTGTTTTTGGGGTTGCCAGAATGACAGTCAGGCTGGGGGCCTAGTTGCAGGGGGTCCTCCTAGGGGTGTGGGTCTGCTTCCAGACCTGGAATCCAGGTCCTACTGCATCCTGAGTGGTGGTGGCCAGAGTGGCCCAACATGTAGTCCAGACCCCAAGCCTTAGGGATGACACGTGGGACCATCACAGAGCAATGAGGAACCTGGCTGCCCCCTTACCTGTCATCTATGTCACAGTGCAGATCAGGGTTAGCCCAGAGCTTCTGGGTGCCTTGGGCCTGGACTGGATGCAGCATTAGCAGGGAGGGGCCACTGGGTTCTACCCCTCTGATAGCTTTCCCTGTAGGAGATATGAGAGGCAGAGAGGGCTAAGTATGTGCAACCTTGGTGAGTGCCCATCCTGTACTCTTCCCACCCTCCCCCTGCCCTCCCCCACCCCCTTCCTTCTACCCTCCCCCTGCCCTCCCCCACCCCCTTCCTTCTCCCCTCCCCCTTTCTGAATCAACGTTTCCATCTCTTCCCCTAGAAGGCCCAGGCACGGGAGGGTTTGTAGGTTCCTGATTTTACACAAACCTCAGACAGAGATAGATGCCCATTTCCAGTTTCTCTCCAAGGCCAGCACCAGGCCCCACAGCAACCTTCTCCCCTGCCTCCTACACACCAGAGGCCAGAGGCTAGAAGCCCGGTGAAGCTGAGTGCTAGGCGGCCGGAAAAGCCGGTTTGGGCCTGTGCGAACAGGTGGCCTCAGTCTGGTTTTCAGGAATGTAGCCTGGGGAGGCTGTAGTAAGTAGGACCACCCTTGCTCCCGACACAGAGAAGTTGGGGAGGCTCACCTGGCGGCACCCTCCCACCCATTCCCAGGACCCCAGGTTGCCTTGGAAGGGCTGCCGCTATAGCCCCTCAGGTTTTAGAGGGGGACAGCCTGAGAAGCCTACTGGTCTGCTCAGGCAGAGGCTGGAAACAAATGGCCTGTCAAAAATCCTAATTAAAATACAATATGAGCAACATTGGCTCCCTCTCTAAGGGACAGGGTGGTGATGGTCGAGGGAGGAGGGCATTAGGGGAAGCCAGCCCTCAGACACTGGTCTAAAGAGCCCTCACATACAGCAAGGAAGGCCATAACAGTACTAATTAAACATTACCTTAGTAAGTGGGGTTTCTAAACCAAAGAAGGATGCCCCCACCACCACCCCCGCGCCTCACCTCGAGAGAAGCAGAATTAGATCCCCTTCCCACATGTGGCTCCCACATGAAGTATGAAGAGAAAAGAGAGGCCTGCCCTAGGCCTTGCCCGAGTTCTTCTGGTACTGAGGAGTTTCTCTTGGGCTTTTATTATAGACATTAATAAACTAAAATGTACATTATCCAAAAGTCTAAAAATATAAAAAGAAATGCCTTTTTAGTAGAGAAAGATTAAACAGAAGCCAGGAGATGGTAGGCTGGAGGCCCTGGAATGCTTGCTTTGTTTTCTGGGACTCAAGCCTCTATTCACTCCCTTAGAGCAAGGAACCCCAGAATGTTGGTGTAGGGAGCCCCATTGCTTTAGCTGGGCCCTTCCTAGCATGACTGTGAGGAGCCATCTTTATTCAGAGGGCCACCTGCTGAGGTCTCAAATACAGGAGACACCAGAATGCAGATCCTGTGGGCTTTGGGGCATAGTGGCATCAGGAAGGGGTGGGGGGCAGGTAAGGGCTGAACTGTAACCCCAGGAGAGCAGAAAGTGCGGATATGCAGCCTTAACACAGACCTGAGCCTGAGAAATGCCCCAGGCTACCAACTGCCTCCCATGTGACCTCAGGCTATATGCCTATAACATGGACTTTTTAAATTTTTTTAAATTCAACTGCACTCCGATGTATAAAATATTCACATTATCCTTCCGCTTAAGTGCATTATTTATGTTACCATCCATGAAATATTCACATCTGACTTTGACTTCCAGTCAGCACATGTGGGTGACAGGCTGCCCTTTTCACGGTCATAGGAGCATGCAGTGCTATAGAGCAGATGTGCTCAGGGAATCTGGGGAGGTGTGGTCCACCTGGAGCTGGGACACTTCCCTCCATACACTCCCAAACTGGGGGGGGGGGAGGGGCTACAAATCGAGTAGAGGCACAGTAGGTCCACTTAACAGAATCTGACCCACAGAGTTACAGTAGGTCCACTTAACAGAATCTGACCCACATCCACAGGAGTACCTGGCTCCTAGCAGGTGACACTCAGGAGTGTGCTGGGACACAATGAGCTGCAACCCATTGCAGAAATCCAGGAGCCCCATCGGTCAGCAGCAAAGGAGGGAATGGCCCTGCAGAGCACTGCTTCCTTGGGGCCTCCTGGCAATGGTGGCTACCAGCACTCAGTTTAGAGCCCACAAGGCTAATCCCCAGAGGCACACAGGCTGGCTTGCCTAACACAGGACCTTCTGCTGCCCAGTGACCTGACTCTGTCGTCTCTATGTGGTCAGCAGAACCTGAAGGGGTGGGCACCATCTGCTGGCTTCTTGCAGAAAGGCGACACTGAACCAGGCTCCCTTATAGCAACAACAACCCTTACACCGGCTGCCTGTGGTAGCTAGGCCCACATCCCCTCCATATTCCCTTGTACCTAGTGGGTTTTGTTTTTTTTTTGTTTTTTTTTTTTTTTTTTTTTTTTGCTCAGCTGGGATTTGGGGAGGTGCAGGAAACATCGAAGTTCTTAGACAGATGGAGGCCCCAATCCTCAGACCAGCCAGACTGCCAAAGAGAAGCAGAGTCCCTGGTCTTGACCTTCATGAAGCTCTGGGTAGCCTGGCTCCCAAATTGAGGGCCTCCGGGAAGCCATATAGCAGGAAGGAGGGGCTAGAGGTTTGGTGGTCCCAACTGACCCATCTGGTGATAGCAATTTAACATGTCCCCTTAACCCCAACAGGGCTGGTCTTCAGCACCCAAGGTTGATTGGCATTGGCTTTGGTCTGGCTGGTCTGAGGATTGAAGCCTCCGTCTGTCTAAGAACTTTGATGTTTCCTACACCTCCCCCAATCCCAGCTGAGCAAAACCACTAGGTACTAGGGCAGAATTCCCAGGGAAGATGTCCAGTGCTTTCGGTACTGCCTGTGGCCAGTCTGCTTGGGACTGAGATTTGGAGTGTGGCAGGGAGGACAGGGAGAGCTAGACTCTTAGGCTTTGCTGGGTCACTTTAAGAAACTAGATTTTGAGCAGGCAACAACAAACCCCCGCTCTGCTTCCCCCACCCCGCACCCCCCCTGTTTCGTGCCCCAGAATGATATTAACGCTATCTCTAGGTACGGTCTTAAAACAGCAGAGTCCTGAACAACTCTCAGCTGCTCCCCACCTCAAGAGCACTTCAGCCTTTAGAACTTCCCAGGGTGGGGTCACAGGCAGGAGGAGGCTGTGCCACCTTGGGTGGTCTTCCCTTAGCCTCCAGCAGGAAGGGACCCGACAGTGCAGTGGCGCCACCTGCCGACACTTCGCAGTATTGCATAGATCCAGAGAGGGGAATCCAGGCTCAGGGCTGACAGGTCCAAGAGAAAGGAATACAATCACCTCTTCTCAGATTAAGTATCTAAGAAAAGTGAGCACTTTTTTAAGACAAGAGAGAGGGGTGTCCTGGAAAATCCCCAAGGTAAGGTTCTGGGCAGCTAGGGTGAAGTTGGAGAGGCACTAGGTAGAGGGGCCATGGACAAACAGAAGAAGGGACAGCCTGTGACCAGTGTTGTGAGGCGAGAGCCAGGCAAAGGTCTAGGGGCTGCATGTGGATTTGATTTCATGATAAATGTACATATTTTGGAACTTTGGGGGCTGAGCTTAAGAACTTTTCTAAAGCAGAGACTGTCAACCTCAAAGATTAAGAGACGGCATAGCATCTCAGGGATACCGGCATGGGGTAGAGACACAATGCCAGTGGCCCGATGGATATGGAGTGTTAGATGCTTGGACCCTGGGTGGGTCAGTTCTCTAGCCCTGGTTTCCAGGGTGCTCCGCCAGGGTAGTTCAGAGAGGCTCCATTGTGCTGCAGGTGGGAGCTGGGGAGTGGTAGCAACATGGCTGCCAAGGTTTTCATGTCTCTCCTTAGCTGTGCAAACTGGCTAGAAGTAGCATAGCCCCAGTTCACACAGACCTGTGGGGGGTACCTCTTCCTGGATGCAGAGTCCCAGAGAACAGTCATGGGACCATCCTGCGGGACACGGAACTGGAGTGGCATAGCCATGAGGGCACAGACATGAGGGAGCACACTTCCGGGGAGCTAGGGCAAATGGGCTACACCTCTGGGGCTGCAGAGCTTGGCTCTGACGCCAGGGCATCCAAGGTCAATGCAGTCATCCTGGGGGAGTGGGGGAGGGTGTTTTCAAAGAAGCTGAGTTGTAACAAACATCTCACACTGAGTCCTTGGCACAGGGTGTGCAGGTCCTGGGAGAGGAACGAGGTGACATCTTCATTTCCATAGCAACCCGGATGCTTGGCAGGGTGACAGCGGGGCTCAGAGGTGGCAGGTGCACATGGGTGAGCCACGTGAAGAGCCCAGCCTGCTCAGGCAAGTTAGGGAGGCTGCTTTCTATACCAGGGCCCAGGTTCAGCCCACATTCAATCGGGTCCCAAGGGCTTCCTGACATTTGTCCCAGGATTCTGTGGCCCTGAGAGCCTATGCCAGAGCTAAGGCCACTGTTATTATGCCTGTCTGTAGCCTTGTTCCAACACTCTGGCCCTGGTCTGCTGAGCTACTCAGCTTCTTGGCACATGGGTGGACTGGTCAGTGCTTTTACAGGGCCCTGCCCCTTAAGTGATTTACCTGTGGCCATGGGTGGAGACTGATCACCCCTACCTTGCTTCTTTTGCTTTTAACCCAAGTACGTAGGTTGGACCTTTCTTTTGCCTGTGCCCAGTGTTAGTAACCCATAGTAGGAAGGTAGGGATATCCCTGTGATTGACTGAAGGGAAACAGACACATAGTCTGTCCAAGATAAACAGTAAGATTCCGCACATCCCACCCCACCCTCCTTTTTTCCTTTTTTTTTTTTTTTTTTTTTTTTTTGGGAGCCCTGGCTATCCTGTCAGTATGTAGATCAAGCTAGTCTCAAATTCACAGAGATCCACCTGCCTCTGCTTTTTAAGTGTTAGGACTAAAGGCCTGTGCTACCACCTTTGTTTTCTTTTTAAAAGAGTTGCCATGATCATAGACTTTCTTCACAGCAATAGAAACTCTAAAACAAGAACCTGCCCTGAATGTGGACAGCACCATTTCATGGGCAGGGCCCTGGAAGGCATGGGAAGGTGACAGGAAGCTGAGCTCCAGCACGCACTCATCCACGCATGCACGCATGCGCACACCTATTGCTGTCTTCTGACTACAGATGTAAGGCAGACAGTTCTCTCACTCTTTTGCTGCAGTGACATTCACAGAATTGATGGACTGTAACCTAGAGTTGTGAACCAAATAAACCCTTGCTCCCACAAGTTGCCTTCGTCAGGCTATCTTATCAGCACAACGGAATGGAAACTGATAGCCTCGAAGTGCAAAGGCCCCTCTCGTGACCAGGGAGCAGATCTGTAAGGTCAGCCCTCACCTTCCACTCCCTAGCACTGTCAGGCATGCTCCCTACATCCAGATAACAGAAGCATTTCCTGAGGACGTGGACCAGATAGCCTTAGGGGACCCAGTGTCTGGGCAACGATAGATTCCTCTTAGCCAAGGGGCTTAGCCAAGCACCAAGGCTGCTGTGTCTGGTCATTAGGGTAGGTCAAGACCATGGTTAGAAGACAGCATTGCTTAGGCTTCAGCAAGGAAGCAGGGCAGATGGGCACAGCACTGGAGAGGTAGCTTAGAGTTCTATAACTGGATCTGCAGGCAGCAGGAAGAGAGAGCTGGCTTGAACATTAGCAGCCTCAAAGCCCACCTGTAGTGACACATTGTATCCAACAAGGCCACACCTACTCCAACAAGGCTACCCCTCCAAATAACGTCATTCCCTATGGGCCTATGGGGGTTTCATTCAAACCACCACAGTCTTCCCATAGCAACCCAATTTCAAAAACAAACAAACAATCTCTCACAGGCACGCCCATAGGTTAATTTCTTACTAAGACTCTCTTCCTAGTTGATTCTACATTGTATCACACACAGGAAAGCTACATTGTATCAAGTTGACAATTAACCATAACCATCACACACAGGAAAGCTGGACGTGGTACCCAGCGGTACCCAGCAAGGCCTTCTCATATTGAAAGCCTCGCTGGTAAGCCTGCTCTTACAACAGGCATCCCCTGGTAGGTCCCAGCTCCGGTTTCTCCCCCAGGCTGTGGCCTAGCGCAGCTGCTTGCTGCTGGCTGATGGACAGGGCTGGGGAGGAGGAGTCAGTGTTCTGTAGTCCCTGCAGACAAGGTTTTAGTGGTGGCCTTTTAGCATGGCTAGCCCTTGTCACTTCCCCCTTTATCTGTTCTGGACCTCTCCAGAGGACAACCCCAGGAATAGCTGGCTGAACAAGAGGACAACCCCAGGAATGGCTGGCTATTTCATAGGGTCTGAACAAGGACATTGCCTCCTTCAGGAATGGCTGGCTGAACAAGGACACTGCCCCCCTCAGGGCAGAGGGACCACCCAAACCCAGAAAGAGCCCAATAAGGCCTGTCATGGGTGAGAGAAGTCTGCAAGAATGAGCTATACAGAGGGCATGAATTAGCTACCAATACAAAGTTTCTAGCTTCAGCTGCAGGGAATGATGGAAGCTCACATAAGGACTTGTCCAGGCAAAGACTCAGGAAGTAGAGACTCCTTGACACGATGTAGCATGAGTACCTATCCAGCATAGGACAGATGCCTGGGTCAGTCTGTGATTTAGCTAGGCCAGAGGACACCAGTGATTGGCAGCTCAGAACATCATTGCTGATGAGCAAATGGGGATTGTAGCTCCTATTGTGTCCATGCCCCTGACTGCCTTTGGGTTGTGGGCACAGGCTGGCGATAAGTGGGGTGAGATCAGAAACACATGGCTGACTTACCATAGATGCCAAGATACTTCTCAGGGGGGAATGCCAAGGAGCCCCTGAAGTGTTTACCCTTCCAGGTAACCCACCTTAGTTACAAGGGCCCAAAGCCAGCAGATGGGGTGGTGATGGTGGGGTACCAAGAGGAGTATCTTGAGATGGCAGGTCTAAATGGCATCACTAGACCATGACAGCCACTCCAGTGGGTCACAGAGAATGCCCACAGCTCACAGTCATAATTTAGCCCTGTGATACAGCCCTGCCATCTCGGGGTGTTGCCATTCTCAGCTCTGCCAGCAGAGGGCACCCCACACTTGTGTGAGCAGTTCCAGAATACGTGGTGCTCTAAGGAAACTGCCCAGAGCCAGCAGAACACCGTGCAACTCCATCCAAAAAGCCCTTCTGGCAGCAAACCTGAAGAAACTCATGACTGGTACTCTGAAGTTTACAGTCAAATGTATGCATGACCTGGGATAACCTCAGAAACTTCCTCCCAGACATTTCTCACCAGAGGGCAGGTGCTTTTATATTCACGAAACTGTGAATGAGCTAAGTGTTGGGTTCCGACACTCTATCAGGCAGTCCTGGAATTGACAGGCTGTGTGTGCTCTCTACACCAGCTTGGTTTGGCTTAAGAGTGGTGCAGCTGGAAAGCTATGTCCCATTGTCCTTGGCCCCCTTGCTGGTGCCCACGTGACCACAAACAGAACTGTCTGATCTTGGATATACATAGTGACTGATGACACAGGCTGGCAATGTGCAGCCTGCTTAGTGCTTCTCTGCTCATGTCTGTCTGCCTGTCTGTCTGTCTGTCTGTCTATCTATTCCTTTTGGGGGTTTTGTTGTTCTGTTTCTATTTTTTTGAGACAGGATCTCTTTACATAGTTATCTATGTCTGTCAAGGAATTCTATTTGTAGACCGGCTAGCTTTGAACTCATAGAGATCCACGTATCTCTACTTTCCAAGTCCCAGTATTAAAAGTATGAGCCACCACACCCAGTCCCTCCCTCTTTAAAGACAAGGTCTCACTATATTGTTCCAGCTGGCCTGATACTTTAGAGACCTGCCTGCTTCTACCTCCAGAGTGCTGGGACTAAAGATAGACTTGGACCCTAAATATGTTGCGCGCGCGTGCACACACACACACACACACACACACACACACACGTCAGAGAATAACTTGTGGAAGTCCATTTTCTTCCATCATGTGGGCCCCAGCGATTTACCTCAGGCTGCCAGGCTTAGTAGCAAGAACCTCTACCCTCTGAGACATCTCAACAGCCTATGCCCCTCCTCTTGCATAGTGTCTCTAATAGTGAAAGTGACCAGTGGCCGGGTGGTGGCGGCACACACCCTTAATCCCAGCATTCAGGAGGCAGGGGCAGAGGCAGGGACAGAGGTAGAGGCAGGCAGACCTCTTGAGTTCAAGGTCAGCTATAGATCGACTTCCAGGTCAGCCAAGGCTATACATAGAGAAACTATATCTCAAACAAAACAAAACAAAATGAAGTGAGAGTGAATGGCCTCAGGGTCCTTCCAGGTGGCCTGAGAGCTCACTTGGAGAAGTGAGAGCTATATACTTTGGGATAGTGGCTTGTGTCTGCTTGCAGAGGCCTCCTGAGAGACGCAAGGCTAACTTTTGATGCAGATGCCTCTTGCCTCTGGCTGGCTGGACTGCAGATCTGAATGGGCTCTACCCTCCCTGGGGCCAGTAAGGGGCTCCCTGAGCTGCACTTGACCACAGCTGCAGCTCTGTTAGGTCTCCCACTTTGAACCTGGGAGGCCCACCTAAGAGTGCTAAGAGAAATAATGGCTCCTAGAGTCCTGGCCCCCAGCACTTGAGAGATTCTGCCTGGCCCTAGACATATGGGGTTCCATGTATCTCTCCTCCCACAGATCGGAAGTTGTTTCACTGCAAGTAAAATGGCATCAGGGTCTGGGTCCATACCCCAGGCTAATTTAGCTCTCAGCATCTTCTCTTTATCTTCTTTATTCTTCCTGTCCCACTGGCTAATGTTTCTCCATTTCTGGTCCCCATTTCTGATTGGCTCTCTTGTCTCCCTCCTTCCTCCCTGGTGGCAGCCGTGCCCTCTCCCCTCTCCAGGCTCAGTCTCCAGCAATTGTTTTGCTGCTTGTAAGAGTGCTGAATGATACCAGGTGGATGAATGGATAAGTGGGTGGGTGGGTGGATGGGTGGGTGGAGATAGATAGATAGAGATAGAATGGGTGATGGAAGAATGGGTGCATGGGTGGATGTATATATGGAATGCATGTATGAGTGAATGGATATGAACAAATGGTTGGGTAGATAGATAGATGGATGGGTGGATGTATGAGATGACTAGGTAGAGGGGTAGATGGATGGATGGATGGATGGAGCATCTCATACCAGGCTGGCTTCTGGACTCTTGAGGCAATGCGTGTGGGCAGACTAGACCTTTTGGCCTGAGGATCTCAAAACCTCTGAATCTCCTTCCTTCTTTTGCTGCAGGAAGTCTTGCATGACCCTGCCCAGGTACAGCTGTCTCACACATCTCAGCCTGCTGCCCTGCACTTCACAGCCTGGTTCTTGAGTGTATACATCTCGTGCCTTCTTTAGGATAAGTGAAATCGGGTTACTTAGCTCTTTCTAGAGGGATGGGGAGGCAGCCTCCAAAACCAGGACGGATGGCGGTGCTTCTCCGGGGAGAGCTGAGAATTAGGTTCATTAGGTTGTTTCTAAATTAGTCAGAACATGATTGAGCTCCACGGGCCTCAGGAGTCACGTTCCAGTGTGGAGACCTGGTAGGAGACCCAAAGATTCTCAGGAGGCTGGGCCGTGGGGATGTGCTCCCCAAAAAAGGAAATACTAGCAGAAAGGCTGTGGAACAAAAACAGAGCCAATGGAGCAGGATTAGGCTTCAGCCAGAGAAGGACCAACAAAGGAGAAAAGAAGACTCAGGAGAAGGCAGGGGTGGACACCTGTGCATGTGGGGAAGCCAGGAGCACACAGGAAAGTGGACACCTGTGTAGTCAGGGGAATAGGGACCTGTGCAGGTGGAGCGATGGGCACCTGTGCAGATGTATGTAGGCAGGGAACCTGGGCACTTGTGTAGACAGGAAGGTACTTTAGAATGTTAGCCTCCCAGCAAAACAACCACTATATTCATTGTGTGTTTCCTTGCTTACAAGAGACTGTCACAACCCCACTAGTTGATTGCTGATATTTCTTTATGGAAAGAGGGTGTGGGGAGGGTGAGAGGACTCTTACCTGAGACTCCATTCTTCTTCCAACCTAATAGCAGGGAGGTGGAGATCATATAGGCTGGAGAAGGCTACCTGAAAGGGCCTTTATCTCTGTGGCTATGGGAAGCCATCACTTATGCTGGGGTCTAATTTGGGGGGGGGTTTCTTTTCTCTTCTTCCTTTCTTTCTTTCTTTCTTCCTTTCTTTCTTTCTTTCTTTCGGTTTTTTGAGACAGGGTTTCTCTGTATAGCCCTGGCTGTCCTGGAACTCACTCTGTAGACCAGGCTGGCCTCGAACTCAGAAATCCTCCTGCCTCTGCCTCCCGATTGCTGGGATTAAAAGCATGCGCCACCACTGTCTGGCAGGGTCTGATTTTCTAATGCAGCTTTTTAGGGTGATCCACACTCTGGCCGGTGATTCCTCATCCCTACTCTCAAGTAATCCTAAGAAACTGATTGGTTCCCCAGGGTGAACTTTGGTTTGTCATTGGTACCTTATAAGGAGAAGGCTGATGTTGTTACATCTCTCCAGGGAAGGGAATGTCAAAACAGAGGAGTAACTCTCCCTTGAATACCTCCTAGTGCCTGGGAGCAGCCTGGGTCTCCAGGATACAGCATCATTACACGACATAAGCAATTGATGGGGTCCCTCCCACCAATGGTGAACATTCAGAGTGGCCACTGGCACTTGAGGGGACACTGACTGGCAGGGACTTAAGGGCCTGGGAAATAGCCTGCTGCCCTCTTGAGGATAGTCATTGACACCCTTGGGTGAACACTAGAATTCATGGGCAAAGTCTGGACCATTACTTGACCTACTCCCAGGGTAAGCTGAGCAGGAAGTATCATGAGACAGCACTGTCCAGGGCTCCCGCTGGGGACCATGGCTCAGGAAGCTCCCTAATGGAAGGCTGCCATGTGTGACAACCTATGATTCTTCTCCCTCCTTTTGTGTTAGACCTACCGGGGGAAGGAAGCATGTTAGGCACTCATTATGCCACAGGGTGGGTGGGGGAAGCTGCCCCTTTCCCTCAGTCATCTGACTTCTCCCCTCCCTACTTTGTTTTCACTAGGAAAGGGGTCTGGGGAAAGACAGTGGGGCTGGGAGCATCTAGAGACCTGACTGGAGATGGGGGTACAAGCATCCCCTGGATGTACCAGAAAACTAGGCAGCCAGAACACTTCAGGAGGCTGTCCTAACTGTAAGAGAGTGTTATACCCTGGATGGCGTCCTGCTCCTAGGAAGATGTTGTGCCTTTGGGAGGATATCCTAGCCCTGGGAGACATCTCATCCCTGAGAGGGTATTCTGGCCCTGAGGAAGATATCCTCATCTTGGGAGGGTGTCCTGTCCCTGGAAGGGTGTGTCATCCTTAAAGAAGGAGCCCTGGCCCTGGGAGGGTTCTAAATACTGACAGTGCTAGTGTGCTGTTGTTGTTGTTGTTGTTACTTGCCTAGTTACTTCTGAGGCTTTCCCCTGGCAGGTGTAGTGGTAGGCAATGGGACAAGTAGTGGCCACTAGTCCCCTTCTTGGTAGTAGTCAGAAAGAACTGCAGGAGCTACCAACCCTGGACCTCTCGTGGCTGATAGCCTTAATCTAAGTGCTGTCAAAGACACATCAACCAGAGGCCGGGCGTGGTGGTGCACGCCTTTAATCCCAGCACTTGGGAGGCAGAGGCAGTCAGATTTCTGAGTTCGAGGCCAGCCTGGTCTACAGAGTGAGTTCCAGGACAGCCAGGGCTATGCAGAGAAACCCTGTCTCAAAAAAAACCAAACCAAACCAAACCAAACCAACCAACTAAACAAACAAAAAGACACGTCACCCAGGACCTTATCACCTCAACAAACCAGCCAGCACCAGATACCATGTAACACCAGGTAGGAACACCATGTAACGCCAGTTTGGTAGCCCTGTGCCCCAGTCTGTTCACAGCCTACCTCCATTGGAACAAGAGTATAGTGTCTCCTTCAGGGCAGTTCATATTGTCCCCATACCCCCAGAGCTTTGTGGGACAACTCCTTTCTTCAGTTGTGAGAGGCCCAGGAGCAGGCTTGACAGGGCAACGTGGACCCAACAGGTCTGGCATTGTCCATGTTTGGAAAAATGACACTCCTGATACCCCTGCATCCTCCTGGAGGCCCCCAGAGAGCCACGCTGGGGCTGCCCAGCCCTGCCTACATATTTGGAAGGGCCGTTGCAGCCCCAGCCAACTCCTCATGTTCTCTGGCTGAGCCGAAAGCCAGCATGTTCTTCCAAGCCTGGAAACTCCCAGAAAGAGGGAAGCTGGCCTCACTGTACGGAACAGAGCCATCTTGAGGTTGGCCCAGGAATGGCCCTTGTCCTCCAGCAAATGTCCAAAGAAACACCACACTGTCTACTCTGCCTGAAGGAACAACCAGTCACGGGCAAGCAGAACCAGGGAACACACACAAGTGGGTCTGGGACAGGCCTGGGGCAAACCAGTTAGAGGAACTTTTAATTTGTGAGTTAATCCAGACCATTAGGTCAATGCTGCTGAGGATGAAAAGGGAAACTGAGTCCCACAGTCTAACCAATTAGCTCCTCGGAAGTGATTAAGCTGGCCTTGGTCTCCTGGCTCCTCTCTTTCAGTCTCAGTGTCTCAGAAAGCCCACTGCCACATCAGGGGGCCTGGGGCTCAGAAGGTTACCCCCAACTCCACAGCAGGATGGATGGAATGTATGTCCCTACTTCAGTCCCTGGGCACAGGCCTCCTGGAGTTGATATAACTGCTGAGGTCACTGTCTTAGGAGAGCACTCACTGCTGGCCCTAGCGGTGGGAAAGGAAGCAGCCAGGCCTGTCCTGAGTCAGCCCATCTGGTTTTCTTCTCTGGCCAGGAGTCTAAAGGAGCCTGGGCCTGCCCCAGCCCAGAAGCTTCCAAGATGCTCTGCAGGCCAAGGCAGGCCCCTCCCACTCCCCAGGCAGGACCAAGAGTCAGCCACTTGCCGGCTGGGGCTCTGAGCCATATTGACCTCTCAGGACCTCCTTGCTCTGAGATATGAAAGAGACCATGAGGATCTTAAGCACAGAGAATCTCCACCCATGGCAGCCCAGGGAACCACTAGCCCAAGCTGCCTCCTTCCTGGCACCAGCCCCAGGTCCCTCTGTACAGGCCTGGCTTGGAAAAGTCATATGTAGAAACCTAGGAGCCTCAGTTCCCAGTCCCTTGCCAGATATAGCTTAGACCAGAGCAAAGCCTCCTCCCCTTTCATTCTTTCTTTCCTTCTTTCCTTCTTTCTTTCTTTCTTTCCTTCTTTCCTTCCTTCCTTCCTCCCTCCCTCTCTCCCTCCCTCCCTCCCTCCTTCTCTTCCTCCCTCCCTCCCTCCCTCCCTCCCTCCCTCCCTTCCTTCCTTCCTTCCTTCCTTCTTTCCTCTAGCCCTCTCCCTAACTCCCCTCCCCCATCTTCTGCCTCTCTCTATGGGTGTGTGAATGCTGTTTTTGAGGCAGGGTTTCACTATATAGCCCTGGATACCCTGAAACTCTCTGTATAGACTGGGCTAGCTTCAAACTCACAAAAATCTGCTTATCTCCCCCTGCCTGGAATTTAAGGCATGTGCTACCATGCCCACTCCTCTCCATGTGTTTTTGAGTCAGGTCTCTCTATGTAGTTTAGGCTGGTCTAGAACTTGGGATCTTCCCGACTCTGCCACCCAAGGGCTAGAATTATAGGCATAAGCTATGGTACTCTCAGTCCTAGAGCCTCTCTATCTGCTCCTACAGGCTACCCACTCTTATCAGACCAAAAGACTTGGGGGCTAATGAGGCTAAGTTGAGCAGAAACCAGGGGTTCCAGTGATCATGAGGCTGGGTATAGTGGTATAAGCCTTTTATCCTAGCACTCAGGATGCAGAGGCAGGTGGATCTCTGTGAGTTTGATGCCAGTCTAGTCTACAATAGGAGACTGCTTCAAAACAAACAAGCCAGCAAACAGAGATATAAAGGCCCTGCAGATACCCCCCCCCCCCGGCTTCTGTGAGAGCAGACACCAAGTGCAATGGCCTAATGGCAGCATCCTGCCCTGCCCTTTGCTTCAGGTGCTGTGCTCAGAACACCATGCAGTAAGCACCCCTCCCATTCCTACATCAGCCATCATTCCCCATCTGCGAGGCTCATTAACGGCCTCATGTCCAGAACACTCTTTGGGAGGCCCATTGCCAATGAAAGCCCTGTGCCTTTGAAGTCTCTGGACTCATGCCAGAGCTGTCCACCCCTAGGATCACAGCCCCTGTGTGGCCTCTAAGCTCCACTCAGTGTCAGCAAGAACAATCCAGCCTCTATCAGCTTGTTCCAGCCAAGAACAAGCAGCCCCACAGATCCGCCCCCCCTGGCCCTTAGCTCTCAGCATCCTTGTGTGTGTACTCAGGATAAGAGAAAGGCCTAGTGGGACTCTCTGTAGGTGACCCTGAAGATCATAAGCCCTAGTTACTGGATGCTGCTATCCACATGAGGCGAAGCAGGGGATCACGTGAGCTGTGCCAGTGATGTCAGAGGGGCCTGGCTAATTCAGGGTGTCCTTGCCTTCCACGGTGGCAGGAAGCTGCACCAGCTAGTGTTGCAAATAAAGCAGAGCTGTCCCCGCTGGAGCCTCCTGGTGTGCAGGTGTGAGGGTCCTTTCCTGTGACCCTGAAAAAGCCTGTATGGGATCAGGAGCGCTATCCCCCACTTCATCCTCACTTGGAGAAGTCAAGGCTCCTGGACCACGCAGGAAGAATGTGGGGGCTATATCCAGGCCGTGGTTAGGCCGACTGAGCAGGTATCTTTCGAGAGGTGGGGAGAAGTGACCTAAGATTTAGGGCCACAGCATCATGTCTACCAATCCAAGAAAGGGCAGGTCAGGTAGCATGGTCCTCAGGGGGACCACAGTGGGTAACTTAGGGTGCACTGTGGTGACAAACGCTAGATCCAAGCCACCCTCTCCTCCAGCAAACATCATTCCTGCTCGAGCATCAGACTGCCTAAAGCCTCAGTCAGGCCACCTACTCAGGTTATAGAGCCGGTGCTCATGTTGCACCCCAACTTAGGAGCTCCCCAGTTTTCTGCTCAGGGTGCCTTGGCTGGCCTCAAAGTCTCTCTTGACTCTACACAAGGATCTAACCTCTAAGGCCTCTCACTGGAGGACTGGAGGTACCTTCCTCCCAGACTTAAATAGAGATAAAAACAAAAACAGTGCTAAGGCATAAAATATGCGAATGAAGGTCAGAGTTCTGGTCTCCCCCCCTCCCTTGCCCCCGTGTCAATTTGAGGGCCTTTTCTGAAATAACAAAAACAGAGTATACACTAAAACAGTACCTGCTGTTATAAGGGACCCTCTAACTGATTCCTAGCTAGCTGAGGCCACTGTGCCCATCACCAGGGTGGGAACCTGGGCCCCCTCACCAGTTCCTCTTAGAAATGCCATCCAGGGCCTTGGTCTTGGCACTAGCTTTAGCACCATCAAGTCACACCTATCTGTTCTCCCTCCTTCCAGGTAAGGGGCTGTCCCTAGATGATAGAGGCTGTCCTAGAAAGACTCACCCTGCAGACCCAAGAGCAAGGGTGGAAGAGCCCTAGCCCAAGTGCACAGCTTGTGCTGGTCACCGACTCATGCCAACTGGTAGTCTATGTAGTGACAGGGTACTCAGTAGTCAGAAGGCTCTTTCCACAACAGGAAGGAATGAGTACACAGAGAAGAACACACTTGACTCCATAATAGAGTCATCACCTTTGGATAATACAGGCCATGCATCTTATCCCTACCCTGGCCAGTTCTGCACAGGCTCCACTGCATGACCTATGCAACTGGACACGTTCCCTCATTCTCTGCACACATCCAGACGGGCCTGACAGGGGCTTTGTGCGTTTACATCAGCCCCTCCAGTGTACTCGGGATCACAGAAGCCAGAGGACAATCCAGCTCCATGGGACGTTGGTGTGTTAGGCAGAAACACTCCTTTTCTATTTGTCTATCTTCAGGTACTTAAATCCACCCCCAGCCTGTCAGAGGCAAGTATCAGCCCCTGAGCTTGGAGCTTCTTTCAAGTGGAGACAAGGCAGGGCCGTCGACCCCAGGTGGCAGTCGCCTGATAGATCCAGCCCTCACCTTTTTGCCTCAGAACCAGGGCAAGCAGATAAGTGAGGTTTCTGACCCGCTGCTCCTCTGGTTTCGGCTTTGGAAGGGGTAGTCCTGGCAGAGCCTCAGCCCTGGGCAGGCTGCTTATTCCACATTGAGTGCCCCCCTAAAGCTGATCTCTGCCTAGCCTATGTCTGTCTGCTACCTTAGGGCTTAGCCAAACTTGCTGAAAGTGGGGAAAGACCCTGGGGGCCAGCCCCTCCCACAGCCCAGCCCTCCCCACAGGCCACCATGCCCCAGATACACTTCTGGAAATACACTCACAATTAAATGGGAAGGCCGAGCGCACTGCCCACAGAGGAGGGCAATGCAATTACACAACATCTCATTACCGTGCTCCCAGCGGCCCAGGAAGACACTTGCCCGCCAAGGCTGGACAGCAGCAGTGCAGTTTGCCTGTGGCTTCCATGCCAAGTAGTTTCCTGGCTAGGAGCAAGAGAAGGACAGGGCTCCACTGGCCTCTCCCCAGGAAAGTGATCTGCAGCAGCCTGTGTACCCACAAGTCTTTAAATGTGGGAATACCCTTCTGGGATGGCCATGAATTGATATATAGGGTATGAGGTCCCTGGGAACAAAGCCTTCTCCCGTTTCTTGGGCTCATGGCAAAAGAGCCTATTTTGCAGAGAGGTGCCTACCCAGGGTAGGTTCAGGCAGGAGAGACAACATGCCAAGAGAACTTGCAAAGCAGGGAGAATGGCTGCAGGAGGTGCCTGGGTGTCAGTGGGGTGCAGAGCCCAGGAGCAGGGCTTGAGCCACGTGATGAGTGCTACCCTGGGGTTCAGAGCTTGGCATGGGTGATAAAGACAGCTGGGTAGCTCAGCAAAGGTGCTACTAATGTCCTTTTGCTCTACCTGGCTAGGAATTGTGGGTAGGTAAGAAGACTTCTTTCCAGGAAGCCTGACCTATTGGATACCTAAGAGGTTGGGGGTGAACTGGCAGATCCAGAACATTAAAGCTCTAAGCCCTCAGAGCTCCAGGTTTCAGAAAGCCACGCTAGAGGCTTATTGCTCTGGGCTTTGACTGCCAGTGGCCCCAGCACTTTGGCAGCTATGGCCGTCCTTGGTTTCCAACAGTAGTGGGCAGCAGTCAACAGCAAGCAGTAGCAGGTAGTACCTTCAAACGTTAGAGCTTTTGCACAAATCTCAGGTGCTGAGATCCTTGGTCCTTCAGTGTGATGAGTGCTACAGCTTTCAGGCTGAGAGTGTTGGGATCCTCGGGCCTTGGCGGAAGCTACTATTGTACCTCTTCTTCTTTATTAGGGTCCTGTTACAGCTCTATGGCCTCGAGGGTCTGGGACGGAAATGAAGCTGTTTCCCTCATCTCTGTCTTGAAGAAGAGCAACTGTGATGACCTACATGAAACCTGAAGGAGAGAGTTAACCCTCCTGGAAGGGGAGGAGGTCAAGAGACTTACAAGCCTTACAATACTCACAGAGCGCATGAGAACCACGTGACCTCCACTACGCAGGCTCCTCTACCCTGGTGGCTACTAAATTAGATGAATTGGGGCACTTCTAGGGGCATAGCTGCCTGTTAACTGCCCATGGAATTTCTCAGTGGTACAGCTGCTTTTGAGTTGCCAGTGCTCAGGTAAATTACCCTAATAGTCATTACTTCACTGAGTGGGACTTGGATACAATCTTTTCCTTTGGTGTATTGGTGACCCAGAAAAAGTCATGCAAGAGAGGTCCTGGAGGTTACTGTGATCAGGGACCACAGTTTTGCCGTCTCACAGCCTTTGTTGACTCTGTCACTTTGGCCCTGGCTGCTCTCTAGAATTCTTCAGATGCCCTTCCGTTGCTATTGCCACCATTGCTACCCCTGGAGCAGTGGCGACTGCTGCTCTCACCTCTACTGACACCTTCCTTTCCTCATGTCACCAGCTTAGCCCATTCCATAGAGATCAAAAGTAGGCAAGAAACCAGAAGCTGAGAGAAACTTAGTTTCTTGGGGGGTGGGGGTGGGGGGGTGGGAGGGCTTAATATTGCAACACCAAAGTGCAGCACAAGAGGGTATCCTTAGGGCTGGAGAGGTGGCTCAGATGTTAAGTACACTGTCTGTTCTTCCAGAGGACCTGAGTTCGATTCCCAGCAGTTACATGGTGGCTCACAACCATCTGTAATGGGATCTGACGTCCTCTTCCGCCTTGCAGGCACACATGCAGGTGTTCTTCAGCTGACTCACAAAGTGAGCCAAACAGCTTGTTTTTTATAAACAGAAAAGAGGTGTGGAAAGGGGGGGGGTCTATTCCAATCACAGCAAGCACAAGCAAAGGATAACGTTTACACCAATCAGGACACAGTTCCTCATGCAAACAAGGAACTGCACTTATACCAACTACAGTAGTCCCTTATGCAAATGAAGGGCTGCATTCACACCAATCATACCATAGTCCCTTATTCAAATAAAAAAACCATGCCTACACCAATCACATCAGTCCCTTATGCAAATGAAGTACACAACTCCTCATGCAAAATGAGAAACTGCTCTTATCCCATCCACAGCAGTCCATTATGGCAATGAAGGACCGTGCTTGCATCAGTCTTAAAGCTTCTGCAGGGTGACCAAGGTAAGTAAGTGCTTGTCGTAGGGTTTCTATTGCTGTGATAAAACTCAATGACCAAAAGCAACTTCGGGGGTGGGGGAAGGGTTTGTTTTCCTTACTCTTCTACATCGCAGTCAATCATCAAAGGAAGCCAGGGCAGGAGGAACTCAAGAAAGGAACCTGGAGGCAAGAGGAGCAAAGACCATGGAGGAACTGTGCTAACTAGCTTGCATTTCATGACTTGCTACTTTCTTATGCCACCCCTGACCACCTGCCCAGAGGTGGTACTGCCCTAATAAGCCAGGCCCAGTTAATCAATTAATCAAGAAAATGCACTAAAGGCTTGCCTACAGGCAGAGGGTTTTTTTTTTTTTTTGACAGTATTTTCTCAATTAAGAGTCCCTCTTTCCAAATGAACCTAGCTTCTGTCGGGTTGACACAGAACTAGCCAACACAATTGACTTCTAGTCATCTTGACATGCAAACACATCACTATTAAACCATAATCTTTCCATTTTCATTTGTCCCCAAGATGCCATGTTAAGATTAATATCACAATGTAAAATGTTACGACTTTTAAAACCCTCAGTCTTTAAAAGTTTAGATACACACTGGCTGTGGTGGTACTGACCTTAAATTCTAGTACTCTGGAGGCTGAAGCAGGTTTGAGGCCAACCAGGTCAACAGAGTAGATTCCTGGACAGTCAAACCTACATAGCGAGACCCTGTTTCCAAAACAAAACAAGGAAAAGTAGATCTTCTGGACTGCAAACAGCCTGGCCAGCTCCACCTCTCTGGCATCTACAGCACACATAGCTTGATTCACAGGCTTACGCTGGCTCATCTTCACAGCTGTCTTTGGTGGTCATTACATGGTATTGGTATCTCCAAAATGCTGGGGTCTCCACTGCAAGTGGACTGCACTTTCACCAGTAGCCCTTCCTGGGCTCTCTTCAGGAACCCCAGCCCTGTTACATGATGCATGACTTTTTTAATCCTGGGGTTTCTATGGCAACTGATGCTGCACTTTTACCAGTGACCTCTCCTGGCCTCTCATTATGCCAAGCCTCAACTTCTCGACAAAGCCCCTTTATGCCTTCAAAATGACTACCTGAGAAACTCTTACACATCACCAAGGTCAGCTGCTATCACAAAGTACCGGCTTGAGCCCCTTCTGGTTCACAGCTTCTGTGTGCTAATCCTGAGGAAATATTTCCAGAATATCCTCATTGATGCCCTGTCTTCTTAATCACCTCTAACCTCTTAGCTCCAGCTAACCGGCACCAATTATCCCAGGAAGCCAGATTTCACCTCAGTGATTCTGGTCTCTTATTAATCGCAGCTCCAGCTGACCAGACCCCCAGATTATTCATTCAAATTTTCCCTCAAATGGCCCCAGCAGAGCCTTTATTTCCTTCTGAAACTTCAGGCACCAGACCTCTACCATCTGCATTGTTTTCAATATGCTTATCTTTCAAGCTCCCGCAGAACAGCCCACTGGTCTCAGTGAGAACTCAGTGGTTTTTACAGTCTAGTGTTCAAATGACACCACAATCCTACCAAAACACACAGTCAGATCTGTCACAACAATAGCCTACTCCTGGTACCAATTTCTGTCTTAGGTAACATTTCTACTGCTGTGAAGAGATGCTGCAACCATGGCAACTCTTAGAGGGGAAGACATTTAATTGGGGCTGGCTTACATTCGGAGGTTTAGTCCATTGTCATCTGCATGAGAAGCACAGTGGAACACAGGCCGACTTGGTGCTGGAGAGGTAGCTGAGAGTTTCATATCCAGATCGACAGGCAGCAGGAAGAGGGTGAACCACTGGGCCTGGCTTAAGCTTCTAAAACCTCAAAGCCCACCCCCAGTTACACATTTCCTGTAATAAGACCATATGTACTCCAACAAGGCCACAAGTCCTGGTCCTTTCAAATAATACCATTCCCTATCAGCCTACGGTGGCCATTTTCATTCAAACTACCACAAGATGTGTGTGTGGGGGGGTTATTTTCCTTCCTTTTCACAGTTCACCATCAGAGGAAGTCAGGACCAGAACTCAAGGCTGGAACCTGGAGGCAGGAACTGACATAAAGGCCATGAAAGAATGATACTTACTGGCACGCAGCCTGCTTTTTTTTTCTACCACCCAGGACTATTTTCCTCGGGGTGGCACTGCCCTCAGTGAGGTCCCACACACATCAGTGATTAATGAAGAAAACACAGGAAAGACTTGCCTACAGGCAAATTTTGCAGAGGTATTTTCTCAGTCAAGAGTTCCTCTTCCCAAATGAATCTAGCCCGTGTCACATTGGCATTACATTAGCCAACACAGTGCTCCATCATTGGTTTGGGTGGAAAAGGCTGAAGAGACATCTAGAGTTTTCTGAGGCTTGTGACGGCAAAATGCAGGAAATGGTTGTAGCTGGAGCCGTGCTTCCAGGAACTGGCATTGTGCTCTGGCAGCAAGCAGCTGCAGTTACTGGGTAGCTTCCTCCTAACATCTGTGGAGTATTCAAAACATCTGGTGCTGGCATGGGGGCAGTCTAGCTGGCCACTTGGCTGATAGTCCTTTGCTCAAGGGTACTGAGAAAGGACTAGTTAGACTCTAGCCCCTGACTTCTAAAGTTTATTTAGAGGAAAAAGAAACATCAACAAAAATGTTTATAGCAAGGCCTTAAATCACTGTAAACAGGAACAGTGATTTAACAGTGCTCCTTATTGCCTTAACAATGCTTAACTCTCCGGGCGGTGGTGGTGCACGCCTTTAATCCCAGCACTTGGGAGGCAGAGGCAGGCAGATCTCTGAGTTTGAGGCCAGCCTGGTCTACAGAGTGAGTTCTAGGACAGCCAGGGCTACACAGAGGAAACAACAACAACAAAGCAATGCTTAACTCTTGCCTCAGAACACCCATGGAGAAATGGATCTTTTGATCTGTCCTGAAAACACGGGTGTTCATGTTTTCTCCCATACACAAGCAGTCTAGTGTTCAACTAGATGCCTTCTGTGGTGGTTTGAATAAAAATGCCCCCCCTCCCCAGGGAGTGGCACTATTAGGAGGTGTGGCCTTGTTGGAGGAAGTGTGTCACTTAGAGGTTTCAGAAGCTCAAACCTGATCCAGTATGGCTCTCTCTTCCTGCTGCCCTCTGATCTGGATGTAGAACTCTCAACTACCATGTCTGCCTGCATGCTGCCATGCTTCCTGCCATAATGATAATGTGCTAAATCTCTGAGCTATCAGCCAGCCCCAGTTAAATGTTTCCCTTCACTAGAAGGTCATGGTGTGTCCTCACAGCCATAGAAACCCTAGTTAACACACCTTCCTTAAGTATCTTTGCTGTTCAAGCCTCCTCTTGGCTAAGTCATGCTTGCCTCATGCCGTGATGGCGATGGAAATTGTCAGATTCCCTGAAACCATCTGACACTTCTGCTGTAGGAAGGAAACAAACTGTAACAGGCAAGGTCAGCCACCAACGGGCACAGCTTTCCACTGCAGTGGTGCAGGCTTTTAGAGAGAGCCAGGCAGGTTTCTAGCCAAGCTGTTCCCTACCTGGGCATAGAGGAGAATACTCAAATGAAGTGTGGCTGTGCAAAGAGTTGGTAGTCAACCTGGAAAGGGGATAGATAACATTTGAAATGTAAATAAATAAATTATCCAATTGAAAAAAAAAAGAGAGAGAGAGCCAGGCATGGTGGTGCATGCCTTTAATCCCAACACTTGGGAGGCAGAGGCAGGTGGATTTCTGAGTTCAAGGCCAGCCTGGTTTACAGAGTGAGTTCCAGGACAGCCGGGGCTGCACAGAGAAACCCTGTCTCAAAAATAAATAAATAAATAAATAAATAAATAAAAGAGTTGGTAGTGGGCAACCTGAGGTGACTACTCAAGCAGAGCTAAAGCCCTGAGGCAGAAAGAGCTATCACTAATATCTGTGAGGGAGCCCATGGTGGTAGAGAGAGGACCCTTGCAAGGCCATAAGGCCACAAGGCTGAGAGGCCCAGTCCAGGATGAATCCAGAGAGCTGTAGAATGCCCAAGTCTCAGCAGGTCAGGGGCAGCCTGCCTGCAAACAGATATCCATGTTCTGACTTCCAGCCGGTCCCTGTGCTCTGCAGTGAGTTTGTCACCAAGGGAAACTGCCTGTCTGCTTAGGAAACTATGTTAATGAGCCTTTTGGAAAATCTGGGCACAGTTGATACAAGAGAGTCCTAGAGGCCTCAGCAAAGGGGCATCTGGCAGGGCCAGCAAACTTCTCAGGAGGGCTCCACTAGGGAGGGGAGGAACTGTGACCAGCTGTAACTGGTTTCACTTTAATGGCTCTGTGACCAGAGAGTGACATTTCATTTCTGTTGCTCCTCTTGCTCTTTCTCTGTTCCCCTGGGACATTTGTCTTTTTCTTGGTTTCAGAGCCTTACATCTGTTACAGATATTCCCTCCTCTTTGTCACTTGGCTGTTAATTTACAATGTCTCTCTGTGTGAAAAATGTCAACCATTTAAATGTATCCATATTTTTCTTTGATGATTATTCTTTAGGCGTATGCTTAGAAGTTTGTATCGGGCTGGATGGTGGGATAAACCCAGCACTTGGGAGCCTGAAGCAATAAGATTGTGAGTTCAAGGACAACCTGGGCTGCATAATAAGACTATGACTCAGAAAGCAAGCTTTGGGGATGCGGCTGGGTGCTTGCAGAGTTTGTGGATGTGAGTGTTTTCGCCTTGGAGCATCGTTTTCTCCTTTCTTGTCCTTTATTCCTCCTGTAATTGTTTTATATGAATACTTGGGAAAGACATAATGAACTATCCCATAATTATCTAAATAATTATCCCAGAGATAGCCCCTGCACATTCCTGTGCAGCAGAATTCTGGTGGGCACTTTACATCACAGATAATAAAGGGCTACCCCACAGTATGGGCTGGCCCATAGAAGGCAAGGGGACAGGATTAGTCCCCAGGTTAGGGGAGAACAAGGGATGACACTGGAGCCTAGCCTGAGTGATCCAGAGAAGCTTATGGAAGTGTAGGAGCCTTTCAGTATGGACCGTTCAGGGGGCTCCTATGTAGGCTGCAGTCTGTACTGAAAGGCCAGAATATCCCAAATGGCCTGGTGGAGACACAGGTGTCAAGAAAGAAAAGGTCTGCCCTCCCTCCTAACCAATTTCCCTTTTCCCTCCGTTTTTTTCATTACCAAACCTACTTTGCACGCAACCGACACAAGGGCCTGGCGATCACCCAGCACACTGCCAGACTATAATTTAAATTGATCTAAAACTTAGGAGTTGTAAAACCTTTAAAATCCTGAAGTAAAAAAAAATAAATTAAGCCAGAATTCTTTACCTCGCTGAGCTAAGCAAGCGACATGAAACATAGACCCAGAAGTACCAAGCAGGAGAGGCAGAGCCAAGGAGAGACAAGTTTATTGTTAAGGAGGGAGCCAGAGGACCAGTGAGTGACCAGGTCAGACAAAGAAGCACACAGAGGTTCCCTGCAAAACAAGGCACAGTGGACATGGTCGGCTACTGCTTCCAAAAATATGCAAGGTGTAAAAATAGTCACCTCTCAGGTTATCTGAGAGCAATGCAGGCAGCAGAGGTGAATGGACAGAAAGATCTATTCCAGACAAACTGCCCATCCCACTATGTTACCACTACCACCTAACATCTGCATACCCACAACTCACCCTCCTGAACTGGCTAAGCACCAGTTTGGCTTAGCAAGGATTCTCTTGAAGAAAGAGAAACCCCTAGAACTCCCCAGTCTTCCTCTAGCTGAGCAGCTCGGGAGCCTAAGGCTCCAGTGCAGCTCTAGCTTTCCTCAGGCTTCACTGCTCCGGAGGTTGGGAGCTAGCAAGCTATCCCAGGGCAGAAGGACATCTCCAACCACTCTGTCTGTCAGGAATGAAGCTTCTTGGATGGCCCAAAGCCCCACCTCTGCCAAGAGATTCACAGATAACAAAATAAGAGAGGGAAGCTAGGGCGCACGGTGGGAATCTCTGCAAGGCAGAGATGGGCAGCCCTTCCTCCCTCTCAGAAGACCTTGTGCTGACGCACATCGTCATCTGCTTCCACCAGGCTCTGCCCTTCTTAATTGCTCTAATATGATGAACCCATATCCCCCCTTTCCATAAGAACAAGGGACCCTCGCTGTGAGACACAATGCCACCCGGTTCTCACTGCTTCTCCATACACGATGTAAAACATGGGAGTGGTAGAGGCAATTATGAACGAAACATCATGACTGATTGTTAAGAGAAAAGAGTTGTAGAAGAGGGGCCAGCACACATCTAGATAGCAGACTTGTAACACAACTGACAGAAATATTTTATTAAAATTGAAGAACAGATGTTCAAGTTAAATGGAAAGACGGAAAATTTTAGTGGAGAATTGGAATCTTCAAAATTGCAAAGCTTCAGTTATGAACAAGTCAAGTGGGAGCTCTTGATGTGGCTCAGAGGATGAAGGTGCTCAGCAGACAAGCCTGGGGACTTAAGTTCTCTCTCTCTAGAACCACATAAAGGAGGATGGAGAAAACCACCTCACAAAAGTTGTTCTCTGACCTGAGCAAGCCTGGCATGGCACACATGAGCACATACTTACATGGGTGCACACAAATACACATCATCATCATCACCACCACCATCATCACCACCACCACCACCACCACCACCATCAACATCATCATCACCACCACCACCACCATCATCATCATCACCACCACCACCATCATCAACATCATTATCACCACCACCATCATCACCACCACTACCACCACCACCATCAACATCATCATCACCACCAC
Source organism: Mus musculus (assembly GCF_000001635.26). Lineage (NCBI taxonomy): Eukaryota > Metazoa > Chordata > Mammalia > Rodentia > Muridae > Mus > Mus musculus. The sequence continues at coordinate 139,321,869 of NC_000073.6, forward strand.
CACCACCACCACCATCATCATCACCACCACCATCATCATCATCATCTCATCATCATCACCACCACCATCATCATCACCACCACCACCATCATCATCATCTCATCATCATCACCACCACCACCATCATCATCTCATCATCACCACCACCACCACCACCACCATCATCATCATCTCATCATCACCACCACCACCACCATCATCATCTCACCACCACCACCACCACCACCACCATCATCATCATCAATGCCTGGGATGTGGTGGCTCACATCTTTAATCCTAGCACTAGGAGGCAGAAGCAGATCAATCTCTCTGAGTTCAAGGCCAGCCTGGTCTTCATAGAGTGTTCTCAAAAAAATCAAACCAACAACAAAATCTACATATAGTAATTTGCCTTTGTTGACTTCTTTTTCTTTTGTCTGTTTGTTTTTAGAGACGGGGTCTCACTATGTGGCCTTAGTTGTCTTAGAATTCGCCATGTAAACCAGGCTGTCCTTGAACTCATAGAGATCTGCCTGCCTCTACCTTCTAAGTGCTGGGACTAAAGGCAGGAGCCACCAAGGTCTGCTGCTAATTGACTTGTCAAATATTTTTGACTTTTCTTATTGATAATCAGATGATCATATATCTCATTTAGCCTGTTAATATGATGAAGTTAGATTTTATAGCATTAGTTCATCATTGTCTTTAAGAGGTAAGCCCAGGCCAGGCGTGGTGGCACACGCCTTTAATCCCAGCACTCGGGAGGCAGAGACAGGCGGATTTCTGAGTTCGAGGCCAGCCTGGTCTACACAGTGAGTTCCAGGACAGCCAGGGCTGTACAGAGAAACCCTGTCTCGAAAAAACCAACCAACAAACAAACAAAAAAAGAGGTAAGCCCATTCCTTTGACTTTGATTGTTAATTTAAAATCGTGATTGAGTTGAATATGCTAAGAATTTGAATTTTTATATCTGAGTTCATAAATGAGGTTGTATTGTCATCTAAAATTAAATTTGTATCAGTTTTTAGTATTGAGTTTATATTGGACTCAAATACTTCTATGGGAAAATTTGCATCAATCGTTTTTGACACTTAGAACTGTTCGTTGTTTTGAAGTTTTAATTTTCAACCTGTAGAACTGCGTTGTACTGGTACAGTGACAACACTGTGTGGAATTATTTGGCACATTGTTTTTGTCATTCCACAGTTCCTGTTTGATAACATTTCAGGTCTCTCCTTGAGACAGTTTTAGAAAAATGATCTTTTCCTAGAAGATTGGCTCCTCCCCCTTGGGGGCTGGTTCTTACCATACAGTTCAGGTGGGACTCGAACTCCGAGTCCTCCTGGACTAGCCTGCTGAGTGCCAGGCTCACAGGCAAGCTCCACCCCTCACGGAACGCCCCGCCCCGCACGACATGCTCCCCCCCGCCCCCCCCCCCCCCCGCTCGGAACGCTCCGCCCCTCACGGAACGCTCCGCCCTGCACAGCATGCTCCGCCCCGCACGGCATGCTCTCCCCTTTGGGATGAGCGAATGTGATGGTGTAGTGCATTGTTCTACTTGTTTTTCAGAACTGCTTTTTAAATATTAAGTTATTTTTAGTTTAAGACATTTCCACGTTTTATTTATTTCAAGACTCACTATAAATATTTTAAATTTCAGTATGTGCCCGTCCTTTCTCTAATGTTTTCCCTCTGGTGTCATTTCTCAGCTGCCAACATTGGAGACCAGGAATAGACTTCTCAGTCCCACAGCTGTACAAATGTCCCGTCCTCTAGAGTATTTGAATCTCTGTAATCTTTCCTGTCAAACTCTTCATCCTTACCTGACTTGTAGACAGCCGCTCTGCTTTAAACAAACAAACAAATAAATAAATAGCTGAAAACATCATATTTATCCTTTTGTGCCCTGACTTCAGCTTTTCTTGATTTTTAATGAAATCACAAAGCAGCCATTTAAAAAATATTTCTCTACTAGAAAATATCTCTGTTTTTTTCACCATCATTTTTGTTGTTAGCTCCTCTGTCTTGCATGAAAGAGAATCTTTTCACCAGCTCCATGTGAGCTTCTTTTGAGCACATACATGTGTAATGTGTATGGGTTGAATATGCTTCTACAGATACACATATACATATGTGTGAACAAGTGCATGTGTAGGACGAATGTGAGAATACGTTGTGTACCTGTGTGTGCTGGCATATGCAAATGAGTCTCCACAAGCATGCATGTTGCCATATGAGACTGTGTTGTGTGTATCCTGGAGACAAAGAGGCCTGACCCACTCGGTAGGGGTAGAGGCCTGTGAGCCAACATTCCCGGGGTCATTTATAGCCTTTGCTTTCACACTTAACCTAAATATGGCTCAGCCTCTGGCCACCCCAACATCTGTCGACCTTCCTCATGTAGACGCTGCTGGCCTTTGTCCTTCTTAAAAACTGGGAAGGGGGGGGGTCTCCCTTCCAAGCGCAGCTGAGAGCCAGGCTCTGTGAGGAGCACCATGCTTGCTGACCTGTGGCATCAATCACAGACCAAGCACCTGAGTCCAAAGCATCTCATTTCCCCTGTTATACCCACCTCCACTAAGACTGTCTCTGGGAGCCCAAGCCCAGAATGGGTACCAGGAGGAGCACCTGAGTCTCCTCCTCAGCTAGGATACTGTTCCACCCTGGCTGCCTGCTGCTCCTGTGGTCTGGCCCTTTGAGGACGCTCTTTAGATTTCTGTGAGCTCCTGCTGGTGATCAATAAGCTATTTACCACTGCAGGCAGAGGAGCTGTGTGTCTGACAGCCTGTGGCATTTTGCTGGGTAAGAATTAATCAGCGGCAACCTTTGCGGCTGTCAGCCGCCACGCTCGTGATAAGTTTCCGAATCCACGGCTTAACCCAACATTAGTCAGAGTGGCTGCTTAGGGTCTTAGCTGGAAAGGCCTTGGACCGAGGCTGCGTTCACTCCCTCTGGTCACCCAAGGATGAGCTCCATCCCACCCTACATGCGCAGAACAGAGAGATGGGCACAGTGGCAGCACGAGGACTCGTCGGGCAGCTTGAGCTACCAGCAGCCTGGCGAGGAGCTGCCAGTGCTCAGAGACCCTCACTACCACGTGTTCGCTATCTTGTGGGGATGAGTAACTCCGTTCCTATCCGGCTGCACCCCTGTATGAGGCACTGAGGGTTGAGGGTGTGAGTACTCTAGAAAATGATGCAGGGTCCTTCTTGATGTCCCTCAGGTTGATGGCCAACCCTCACTACTGTTCCCGTTCTTGTCATTTTTCACTGCTAGATCCATTGAGCTGCATCCAGTATCTCCTCATGTCTTACCTCTAACGGTTGTTCCACCTCCAGATACCCCTAAAACCCTCCTCCTTGGGACATAGCCCCAAGGCTACACACAGCCTTTTGGAGAATCAGCGCTGATGCCAGGCTCCCCTAGGCTCCCCTTTGTGTCCTCTCTTATCTATGGCCTTCAATCTACCTAGAGCCTGTTCTTTCTCATCCTGGAGATGCAGCCCAGTGCCCTCCTTCAGTGGATCTGGCCCTGCATGGTTTACCTTCTCCCCTTAGTGGCTGAAGGATCCAGGAAGTGAAACAAAGGCCACACAGGAGTCCTGACCCCCTAGACCTGTAGATTCGTGAAGCTTCAGGGAGCTGCAAGGGGCTCACCTGGACCTCTACATTCTGAGGTCATCCTGCTCCTGTGGCTGACCTGTGCCCACAGAGATGGCTGGGAGTGAGTACGCCTGAGTCCTCTTCTATACAGTTCTCCGAAGTTTCTCATCGCTCCTGCTTGTGCTGCTTCAGTGGGACTGGCTGCCCACTAAAGTTTGTCTATTGGTGTGTGTGAATGCATGAGAGTAAGTGATGGGGGGCACAGAGAGAGAGACAGAAAAAGACAGACAGAGACAGAGGAAGGAGGGAGGGAGGGAAGAAGGGAGAGAGAAAGAGAGAGAGGGGGAGAGAGGGAGAAAGGGAGAGAAGAATAGAGAAAGGGAGAAAGGGAAAGAGAGAAGGAGGGAGAGAGGGAGAGGAGAAGGGAGAGAGGGAGAGGGGAGAGAGGGAGAGGGGAGAGAGGGAGAGAGGGAGAGGGAGAGGGAGGGGGAGAGGGAGGGGGAGAGGGAGAGGGAGGGGGAGAGGGAGGGGGAGAGGGAGAGAGAACGAACACAGGCATGTGGAAGCTAGAGGACCACTGACAACTTGGCTGTTCACTTTTCTCTGACTCAGTATCTCTCACTGGACTGTAGCTAACCAGCTAGGCTGGGTTGGTTGGCCACCAACCCTAGGGAGCTCTGTTTCCCGAGCACTGGGGTTACAAGTGCATGACACCAACACTGCCTTTTCTTACATGAGTATTCGCTACCTCTCTGTACCTGTGATAAACGTCATGACCCAGGCAATATGTAGAGGAGTTTGCTTTGGCTTATGGTTCCAGAGGGCTAAGAGTCCACAATGATAGGGCAGAGGCAGCCGACAGACATGACAGCTGGAGCGGGAGGCTGCAATCTCACTTTTGAGCCAGAAGCACAAAGCAGAGAGAGACAGAGACAGAGATACAGAGAGAGACAGAGACAGAGAGACAGAGAGACAGAGAGAGACAGAGACAGAGAGACAGAGAGAGACAGAGAGAGAACTCAGCAATGCTATTCCTCCTAAACCACCCCAAACAGCACCACAAACGGGGGACAGACCAGGCATTCAAAGAGACCATGGGGGCGTCTCATTCAAGGCACCCCACATGGGTTCTGGGGACTGAGCTCCAGCCTCCATGCTTGCAAAACAAGTACTTTATTGTCTTGGGCTTACCTCAGACCCTGAAGCCTGCCTTTTATAGATCAACTCCACACTGAAGTTCTGCAGGAACATACAGACCCCCCTTTCCTAAAAATCTCCCGTTATTATATCATGGTAAAGAGTCACACTTGGAAGGGTGCTGGCCAGACGTTCAACTACAACACAGACCAGATGTAAGTCCCTTTGATCAAGCCAAAGCTGCGGTCTTCCCACGTGTTGGCTTGTTTCGAATAAATCGTCGTCTCTTCCCATCAGTCTGCCCCTTGACTCAGTGGTTCCACCAGACAGCAGTAAACTATTTACTATCTAGTAAAAGATAGACTATTGAATAGTTACAGGGAGATGCCCCCCTGCCCTGTCCTGATGGAGAGTCCCCCGAGGCACTAGGAAAAAGACTTAGACAGCTTAGAAGTTAGGATCACCCACTTTACAGAGGTCTCCAGCCAAAGCCACCAAAGACATCTGGGATTTCTGTGGGCTGCAGGACAGGCCCTCCAGCTCCCCACACCCAGAGCACTGTGGAGTATATAGGCAAGAATGTGGGCTGTGGAGGCTGCCAAGGGACCAAGGCCACATTGAGGGCACACCCTTCACTAACTGAAAGGCATCCCAGGAGGAGGTCATGGAAAAGCAGCCTGCTCACTGCTGCCTACATCGCTGGAGCACACCACACACCAAGACCCTGGCTATATTTAGGCCTAATTTGTACAGTTCCAAGTGTACCTCCCTCTGCCAAAGTGGCAACTGGGGCTGGAGATGTCTTGCTTCTTGCTTCTTTAACAAGCAGCTGATGGAGCCTCCTTGGCAGCCCCCTCGGTTTTCTGAGACCAAAAGTAGAGATAAGGGCGTGAGGGGATCCCCAGACCACACCCATGGAGCTGGGAATACAAGTATTCTCCACACTGAAGCTGGGGGGCTGCGAAGGGTGGGACAAAAATGAGGGAACCAGAAAGCAGGTTATACCCGTCTCCCACAGCACCCCCAGGAGACCAGGGGGCCCAAAGGTAAAGCAGGAGAGGCCTCTGTCCTCCAGGCCAGAGAAGTGGGAGTGCCCACCAGTTGCCTACCCTGCAAGTGCAGCCTACCTTCCCTCATTGCATAGGAGATATTAAGGAAATTTACTAATATCCATTTGCAGGTTCTTATTCTGGTCTTTCCCTCCAGGGCATTGAGCTCTGATGACTCCACCATCCCAATGCCTCCCTTGTCCAGTTCCCTAGGTCTCTCACCTCAAACCTCTGCTGTGGCCATGCAGCTCTGGAGGAGCAGGGAATGACCTAGAAAGGGGTCCCCCAAAGCACCCTCTGCCCTCCAGACCCTCGGGCATCAAAGCTGCTCCCAGAACTTCATAGCTTAGCTAAAGCCTCTCAAGGAGAAGCCAGGGACAAGGCCAGGCCTGCAAACCTCGGGACAGGGACACAGCTGTCCTGCTCACCCGGTTACCTCGGCTCCAGCCCGGTTACCTCGGCTCCAGCAGTCCTCCACTGAACCACACTGTAGGGTTTAATAGAACTCTTCTCTTCATGTTCATGCATTAACCACTTGACCCAAGCTGCTGGTTCTATTCTGGGACATGGTGGGAACTTTAGGAGTTGGGGCCCCACTGAAGGAGTTAGGTCACTAATATTGTGTCCTTGAGGGCTATATATTGCCCAGCACATTCCCGCACGACTTCTCTCTGATTCCTGTTGGCTAAGAGGTAGAAAGAATCACCACCCACTCCCGGTGCAGTGATGAGCTGCCCAAGCCCAAAGGAGCGAATAACCATGGGCTAAGTAAGCCCTCCAGATCTGTGAGCCAACATAATCGCATGGCTTATGTCAGATATTTCGGTCATAGCATTGTCAAAGGCTAACACATGCGTTAAATCCCGGTAGAGCTGTAGAGGACCTAGATTCAAGCAGGCCTATGTCAGGGCAGGCCCAATTTCATGAGGAAATGTGAGCGTAGCAGTGGGATCCAAGACATCCCAAAGTTGACTAGGTAGAGTCCTTTCAGCTGGAAGTAGCTATCTGCCCCCCATGAACCCCCACTGGCTTGGAGTCCTTCAGGTTTGACCCTGAGTGTTCAGATAGGGCAACCCCAAGTGGGTTGCACTATGCTAGAGGAGCCGAAACCTTCATCTTCTTCTTCCTTTGTCACAAAATCTGCAGCAAGCCTCACTGAATGTCAGGCCAACATCCTGTAAAGCTGTATATCAATGTCCCCAACCTGCATGGCAGACACAGCCTAGGGGCATTAGGATAACACTTACTACATCTTGGGTCTAGAAGCCTGAAAGCTTAGGTCAAGGTATCCCAAGGCATTGATCCTTCTGAAGGTTCTAGTGAAGAGTTCCTGGGACTCTCAAAGAATGCAAAAGGCCAAGTCAGGGTGTCGTATCTGGTGAAGTCAATGGGACCCTTGTTAGGACACCAGCCCAAGGGTAGAATGAGACAGCTGGAAAGCCCCATCTGCATGGATCATAGCAGAGCTTTCAGTATGGCTACTAATGAAGAGGAGGATTCTGTCCCATCCAACACCCACACAAGGAAAAATAGAAACTTGACTGGCATGGCCTCTCTGAGCTAGATAAGCTCCCGTGGGAAAACGCTGAGTAGAAACCTGCTGTGCTGTGTGGAGTGGAGTCTCAACCAGTCTCACAGTGGCATCCTCCTTGGCCTCCTCATCCCACAGACTGGTGGCCCCTCACATCCAGATGAAAGAGAGTCACAGCCTTCAGCCATCTCTTTCCTGGCTGACATGGGTGGAGTTGCCATAGAAGGAGTTACCATTTGCCATGAGATACAGAACTCAGGTCACAGGTGGGCACAGGATGTGATTAAATGGGGCTTCCCCTAGCACTGTCCAATCCACAGTGATAACAAGAGGGTAAGGCAGTGAGCCTGGTACCAAACAGGACACACACACACACACACACACACACACACACACACACACGCAGCATGGTTGTTCCTGGGTAGTCCTTGAGTCCCTTAACTATTTGCCTACCCATCTCCAGACCTGTGTCCAAATGGTACACTGTCCCCCGCTGTCAGTACCCAGGGAAGGGCAGTCTGTTCAAAGAATCAAACCACTTCCATCACATTCTTTGCATTTCCAGACACACAACACATGCAAACAAAGAGGCCCTCTTATTTTATCTATGTCACAAATGACATTCCATGGGGATGATTCTGTAACTCCTTTCACAGAAAGAATATTTAATCTTGTCCGAATATGTTCTTGCAGTTCTACTGTATGCATTTGTAGTTCTGCAAACAAGTGGGAAATGGGTATGAGTCTCTGTCACTGGGCTGTTTCTCTATACATAATATCACTCCCCATGGTGTAGAGGACACCCTTGAGCCCGCTTCTCTAGTACTCATCCCCAGTTTTGTTTGCACAACAGGTTCAACCTGAGAAAACCAAACCCTAGAGCCAGCAGACAAAGAGCCTTTGAATCCCAGGTAAGGAAGACATTCAGATCCCTATGGGAGAAGAAACCTGTGCTCTGAAGGTGGAGGAGAGAGGAGCGCTCATCCCTACAAACGAGTGCCAGCTAGGAAGCATAGAAGGCTTGCAGCAGTGGAAGAATGATCACGTCATAGGAACACAGTCACAAGTGGTGGTGGTGGCGGCAGAACCACCCATGGCCCCTAAGCCACGCCGAAGAGAATGCAGCCCCTGACCTAAAGCTCCTCTTCAGGGAACACACACTTTACAATAGGAATAGGTGCGTGGCCATGCAGAAATCCCATGACTACATTGAATAAATGGTAGTTGCTGCCACAGCCCCAGTAGACAGCTGTGCTGTGCTACAAGCTCTGCCCTTTGTCCACAACCCCAGAATGCAGTCCTGGCATGGGACTACCTAAGAATAAGTCTATCGTCTTGGCACAAAAACCAGGTCATAGCCCAGTGACCAGAATGATTCCCATCAACCAGGGCATTGGGTTAGTACCCAGCAGGGGCCCCCAGGGGTACTACACGCAATGGTTCCCTGCTAAGCCCCTATGCCTAGGAGGGAGGCTGCTGCCCCCTTGGATGGGGTCCCAGACCCAAAGGCAACAAAGTGGAAATTTCTAGTTGTGTCAAGTGATGCAGACTCAGGTGATGTTTTGCTGAAGCAAGTCCTATGAAAGGACACATGATGTTTGGAGAGAGTTTAAATGGGACCCAACAGACAGTGACTGGGCGCTTACATAGCTAGCTGTGCAATGCTTCGTTGGTCTCATGTCTTTGCTGGTCTTCACTTTGTTGAGAGAGTCATGGCAGAGAACTTCTCCTGGCTTTCTGGCTGGTGCCAATTTGGTAGAGACCTGGCTGTTTCTGTTGAATCATGCCTCCACTGCTGTTTCCTGTTTGGTGGCATCTTTTGAACTGGACTACTGGTATCCTGACAACAGAGATTGGAATCACCCCCCAAAGAACTACTTCTATACAGGTCCACACACCCTTGTCCTATTTACCATTGTTCGTCTCTCCCCTACCTTTGGATGATGAGCCAGGACGTAGGGTTGAAGTGTTTGTGAAACCTTATTAAAGTAGGATTTTTAAAAATCTAACTCTATAGGGCAGATTGAGTCTATTGGAATGTCAGTGTCCCATAGCTGACCCACATATACAAGGAAAGTGCTATTGTCCCAAAGTCACAATTGGGAGAGCTAGATTATTACACACTAAAACAGACCTATGTGCTCCTCAGTTATTCCAAATAGCTACACATCCCTCACAATCAGGAGAGGCAAAATGACAAATGCAGATTGGAGAGCAGAGAAAATCCAGGGCTAAATGCAACCTGAAAACCACTGTGGTGGTTGGCATAAAAATGGTCCCCATAGGCTCATAAGGAGTGGCACTACTGGGAGATATGGTCTTGTTGGAAGAAGGGTGTCATTGTGGGGTGGGCTTTGAGGTTTCAGAAGCACAAGCCAGGCCCAGTGTTTCATTATCTCTTTCTGCTGCCTGTGGATTCAGAACTCTCAGCTACCTCTCTCAGCACCATGTCTACCTGCATGCCACTATGTTTCCCCACCATGACAGTAACAGGCTAAACCTCTGAGCCATAAGGCAGCCCCAATGAAAATGTTTTCCTTTATAGGAGTTGTCTTACTGTCTTTTCACAGCAATAAAACCCTAAGACAGCTTCTATGAAGGATGGTACTGGACAAATGAACATTTTAACATGGAACATACATTGAGCATCAGGAAGTACTAGTGACAAACTGTCAGAGGTATGTGGTGCTTTGTGGCTATTTCCTCAGACTAGACAGGATCACTGTCACTGTCCTAGTTACTTTTCTATTGCTGTGATAAGATACCATGATAAAGGCAACTTATAGAAAAGTTTATTGGGGTTCCAGAGAGTTAGAGTCCTTGACCCTCACTGTGGGGACCATGGAGGCAGGCAGGCATGGCACTGGAGCAGTGTTTAAGAGCTTACATCTTGATCCACAATAGGAGGCAAAGAGAGGGCACAGTGGAAATGCCCTGAGTCTTTTGAAACCTCAAAGCCCACCCCAGTGACTTATCTCTTTCAACAAGACCATACCTCCTAATCCTTCCCAAACAGTGTCACCAGTTGAAGTCCAGGTATTCAATCACATGAGTTTATGGGGTAGGGAGCAATTCTCATTCATCTTGAATCACAAAAGCTGTGGTCATCCGCACTATGCCCTGGCATGATTGAGCCCATTAAAAGTGCTTGTGGGAGGATCTGGTGGGTTTGAGAGACTTCTATTGGCATGCCAATCATGTTGAGGAGCTGCTAAGGCAATCAAAGTGGGGGGGGGGATGATGCTGTGCTAGTAAGCCATGGAAGACATTAAAGCAGTGGTTCTCAACCTTCTTAATGTTGCAACCCTTAAATACAGTTTCTCATATTGTAGTAACCGGAACCATGAAATTACTTTTGTTGCTACTTCATAACTGTCATTTTGCTACTGTTATGAATTGTGATTTAAATAGGGTATCTCATATGAGACCTTGTGAAAGGATCATTCCAATCCCTCCAAAGGGTTTGCGGCCCACAGGTTAAGAAGCACTGCTTTGAAGTCTGATGACAGGTTTCTGAAGAGGCAGAAGAAATGCTAGTGATTTCCAGTGTGCTTGCCACTGTGAAGGAAAAACTCCTGGGATAAAAACTACCTTGGATGCTCCTCTATCCAGGTGGCCAAGCTTGCCTACAGGTGAGGACCCTACAGGACAATGGGAGGTCCCACACTGAGTTGTGGCTTTCTGGGTCCTCTGCTGGGTGAGTTAGTTTTCTCGTGCTGTGATAAAACACCACGATGAAAGGCATCTTATAAAAGAGAGTGTTTATTTTGGCGTCTTGCTCTGGAGGGAGAATCCGTGATGGCAGGAATGGCATCGGCATGGTGCCATGAGTTCGGATCATATTTCCACAGCATCCAGAAAGCAGAGAGGCAGAACAGGAAGAGGGCTGAGACTATGAACCCTTAAAGCTTTCCCTGTCACATATTTCCTTCAGTGAGGCTACACTTCCTAACCTCTCCAAAAGCATCAACTGGGAAAAAGTATTCAAAGACATAAACACCTACAGGGTCATTTTTTTTTTTTTCATTCAGATTAGGACACCTGCCACAAACATACTTGGGCTTCCATGGATTTTTTTTTTTTTTTTTTTTTTGGTTTTTGGTTTTTGGTTTTTGGTTTTTCGAGACAGGGTCTCTCTGTGTAGCCCTGGCTGTCCTGGAACTCACTCTGTAGACGAGGCTGGCCTTGAACTCAGAAATCCACCTGCCTCTGCCTCCCAGGTGCTGAGATTAAAGGCATGCGCCACTACTGCTCGGCACTTCCATGGATCTTAAATCTGAGTATACTTTCTCATGGCAACCCCAGAAACTCCTGATGCAATGAGCAGCAATAGACAAGCAAGGAAGAATGCAGTAGAAGTGCTGGAAGTGTGCAGGTAAGAAAGACAAAGCTTGTCCCAGATGGGTGGGCAGTTACCCACTACACCCCCTGAGAGCATACTGGGTAAATGCCTTGCCAGAAATGACACCAAAATTTACAGTGATGTTGGATGTTTGCTGAGACTCACCCTGCAAACCATGGTTAGGGTTTCAATGGAGGGTGTCAGCTGTGAAGAAGTCATGTTCAGTTGGGTGAAATGGGAGCTTATAGAGCTGCCCTGTCTCTGTAGGATAGTAAATACCAAATGGTTTCATCAGTCTGAAGGATATGACAAAATTACAGAAACCTTCTATGAATTAGAAAAGATATCAATTATTTGCCCAGGCTAAAGAATCCACAAATGTATCATGGAAAATGGCTTGATTCTTGTACGCCACTCTTGAGTCCCTCTATCCACAACACTGTGTCCAATGTTGTTCTTTTGAGGAAACAACTGTTATATAGTGGTACCTGCCCCTGCTGTGTTGTGCCTTACCAATGCTTTCTTTAGTATTCCCTGAGGTGCTGAGTCCCAGGACCAATGCCCATTCACTGATGTAGGCAACTGTTAACCTCACAGTCCCACTATTGCTCATAGGATGGGTGGCTCAGGACCTTGCTTTGTCATCCTGTGCATCTTCCATTAAAAGCCATTACACAAATTACATAATGCTAATTTCTGAGTGTCTTACAGCTTCAGAAAATCCTGGAAGAAGGTCAAACACATCTGAAGGAATGAGGATGGAAGTCAGTCCAGACAAAGTGGAAGGGTTGAGTCCAGCTGTGGAGTTTGAGAGAGGTTTACGATCGGATAAGACATGTATGCTACCAGCGAAGGTTAGTAAACAGCCTGCATATGAATATAAAACAGCTGTAGGTGGTTGAGGGGGAATCAAAGTGTTGTTGCTTTTTCATACCCCACCTGCTCAAGTTGTCTGCCATTTGTATAATCTGTTCAAAAGGGGCTCTATGTGGGATCGAAACAGGAAATCTTAAGATGCTTTTGAGCAAACTAAGATCATTGTAGGACAGCCTAAAATGCCCCAATGCCTTCACCCTTCGTACTAGAAATTAGGAAACCTCAGAAGGCCATGGGGGCTATGGAAGAAACATCCTAAACAACCCATTCATTCCAATGGGGTTTTGGTCTCCATCATGGAAAGGGGAGAAGCTCATCACAGCACCGGAACACAGCAATTACAAGCTGACTGCCATATCCAGGGATCCACCCCATAATCAGCTTCCAAACGCTGACACCATTGTATACACTAGCAAGATTTTATTGAAAGGACCCAGATGTAGCTGTCTCTTGTGAGACTATGCCGGGGCCTAGCAAACACAGAAGTGGATGCTCACAGTCAGCTATTGGATGGATCACAGGGCTCCCAATGGAGGAGCTAGAGAAAGTACCCAAGGAGCTAAAGGGATCTGCAACCCTATAGGTGGAACAACATTATGAACTAACCAGTACCCCGGAGCTCTTGACTCTAGCTGCATATGTATCAAAAGATGGCCTAGTCGGCCATCACTGGAAAGAGAGGCCCATTGGACACGCAAACTGTATATGCCCCCAGTACAGGGGAACGCCAGGGCCAAAAAAATGGGAATGGGTGGGTAGGGAAGTGGGGGGGAGGGTATGGGGGACTTTTGGGATAGCATTGGAAATGTAATTGAGGAAAATATGTAATAAAAAATATAAAAAATAAATAAATAAAACAACTGCATCCACTATACCATTTGAGTGACAGTAAAAAGGAGCTTTATCAAGGTTGAGGTTAAAGTCCTCTGCTCAAGCTTTTGTCTAGGGTGACACAGAATCAACATCTGAAAAGGTGGCATATATATTATAGCAACATGGTTTTCTGTCTGCAACCCCTGTCACTAATGCCAAGCAGGCTGTTCTGGGATCAAGCTACTAAGCATACTTTGGTAATTGAACCAAATGACAAACTAGTCCAGACACAGGAAAGAACACCGTATATCTTTGTAGATGTCTGGTGAAATAACACAATATATAAAGGTATCACACGAGGATGAGTGACTTCCCTGTGGTGGTTTCCAGTAAGAGTGACCCTCATAGGCTCATATAGCTGAATGCTGAGTCATAGGGAGTGGCACTATTTGGGAAGGATTGGGAGGTGGGACCTAGTTGGAGTACATATGGCCTTGTTGGAGGAAGTGTATCACTGGGGATGGACTTTGAGGTTTCAAAAGTCCACATCAGGCTCAGGCTCAATCTCTCTCTCTCTCTCTCTCTCTCTCTCTCTCTCTCTCTCACACACACACACACAACACACACACACACATACACACACATTCCCTCTTTTCCTCTTTCTCTCTCTTTCCTGCCTGCAGATCATGGTGGAGCTCTCAGTCACTTCTCCAGTACCATGCTTGCTTGCCACCACACTCCTGCCATGATGATAGTAGACTAAGTCTCTGAGACTGTAAGTAGGCCCCCAGTTAAAGGCATTCTTTCCTAAGACTTGCCTTGGTCGTGGTGTCTCCTTATAGCAATAGAATGGTGACTAAGATGTTCAGCAATACAAGTGGATACAGACAGCTAAAAAGGAGGAGAAGGGAGGAACTCTCAGTGGACTTGGGTAAGAACAGCATGAGTGAAAACTGGTCTGTGATAATCTTTACTGACAACTGGGCTGAATGTAGGGGTCTGGACTTATGGATTTCCCAGCGGAAACATGAGAACTGGCAGGTTAGCTACTGTGGGGATAACAGATGTGGAAGGGGATACATAACAGAGTCCACCAGGGATCAGTTCCTGGTGGTTTTTATGTGACGTTCAATAACTCCTCCAGTCCTTTCAGATGAATGGTGAGTGAATACTAAAATTGAGCAAGTGTATAAATATACCTGTTCTGTTTGGGGTTGGCAAATAGACTGCATAGGAACACCTGTGCCTGTCAGTGAAGGATTCAAATATGCTCTCATTTGTGTGGACACTGCCACGGGCCTCTTGTGTGCATTTACATACAAGCAAACAACAGGTAAAAGCTACCATCAAGGCTCTCACCTCACTCAGTGTTACGCGTGGGCATGCCAGAGAATCAAGTCACAGGGATACTCATTTTATAAACACAAATGTGCAGAACTGGGTGGAAGACTACTAAATCAAATGTCATTTCCATCTACCTTGAAACCTTAAAAGGATTGTATTAGTTGGAAGAAAGGTTGGATTGCTAAAACAGCAATTCAGGAGTCTGAATGAAAGCATACCTACATTGATTTTTTTAAGGCCATCTTAAAAGTTATACGTTTACTAGATGAAATCCCCAGAGTTGGAGATGGACTTCCTTTCTATGAGTTCTTGGAATGGAGCTTCCTCAGGTTCACACAGTACAAGCTATGCTGGTGGTTGCATGTCAGAATGTAAGTCCCTGCTGCCCAAAATATCACGTAGTTTGGTTGTGGGACCTGTAGAAATCAGATTGACTTAGCTGAAATCTCTTTCCCTGCTGACTTGTATCAATAGTGCCAGAGGGTGCTATGTGCTGTGCTACTGGAGAGAGGTGTCATGAGTGATTTTTCTTACTTATAGATTCTACATATTATGTCATCCACATGCCAGTCAAGATGTGCAATAGTGGCGTGACCTTAGGTCTTAGACAGACACCACTCCAATCTCTCTCTCTCTCTCTCTCTCTCTCTCTCTCTCTCTCTCTCTCTCCCTAGCCTTCAGCTTTCCTTGGTGAACATCTCATGGTTCTGAGATCTCCAACATCCCGAGGGTCTCTACTGTAACTTAGATTTCGCCTTTGCAGCTTCAAGTAATCCCATTACTTGAAGCTGATCCTGCCACAGACTGTCTGCCTATGGCTGCCTTCTGAAACTATGGAGCAGGATTCGGTGACCACCCAGTCTTCAGTCATACACACATATGGATGATTCTGCCGTGTTCTGCTGCCAGCTTAAGGTATGAACCCCCTAAGACTATACTTTCGGGGCTGGAGAGATGGCTCAGTGGTTAAGAGCACCTACTGCTCTTCCGAAGGTCTTGAGTTCAAATCCCAGCAACCACATGGTGGCTCACAACCATTCGTAATGAGATCTGATGCCCTCTTCTGGTACATCTGAAGACAGCTACAGTGTACTTAGATATAATAATAATAAATACATCTTTAAAAAGAGATATGAACCCCCTTGGACCACAGATATATCACCTTCCCTCTGTTGGGTCTGAGGAAAAAATACCCAAGCAGTAGCTTTCAATAATAAAGAAACCCCTTTCACAAAATTGCTCCTCTGAGAAGTGGGAATTTTGCCCTTGAGATCTTTCCTACAGTCCCAGTGCCCAGGAGGTTTGTCTTTAGTGATTGTCGTATTTAAGGTTTTATTGCTGAGAACAGACACTGTGACCAAGGCAACTCTTACAAGGACATTTAACTGGGGCTGGCTTACAGATTCAGAGATTCGGTCCGTTATCATCAAGACAGGAGCATGGCAGCATCCAGGCAGGCATGGTGCAGGAGGAGCTGAGTTCTATATCTTCATCTGAAGGCTGCTAGCAGAATACTGACTTCCAGGCAGCTAGGATGAGGGTCTTAAAGCCCACACCCACAGTGACACACCTACTCCAACAGAGCCACACCTTCTAATAGTGCCACTCCCTGGATGGAGCCTATAGAAGCCAACACAGTGATGTTCTCTTTTGTAATTCTAACTGCTTTCTTAGCACCAGCCTGAGTGCTCTCCTGTCTTGAAATTTTCTCTGCCAACCAATTTAGTCAGTTGCCTTTAAATTCACCCTCACTCGGGTTCTCAGAATACAGGTAGAATGAAACCAGGTTCTTGGTCAAAATATCACATCAATGGCCCCAACCACGGTCCCCATTCCCCTCAAAACAAAAACTAAAACAAAAAGTTGTCCCTCCACAGTCTGTTCCTCTTAGCTTTCTTGTCTTCCGAACCCCCACCAAAATGGCTTGTGAAGCTCAACTCCACATATACTTGGGGGTTTTCTGCCCCGGACTGATCAACTCTTCCACATTCCAGCCACACAACACCTCCACAGGTCTAAGGGCCACCTGGTCAGCTTTCTCACAGCTGTTCCACTTCTTGATGCCAGCTTTTCATCTTAATTAGTTTTCCTGGTGCTGTGATAAAAACACCCCAACAAAAGCCACTGGAGGGAGGAAGGTTTAGAGTTCGTTGTTGTTTTTTGTCTCAGTTTGAGTGTCTAGTCCACCATAACGGGGAGGGCCTGGCTAGAGGAGCTCAAAGCAACTGATCATATTGCAATCACCGTCAGGAAACAGAAAAATGAAAAACATTTGTGCTCAGCCCACTTTCGCTTTTTATTTATTTATTGATTGTGACAGGGTCTCATTGAGTAGCTCTGAATGGCCTGGAGCTCTCTATGGAGAACAAGCTGACCTCAAACTCACAGCAATCCACCTGCCTCTGACACATGAGTGCTGGTACTAAAAGTATGTGCCACCAAGCCTGGAACTTCCTCCCTTTTTATACAATCAAAGATCCCAGATCAGGATGGTGGCCTTGAGTATAGACCTAGAAGATACACAAGGACTCACATATATCACCAGAAAGGATGGCTCTCTTCATCCTTGATTAATGGGCCACTCTTTCCTTCTGGATGATAAGAATTTCAGTAGACAGGCAGGGATAGAAGTGACTTGCCGTAGGCAAATGCACAGTGAGAGGCGTGTGTCCTCAGGTAGGGGCTTGGGTGGGGGAGCAGTGAACAGTTAACTACACTTAAAAGGTTTGGTCCGTCCTTGATGGAGAGGGAGTCCCATGCTGGCTGGACCCTTGAGTTGTTACTGACCTTCAGAGCTTTCTATTGCTTGTCAGTGCCCACAGCAGCCTGTATGACCTTCAGAGGCCCTTCCTGAGCACAGAGAGATAGACTTCTGCACCTCCTCCTAGTCCTGCCACAGAAAAAGGAAATTGAAAGCCAGACTCCAGGACACTATCTATATGCCTTGTTACTGCTGTCCCTCAGGTGCCCTCTTTCTGAGGGTTTCCATGGAGCCTTCCCTCCTCAGCCCTGTGTTCCAGGTGCCTCCTCCGGGATGATTTTTAATATCTTTGCCAAATTAAATGTGAGCCACCTAATTACAATGGGGACACCCTGCCCTTGGATGAACAAACTCGAGCTATAGAACAATTGCATCAGCAGAGCAGCCTCCCTGAACTTTGCAAAAGGAGCGAACCACGTCTGCCTTAGCTCATGAGGGATCTATTAACCCCACTGATCACCTCAGGGCTCTGACCCAAGTTCATTATAGAGGACAGACTGCCAAGGCCACCAAGAATACAGCTCACAGTCCTCTATGTCACTGTGAGACCTCAGTAAGGTGATAGAGGGAAGCAAGACTTGAGGCTTGAGGCTGGCATGTAGCTCACGGGTCCTTAAGACCATGTTCAGCATAAGGAGCTGAATACACTGTTTCTAGACCTCCTTCAAAGAGTGGACTACAGAGTCCAGAGGCCCAGAATGGCTAGAGGGGCTGGTTCCACACTCTAGAAAAATCTCTCATAGCTGGCAAAAACACCGGGGGGGGGGTCCCACAGACTTTAAAGGGCTCTTGTCTTTAAAGACTGTCAGCACTCTGGAGTCCAAAAAAGGAAGTGATTGACAGGCATCCCAGAGCATCAGAAAGTACTTTTGTTGGGGGTTCTTTCTGGAATCTTCCATGAGTGAGTATGGTACAGTCTGTGCTTCTGAGTGGAGACACGGAGCCCTCAGAATTGTTCCTGATGCATCTTTCTTCTAGCAGTTGAGGGTTATCAGAGATCCTTTGCCGAAGACTCTGTGTGACCCCCGTATTGTGAGGGTCCCAAGTATCCTCTGTTGTCCTTGCCCTGTGCAATATCTGGAGATCACAAGTTTTATGGAAAGTGGGGAGAAGAGGAATGAAGAACACTCAGAGGCTGTGGTTTCCTGGGGAGCAGAATTGGGTGAGAACTACAAGGGGGCTTGTTTGAGGTGATGCTGACCAGGGATCTCAGCAGCAACCCAAGAGACCATAATCCCTAAGTTTCCCAGGCTTCAAAGACTCTGTGAGGCTGAGGTGATGGAGGAGCCACTGCAGCTCCCTTAGAAGAGTCATTGGTACTGTGATTCTCCCTGTAAGCCACGCAGCATCTCCATTGGCTCCTTCCATCCTAAGCCTGTTTATCTGAAGGGACAGTTAACTATGGACAATGATTCCACACAGCCTTGGAGAGATTCAAATGCCACTGGGGCATTTTGGCAGCCACAAGTGGTGTGGTCCAGGCAGGCAGAACAAAAAGATATGTTTGAAGGAAGTTGAGTTGAGAGGGAGGTGTGTAAATATTGTTGTGTATGTGTTTCTGTGTGTGTGTGTGCACATTACATATGTATGTGGAGGCCAGAGGTCAACATCTGTTGTTTTCCTCAATTGCTCCTCCACCTTAATTCTTGAAACAGGGTTCTTTACTGAACCCAAGCTCACAAATTGGGTAGTAGAAGGCCATTGGGTGCCCGGGCTCCAGCTGCTTCTGCCTCTCCCAGTGCTGGGATACAGAAATGTGTTTCTGTACCCAACTTTTATGCAAATGCTGTGGATCAATTCAGGTCATTGTCCTTGTGCAGCAAGGTTTTTACTGACTGAGCCATCTTCCAAGCCCAAGATGTTTAAGCACTGTAAATGTCAACGATGCAAAGCACAGTGCTCTATTCTTTGTTGCCAAGACAACAACACTCCATCAAAAGCAGCCCAGGAGTGGAACTTACAGCAGGAACCGTGGAGGATGCTACTTGCTAGCTGACTTACAGGCTCATACTCAGCTAGCTTTCTTATACAGCCTAGGACCACCTGCCCAGGGAAGAATGCCATACTTACAGTGGGAGGGGCTCAGCATGGGAGGACCCCAGTCTAGTCCACCATGAACACAAGCTAGCCCAGCATGTAAGACTCAGCATATTCTGGCTCTAGGCTCCATGTGGCAGACTGAGAAAAGAAACTGGGTCAGTCAGCATGCCTCTTTTTGGACTCCAGGCTCTGAGAGCATCTTCATGATATAACCACAGGCTTTCATGTTAATGGCAGTAAGTCCCATCTGCCTCAAGACACCGCTTCAAAGAACTATTCCCTCTCCCTCTGCGAGATCAGTGAATATGTCCCCAGGGGCCTCTGAGTCTGTTTGGAAATCAGAGGGAAGAGAACTGAAAGAACTACAAGACCAAGAGCCCAGCAGGAAGGTGGGGAGAGAACTTGACCCCAGGATGAAGCATCTAATATCCCTTGCCACTCTCAGGAGCCCGGGAAGGTGTATGCTGCATGCTGCCTCTGCCTGCCACGGAACCCCATGGCCCCACCACCCACTACTCATGTCTCCCACCACATTCCTCCGTGGGCCACTTGCCCATGAAGCACGAGGACCATAATGCATCCCATACTCGCTCTGCACTGGGCCCAGGCAGCAGACATGAGTATACTTCTGCATAGCCACCTCAGGCAATCCTATCAGTCAGGAGGGAGGGAGGGGATGTCCGGGGAATCTTTCAGAATGCAGATGTTGGGCAGGAGTCCAGCAGCTTTCAAGTAGTTTTGGATCCTTAGATGATTCTGGGATCCCATGGATTCCAGGTTTTGAGGAAGATATGACAGGCATATAAGTTGGAGGAAACTCACCCATCTTACTAGAGCCAACCATGCAGCTTGCGTACATATGTATGATGTGGGGGTGAGGAGCTCACCCATCACAGTGCCCATCACGGTGTCTCCTCCCTCTTCATTCTTCTGTGTCCCAAGGCTCAGGAATTGGGACCATTTGCCCAGCCTCAAGCCTGGTGTGTGTGGTGGGTGGGTGGGGGGACCCACATATCACAGTGCATGTGAATGTCTCTGTCATCTTATTCTTCTGTGTTCTGAGGCTCAGGCATTGGGATCATTTGCCTAGCCTCAACCCTGGTGTGTGTGTGTGTGTGTCTGTGTCTGTGTGGGACCGTGTATGCAAGGGGTTGGCTCAGTGCGGTCATAGGATGGGGAATCAGACTCACAGAGAAGAGGGGGCTGAGTTGGAGATTGCTGTCCCACTAGTAGAGTGAGCTCTGGGGGCTTTCTCTCTGGCATGAACTGTGTTGCTCCACTGTCTGGTGACAAGAGCAGCTTGTCAAACACACTAAAAGGTGACCATGTTGAAAATGAAGCTAGCTTGCCTCCTAAAATTTTTTTCATGTCTGTTATCCCTAGCTAGGCCTACTCCTTCTCATACTGGCCAAGTGCAGTTAGCTCAGGGTCCTGCCTGAGCACCAGAAGAAATGGGTAAGGATAAGGTGCAACCTCAAAGCAGGGCTGTGTGGCCAGTGTACATCAAGGTATCCTATCTTAGACACATTTGCCTTCTAGGGCTGTGGATTTAAATCCTTGCAAGTCCATATTAGAGACCAAACCAGTGCAATGGGAGCTGCCAGTCAGGGTGTGTCCCTGCTCTCAGTCAGAGTATGTTCTGGGGGCAGGGCTGGCATGCTTGTGGCATCGTCCCCACCCACCTGGCTCGTGGCCCTGAGTGCTCCCCACGTGCTCATAGATCTGTCTTAAACTCCGTATCTCTGAGATGAGGGCCTCAGGACAGCTACTCACCTAGGCGCAACACCAACTTCTTAAGAGATTTCACTTGAGCCAGAAGTGATGCACCACAACTTTAATCTCAACATTTAGGAGACAAAGGCAGATAGGTTTCTGTGAGTTTGAGCTTTGAGGCTAGCCTGTTCATAGAGCAAGTTCCAGGCCGGCCAGAGCTATATAATGAGACCTGTCTCCAAAACAAAACAAAACAAAACACAAACAAACCAAAAAAAAAAAAAAAAAAACACACACACACACACACAAAACAACAACAACAAAAACACGGGGGAAAAAAAAAAAGGCGTGCACTTGACTTAGGCCTGGCTGCTTCTTCTCTGAAGCAAAACATTTCCCTTAAAGGAAATGACCTCTGGACCCAGCTGGAAGTGTTCATCTCATCTCTAAGACTCATTTGAAGGCGCTGGCTCCTTTCTGCAAAATGCTTCTCAGAATTTATATAAAGCAGGATTTAAAAATAGCTGCTAGGAGCCACAGTGAGCTATGACCTAATTATTGATCAAGAGAAGGAAGCAGGTGCCCACTGGGCATGCTCGCCTCCGCTCAGGCTCCCCTCATGGCTATCTCAGAGCCTACGCATCGCCTGGACCTCTCAAGTGAAAATGTTAACTTCTCTGCATGTCTCTGGAAAATACGTTTCTGACTCCAGGATTTTCTGTGCCTCGGTGCTCTTTCAGCCTGCACTATTTATCACCTGGCTCCCACATCGGGGACTAGGGGAGCCGTGGGTTCTGAGAATGTTCTTGTACTATCCACAAGTGTTTTCAGGAGTTTCAAGTTCCAGGACAATTGTTAAGGGCCAGTTCCTAGTTCCTTACTCCTGAAAAGCTACAGGACATCAGCACAGGTTCTAGCTATGGTCCTGGCTCTAAAAGCACCACAGGCCTCCACAGCCATCCTACTGTCCTCCAGTTTAAGACTCTGGGCTTAGATCTAAGAGGTGGTACTGTGCTCCACACTCCAACCTTGCTCTTACAAGGGTCACTCGCAAATAACGAAGGCCATTTTACAGCAGAGAGAAGCTGAGACCAGGACAGGTATGTCCCTGCCCTTAGGGGGCTAAGGAATAGGGGGAAAATTACACAAGCATGAAGATGGCCTCAAAGCATCAATGTCAGTCAGGAAAAGACAGTTCTCAATGGACATGTAGCGGGACATCATAATCTGAGGGGAAGGGGTCAGCTGGCATCTCTGAAGAAGTGGCATTTGAGGAGTGATATAGCCTTCTCCCACTCTCTCTGTCTTTAAGCAGATAGGCCATCTTCTACCTCTCTCCCTATTTTTAAACAGGCGAGGTGTGGCTCCTGGTCCACACGGCAGGAATCAGTTTGTTAAGTTCCTCCTCCAGGGTCAAAGGCTTTTACATTCAAGCTGCCTTGGAGAGGGGTGTCACTGGGGAGCAGGCTGTGAGGTTTTCAAAACTCCACACCATTCTCAGTTAGTTTTCTCCTGTGTCTCAAGATGGAAGCTCTCAACTTCTGCTCCAGCGCCATGCCTGCTCCCATGCTCCTCACCATGATGGTCTTCTTCCAGCAGCAGCTGGCTGTGGACACAACATGACCACTCTGCCCATCTGATAGAAAAACTCACAGTGAAGCTGAAAGCATCTCAAGGAGTAAACAGGCATTAATGACTACAAGTCCCTGCTGAGGCACCTGCTCACAACTCGTTCATTGTCTTCCAGGTCAGATCAGAAAGAAAGGGCCACCTGGGCAGCACTAGGGGCCTCTGATAAGCTGATTAGATCTGTCATGGACTGTATAGGCAGGGGCGGCATTAGCTTCATGGCTTGCCTGGATTGCTCAGGAATCACATGTGTACAGACAGCTGTCACCTTCCTGGAACTTCCAGGATCACTCTCAGGTGCTAGCACACCGGAGGGCAGGGGACGGCAGGCGTCAGTGGCCCCAGCTACCCTGTGTTCCTGGTTAATTTGGGTTACTTCATTCTGGGGTCCTTGCTGCTGGTGGGGTCCTGTGTAGGCTGTTGGGACTTTAAAACATTGCAAAATGAATCTCCAGTGCGTCCTGGGGTGGTGGGAGGTAAGGTGGGAACTAGGCTGCCAATAGCTTATCTTTCTGCCATGGTTCTGTATGACCAGAACAACAACAGGGGGACTCAAAGCTTCCATCAGCAATTCCATGGGTCCCCAGGGGTCCTGGCAGCATATTAGTGTAGGACAGGCTCACTGGCAGGGTCACTTCTAGAAGCCAAGATCAAGGGGACAATGGTATAGAAGGCTGGCCGGCTGCTGCTACCCATGTCTAAAGCGGAGCATCATCTCTGCCTCCCCGAGAAGAGAGAGTTATAAACAACTTGGCATTCTGTGCTGGAGAAAGGTGCTTCCACGCTCATTTCCATCCTCATGGACTCCTGGATGTCGACACTAGTGTGCTGGCCTCTCTTGGAGACTGCTTTTCCCAGACACCTTCGGCAGAGTCTATGCTCGGCTGCCATGCCATGTAATCTTTGAGGCTAGACAACACCATTCTGCATGGAGACCCCTTCAGCCCCTACTGTGTCACCCTTGTCTACTTCTGAGGAGCCTTGGGACATGGCATAGCAGAGGTCAGATGGTTCACATCACCAGACATTTGCTGTCTCACCTACTGCTCGGCTCCAGGGTCCTGCAGTCGTCCTTAGGTGCACCCTGGGCTTTATTTCTTCCACGGTAAGGTGGTCCTCGGGGTGACTGGCCACTGCTTTCACTCCGCAGAGGCCTGCCTGCATAGAAACAACAGGACCCCGAAGGAAGCAGGAGATGATAATCCCTGAAGGAGGGTGAGTGAGCCGACTCCTGCTGATCAGAGGGTCCTGGCTTTCTCTCCCAGTCACTCAGGAAGGACCCCATGCAGGATCTTTACTCAAACTTGGAAGGAATGCATCTCAGGAGCCTCCTCTAGTACCCAGGTGGGCCTTGCTGGGGACAGACATCTGTGTAGCAGTGGGGGTGTCTGTTGAGACCCAACGGTGGGCTGTCCAGAACAATATGTCCTTTCCTTTAGAAGTATGTCTTGGCCAGAACCCGGTCTGTGCTACCTTTCAGACAGACTGAGAACAGCAAGCTCACCCGTTCGCTCAGCTATAACCTCAGGGGCCAGGACTCCAGGCTTCAGATGCAATTCTACTGCTAAAACCAGAGCTCTCCTTACACTGCATGGGCTCCTTGATATGATTCTATGGTTATCATAAAATCAACCCTACCCAGAGACCACTCCAAGGCCCTGAAAATTAAATTAGCTATTTTGTGAGCACGCTCAGCCTTCCCACACTGACAAGTCAGCTTTCAAATGCACCAGTTGCTTCCTGGAGCAAGGGGGTATGCCAAATTGCCACCTGCGACATGCTGAAGAACACAGGACCCGGATAGGCTGTTGGTGAGGCCACTGACTCTCTCCTTGATGGGTGTAGTGCTAGGCTCAACAGGGCAGACAGCCTCACACAGACGAGCCATACAGTGGAACGGCAGAAGTAGCCTCCCTGGTCAGGGTCTTCTATGATAGAGGAATGTGTGGTTACGGAGAGGATCCCAGGGATTGGAAACAGGAAAGTGATGGGCAGACAATTCACAACTTTTGCTTCTTCCTTCTCCCATAATCTCCCACTTCGGACAAGAGCACTGTCACGCTGAAAAAACGATCACCGTGGAGCAAGTGTGGTCATGATAGACATGGGATTAAGAGTAAGGGTGGCCTGTCCTCTCTGGTCCTGCCCTCACTCACTATGTTTTAAATGTGTTGGGGAGACGTTACACTTTTCTCTCTGGAAGTGTTTGTTTGAAGCTGAAATATTCTGTTCTTTGCAAACTTGGTATAGCACCTCTATGTGAGACAGGTAACGCCTCCTAAAGGTTCTCAGCTGGATGGGACCCCGTTACAAAAGGCAGATGGACCAGGGGTAAGCAAGTGCACGAGAGCTTTGTTGACTTGTGTGTCTCGTGTGCACACAGACACACTCAGAAGCAAGCAGCTTGCAGAGGGCCGTGTATTACAGCCTAGTTAGCTTCCTCAGGAAAGAGCTGTGAGCCTAGGACCGGTGAGAAACACACTCAGGGTCTCTGGAATTGGTACTGTGAGGCAAGACAGCTGCCTAGCAACAAATGAAGATGGATAGTCTCTCAGCTGGACTGAAGCTAGTTGGGCTGGACTCCTCCCGGTCTCCCCGAGGGCGCCAAGCTATATTTTGCTAACTTTCACCTCCCAGGGACAGGGATGGTGGTGGGTCCCCTTTGATCTGTAAACCTGTGTCCTGCTTTTTGGTGAGCCGAGGGAAGCAAAGGCCTCCCACCTGATGCTTCTTGACCTTCTTGACCTTTGCACTTGGTGTGTACAGTCCAGCTGTTGGCGGAACAGCTGTCCGATGGGTTGTCTTATGAGGAGATAATGGCGTAGAGCTTTCAGGTCGTCTCTCTCCTTTTGAATCAATATTTAGGTCATAATTTTCTGAGGATTGATTTGCTTTGCGCAATGGAACATCTCATTCCTTTTGAAGGAGACTTCAAATTGATTGGTTCATGCTATTTTTTTTTTTTTTTTACCCTTTAAGTTTTCTGTGCACAGCTGGGCCATGGTGGTGCACATACCTTTAATCCCAATATTCAGGGAGTAGAGGCAGGTAGATCTCTAAGTCCAAGGCCAGCCTGGTCTACAGAGGGAGTTCCAGGACAGCCAGAGCTACAAAGATAAACCTTGTCTCAAAACAAAACAAAACAAAACAAAACAAAAACAAACTAAAAACCAAAAACCCACCCAAAACAATCAACAAAAAGCAAAACAAACAAAACCAACCAACCTATCAAACCCTTCCGTGCACATCAGCTAATTTCCCCTTTGCATCCTAAGAGCCCTCTTTGTGACAACACTTTCCAGCCGAAGATCCTGGGTCCTTGGGGTGGAGCCTTATTTGATGGTTAATGTTTGCTCATGCCTTTGGCTTCTTCTCTCCCGTGGTCATCGCCCTTAGCCTCTTCTTTTTCTCACTGAGGGTGGATATTTAGCTCATTAATTTTCATTCTGTTCTCTTCAGGCTACAGTTTCCAGGTGCCACTACTTTAGTCCGTGAAATTATAACAGAGCACCCCAGGCTGGGGTAATTTATAAAGGAAAAAGTATTCCTGTCTTGAGCTTGGAAAGTTCAGAGGAATGCTGCTGGCATTTGGCAAGGGCACCCAGGTGTGTCCTGACATGGCAAAGTGGCAAGAAACACAGAGTTGGACCAAGTCTCCTATCAGGACCCCACTCCAGGGAAAACAAACCTGACCCCTCATTAATTACTCTTGAAAGTAGGACCCTCATTTTTAATCACTAGGGCATTATTATTATTGTTGTTGATGCTGCTGTTGTTGTTATTGCTTTTAAAGATTGATTTGCTTGTTTGTTTGTTTATTTCGTTTTTTTGAGACAGGGTTTCTCTGTGTAGCCCTGGCTGTCCTGGAACTCACTCTGTAGACCAGGCTGGCCTTGAACTCAGAAATCCGCCTGCCTCTGCCTCCCGCGTGCTGGGATTAAAGGCGTGCGCCACCACGCCCAGCTTATTTATTTATTTTTGTGTGTATGAGTTGTTTTGCCTATGTGTATGGGCACCGCATGCATGATGTTAGGTCTCAAGCCAGGAACAGTGGGCTAGCATTGCCTACTTAACATATCAAAGCAGACCTGGCTACCAGGTTCTCCCAGCTCTCTTCAGCTCCTACCTGTTACAGGGTATGACCTGCCACCCTGTTCCCTACCCTAACCCCCCAGCCCAGGGCTTGGGCTGTCCTTCCCTACATAATCCAGCCATTTCCATTATCCAAGTCTTTTTCATCTTGAGACCTAACACATGCCTGTTGTCCAAGGACATTAGAAGAGAATGTCAGTTCCCCTGGAACTGGAGTTACAGATGGTTGTGGGTCCATTATATGTCATAAAAACCAAAGCCAGGTCCTCTGCAAGAGCAGCAAATGCTCTTAAGAACTGAGCCATCACTCTGATTCCCTTGATCATTATTCAAGGTCTCATCTCTCAACATTTAAGATGGCAATGATACTTGAATTTCAGCTTAGTTGCCTTTTCCTTGTGTTTGCATGCTTGCTTATTGGTTGAGACAAGGTCTCACTATGTGTCTAGGGATGGTTTTAAATTCATGATAATCTTTCTGCTTCACCCTTCTGAGTGCTGAGATTGCAAGTGTAAGCAAAAACGCCCAATTTGCAATATATTCTCTAAGTGTTTCTAATGTTTATTTTGCACTATTCCTTAATTTGTGTGTCATTTAGAACTGTCTGTTTTATTTTCCAAATAAATGGTGATTTATAAAGCTTGTTTTCATTAGAATTATCTGCAAAATCTTGTGTTTACTTCAGACTAATTATATTGTGGCTGAAAAGATAGTTGGTATGGAACTGAGTCACTGAAATTTACTGATCATGTTGAAACAGTTAGTCATTTAAAAATTCCATTTATGTATTTACTGTGTGTGTTTGTGTGTATACACATGTTTGCCAACAATACACATGTGGTCAGAGGACAACTTGCGAGAATTGATTCTCTCCTTCTACCATGTAGACTCCAGGGGTCAAATTCAGGTTGTCAAACTTGGTGCCCTTACCAGCTGGGCTATCTCATTGGTCCCTATTTTTTTGTGTTTGAGAACAGGAAGGTGCTGCATAGAGCCACAGACACCAAAACTTAGGAGAAACATGCATTCTTGTTTGTTGTAACCACAAATTCCTACCTAAAAGCCTTCTCCACTTATAACCACTTGGATACTTGGATATCAACTCAGTGCCCCTTACAAGCCCAGAAAGGATGTGACTGACTTTGGGGGTATCTGGGTACATCTACAAGTCCTACCCAAGTTCTCAGCCTCTCCCTTGTCTCAAGTGGGGCACATCCTTCGGTGCATGGGGGTCTCTTTGTTCTTTTTGGAGGCTCTTGACCTCACACTTGGACTTGATAGGAGCAGTTACTTAAGAGTCAATGCCCCCGAAGCTTTTGTTGTAAGTGACCCTTTCCAGGAGCCTCCCAGATGCAGCAGGTGGGCAGGCTAATGATGGGTGGGTACATATACCCATCCTTATTTGCTTGTGGGGTGAGGTGGTATAGGCTGCAGGACTGCTTCATGTTTAGCTACAGAGTGACTTCCCTCTGAGCACAAGAAGGGCATCCACCCATTCTTTCTAGCCTTTGGTCTCCACTTGGACTAGCAGAGAGGGCTGGGTTCTGATTTTCTGGAATGGTTGCTTTGGTCTATGGCTTTGTCTTCAGCCATGGCCATGAGAAGGATCAGAGGAGGAAGGAACAGGCCATACTAAGTTCTAGACTCAGACAGCCCAGACTCCTAGAAAGGGGAAAATATTCTCACCCTCAACCTCTGGAAGACCGATAGGGCCCCAGCAGGCCCAACCTAGAGCTATGTTGGAGATTTTTATGAAGCTGGAGACCTGTCCAGGACTGCTCTAAGAGGCTTGAGGACATTAAAGACTATTCTCTGCAAGATGGGCTAGTGGTAGGAGTATGACAAAGAGCCCTGCCCCTGAGTAGGGCAGAGCAGCAGATCTATTAGTGTGTACCCCCCAAGTCTCCACCTAAAGTGCATTATCTCAGTCCAGAGGAAACAGGCCAGCAACTCCTATTCCATAGGCCAAAGTTCTGGTTTCACCACACAGTGAGTCACCCACTTCCCTCTGTATGTCCATGAGCAAATGCACCCACACACATCTGTCTGCACATTGGTGACACTTCAGAATGAACCTCGAGAGAGCCAAGCACCTCCCACGTGGTATGCCACTTTTCCTTGGAAATCTATTTTTATTCATTCCAGATAAAAGAGCAACAGAAACCTTAGACCAATAATGCCTTCACAGTCCACTTGGTGAATCAGTGGGTTAAATCGGGGTATATTTGCAGGGTAAAGGGTTATTTACAGAAACAGGAACAACTTGCTTACAGGTACATCATCAAAGAGTCTCCCTTTCCCAGAAAGTGTTAACTGCTCATACGTCCTTAGAGATGGCCTGGTGAGTCTTTTCCTCCCATCACAAGAGAAATTTTACGGAAGTCACTCTTGTGAGTGTCTTACGTGAGTGGTCACAATTGTTCTGATTCAAAATGTCAATGATCATATTCAACCTGGAGAAAAGAGATACGCAGCTCTCTACCCCTTCTACCCGCTCTTAAATTCTTCTGATCTCCTCATTCACAATGTTTCCTGAGCCTTGGAGGGATGGGACAAATGTATGACTATTTTATCCTATTTAGAGGTGAGCACTAGGCTGCCATGACCTGGCAATAATGATTTATTCTCGGTAGTTTCAATGACTAGCAATCTCCTTAGTAACCATTGCTCACTGCAAGAAAGAAACTTCTTTGACCAAGGCTAACAGCAACAACAATCTCAAATGTGTAGAAGACGAGCTGACAGGTACTTCATATCATTTAAAACAACAGTACTAGCTTCCTCATTAAGCCATATGACATCCCCAGCTATAGGTTTTGGTCCTCGTTCACAATACCAAACATGAGCTTCCCTCTGTAGAATCAGCTTTACATAAAATTGGAAAGCATTTGGTTACACTCATAGTAGTCATGCTACAGTTGCACCAGCAGACACATCTTATCTAGTATCTGGAGAGCATTACTGAGGGTTGAGGGAGAGGTGGGGGATGGGGTGTCCATAGCCAAGAAGGACCACTGATAACAACTTTCCCCCAGAAGCCTGCATGGCACCCTCCAGCACTGTGAACAGCAGCAAGTAGCAAGGGGGCTTCAAGATCATCTACAGCACAATCTCTACATGTTCTACAAAGCTCACGATATCCTCGGTAATATGGATTTACCATCCAGCTATGACGTGTAACCACATAAGTGGCAATAACCTGCATTATATGAAGAGTTTCAGGGACCTCCGTGGTCACTAAGTCATAAGAGATAGGCCACACCAGGGCTGAGATTTTTCACTCCTTGTGACTTCTGAGAGGGTATTTTCCCACTAATACCGGCTACCTTCACTAAAACTCTGGAATAGCTATTATTTCAGATACTCATTCTTCCTTTCAATGGGCTTGGTTGTACCAAGCCCAGTTCTGCACATCAGTGTTTGTGAAGTGTGAGCTCCTGCTACCGTCCAAGAGCACCCATACTCAACACTGACCTGGGTGAGGCCCTTGATGGTAGTCTTACATGATGCTTGCTTGCATGGGAATGCTTACAAGAGGGCTGTGCCAGTGTCCACTCAGATGAGGACTTACTCACATCCATCATTGACAGGCAGAATGGTCATTCAGTCTACCTGGCAATCACAGCAGGACAGGTAAGATTTATGTACTTGCCCCATCAATCACAGTGCCCGTCTGTCATGGCAAGCCTCACATGTTTGGATAGCGTTCAAAAACTATCACCATATTTCATGGAGCTGAGACAACCATGGCTATTTCTAGCCTATCTTAGCTCCTCTATGGCTGACCCAGAACTTGCCAGTTCTTCTTTCTTACTGGGCTATCCATAAAATCAAGTCTCTAATGAGAGTTCAATTATCAGTACAGACCATCATGGGGTCAAATCTTAGAGTTGCTGCCACCATACTCTTCTAAGTTTCCCCACTGGCTACTCTCCTTGATCCAGCTGTATAGCATCAGTGTTCATTTTCATTTCTACAGTCACCCATTTCTGTCTGGCTCTGTTACTTGTGTCACCAGGCAATGCACAGGAGAGCCCTAGTATTTGCGTTGCTTTAGCCTGTAGGAGAATTTTATTGATTACCTCATCAGGTGTCAACAAATCTTACTCAACCATGAAGCCTCCTCAGATTTCACAGCTGTGCCTGGCTCTTGCCCCTTGTACGTATTCACTCCAGTCTTCATTCCTTCAAGTGTGTTTGTGTATTTTCCAGATGGCTTTCTGGATCTGTAAGGCACTCAGAAATTAGCATTATACCATCTATTCAATGAGTAGGATTTTGTTGTTGTTGTTTTAAGCAGAAGGTGAGCTGGATAGCAAAACAAAGTCTTGGGCTATCATCATATGACAAATATTGGGTCTGTAAAAGGAACCTTGCCTATGTCAAGGGAATGGGAATTGGTCCCAGAACTCAGCAGCTAAGGGAATATTAAAGAAAGCATTGGTAAGACACCACAGGGAAAGGTCTCACTAAATATCATTTGTTACATTAAAAAAATGAAAAACAAGGAAGGTGACACCACTTGATTTAGCTCTCAAGAATCCAGCCATTCTCTATGATGAACTTGTGGCTTTGTTATGAGCCCCACCCATCTGTAGAAAGGGCTTGAGCCTGGGAAGAGAATCACCACCTTTTCTAATTCCTAGAAAGTTTATGTAATTTAGTCATGTCTGTCAGGCTGACAAAACTGTTTGGTATTTACCATCCTACAGGGACAGGGTGACTCTATGAGCTCCCATTTCACCCAACTGAACATGACTTCTTCACAGTTCACACCCTCAGATGAACCCCTTACCACAGTTTGCAGAGTGAGTCTCAGCAATCAACCACAGGGGAGAAATATACCTACTATTCTCTTGGGAGTTGCACATCTCTGTGGCACATGAAAAAACAAACAAACATAAAACCAAAAAACAAAACCAAAAACCCCCAACATAAGCTGATGCTAAGGATGAGTAATTATCTTCCCCACACTATTCATTCGTGGTACTGTTGTGTCCCCGTTTTTGGTCCCAAATGTTGAGTGACTATTCCTAGGTGATATATTTCTATTCTACCCAGAAAGAAAGAGAAATCATGAAGAGGGGAGATGATTCCACTCAAATCCAGTTTGTGAACTAAGAAACTTATTGGACTTACTCAAGGGCATTGTGACAAATGAACAATCTCTTTCTCTCAAAAACTCTTAACTGCCTAAGTATCCTGGAGGATGCAAGGGTACTTATGGGCCTAGTGAGCCCTCCCAGTCTTCACGAGGGAATGCCAATGTACTCAATCTTGTGAAGGTCTCATGCAAGTGACCACAGCTCCTTTCTGTTCAAAATGGTGATGACCATTTCCACGAAGAAGGAAAGAGCCACAATAGGCTGGCAGGAAGCTGAGTCAAGGTGGACCCAGTGATACTGGGATCCAGGACTGGGGCCCAAGTCCAAGCTGGGCTTTCACTACCTTGTCCTTTCAGCTAGTCAATGGAGCTTCAGTTTCCTGCCTGTAGAATGGAAACACAGTGAGGTACCAACATTCAAGACTTCATGAAAGTGCATTGTGAACTCTTGGGTGCCATCAGGAGGTCAGTAGCAGCCTCGTAGGGAATTCCTTGAAGTTTCAGTGTTCTAATATCCAATCTGTTCCCCTGTCCCTCCATGGTGAGACCCAGATGTCAACATTACTTCAGGGCTATCTGAGGGATGAACAGTCAAGACAAAACAACTCTGGCAAACCTATCCAGGCCTGCCGGAATACTCTGGGGCCCAGCTCCAGCTCTGGGCAGAGGCAGCCTTGTAAGTTTGACAGCTGAGCTGGCCTCCGTAGGAGACAGATGGATTTCTCAGGGTGTTGTGAAATCATTTGACAGTGCCCATGCCTTAGGCCTCATTATCATTGGGCTGTCTGCTGCCAGCTTCCAGTCTAAAGACTAGGAACTAGTTATAGTAGGTATAGGAACTCATGCCCACAGCAAAGTCATCTCTACCCACATCCAGCCCAGATGTGGTCAAAGAGAAGGTTGGTCCAGTGATCAGTCCTGGTGAAGGTTTTGGTCTGCATCAGCCTAGTTCTGGGTCTGCTTCAGTCTATGCAGTAAGCTAGGGAGAACATCTTCCTAACATAGGAAGATTAGCAATATCTCAAGTCAGCAGGAATGCACAGCCAGGCCTTGTGGCTGCCCCTGAGGGGGAAGTGGACATCTGAACAGAGTGTCACAATCTAGATGAAGTGAGGGGAGATGTCATCCTCATAGACATGCCTTCCATAAGACAAACACATTCTCAAAAGTAGGAAACGCTTGCTTGCTCCTCTGAGACATGCGATGAAGCACCCACAGACAGCATAAAACTTATACAAAGCAGACCTTATACCTCCTAGAATGCTCCTGGTGAAAGGTAGGTACGCTTACACAACAAAGGAAAATTCAGTGGCTATTTCATATAGGGGCTGGAAGATCAGGCCAAACAGCTGTGGCCCCTCCAAGAATGAACATAATCTAGGCCTTGGGGTGAGTGAGTCCCTGGGTGGACACACACAGCTGCCCCTGTGTCTGCAAGGCAAGCAGAATCTTTTACCCGAAAGTGGCTCCATCCACATAAAGCCAATTCCTCTTGATTCCACTGAGAATCTCAGAGCTCTACCTCTTTCACCTCTAAGGGCAACCAAGCCAAGCCTGCACAATAGAGGCGAGAATCTCTCATCCCTTTTCGGGAGCTTTTGCCCCCAAACCAGCCATTCCCAGCTCTGGAAGACCCATCTTCTAAAGAGGCCAAAGTAAACAAATGAGCCCAAGTATGAAGATCATGCCATTGAGTGAGCTGATTCAGAGGCAACAAAACAGGGTGACTCCATGGAGTGCAGGGGCTGTGGGCCAATCAGAGAAGCTAAGGGGCACTGAATGGCAAGAAGGGGATTACACAATCACAGGTATGGTAGAGGTGAAGGTCCTGAGGCCGGGTGTCATTTCAAGAGGAGAGAAGGAGCCACCTGGCCTGGGTGGTTGGTAGGATCTGAAATACAGATTTATTTTACACCAGACTTCAGCCTCCAGAGCTACCAATGACAAGCATCAGCCCTACTGTGTGCATAGGTCTGGCAGTTGGAGCTTGCTGCCTTCTGATGGTGGAGCTTTCCATGGCAGGTCAGGAATGAAGAACGTTGTATTGGGAAGGGGTCCCAGATGGCTTTTTGTTGTTCTGTTTTTATCTTTAATTATTTTTATTTTATGTATGTGAGTGTTTTGCACACATATATGCCTGCATTGTCAGTGGTTTTAAAAAATATTTATTTATTTTATGTACATGAGTACACTGTAGCTGTCTTCAGACACACCCATGGCATCAGATCCCATTACAGATGGTTGTAAGCTACCATGTGGTTGCTGGGAATTGAACCCAGGACCTCTGGAAGAGCAGTCAGTGCTCTTAACCACTGAGCCATCTCTCCAACCTTGTCACTAGTCAGGGTTCTTTAGGGTAACAGAACTTATAGAATGAATCTCTATATGTATAGAAAGGGGATTTATTAGATTGGCTTACAGGTTGTGGTTCAGCTAATCCAACAATGGCTGGCTGTGAACACAAAGTCCCGGAATGCAGTGGTTACTCAGTTACACAGCTGACCTTCAGTAGATGCTAGAAGCCCGAGTGTGCGCCGTGATGCTAGTGAGGGAAAAGACTGGCTAGCAAAGTGATGGCAAGGAGGTAAAAAGCAAAAGCTTCCTTCTTCCATGTCCTTGTATAGGCATCTAACAAAAGGTATGGCCCAGATTAGAGCTGGGTTTTCCCAGATCAGTCTATCTGTATTAAAGATGGATCTTCCCAACTCTGAAGATCCCATATGTCTTCCTAGCTCAAGTGATCTGATTTAAAAGCATGTCTTTTCCCAACTTAGAAGATCTGGATTAAAGGTGTCCTACCTCAAAGATCCAGATTAGAAGTATATCTGCCTATTTCATATTAAGCAAACATCCCTCACAGGTGTGCCCTTCATTTTTAAAGGTTTTCATTAATTCCAGATGTAGTCAAGTTCATAACCAAGAATAATCATCACAATGTCTATGCACAAGTGCATACCTTGTGCCCAAGAAGGCATCAAATTCCCTGGAACTGGAGTTATGGATTGTTTTGAGACACCACCTGGGTGCTGGAAGTTGAACCTGGGTCCTCAGCAAGAACGATGAGTGCTGTTAATGACAGACTGATTTCTTGATGCCCCTGGGAATGGAGGTGGCTAGCAATGAGAACTTCTGGCCCAGGACAGGGAGCTTGGATGTGCTAAGTGTCCAATGCTAGAGACTCCTTGACAGGCAGGCAGGGCATGGAAATTGTCTCTGCTGTTCTTAGGATGAATGAGACCAAGGCTGGGGTTTCCCACGAAGGGCCTATCTATTCCCAGGGAAGCCTCTTTCTTAGCAGAGCACAACCACACCCTGCTCTCTGCTCCTATCAAACCAGGTGCCCTAACACCTGTTCCTGGACCTTGCACCGAGCCATTAAGACACACCCTCTTGTGTGGGCCTGTAGCAGTTCTGTTTCACTGTCCCTACCCCCTATCCTTGTTTCCTGCCCAGCTCTTCTTTCTCCCAGAGCTCCACCTTAGGTCCCTCCCTATCCTTGAACAGTGCCCATCCTCTGACTTCAACAGTCCAGTGCCAGCTCTTTTGTTCTTTCTGCCTCCTACTCCAGGGTCCCCATTCCTAGTGCCAGGTCAGAACCAGAACACCACTGTCCTACCTGCTGGTCTCCAGCTTAGCCTGGAACAGTGATCTGCAGCTGCAGTGGTGACACTAGTCACTGAGCAGACTAGAGGCATCTTCACTTCCATACCTGAAGTTAGGCCAGCCCTGTGATGTTCAGCTTCCCCAGTGCAACAGTGGCTCGATGTCTGTGGGTCCTGAGAAAACTTCAGGCCTAGCCAAAATAACCAGAAAGCTGCCATCTTATAGGACCTGTGCCAGCTAGTTTTATATCAACTTGACCCAAGCCAGAGTCATTGGAAGGGAGGGAACCCAGCTGAGAGGATACCTCTAGAAGATTAGACTGTAGGGCATTTCTTAATTAGTGACTGGTGGGGGAGGGCCCATACCATTACAGGTGGTGCCATCCCTGGGCTGAAGTCTTGGGTTTGTTAGAAAGAAGACTGAACAAGCCATGGGGAGCAAACCAACAAGCAGCACCCCCTATGGCCTCTGCATCAGCTCCTGCCTCCGGGTACCAGTGCTGTTTGACTTTCTGTCCTGACTTCCTTCAGTGGCAGACCATGAAGTGGAAGTGGAAGCTAAATAAACCCTTTCCTCCACAACTTGCTTTAGTCATGATGTTTAATCACAGCACTAATAACACTGAGTAGGAAAGACTTCTTCATGGCCCTTCTCCCTGTGACCACTCTGTCCATGGTGGCAGAGAAGAAGAAGCAGGGTAGGAGGAAGATGGTGGCTCCATTGTCCTGTTTCCTTAATGTTCTGTAAGAGAAACTGCTCGTGAATTTGAGAAATTCTCCAGAGTGATTAGGGGCCTCAAGCCTAGAGAGGCCCAAAGCTCCTGCCTATAGCTGACCAGCTGCCCTCAGGAGTCCGTGCAGGTCTTTGGGGAAGCAGGGAGTGTCAGCTAGGCTTGGTCTTCAAAGGAAAGAACTGCTGGTGCCCATCATGCCCAGGCCAGGCCCAGTGCCACCAGCCAGCTCCACATCCCAAGTCCTCAGAATGGCTCCATTTCAGTCCTTTCCACTTTCACACTCAGCCAGCCTCACCTCTAAAAACTACTGAGGACAGTCCCAGCAAGCCTTTACAGTTCACAGCAGAGATACTGCCAACAAATTAAGAAAAACAAGACATAACTAAACTAAACACCGCTCCCCCAAACCTAAAACAAACAAACATAGACCACAGCACTTCATAGACACAGAAAACGTTTGGCTAAGTATAGGTAAGTTGGACTCAGGCTTGTAGAAGAATGACACTGCCTCACAAACAGAATTTATCTTGAGTCCTTGTATAAAAATCAGTGTCGGG
Organism: Mus musculus; assembly: GCF_000001635.26. Taxonomy (NCBI): domain Eukaryota; kingdom Metazoa; phylum Chordata; class Mammalia; order Rodentia; family Muridae; genus Mus; species Mus musculus. The sequence continues at coordinate 139,358,774 of NC_000073.6, forward strand.
GCTGGAGAAATGGTTTATTCAGTAAAGAGCTTGCAGTGCAAGGATGCGACTAAGTTTAATTTCCTAGAATCCTTGTAGAAAAGATGTGTGTGGTGACATCCACTTGTAGCCCTTGTAGTGCAGGAGTGTTGATCGGGCAGGGAGGGGGGGGGCGATCCCTGGGGATTTCTAGCCAGCCAGAGTAGCCAAACCAGTGATCCCCAGACCAACGAGAGACTCTACCTTTTAAAAAAATCAGATGGGGCTGGAGAAATGGCTCAGTGGTTAAAAGCACTGACTGCTCTTCTAGAGGTCCTGAGTTCAATTCCCACAACCACATGGTGGCTTACAATCATCTGCAATGGGATCTAATGCCCTCTTCTGGTGTGTCTGAAGACAGCTACAGTGCACTCATATACATAAAATACATAAATAAATCTTTAAAAAAGATTAAAACATAAGATGGATGGCACTTAAGGTTTGGCTCTCATATGCATGTGCACACACACATATACACACACACACCCCAATATGATCTACCATATCAACAGAATAGAGGTACCTGTGGTCATCTTGATAAAATGCAACATTCATGCATGAAACTTCAATAAAAGAAACCTCTTGGGGGCTGGTGAGATGGCTCAGTGGGTAAGAGCACCTGACTGCTCTTCTGAAGGTCCAGAGTTCAAATCCCAGCAACCACATGGTGGCTCACAACCATCTGTAACAAGATCTGACTCCCTCTTCTGGTGTGTCTGAAGACAGCTACAGTGTACTTACATATAATAATAAAATAAATCTTTAAAAAAAAAAAAAAAAAAAGAAACCTCTTTCATGGGATAGAGGGCCTGGGCATAGCTGCAGAGCTCACATCCTTCTCAGTCACATCCAGTTTGAATGCTTCCTGTCACTTTGAGGACAAGACAGGAAAAGCCACTCACTCGTCACACTCCAGCTTAGCTACAGTACAGGAGTCCTAATGACTCTGAGATAAGAGAGGACCAAACAGACTTACTTGTGAAGGACACAGTCATCTGGAAAACCAGTCTGCAGAAAACTCCAAGGTGGGCTGGGGAGAGGCTCAGTGATAGTGCATACCTAGTGTGCTCAAGGGAGTAGTTACTGTCTTAGCATTGCAAATCCCAAGGATCAAACTGATGATTATTCAAAAACTTCAAGCATTTGTACAGCGTATCCTATTCATCCATCATTATGTCCCTCCAACTTCCCCTAGTACCTCCCATCCTGCTTCTGTCCCAACTTCATGTCCCAGTCAAAATCTAAAAGGAATAGGGGAGGGTTCCCCTGTCCGAGGTCCCACCCCTGCCATAAGAACTGTGGACAGAGGGAGGTTGCTGAGGAAGGGTGAGTCACTCTACTTGGAAGATGAGACTGCTAATAAGTCTCTGATACGTCAGTGGATAGCCCCACACCCATGAACATACGGGCAGCACTAACTGGACTGGGGTTATCAGTAACAAACAAGAAAAAAACCCAGTGTATTTATAAGGCCTCAAGATACATGAAAGCCAGTCACATCTCTGTGCACTCATCCCTCCCTGTCTTCAAGTTTTGCATCAGTAGAGTCATCCATTTGCAGATAGAATATGGTTTAAAATCTGTCTCTGTATTAAACATGTACAGACTTTATAATAAGTATTACACACAGGACTGCTGAAACGCCTCAGGGAATGAAAGTACTGGCTGTGTAAGCCTGATGCCCTGAGTTTCACCCCTGGAACTCACAGTAGACGGAGAGAACTGACTCTCCTGGCCTCTACACACATGCTGTAGTATACATGCCGGCTCTTACACACGCTCGTGCGCACACACACACACACACACACACACATATATGCGCGCGCACACACACCATGAAATAAAACTTTTCTTTCCAAGAGAAGGTCTCACTATAGCCTTTGCTAAGAAGGAACTCACCGTGTAGATCAGGTTGGCCTTGAAGTCACAGAGAACCGCCTACTTCTGCCTCTCAATACTGGGATTAAAACTGTGCCCCACCATAGCTACCCTACTGAAATTCTTTAAAAAGAATACTGTGTGTAAATGAGAATTTCATCAAATCCATCCTTAGTATTTACTGGGCTGAGCATTTTCCTCGCTGATGTTCAGCTTGTAAACTGCTTGGAATTCAACTATCTCTGCACCCTGAGCTTCTAACACCCTGGGCCCAGGCTTTCCCCTTTTGAATTCAATTGACTAATAGTCTATCTTTGCATGCAAATACACTGCAATTTCCTTTTCTGAATCAGTTTTGATCTCCTGGCCAAGGCTATTTTACTCATAAAATGCATTGGGCAATATCTAATCTTCTCCTTATCAGAAAAGTTTATGCGTCTCAATAACTTCTGTAACTCTTTGAAAGGTTTACCCTGAAGGCCCCGATTCAGAAGAAATCACCAAACTTCTATGATTGATCGCTTAGCTTTCCTTATGATTCTTGAAACCTTTTCTCTTTTAATTAAGTGTGTGTGTAAAACCCAAACTCTGGTTCTCTGGAAGAGCAGAAAGTGCTCTTAACTACTGAGCCATCTCTCTAGCCCCCAACTGCTGCTTTTGAGAGTTTCTTTTCAGTTCCTGGTAGTTGGAGATATCTGTGTGAGTCATGGGAACAGCCCTGAGAAGAGAGTTCAGCTGCTGCTGGCCTCACTGTTCCTGATGTGAGCACACTGTCCCAGGCTGTCACCAGGAGGAAGGGGGTTGCATGTGTCTATAGCCCTGGTACCAGTCAAATACTTAAGGCTGGCTGGTATAGTGCTAGTCACTTCTAGCATATTTCATTGCAGGAAAAAAGGGTCTCAGCAAAACCATAGTTCCTTGGGGGATATTACAGTGGTCCCAGGAGGCCTAGAATCTGGACATTTTAAAATAAAATTATACTATATATTTAGAAAATACATTTTATTTATTTTCTTTATGGCATGTAGCATTTTGTAAAACAACTTGGCTCACCTTCTTACTTGAAAATGTTATCTCAGGGCCGGTGAGATGGCTCAGTGGTTAGGATCACCAACTGCTCTTCCAAAGGTCCTGAGTTCAAATCCCAGCAACCACATGGTGCTGACTTCCTTTTCTGGAGTGTCTAAAGACAGCTACAGTGTACTTACATATAATAAATAAATAAATCTTAAAAAAAAAAAGGAAAATGTTATTTCCTTCGTCTATCAAAAGCTGGCAGAGCTGATTTATCTATCTCCCGCAGTGAGTTGCTGATTTCTGTCTCGATATGTGGTATTGCTAAGCTTATCTCTCATGGTTTATTCCTCATGTTTCTCCCCATCTCACCTTGCCTGCTTCCCTTTCCGTGTCCTCTGCACAGAATTCAATGCAGGTTTTTAGATCATCTTCAGGGACACCTGCCTGTGAAGAATTGTTCTCTCAAGAAGGGTGATTTATGTGCTCTGTGATGGTGAGGGCTATGGGACACGTGACCTTGTATGGTGTGTGCCTGTATATATACCTCTACATAGTATATATGTGTATGGACCTGCGTGTATACACGTGTGTGCTATGTGTACATGTGCATACCTATGTGTAGTGTGCATATACGTGGCATGTGTATGTGTTTGTATATCTGTGAAGAGTGGAGAATTACTCCTAGCCCCAATTGTGCAGGTTCAAGTAGGACATGTCAGATGGCTTCCTCCTCTGGGGTCCATTTGGAACCAGGGCTGTATGGCTGCCTTGGGGAAGCCCCACCCATGCCTGGGCACCCGGCTATATCCAGCACAGCTCCTCTGTTCTGTGAGTGTCTTTGTTGTAGCCCCCATCCATGTGAGACCATGTCGGTCTGTGTGTACGTCTTCTGGTAGTTGCACTCTTCTGGACTGCAGTGGCCTCCTGGAAGCCTCTAGGCCCAGTGGCACAAGGAGTTGCTTCCCACCTGCTACATCTGATGAAATATGGATGTTGGAGGGTTCATCGCAGCTGCCCCCAAAGCAGCTGCCAGCCACCAGCCTGCCAGGAGCAGGGGGACCTCTAGTCACATATGCCACAAATGTCTGTCAATCTCCTTGTTGGTCCAAATTTCTGCTAGATTTTTAACAAAAGATGGCAAACCCCAATTTTAACAGGTGTAGTCAGAGCCATATACTATTCTGTCTTGGGGGCATCTGAGTGGGAAGTTTCAAGGGAAAGCCAGCAGCAGGGATAGCTAGCCAGGTGTTTCAAATGGAAATCATTTGCTAAGTGACAATGAGATTAATGGAAAAAAAAAAAAAAAAAGCATACCGCCTCCAGTCTCTAAAATGGCTTTTTATAAATCTTCCTATTTTCCCTGCTTTATTAAAGCCAGGCTTAGAAGATATCGAACAAGTGCAGGATTAACAGGGTGGAACTGACTTGACGAATGAATTTTCTCCCCTCAGTATGAAAGCACTCTAACGCTGAAGCACAGGAACAAAGGGCCAATACTGAATGACGGACGCCACTGTGGACATTAGCAAGCTGGGTTTTGGTAACCTCCTCTTCCAAGGGCATAAGCTCCATGAAGACTTAGTCCCAGACATTTCATAGGAAAGGCAGAAAGGCAGAAAACAGCAACGGATGCCCGTCCTCCTGCAGAGCTGGAGAGGCCAACCAGTCTCCGCTTTAGCCTAGGTCAGTCTCCCGCACTCAAAGGCTACTTGGGGCTGCCAGGGAGGCGCAGAGCCAGGGCTTCTAAGAACTTGTAAGGACTGGGACTTGGAAGGCTTCAGCAGGCCTGCCGGTCTCCACTCCAGCTCCTGGACAGTTCCACCTTTGCCCATGGCAAAGCCTTCCCATTCTGTAGGAGGGTGGTCAGTGCCCACCCCTGTTGGGCTGGTGTTCCTACTCAATGCTGAGTCTGGCCCTGAGGGAATGAGTGTAAATACAAACACTGTTTTTGTGTACACACAAGCATACACCTGTAGTATATACCACACGCACAAACGTCTACACATGTACACAGCACTCATCCTGCCCCCAGCTTTCTTTTATTTTGCTACCTACCCTCCCCCATCCTGGAGACCCCTTGCAGGACTGCACAGATGGGATTTCTATACTGCTCAGGTTCAGGGATCCTGGCTGGGGTAGGAACCCGCGCGCTGCTACCCATTCACCCTGTGACCCACTTCAGAAGCTGTTTTTCTGGGCAGCTGTAATTAACTGAGCTTTTGGGGTGAGGCCAGCTCAGTGACAGGCTGCCTGGCACCTTTGGGTGCTCAGCAATAGGGCTAGACGCCGAAACCAGTAGTAGGCCAGGGTGGGCAGGCTGTGGTGGGGAGGATGGGTACTCCTGTTCAAGTGGAGAGGGTCTTAGAGTGCCCAGAGAAGCCTGGTGGGGATATGCCCACCCCCTTGAGCCTCAGGCAAGATGGCTCCCTGGGAGGTGAAGGTCAGGCCACATTCCTTGCAGAAGCTGGAATTCTGACATCAGATTTTCCATGCTCGCCTGTGGGGGAGGAGCCGGCTTTGAGCCAGAAGTGCAGGAGTGGTGGGTGGGGGAGGGGCAGAGCAGCTGAGGCTGTCTCGGAGCTCTGTAGGCCCAAGGTCCAAGGAAGGGAAGGCTCTATGGCCTGCCCACCACCTCCAGGGTCCGCGCTGCCCGGCTCTCTTCCCTGGAGCATCCTTGGCAACAGCAACTTTCTCATCCCAGCCGGACCTTGCTGAGTCACAAGGGGGCTGGGTTAGAGAACGCTAAAAATAGCTAGCGGCTAGCTGGGCCAGCACTGGAAGTTATAATTAGGAGTGGATAGAGCCATCCTCCTGGGCTGGTCTCACTGTTCAGAGCTGCTGGAGAATGGGGGGTGGGGGGTGGGAGGGGGTTCATTGAGGGGCTGTGGGGCTCCAGTATACCACCTTGTTGCTCAGGTTGGGGGTTCCTCAGCCTGACCTCTATCCTGATGCATCCTGGTAACTGTGGTGGGGCTGTTCCTGTTGACTCTGACTGCTCTTTGGTCAAGGAGACTCTTCAGGCCTTTGACTCTGACCCCAGCAATTCACCAACATCTGTGGGGTCTTTTTCTGGACACAAGGAACCTCTTGCTTCTACAATTCTTGTGTTGGGCAGGAGGAAGCAAGGCAAAACAGAATACGGTATCCTTGTTCAAAAGTGACTTAAGAATTTGAAGGCAAGCCTGGAACCTGAGGGCAGTGCCAGGAAGCCAGCCTACATCCTTCTCCTGACAGCATCTGGCCCGCAGGGGAATGCAGGGCATCTGGTACAGTCGGGGAACACCTGAATCTATAACCCGTTTCCACAGGGAAAGCAGCCACGGACAGCAGCCCCTCGTCCCACCCAACCCCGTCATCACACACATCAACTTCAGACAAAGGACACCCCGACCTCCACCCCAGACTCAGCCCCGGAAGCCACACTGGACAGGGCTTGAACCCTCAGCCAATCCTTCCGTCAGTTTCTGAGGTCGTGGGCACTGTGCTGTCCTCAGACTGACCTACCCCAGACCAATTGCCTATCCTAAAACAGTGGCACTTTTGTAGCCAGAGGCTAGAGAACCAAACAAGCCCAGGCTCTGCTGAGCCTTCACAGCCCCCAGCTCCAGCAGGGACTAGGATCCTATGAGACAGACTCCTGCAGGCAAGCCTGGCCCCCAACACAAGCACAGGGTAAGGGTGAGCAGTTCAGCTGGAAACAGCTTTCTGGCTATAAAAAGATACTTTTCTCTGTAAACAATACATTAAAAAAAAAGTAGGAAATGTCCTCTACCAGAGTCCCGCCCCCCTGCCCCCCAAAAAAAACCCATGGGGAAGCCCTGTCTGCATGTATGCAGGAGTATGGCAGGGATGGTCTGTGTCACCAAGCCGTCAGGAACACTTTGTGCGCTCTGTTTGAATGTACTCTGCCAGGGTTAGTGGCCATATCTGATAGTTGGCCTTGACTCATAGCTGTCGGGAGACATGCTATGTCAGGAGACATGGGTCTGGATTTTTTGTCTCTGTTTTCTTTTTCTCATGGTTGGGACTTCAACCCAGGTCCTTGCCCATGGTACACAAACAGTTTCCACTGAACACCATCCACAGGCTGGCTCCATCTCTGCTCACTTCCTAAGTAGTCTCAGATAACCCTCCCAGGAAGATAAGGGTGTGTTAAGACTTTCGCTTGTTTGCTTGTTTGTTTCTGAGACAGGGTTTCTCTATGCTGTCCTGGCTGTCCTGGAACTTACTCTGTAGATCAGCATCTTGTTAAGACTTTGAAACTCCTGGGGTCCTTTTCCAGCTTCTTCCTGGTAGAAGACAGTGACGGGCAGGGGAACTACTGACTCTGGTGCCTGCCTCCTACCCCTTCCACTCATTCAAGCCTCTCCTGTAAAACTGCCCAGGAGTTTTGTTTTTGTTTTGCTTTTTTTCCCCCCAGGTAGTGGGATGCACCTGGAGATAAGTGCATCCCATTGACACAGGACAAGTGGCCGCTGTGCTGCCGGGAGGGTAGGTCTTTCTCACTTTGGATAACCATCTCCCCTCTGGCCTGTGCACTCCTGTGGTTCAGACATACATAGCCTCCAGACCTATTCACTGGAGGCAATCTTGATGAAGGGCATTATCATGGAGTATCTTCCCTCCATTTAGGGCAGAGGTCAGGCAGGGTGTCTGGCCCTCCTCTGCTTCTGCAGTCTTCAAATACTCTCCAGGATCTGGGAAGTAGTCCTTCCCTGGGGGCTAGTTTCAGATCTTCTCTGCTGCTAAAAATCTGTTGTCACAAGACAGTGTAAAGAAACGCTGAAGCACAGAACTTGGACCATGAGGACATTCTGGATAGAGATGGCTGCAGATTGAAGAACTCCATGACCATGAAATCTTCATGTGATAACTTCCATGGTAGAATATATATTCAGGCTACCTGAATTCGTGTTCCTTCCTGGGCCATAGTCACTCAAACTCTTATTCTTTTTGGCACAAGTGCTGTAGTTTGTATCAAACACTGCCCCCGCTTGGCCTCAGCACTCTGGTTCCTCAGGAAGCCCCAAGGGAAACAGGAACTCCTCCCAGACGGAGATATGTCCCCAGAATTCCACTGGGTGGGTAGGCAAGCTGAGGGATGACAGGGCCATAGAAAATGCTAACAGGGACATCTCCTGAGAAGGATTGCCAGGAACTCTGCCAACGATAAACACTATCCAGAGCAACTCCTGCTCAAGGGGTGAGCACCCCTGGGAAGCACAGTCCTATACCCATGGCCACTAAGACAATACTGGGAATCTGGTAGCTAAGGTTGGGAGTCTCCGGGTATCTCTGTGTGTAAGGGAACATCTCTTCTGCATACACCCCCGCCCCCAAATGCCCACAGCATGGTCCTGTCCTCCACCTGAGCCAGACATAAGATCACATGGTTTCTTTGCTGGTACCCATTAGAACATTCTAGATGCCGCTGAACTCTGCCACCTCTGAAGAAAAGAAAAGAAAAGAAAAAAACAAAAAAACAAAAACAACCAGATCTACACTTGTCAACTTATTTATGAACAGTCACTGTGGACAAAAGCTATCTATCTGCCTTTGGGATGCTGGGGTGCCCAGTGTCTTCATGTCATCTGTAAACTCAATATTCACATCATGCAGTTGTAGAGAAGGGGACTGACTGTGGAGCTTTCCCGTTAAGTGGAGTCACCTGGAAGAAAGGAGCACCTGCCAGGTGGTAGCCTAGGGGGGAACATCTGTGGACCTGATGGCAGGGTGAGCTTGGAAGCTCACCTTTTGCCAGAATCTGAGCTGCCTGGAAACCCTTCAACCCTGAGAACAAGTCCATCCGTCCCTTCAGTCACCCAGCTGCCACCATGGAGTTATCACTGAAAGACTGACTGGGAAACTGAGGCAGTTGTGGGACACAATGCTGTTGAGCAGTGACTGCTAAGTATCTCTCACCAGGACAAGATGGGCTTTCCTGGGGCAGATGACACCTGTAAGGAGACCTGACACATTCAGGCCCCCAGGGGAACTCTGGCTGGCCGAGAGAGCCTTGGAGAGGCACGTCAGCAAAAATGGACAGACCGGAAACACTGTAGGGCTGAGGAGCCTGGGAAACACCTTGTGTAAATTGCATATCGCCATCTTTGAAGTGAGTGGATACATATAGGGGAAATAGAACTGCTGTGGACCCCAACCCAGGGTTTGTCACCCCACCCCCTATACCCCTACCTCCAGAAGGAGGCCTTACAGAAAGTCCCATCAGACAGTTAGTGGACTCATGGGTTCCTGGAAACCAGGAAGTGGGACACCTCAGAAGCAACCACCTCTCTGACCATGAGCAAAGCTAGTTCTATGACATGATGGAACAGGATCCCCACCAAGTTTTATTGTGGCTACTGTTAATCTGTGCCTAGCCTATGTGTCCAATGGCTTTGGGGCCAGATTGTGCGAACCATGCAGATAAAGAGGTAGGGGCACAGAGAATGATAGAGGTTGATTCCCAGGCTGAGAAGACCATTTCTGAGACAACTCAAGTGGACACTATGCCTTGGTGGCTAACGACCCTCTCAGCCTGGGGGTGGGGTGGGGTGCAAGCTCAAGAACAGGCACAGCTTGGGGCAGTTGCAGGCCTGAGTAGTAGGCTGGGTAGGTGCCATGTATGGCTGGGTCCTGTAGACTCTTCCCGGCCAGAGCCCAAGAAAGCTTGCAGCACCCTCTCCCAGCTCTGGTGCCTAGATCTCTGGGAACAGGCAGTCAGGCAACAGCTCCACCCAGGCCTGGGATTCAGCCAGTGTTAACTGAAAGGAGCATGCTTGTATTCCACCACCTCTTGAACAAGGGTTCGGAATTAATGACAGTCCCTATCCTCAGGATGGCACTCTGCAGCCCAGTCTCCAGTGTAGCATCCAGTGTGGGGGAGAGGAAGGGGTCTGGTGGCTTAAGCAGGGGGCTACAGGGTGGGAGACAGTCAGCCCCGAAGAGGGCTATTTCATAATCTTAAATTCTGCCTCTTCAATCTAGTCAGTGGTTCCCAAGTAGGCCCCAGATGGGAGGCAAAGAAATGCTAAGAAAGGCACCCACGAGTCTCCTGGGATTCTGATAACCAGACTCTGTCCTGGGCTAGAGATAGAGAACCGGCAGGAAGGAGCCACACAGGAGCAGCTGGGCCGGCTCTGAGCCCCAGCATGCAGCAGGGCCAGGGTGAGCCCCTGCCAGACACACCCACCATGGCCTTTGCTGCCTCCCTGCAACATGAATTACGGAAACTTGGCACTGATGTTGGCCAGGATCCTTGTTCCAAAGCTGGGCCTTGCCCGGTGCCAGGTGGAGCTGGTTGAGGCCTGGAGACCCAGCTCCGGCCAAGCGCTGATCCAGCTGCGGGGCCCGCTGGCAAAGCTCTTTGTCCCATCACTCCAGGAAATGGAAATGTGCCTGCAGCTTTTCATTTTACAGCTGCTTTTACTTTATAAGTCTCTGCTTAAAATAGCTCTGAGTGGGGCCTCTGGTTTACCTTTCCTGAGGTTAAAAGCAGTCGGCTCTGTGGCTCTGCACTGTCAGGAGCCTGAGGGAGAGGCGGGAGGAGGAAAGGTTGGCCGGAAAGTGTTTCTTCTTTTTATATAACTCTGGGCTGCGATGCTTATGTTCTGAAAATGAAGTAAATACTGTATTCGTTCTTGAAACTTACTTTATTCTATGCAGACCAGAAGTGTCACCCATGAGTTAAATGTGGCAAAAAAAGACACCCTGACATCTCCTCAGCACCCACAAAATGCCATAGGGGCTGGATCCAGAAACTGGATGGAGGCCTTCCACTCAAACCTCTGTCTTATTTTAATCTCAAGGGATGGCATGATTATGGTACATTACCTTATAGATGGGGAAACTGAGGCTGGGAGATTCAGTGGTCTATCCAAAGTCAGGCTACTACTATCAAAGGAGAGTATCAAGGAACAATGCCTGAAGGCCCTGCCCAAGCCAGCCTGGCCAGAACAGTCCATTGTGGAGATGGTGGAAGCCCTTGCTGACTCAGAGGTTACTGCTAAGCTTTCAGATCACCCTGGATGAGAGGGCTATCAGAGTATAGACCCACATGCCTGGAAGGGATCCGTTTCCCAAACTGTTTCCTGGCCACATTCTGAGAACTCTGGCTTCCTGTTCAGAGAATTCAGTGGACCAGACAGAACATAGGGGTAGGAGGAGCTCAAGAGTGCCCTGGTGCCCCACACCAAGCTGCACCCTGACCTGGCAAGGTTGGAGGAGGCATGGGCTGGTTTCCATCACTAAGCATTCGCCCATAACAATTCACTGGCGGGCACTAAGGAGCTTCCGCAGGCATCCGGAGGGAAGTTGACATCCGGGTCCTGAATCAGATCACACCTTGGCCAGAATTCCATGACCATGAGAGCAGCAGGGCCCTATCTGTGCAGAGTTACCCTCCATACAGAGCTCACAAGACTTACACTCTGGTCCTTGAGGAATTTCTGTAGTCCGAGAGGCTCACGGGGTGGGGGTGGGGGGGTTACTCTTAAAATCTAATCTAAGACTTGCTTTGACAGCCGAGAGGAAGAAGCCTGGCACAGTACTGCTTAGGGATGAAGAGTTTATGACAGGAATCAGGCCTAGGCAGGCAACTCATAAGCTTCACATTGGAGGCAGGGGGTAGAGGAACTTGGCATAGCCAGGTAGGAATCAGGATGCTATTCTGCTGATGGTTGCCCTACAAGCTCTAGGTTGAGGAGCCGTAGAGAAAGCCTGCCCCTTCTAGTAAGCACTGGCTGTATTCAATGTCTGGGTGGAGTTGTTGCCTGGCTGCCTGATCTCTGACTTCTAGCCACCAGGGCTGGGAGAGGGGACTGTGCTGTAAGCTCACCTAGTAGGAGAGGATCTACAGGACACAGCCACACATGGTACCTGCCCTGCCCACTACTCAGGTTTACAGATGCCCCAAGTTGAGCCTGAATCTGAGTTCTCTTCCCCTGTCCTAAAGCTCCCAGGTCATACTACTAACCACACGCCCGGAGCCATGTCTCCTGAGCTCAGCTGCATGGCCAGCTGTATAAGGTACTACGGACCCCAAGGTGTTTGCTTGCTGTATCTGGGATATCTCTGTCCCCCCTAACCCCACCCCTGTGATCTCTCCATCCCCTCTGTCTCCTTTGTCCCAGGGGCTGTAACTGTCCTCACTAGCCCACCTGACTGCAACAGCTTGGCAGCCTGGGCCCCACTGAGCCTGGATCTGCTAGATAGGAGAGGAAGGTTGCATGGTCCACCTAAGGAATTCCTAGAAGCCACTTCCCATAACCCAGCACGTAGAGCTTGCTACTGGCCACATAGAGGAGGGATATAACGCCTGGTGGTAGGACCTTGCAGTTTCCATAGCCATCAGGATTGTTTCCAAAGACCCCTGAGGATCAGGATAGGAGTTCAGCCAGTGAGTTCCAGGGAGGGGTAGAGTAGTGCAAATCTGTATCACATGAGGACCAGGATGCTGGAGAGGGATGCTTGGGCATGAGCTTGAGCCCCACCAGGGTTAGGCAGGGGCTAGTTGTAAGCCCAAATGGACAAATCCTGTGGCCCATGCCACCAAGCCAGTGCTCTCAGCACAAGTCCTGAACCTCTCACTCCTATGCTAACATTTTGGCCACCCCTGGCACTGTGTGGCTTCCACGTAGAAGGATCTGTAGAGAAATGAATGTAAGCCGGTTCTCAGAGCTGTCCAATAGCTGTCTTATGAAGGGCTAATGTGATTTTTCCTTGAGAGAAAGGCCTTCAAGGCTGGGGACACACTTAACAAAAGAACCCCACACTTCAGGTGGCACCTGAGTGACTTACCTGAGGGAAGAGGGTGCCCCTTCCAGCCACAGAGCTATCTTTCACAATTCTACTTCAGAACAGATAGTGGAGCCCAGGTGACTCAGGCCTGGTTCATTGTTTATCTTGTACAGATATGAGGCAGTGAGCAACAGGTGGGAGGGTGTCCCCTCCCTGCTCTCCCTTGGCAGGCCATTCCTCAAGTTGGGGAGGGGACCAGTTGTTCCACAATGCTGGCCTCTCCTCTCTGTTCTACCTGTCTTGCCCTATATCCTCTATTGAGGCCCCTTGAGGGTCAACCCAGGTTCACTTTTCTACTAACTTCCAGAAGGATTTAACGCAGAGAAGGGGTTGTGGAGAAAGGGGTCGTGTATGTCTTCCCTGTTCTCCCTGGCTGTCCTGACCACAACCCCTCTCATAGATATGTAGCTACTGAGGGCTTTTGTGGGGTAGCCCTCTTCTCTCTCCTTGCAGATGTTGGCTCATACACTGAGTCTTCACCTGCCCTCAGGTTGAACGGCTGCCCCCACTTGGGTGACAGTCCTTTTTACCAAAACACCCTGATCTATCAACTGGCTGGCGTATTCGCTCTACCCATGACTTGTCTCTGACTCAAATTCTATGCTTATGAAGGTCCCCCCCCCCCCCCCCCGGTTTAACGAATATTTCCCATCAGAGTTCAGCAGCAGCAGCAGCAGCAGCCGCAGCAGCTGCCTTTGCTTCTGGCCTTAAAGAATTCCATTGCTCCTCAGTTGACAGCTACTGTACCCTAGTCCTGGTGTCTTTCGCAAAGAAAGCTTCACAAAGCCATATCACCACTTTGATATATGGTCAAAGTCTGTCCTTGGGCTCTAGCTTGCATGAGCTGATGTGCAATCCCATTCCACTGAGAATGTTGCTCTTTGGGCTGGCTCTTTGAGGAATTGGAGAAGCTGGGCATACTACGAGTACCTGGCCTGGCTGTAAATTTTCGTCTGGGTGCTGATTTTCAGGTACTGTTATTCACTCTGAAGTTTGTGAGCTGGGCCCAATCAGGCAAGTCCAAGAAACGGTGACCAAATGGGCAACCCAGATTTGGAGAGGAGACACACAGGTCTCCATCTCTCTCTTATTTTATTTATATATTTAAAATTTTCAAGACAGGGTAGTCCTGGCTGTCCTGGGACTTGCTCTGTAGATCAGGCTGGCCTCAGACTCAGACATCCACCTTCCTCTGCTTCCCAAGGGCTGGGATTAGTTATTTTTCTTGTTGTAGTAGCAAAATACCTGCCAAAATAAACTTAAAGGATGATTTGTTCTGGCTCACAGTTTGAAGGCACAGTCCATCAATGAGGGGAAAGGCATGACATCAGAAGCTTAAGGCACATAGCACAGGCAGTCAGGAAGCAGAGAGAGAGAGAGAGAGAGAGATGATGCCAGCTTTCAGTTGCCTTCTCCTTTGTATTTAGTCTATGATCCCCAACCATAGAATTGTGCCACCTGTGCTCAGGGCTGGTTTCCCATCTTGATTAGCTTAATTGAGAAACTTCTCCACAGACACACCCAGAGGTTTGTTTCCTTGGTGATTCTGTGTCCTGTCAAGTTGGAATCAGCTTTAACCATCACATTCCTGCCCATCTTCTCTCTAAGGAGTGTTTTCTTTCTTGGGTTGCTGTAGATCTTCTCTCTCTCTCTCTCTCTCTCTCTCTCTCTCTCTCTCTCAGTCTTTTTATTTCTTTTCAGACAGTGCCCTCCTGGTTGTGGGAAGTGGGCCGCATCATGGAAAACTATCTTCTCCATTAGCCCCCTGGAGCATGGACATAGTCATGTACAGCCTGGAGCGAGCAAGGGAGAAGCCAGCAAAAGGAAGGAGAAGATACTGGAGAGAGAGAGACTATCAGACGAGCATCCCAAGTCTGGAAGGGTTTAAGAAGCTTGAGTGGGCTGAGCAAGGAGTGTCTACCCCTCCTTCCCTTCCACACAAAAGGGATGGGAAGCCATGTCCCTGTCCTCCCCAGATCAGCAGACCTGAGCCCTGTGGATATTTCCAATGCCCCAGGAAGCCAGTATCCCTCCCAAGGAGGATCCCAAAGCTTTGGAGACCTGGGAATGGGCATTTGAACCATTCTTTGTGCTCCATAGCTCAGAGAAAGAACTGGCCCTGGGGAGCTTTGCTGATGGAACCCTAGCATAGCACCATGGATTGTTCTCTAAACCCCATGTGTGTTTAGAAGCAGAGCAAACTGTGTAATCCTGCAGGCTCCTGATCTGAGCTCTGATCAGGCTCTGGGCTGCCTACATCTTTTTTTTTTTTAAAGATTTATTTTATTAATATATGTAAGTACACTGTAGCTGTCTTCAGACACTCCAGAAGAGGGAGTCAGATCTTGTTGCGGATGGTTGTGAGCCACCATGTGGTTGCTGGGATTTGAACTCTGGACCTTCGGAAGAGCAGTCGGGTGCTCTTACCCACTGAGCCATCTCACCAGCCCGGCTGCCTACATCTAATGACGCCTCTTCTGATCTGCCTACCTTTGTCCTGAACTGGCTGCATGTGGCTTCTTTCTGCTTTTCTTGCCAACGCGATACTACCCTAAGGTGTTTGAATGATGAAGGGCCCAGGCTCCCTGGGGCTTATAAGGCCAGGGGCAGAGAAAGAAAATGGAGAATCTCAAGGTCTGGAAGACCTCAGAGAAGCCCTCTATTGTGAAGGGAGACCTCAGAGAAGGGAAAGTTCAGAGAAGCCCCTTATCATAAGGAGTCAGAAGAATGCCTCCTTTTTTATTCCTAGAATTTCAGGGTCTTGGGTCTAGTTTGTGTTCCGGCCTTTGTCTGGAAAAGGAGTCTCTGGATTTCTAAGGTGCCTTGAGTTCCCCATGACCCTTCCAATTAACACAACCGCTCCAGTTCCACTACTTGATTCTGTTCTCATTTGAGTGTTGAAAGGTGAAGGAACCAGCTGCTTGTGGGCATCTGTGCCATCTGTAGTTCTGCTCTTGGGCAGAAAGAAACAGGGGATGATGGAGAGAAGGCAGAGGCACAGCACAGCCAGGAATTGAAACAAGAAGTGTGTATCCTCCCAATCCCCCCCCCCTTTTTTTTTTCAGTGAGACCAGTACCACTGCCCAAACCAGGTGAGATTTATATTTTATTTTATTTCCTTATTTTATTTGTTGTTGTTTTGTTTTCAGAGACAGGGTTTCTCTGTGCAGCTCTGGCTGTCCTAGAACTCACTCTGTAAACCAGGCTGGCCTTGAACCCAGAGATCTGCCTGCCTTATGCCTCTGCCTCTGGAATGCTGGGACTAACTAAAGTTATGTGCCACTATGTCTGCAAGATTTGTATTTTTAAAGAATCACTTCATCTTAAAAATTATGATGCTATGAATTGCAAAGAAAATATTTTACTTGACTCATATTTCAAAAATAAACAATTTTAATTAAATTTATTTGTGGTTTGGAAAAAAATCTGTCATGTATATTCTGTTCTCAAGTGTATTACAATTTAGCTTTAAATAGCAGTATAGTCTTCATTTCAAACTTGCTGATCTAATGGCCTACCTGAAACATTTGGGATTATGTCTAATAAATCATAAAGGAGGGAAAACCAGAAGTGACAGTTTTTAAATGTTAAATATTCTTCTACTTATAAAGTTTAGCCAATTTGAACATGGTAGGAGACAATCCCAGGGTCAGTGAAAAACACATAAAATGCCCAGAAACAATCTAAGATATATGATATAAAAAGAATAGCTTCAAACAAAGAGGACATCAGTTAACGTGCTAACATGGATGGGGGGGAAGTTCACGAGACCTCAACCCTACACCATGAATGCTGACAACCAAGGAAAATTGAGAGTAGGAGAAACAGTCTTTCCTAAGTAAGAGCACATCAGTTGGTTATCCAATACCAACAGATCAAACCTGGAAACATTTACATATTAGTAACATTATATAGCCTGAGCAACACACACACACACACACACACACACACACACACACACACACTTATATAATAAGGGAAAAAAAGAGGTTACAAATTTCAAAGAGAGCAAAGATGCTATATGGGAGGGTTTGGAAGGAGGAATAGGAAGGAGAAATAATGTAATTGTATTATAATTTCAAAAAACAGGAAGAGAGAGAGAGAGAGAGAGAGAGAGAGAGATTATGGTGGTGCATGCCTTTAATCCCAGGCACACAGGGAGATCCAGGCTGATCTCTGTGAGTTTGAGGCCAGCCTGGTCGACATGAAAGTTCCAGGACAGTCAGGTCTACATAGAGAGAGAGACAATATGTCAAACAAAATAAAGCAAACAAACCATGTGGTACTCCATTCATGTGCCTAACATTTATGTTTATGTCTCAATTAAAATAAGTTAAAATAAAATATAGGTACAAAAATTGCCCTGAAAGAAATATATGAATTTTATATAATGGAAAGACATGCTATATATATATATATATATATATTAGTTTTAATTTTTAATTTATAGAATAAAGAAAAGGGAACTGGAGAGATGGCTCAGCAATTAAGAGCACTGAATGCTCTTCCTGAGAATCCAGGCTCAATTCCCAGCACCCACTGGTATATCACAACTGTCTGCACTTCAGTTCCATCCAATACTTTTTTTGACCTCTATGGACACACACACACACACACACACACACACACACACACACACACACACACAGTAAGTAAGTAAATAAGTAAGACTAAAGAAAATCACCAAGGGAAAAAATGCTTTGTATCATAGAATACTTTCAGGGTTTGATTGTTCATTTAAGATCAATTTATTTTATTTTATGTGTATGAATGTTTTGCTTGCATGTATGTAGGTTCACTTCATATGTGCCTGGTGCCTGAAGGAGGAGGAGTAGGAGGAAGAGGAGAAGAAGGAGAAGGAGAAGGAGGAGGAGGAGGAGGAGGAGGAGGGGGAGAAGGAGAAGAAGAAGAAGAAGAAGAAGAAGAAGAAGAAGAAGAAGAAGAAGAAGAAGAAGAAGAAGAAGAAGAAGAAGAAGAAGAAGAGCAACAACAACAACAAGAGGAAGAGGAAGGAGGAAGGAGAGAAGGAGGAGGAGGAGGAGGCAGCAGTGGCAGAGGCTTTGGATGCCCTGGGAATGGAGTTACAGATGGTTCTGAGTCATCATGTGGGTGCTGAGAATTGAACCCATGTCCTCTGCAAGAACAGCAAGTGCTCTTAACTGCTGTTTCTCCAACCAACCCCCCCCCCCCCTGTTGGTTTTAAGCTAGTGTTTCTCTGTGTAAACCAGGCTGGCACCAAGCTTTCTCAACTCCTTCTCCCTTTGCTTTCTGAGTGCTGTGATGACTGGTACACACTAGAATACTCTTGATTTTACTGATTTCTGCTTACTTAACAAGGTAGAAAAAAACCATAAATACAAAGAGTAATAAGATATTTTATTTTTACTAATCTTTTTTTAGACTCTCGCCGTTCTTAGACTTGAACTAATGGTGAATAAGAGTAGTTACTGTAAGTCGGGGAGGAGGTGTCTGTGACTGTCTTAATCGTAACTTTTACAACATGTTCCCATTTTTTAGGAAGAAATCTGTTTTCATAACTCATGCTTGCCTAAGTTAAGGTAGCTCTTTCTAGCAGTCAATAAGCACAGTGGCTGAAGTGGAGATTTGGAAATCTTCCCACTGTGAATCGCAGGGACCACACTGGAGTTCTGCTCAACTGTAAGAAACTGGGCACAATTCAAACTCTCATTTCACTTCAGAAATGGAAGTGACCAACTGCTTTTTCTTTTTTAGTTTTCCAAGACAGGGTTTCTCTGTGTAACCCTGGCTGTCCTGGAACTCACTCTGTAGACCAGGCTGGCCTCGAACTTGCAGATTTGCTTGCCTTTACCTCTCGAGTTCTGGTAATAAACTTCCCATAAACCATGGTGTGGTGATAGTAGCCCATACACAGAGCAAGCATTTCTGGGCATGCCTGTTACTTGCGGGGTGGGGGGTGGGGGGTGGCGGTCTCCCTGAGCTTCTCTGAGCAAGTATTTCTGGTCATATCTGTTACATACGGGTACTGTGGAGGTCCCCTCCTGCCTCCCTGAGTCCGGACACAGTCTCCTGTTTTGACATAGAACTCTGGGTGTGACTGAGGAGTCAGAACTTCCTCTTTCTCCCACTTAGAGCCCAAGTTCTTAGGAAGAGGACTGGGGGTGGGTCAGAGTGACGCGATGGCCTGTCATCCATGCCACTTTGTTGTCCTGAAAGCCAGGTGGGAACCTCTGGCCTGCACGCCTGACTCCTCTCTGGGCTGTCACTGGAGACAGACAGCTAAGAGCATCTATTCATTCTGTGAAGATATACTATGACTGATAGTGACCAGCTTACCAAGACCAGCCAAAGCAAAACTAAACTTATATGACAAGAAAAGGTCATGATAGAGTTTTTAATTAGCTTGAATAATTAAATTTCTTTCTTTCTTTCTTTCTTTCTTTCTTTCTTTCTTTCTTTCTTTCTTTCTTTTTTTCTTTCTTCTTCTCCTCCTCCTCCTCCTCCTCCTCCTCCTCCTCCTCCTCCTCCTCTACTCCCTCCCCTTTTGAGACAAGATTTCTCTGTGTAGCCCTGGCTATCATATAACCTGCTCTTCAAACTCACAAGGCCTTCCTGCCTCCGTCTCTTGAGTGCCGGGATTAAAGGCATGCACCACCACCACCTGGCCAATAATCCAGCAATTATTATCATTTTTAAAAACAAGGTCTCAAATAGGCTCAAGGCTGTTGTGGAACTCACTCCAGAGCTGAGGATGACCCCTGAACTCCTACCTCCCAAGCGTTGCTATTATAGTCCTGTGGAGCTACTTAGGGAAGAAAGTTCCTTTTAGTAGAGAAAGGAGTATAATGTGTATACCCAGAGACTTATTTTAGAATGGACCATCATCACTCAAGATAATATAACAATGTAATTGAATAGTATCTTCTCACTAGAACAGTATCTTCTCACTAGCTCAGTGGGATCTCTGTCTACTAGTTTATATATTTTTAAAGACCTAATTGTCCCACGTGTGTGCCAGGGACAGTACCTAGCACTCAACATATACCAACAAACAACAAACGAAACTGCCAGGACTCATGAAATTTAGAGGATATGAGAAACAGAGTTTCCACTATGGTATAGCAAGAGCCTGTTCTTGCTCCTTTTGTTTGTTTTTTGAGACAAAGTCTCACCACGTAGTCATAGACTTCTGAGTGTGTGACCTGAAGTTCACTCTGTAAGCCTTGAACTCACAGAGATCCATCTACCTCTGCCTCTTAAATGCTGGGATTAAAGGCATGTGCTACCACACCCAGATTTTCAGCTTTTCAAAACTTTTTTTATTTTTAGTTCTTTCCTCTAACAATGGTTTGGGTATATTTTTGAAGTCTTCTGTAGACTCAACAATAGACAATGAAAAGCAATCTTTTTTGTTTGTTTGTTTGGGTTTTTTGTTTGTTTGGTTTTGGTTTTGGTTTTTCAAGACAGGGTTTCCCTGGCTGTCCTGGAACTCACTTTGTAGACCAGGCTGGCCTCGAACTCAGAAATCTGCCTGCCTCTGTCTCCCGAGTGCTGGGATTAAAGGCGTGTACCACTGCCCTGCTGGAGAAGCAATCTTTATAGAGATGATTTATTGAGACACAAAGTTGCAGAATGGATGTTATGGCTGGTCAGAGGATGGCTGACCTTGAGAATAGACTGTCAGGGTTAGCCTTGTTGACTATTGTATTAAGAATGTGGGTGGGCTGGTGAGATGGCTCAGTGGGTAAGAGCACCTGACTGCTCTTCTGAAGGTCCAGAGTTCAAATCCCAGCAACCACATGGTGGCTCACAACCATCCGTAATGAGATCTGACTCCCTCTTCTGGAGTATCTGAAGACAGCTACAGTGCACTTACATATAATCAATAAATAAATCTTTAAAAAAAAAAAAGAATGTGGGTATCTTCAAAACCATTCTTGTTTCAACCCTAAAATAAAAAAGCAGCTTTGGCATCATGACGGAGTGTTGTCAGCACAAAGGCAAACATTCTTTTTGAGCTTTTCCTGGATTCAGTTCAGGTTTTGTTTGTGTATTTTGGGGGTGTGGGGTTGGAGGATGTTAGGTGTTTAGGGACCTATGTACCTTTCGGCCATAGAGGGTTAGCTCCTCACTAGGGATGCATATTTTCACTGGGGGTTCTGCCCTGTCTGCTGCAAAGCACTTTGATGGTCCCGAGTATGCTTCTGTCTGACTCATGGATCAGACCACTGCTTGCTGCCTGCTAATTTTATGTAGATAATTTGGCCCTGTCCACGGCCTGTTTAAGACAAAGGAGAGGGATTGATCTCCTCACCCAGAATAGCAGCCATTGAACTCACACTACCCCTCTATGAGCATCCTGAGATGGTCAGGAAGGCTCAAAATGACCACGTAAATCCTCAGTCATTGCCTTGCAGCACTGAGAGACAGCTCTGGATCTGAGTGGCTGGGGAGCCCTGGGCTGCAAGGCGTGCCTGAACAAGCTGCCTTCTACCTATTGGGAGCTCTTATCAGCATCAGTGACTTTTATGGAGCTGGTTAAGTGCAAAATAGAAGGGCTGGGAATGGAGCTTACAGGTGGATGGAGTTTGGCTCTGGTGGAGCACTTGGCTTTGATGGAGACTCCCAGCAATCTAGCAGAAGGGGGCCCCTGAGGGTAGAAGAGAAGCTACAGAGCAGAGATTGTGGTTATTGGTGAGGGCTCTGCCTATGCTGCAAGCTCACTGGTGGCTAAGGATTTGGGGAAGGTCTGTAAATGTATAGTGACTTTACAGCCCACTCCTGACTAGTGATTTACTTCCAGGGAAGAGTCTGAATCCTTTGGTAGTGCTGGGAACAAAGTACTGGCTACATTTTGACAGGCAGCCCTCAGAGTCAGGGCTTTTTGAGAGCCTCTTCTGGAGTGCAAACTCTCAAGTGCCCGCCTGCATCCCTCTTCCAGGTGATATCAGATGTGAGCTGTTGAGGGTCGAGTGGTCTCCAAGCTCCTCTTAGCCAGACGTCCTACAGTTGGGGTAAAACTGTGGCCTGGAAGCTGTTCTCTAAGACATTTCTGCAATGGAAGTGCCACGGCACCTTTTCTGAAGTCATAGGAATAGATGCCAGTTAGAATTCAGATTTTTCTTCCTAAGGGCAGTAGCCCACCCAGCTCATAAGTTGCTCATTATATAGGGCTTCTGCATACTTAGGTGTGTAACTGACTAAGAAACAATATTCTATCACTACCTTAGAACACACAGACTCTATTTTTCTTTACATCGACTCAAGCCATCAAATTAATTTACAACTTCCTATGAACAAAGAAGTATGGCTTATATTATTGCTCATAAAAATCGTCAGGATACATATACATCATTGTGTATTCACGTCTTAAACTTTTCATAGTGTTAGCTTGGTGTAGTGCCCTTTGATACAGTGTGTGGTACAGTCCAGATTTATTCTGCGCCATATAGGGAGACAACTGATTCCAGTGGTATCTGCTGAACATTGTTTCCCATGGCATTGGCACCTTTGGCTTCCTATCCTTATGTCCCCTGAAAAGATTTTGAAATTTTATGACAAGTCATGAAACCAGGTAGTGTGAGTCCAAGATCCAGGCTTAGATCTTTTTCAAAACTCTCTCCCTTGGTCTAGATCCTTTCTCTGTGTCTATGTGTTTTAGTAACAAAGTATCAACTTTTACGAAGGACAGAAAAAAAGAGGAAGAGGAGAAAGTGTGGAGGAGGAAGAAAAGGAAGAGAGAGGAACAGGAAAAGAAGGAAACAGAAGCCGGGATTATGTTGAATCTGTAGATCAATAGAGGGAAATTCATATTTTGCCGTCATTTGAGTCTTCCTTCCATGATCATGGTACACTCCTCTGCTTAGTGTTAGATCAAAGAGGCTGCTTTGTAGAGGGGCATCAGTCACCCTTTATATCCTACTTATTATCTGGTAGATAGATATGCTGGTAAATTCCTAGAAAGTCCTAGTATGTGCTGTCTATGTGCGCCTGGCTGCTGATGAGATCAGTTTTCTGATTCCTTGGGTTGGAGTCACAGAAACTTGTGAGCCACCATGTGGATGCTGGGAAACTAACCTAGGTCCTCAGTAAGAGCAGTGAGCATTCTGAACTGCTGAGCAATTTTTCTAATTATGCAGTATTAGAGAGAATCTAACAGTGAAAGGATGTAACCAGTTCAGTGAATTAGCATGTGTGTATTAGGTGACCTTTATTGATACAACCACTAGAGACATCTAGAAAGAGTTTTAGCTTATCAGAAAGCACTTTATAATTATAAAGTATAATATTGGGATTAAAGAAGAAGCCCAAACGGTGTATAGGTCATGATCAGAGTGCTGACTGTCAGACTAAGGACAACTATCAAAATAATGCTACAAATGGACGATTTCCTTCCATACTCTATGTATGAAGTGTTGTCGTTTTCTGATGTTCTTTGGTCAGTGTTTAACTGTGTGCACAGATGAATGTGTGCATGTATGTGCAGGTACATGTGTGTGGCAGAGATCAGCCTCAGGTGCCATTCTTCAGGAGCTGGTCACCATATTTATTTTTATGTGCACTGGTGTTTTGTCTACATGTATGTCTTTGCACCACATGTGTGCCTGGTGCCCATGAAGTCTAGAAGAGGGTGTTGGATCTCTTGAGACTAGAGTTACAGAGGGTTGTGAGCTACCATGTGAGTGTTGGGAATCGAACCAGGGTCCTTTGGAAGAGAAGCCAGTGCTCCTAACCACACCTTTTTTGTTGTTTTGGTTTTCTGATTTTGTGACAGGGAGGGTCTCTTATTAGGAAGTAAGGCTGGCCAATTTAAGCTAGGCTGCATGGTCACTGAAGCCCCAATAATCTATCTGTCTTGATCGCCTCAGCAATGGGATTACAAGCATGCATGCCCATGCCTGGCTTTTTATGTTGGGGCTGGGGACCAAACCCAGGTATTCATGCTTGCAGGGCAAGTATCTTGTCAATAGAGACATCTCCCTAGCCCCCAGCATATGATTCTTCCATGGTACAGTTCAGAAAGCCACCATGCACATACCATCTGACATACAGTACACATGTCCCTTGCCTACCTGCACTGGGGTCTCAGCTTGTTGAAGAGAAGGACTTTAATATTCATCATCTTAAGTGAGATTATTTATATTCACACCAGGTAGAGAAGCTAGTGAGAGACCATAGAAACAAATGAATCCATCCAAGTTCAGCTTGATCAATCAGTGGATTTATTGGAATAATTTACGGAAATATGGGTGTCTTGGGAAGCTGCATTGCTGAAAAGACCACCCCATTATGTGTGATGATCCACAAACGCTATATGATTTTGCTGCACAATTTGCTACATTGGTGTTGACTGCTTATATAATCTCAGGGTGAGGCCTCAAACATTAAAAAAAAAATGTATGAACCTATGAGTCTTTTAATCTTCTTGTGAGTTTTAAAAGCTTCATGTTCTTGGTGAGTCTCCACCCAGCCCCAAAGGAATGTTACCATTATGAGGAAACAGCTATAGAACAGCACCTAGTACATATTTGTCGAATGAATAATCAGGTTAGCGAGAGCATGCTGGCAGGTTAAGGCTGCAAGTTGCTGCTTAGACAAGCAGCTGATCTGGAGTCCCACTTGAGCCCAGACTTTGCCCCATCCTGCTGACTCTGGAAGTTTCATTTTTTTTTAAGACTTATTTTTATTAGTTTAATTATATGTTTGTATGGGAATAGGGCTATGCACATGAATGCAAGTGCCCACAGAAGTCAGATTCCCAGGAGCTGGACTTATAGGTAGTTGTAAGACACCGGATGTGGGTGCTGGGAAATGACCTCAGATCCCCAGGAAGGTATCTTAACCACTGAACCATATCTCTAGTTCTTATTTTCTCGTGTACAGAACAGAAACAGCTCTTAAGACAGTTCTGAGGAACAGCAGGGCACACTGTGATCCACTCTCATACAGCTGGAATCTGAAGGTGGTAAGTGCTACCAGGCCTATCACTGTGGAGGGGACCCATCAGACTCAGGGATGCCCTCCTTTCCTGTAGGGCTCTTATCTTAGGTGATGACATGTGTCCCATCAGCAAACTCTAGGATCAGCTGGGCATACTGGTCCACATCTGTAATTTAGAATTTTGAGGTAGGTAGATCATTATGAGTTCAAGGCTAGCCTTGGCCACAGAATGAGACCTTATCTCAAGACAAACAAGTATGCCCAACTAGATAGTTAAAAGTGGGTGAAGATGCATGTTGCCAAGTCTGAGAATATCACTTTGATGTCCAGGATCTCCATATTGGAAGGAGAGAACTGACTCTCACAGGTCACACAGGTTGGGTACATGCACACACATATACACACAGAGACACAGACATACAGACATAGACATAGATACGGCCCCCTCAATCAAAAACATTTCCTAGCTTAAGGGTCTCTCCACCCCGTTTTCCCTACCAAAAGAGGATTGGAGCTTGGATTCTTTCCACTCTGCATCCAGTTAGATTCTGTCTGCAGAAAATTATCTAATAAGTCACTTAACCTTAGTGTTGTGGTATGCAGCGGCACGGATGTTGAAACCTGGCTATGAAAAGAGTGGAATGTACCCTAGGACCGTGAAGTGCCATATGCTAAGGGTAACTTCTGAATGGGACCCAGAATACTCACAAGGAATATGGGTTGAAACCCTTCAACCTGTTGCTAGCTCTGAATCTGAAATTCTCTTAGACTAAGTAACAATGTGGCCAGTGTGCTGCTCTTTCTAGGAAGGCTGCAACCTAGAGTTTAGCAAATGGTCTGGATCTAGTTTCCTTCCTGGGGGCTCCAAATCCTCTGGCCAAAGACAATGGATATCACCATAACGGGACTCATGCTGTCTCTGCCACCACCTGCGGCTTCTGCCCTTGCTGGGGTCTATGCTCTCATTTCATCTGGGTCCTGCACACACACACACACACACAGAGAGACCCCAGACTGCACCTGAGAGGTGAGGAAAGCCCAGGAAAAGGAGTGTCTTTACTGCTTTTAGAAATGTGGATTTGAACTTGGGTGAAGTGAGCACTATTTCTTCCTGAAGACTGGATGGTTCTGGACCCAGCTTTGCCTGACATCTCACTGATTCATATAGTAAATATTTGTTGAGAACTTTTTTATGAGGCCAGCTCTATAATACTATAATAGGGTAAAGGAGCAAGTGACATGGAGGGAGGGGCCAGTGTGGGACCTGAGATAAGAGGACATCAGCCAGGCTAATGAGACAAGTGCTTGCCAAGGTCCTGAGGCCAGAGCTAGGGTGTCACTGAGGGGATGTTTTAGAAATGAATTGGAGAAGAAAAGGGGTATATAGATTTGTGAAAGCTTTCTTTGAGTCACAATCAGTTGTGGAGGGCAAAGGCAAGGCGTGGGACCCAGGTGAGGTCAGCCAGGAGGAAGTATGCCCCCAGGAAGTACACAATCAGGACCCCAGGATTTGAGTGGGGCACACAGAGAGTTTAGCAAAGGAAGGGCCAGAGGGATGCTCTCCATAGTGTAGGTAGGTCCTGGCAGGTGTGTCATGGACATTAGAGCAAGCCTTCAGGAGCGAATAGAGGCATCAGCCACATTGGAAGGCTGGCTGAGATCCAGCCTAGGAACTGGCTGCTGAACTAGAAGGCCAGTAGGATTTTTTTTTTTTTATCATACCTTTGTAGTATGTGGGTATGAGGAGCCAACTGACACCCTGGAAGACAATGGCTCCTTGACATGCTAGGCAGAGACTCTAGGACATCTTTAGGACAGGGTTGCAGTAAAGACAGAAAGATGCAGGGACATAGCAAGGTACAGGATAAAGGAGGGTTTGTATGAAAGCAGACTGATGATTGAAATGCCAGCCTATGAGCAGATGGGACACCCCAGGAGGCGCATCCTGGATGTGTGATTGGTGCCTCATCTCCCTGAAGGGCTGGGGAGTCACAGAGTAGCTAGCTACCAGATAAAACAGCTTGCTGCTGTAGCAGGATGAATATTTCCACAGTGAAGGGTAAGAACAATTGCTAGGGTGGCTGGTGGTCCAGAGAGAGGAGGCAGGATTTCTGCTGACATCTTTAGTGATGAGGACTCATGTGGGACACCAAGAGGTCTAGTGCTCGGTGGCTGTGCCCCTGAGTCCGAGGGTGCCTTGGATGTGGCAGTACGTACTCTTTAATTTTTTGAGTTGTTCCCCCCCACCCAGCTAAGTTTTCTCTACTTTGGAAGTAGACTCAGAGCAAGTACATAGCACACATAATCAGATTCGAAGGGCAGTCAGAAAGTGTAAGGGACGGGGAGAGGTGAGGGAGGGGTGCATGAGCGTGACTGAACCCTGGAGAAGCAGAGAGAGGAAGCTGGAAGCTGAGGCACACGCATGCATGTCTGTGTGCGTGTCTTGTGGGCATGTGTGCATTGATAAAGGATGGGATCAGCATTGGGTTTGAAGGTTTTTGGTGTGGTGTGTGTGTGTGCGTGTGTGTGAGTGCCTTGTGGAAGAGAATCTGAAGGGCAGAGGGAGGGCGAGGTGCTTGGACTTGGAGGTAACATTGCTATCGATGATGTGAAGGGTGAGTCTGTCATAGGGAAAGGATGTTGGAGTGGGACTATGACTACCCACTAGGGTACTGGAGGAGTCCAGAATGGATAACAGGTACAAGAGGGGGCTAAGACTGTAAGGGTGAGCCATGCTTGGAAGGATAAAGGAAGGACAGACTCTGATGTTTATGAAGAAAGGGGGTTAGGACAATACTCACCTTGGCCAGGGGGTGCTGGTATATGAGGGAGAAAATGGCCCGAGGGGAGGCAAGGAAGCGATGCCATCTTTCAAAACAGGTTACAGGGAACAGCATGCCCTATATTTGGTTTCTATTAAGGGTATGCTTGCCAGGTATAGCGATGTACTATTATGCAGCCCTTGGGAGATGGAGACAAGAGGATTAGGAATTCAGCACGGGCCCTAGCTGTGTGAGACCTGGTCCCCCTTCCCCACAACAAAGACAAACAAACAAACAAGATAATGCTTGGCATGCGTTAACTTTGTTGAATTATTCAGCTCCGTGGGGATGGCAAAATGACACAGACAGGAAGTTTGACTGCAGACATTTATTTCTTACAGCTCCAGAGCTTGGAAATTCAAGTTCCAGCACAGGGTGCTCCTGGTGTTAGGCAGAGGTCCTCTTGCTGTGCTCACATGACCTTTATGTGCAGCTGGAGGGGCAGAGGACAGAGGACTTCTGATCCCACTTTTTATAAGGACACTAATCCCAGTAGATCAGAACGCCGCCCTTCAGGCCCCTGTAACTTTAAAGACCCCAGGATAGTCCTTATTTCCCAATAACCGAATGTGGAGTTAGGGCTTAAGTCTACCGAGTCTGGATGGGGTACGCAGTTCAGTTCACAGCAGACATCTACTACTGAGTGGTGTGGACACTAATCAGTTGAGAGATGGATTTTTGTGGAATAAAAGGGTTGAGAGGTAGACTAGAGACAGGCAGAGATAAAGGCAAACCACACTGCAGCTTGAGCTTGATGCCATTGCAGAGTGTAGCAGAGCAGTAGGAGCATACCCTATGTCTGTGCAAAGTGGGGTGAAGATGGACACCAGTCTTTGCTTCTTTATAGCAGCATTTCCACCTCATTGGCAGTGCAAATTTGCCTGCTCCCATCATGCATCTTGGCATCATGACAACCCTAAACCCATAAGGGCAGAAGAGAGAATAAACCTTATTTTGGTAAAGTGCCAATCCAGTCTTAGAATGTCTTTCCCTAACTTTAACTCTTGAATACCCTCTCTTCTTCTAAAGCTTGTCTATAAGATAGAGCATTCAAAAGCACGGCCACAGGTTTTTCTCCAGAAGCCTGTACACACTGACTCCTTGAGTGTGGGCTTCTCTCTGTAATACTACTTTCTCTTAATCCTTTTCTTTGTCGCATCTCTGAATTCTTTCTCAGATGGTGCCAAGAGTTGGGAAACACTTGGTAGGGAGCATGTGGTTACTGGGCACTGCGCTGTAAGCACCAGATACTCATTTCAAAGCCTTGCTGTGGGAAGCTCATTAACATTGCTAAATGCTAGTTCCACACTGGATGATGTTCACATCCATTGCGTTAAGTAAATGCCCTGTTAAAATTAATTCCGGCGGTTGTTAACCTCTGAAAAGTCCATCTATAGCGGGCGGGCAAGATGGCTCAGTGAGTAAGAGCCCTTGTCACCAAGCTTCATGACCCGAATTCAAATCCCAGAACCCATGCTATAAGAAGAGAACTGATAATTGCAACCTGTTTTCTGTAGCGTGTGTGTCTGAACCAATGCACACCATACATACAAACTAAATACAAAATTAAAGAATGAACCCACCAGAAGAACTGTCGTTGCAAACAGGGTTCTAGTATGTCTGTAGTACTGTTTCTTTGGATGCCTCCTCGCAGGCTACAGCGCAGCAGCCCCACTGGACAGGGCTTTCTGGAGGCCTAGACTAGCAAGGGTTACCCAGCTCACTATATGTTCCCTACCAGCCCCGTCCCACCTCCAGGAACAACTGACTCTATCTCAGAGAAATTTCTTGATTCCTTCTACATGTAGGACTGATTCTGTTCTTCTAACTAGCATACCTCCCTGCCCCCCACCTCCAGCTCTCTCTGGTGGCTAAAATTCCCGGACTGACCACATCCCCCACCTTGGGAACTGTCCTTGGGTGTGGCATGGGGGCCACAGCTGGCTATCCAAACACCTAATCTGAACTTTTTCTTTTTTAGGTGGGAGGGGCGGGGTATGGTCTCAAGCTAGTTTAGGTTGCTATGAGTTCAGGTTGGCCTCGAACTCATAGCAATCCTGCCACAACTTCCGAGTACTGGGATTACAGGAGTACATCAATACGCTTGCTTCTTAAAAGGATTTATTAGTTTTCTGTTTTTGGATGCCAACAGCTTTCTGTTTTGTAAGCAAAGTCCTATATAAGGAACTGGGTGGACGTGTTAGGAAATTGCAAAATCCCATACACTTGATCTGCAGACCCACTCTTTGCAGACCCAGAGCTGGGACTGGAGGAGGCTCCTCCTTAATTCTCCGTGGCCCTGCTCCCTCCCACGGTCCGCCTACGTCAGACTCCCCGTACCGGCGAGGGCCTGGACCCAGGCTGAAGACCGGTTCCACATCGGGGGGGGGGGATGGGGGGCCAGGACAGAGGTTCCAAGGATCTCCAGGGCTCCCAACAAGAAGGCGGGCTGTAGTCGTCCAAACTCGCGGCTCCTTTAAGAAGCGCTTTGGTAACAGGGTCGTGACGTCATGGGAGTGGAGGGTGGAATATGCGCGTAACCGCGGCAGGGCGGGGCAAAGCCAGGGGAGGACTCAGGGGCCTGACTGACAGGAATGCCCCATATGCCCGCCTCTCCCCTCCTCCATCTGGTGTTGGCTCCGCCCCACCCTAGGCTTAGCTCCTGTGAGCAGGCCCGCCCCTGCACAAACCCCACCCCCAGCCTGACTCAGGCTCGAGAACCCGCCCTTCCAGTGGACCCGGAGCCAGGGAGCCTAAGACCCAAGTCTGTAGATTGTGTGCAGGCCCCGCCCCATAGGGAGGCCCCACCCCCGGCGCGACCGACAGCCCCGCCTTCTAGGGTCCCACCTCCTGTGGGGCGGGACTTGTCCCAGCCGGAGTCGGCGGCGGCGGCTGCGGGAACTTTCCCGGCGGGTCTAATGGCTGCGCGCGGGCCGCTGTGAGGCGCGGCGGCGAGCGGGCGCGGGGCCGCGGAGCAGCGAAGAGCCGCGACCGCGAGGCTGGAGCCCCGGCCAGGCCCGGTCCGA
The DNA here is from genome assembly GCF_000001635.26 of Mus musculus. NCBI lineage: Eukaryota > Metazoa > Chordata > Mammalia > Rodentia > Muridae > Mus > Mus musculus. The sequence goes on from NC_000073.6 coordinate 139,389,252, forward strand.
CCCGCCAAGCCCGCGATGCGCCCCTGTGCTGTCCCCCGGCGCAGCTGACGCCCCGCGGCCCCGCGAGACCCCAGCCCTACCGGCCCCGCAGGAAGCGGCCGCCGCCACCCAGTCCAGAGCCCGCTCCGCCCGGGCACCATGGCGGGGAAGGCGGCCGCCCCCGGCACCGCGGTCCTGCTGGTCACGGCCAACGTGGGCTCGCTCTTCGACGACGTAAGTGCCGCGCCGTCGGCTAGGGAGGGGCGGTTACGGGCTAGGAGTCTCCCAGCCCGGGACCCTGACATCCCCATTTTCAGTTGGAGACCCTAAATTCCGGCCCCTACAGCGTCTTCTATAGCCGCGGACTCCGGGCCAGTTGTCTTTGGGACGTGTGACTCTGATGCCCCCTACCCACAGCTGGAGACTCCGACCAGGATTTTCCCAAGCCCCAGACAGACCCTGACCCCATAGCAGGGGGGTACCCTAGGCCAGGAAACTTCCAGCTACACACTCGGGACCTTAACACCGCTTTTCTGGTACCCGAGGCCAAACTCGAAGACTCAGTTTTTGAACCCCTGTCTTAACCCATACTACAGGAACCCAGACTCAGTCCAGATCCTTGAATCCTGATGCTGGTTCCTTGCTTTGCTCCCAAGACAGCAAATCCCTATCTTTTTCCTGCCTTGGAACTCCAGAGCCACAAGTACTGACCTGGAATTTTGACCCAGAATCCTGATACTTGGATGTCCTGGCTTCCAAACCCAAGCATACGCTGACCCCAGGTTTTCTGATTCACCCCCTGGCCCCCAGTCTCTGACTCTGATCCCCCAAGTCTGATTTCTGGTTCCAGAAACCCAGCTTTCAAAAATTTTGGTCCTGTTCCTCTCAACCCATACCACACTGACCCTGAACTCTGAGTCTCTACCCTAAAACCTCAGATCCTACACCTACTCTTGGCCCCAGAGTGAGGTCCCTGCCTCTAATTCTACACCCCATCTCCCATCCCCGAACCTTCCTCCCAATAGACCTCAGTCCCAAACCTTGAGCTCCATCATCTGAGTCCTGGTACCTATATCCCATCCCTTGGTCTTGTCTTCTGAGGGGCCTGAGGCGTGAGGCACCTCATTTTGCCATGTAACTTGCAATAGCACTAGTTCTCAAATGAGGTAGCTCTCTTCAAGCCTTGGGGGACTTTATATTCCTGTTTACTAAATGAGAAGGTGCTGAAAAGCTCTTCAAGGCCAAAAATGATGCCAAAGGCCTTTATCTTGTAGAACGGCTTCTCCAGTCCCACCCTGGAACCCTGGGCTTTCTTCTCCTCTGGGAGGCAGAAGGGAGCTGAGGCCTGGGGCACTGGGAGCTCCCTGGAGCAGGCTGGGGCTGACCTAGTTCAGCATTGCAGCCATGGTGCCACCCCGCTGTTGGTACTTAAACTGCCAACCCAAATAAAGCAGGATGCGGCTCCAAGTGGCATGCTTGTTGAAGAAGAAAGGGTAATGCCACAGATGAAACCTTGGAGCCACTGACTCCCCTTCCTCCCTCTCCACCCACCCCCTTACCTAGGTGAACAGTCGGGATGGTGCCAGGGCTTGGATACAGGCCTGATGTAGATTTCAGGCGAGGGTCCTGTTTCCTTCCTGGCAGAGAGCATGGGAGAAGAGTCTCACAGAGCTGGGTTCACAGTCAGCGTAAGCTTGGCTTTTATTAGTAAAAGGCAGGCGTTACTGCTATATTTTGTTATTTTCACTTACAGACATGCCAGTGTTTTAGTTCCCTGCTAGAGAGGCGCTGTCTGTCCGCTCAAGCAATGGACAACTTGCTGTAGTTTCACGTGTGATCGTTTTTCCACCAGGGCCTGTATATTTAGCACTCTATTCTAGGCCTTCCAGTAACATGTCACTGTAGCGTGGTTTTTGTTCGGATGATTCAGATCCGTTAGCTGTGGCTTCAAAGCCTCAGAAATGTCAGGAAAATTAGGCATGGTGGGGCACTTTCATCTCCAAGGGAAAATAATTTTGCTGTGAGAAACATTCTTTCTAGTAATTTTTGATTTCTGAGTTCTAGAGTTTTTGTTGTGTTTCAATTGGATACGTACATACTTCTTTCCGCTGATATTAAAGGGGGTGACTTAATTCACCCTCTTTATGTATAGAGCCCTTACATAGCTCTCACTGGCCAGGTACTTAGAGTGTGGACTAGGCAGATGGCTCTACCTGCATCTGCTGGGATTAAAGGTGGTATAACCACCATGGCCACCTTAACCCACTTTTTAGCAACATGGTATCTGAATTTTTACTTGTTTTCTTAAGGCTCTCTGAAGTTTTACACTATATTTATATCGCAAAAGAGTGTCTGTCTTAATGAATTGTACCTAAGTTAATTCCAAACCAGTCCCCAGGGACAGGCATGCCCTCAATGGAATGACCAAGAAGGGCACACTCATATTCTGTGGCCTGCTTCCTTGGTCAGGATCTGGGTGCTGTGGCAAGAAGCTGGGTAGAGAAAGTGGCCAATTCTCAAGTGAGGTAGATTTTAATTCCTCAGTGCTACTGGACTTAGCGAGTGCTTGTGCTGGACTGTGCGCCTTGGTGTGCCATGCACCCCTGGTGACAGATGGATCTCTCCAGCGGTGTAAAGAAGTTCTTGCTGTGGGAAACAAACACTACCCTGCCCAGGGCCTGAGCGGTTGCTTGGGGGAATCAGCTCCCAGGAGGAAAGTGTCCGATTTGAAACAGTCATGCTGGCTCCAAAGGCAGTTTTTCCTTTTATGCACAAGCAGTAGGTGGTTTGTTTCTGCATTTGTAGTTTCAGAAGTCTCCCCTCCTATGCTCCCATCTTCTTCCTAATCCAGAGGTGACCCCTCTTAAAACATCATGTACATTTTTTTTTTTAAATTGGGGGTTGAACCCTGGCCTTCCCTGCTTTGCTATAGGCCCTAGCCCATGTATGTAAATTTTAATCATAGCTTTGTCGTCAGTACCCTGGGATCTCCAGAACATGTTGTTCAGCCTGCTCTTGTCTCACCAGCCATTCTGGCTGGCATCCTTGCCTGGCAGGGTGGCCCACTGCAGTTACTGAGCTGTGCTGCTGAGGGCCTTTGGTGGCGTGGAGCCCTTTGACCTTGTTGTCTTGTCCAAAGGCATCACTGTAGGTAGACTTGTTTCATGTTCTTAACAACTGTGGAAGACCCCACAGAGTTGGCCTGTGTGTGTGTGTGTGTGTGTGTGTGTGTGTGTTGTACTATCAGTACTCATTGTTTTAAATGTCAAACTGAAAATGTTAAGCACAGAACATCATGGGACACTCTGCTTAATGGCAGAGGAATTGGTCGCTTATACCCAGCGCCAGGGCAGGGAAGCTCTACGGTCCCTTGAGTGAGACAGTTAAAGTCATTGCACAGTGTTAGGACAAAACACCCTTGGCTCAGTCAGTCTTTGGGAGAAGAGTCATCAGCCTCTGAGGACCTCTGTCCCAGCTGGTGACCCTTCAGAAGTGTCTTTCCAGGGAGCCAGGGGCACCTGATACGTTCTCATTTTCTAGTAGTGACTGCCACATTGCCTCTGGCTGACACCTAGTTTGATTGAACGTCACTAGGAGAGAGGGAATGGGTGACCCGGGCCATGCCTATGATTGTTCTGCCCATCTGGCTGGTGCTTTAACAGCTGTGTTTGTAGCTCTAGACTCCATACGTGTGGACTAGTGGTGAGCTGAGAAGGTAAATGCTTGTAGGCATGCTTCAGAGTTCTCCCGCCCTTACATGGTCAGGCGGTGTTGGCCTGGTCCTGCTATGTATTCAGAGCAAGATGTTATTTAGAGCTTGTTTCCTGCTTTGCTTAGTTAACTCCCAAGTGACCCTTTCCAGGCAGACATGGTCTTGCAGAACTGGCAGTGTTAGTAGGGACCAAGGGTCCTAGTCAGCAAATGTTTTTGAGCCATGGGACAGAGAGAGGCAAGTCAGAACTGCTGTGGGTGGGTGGACTCCAGGCAGACACCTTGGCCCATTTCTCTCTCCCGCCTCCCTTTTCAGATTTGTCCTCTTTGCCAGGTTTCACCATTAGTGCGGAAGGGGCTATAGTCTGCCTAGCACAAGCCTGTTCTGTCCTAGAGGACAGTCTCCACCTCACTCCTCTTCCCAGGTCTGTTCCACACTTCCTCACTCTGGGATTCTTGATGTCAGGACTAGGGTCACTTCCTTGCAACAGCTCTAGAACACTCAAGTCACTTCACAGAGAAGCCCTGTATATTGGCTTCGCCCTCCATTGCTACTGCCCACCACTAGAATGTTTGCCATCTCTGTGGATTTGTCTATTTGGAGTTTCCTGGTTCCTGGAAGTAGAGCTGTGGAGAATGTGGCTTGTGTGTGTGTGTGTGTGTGTGTGTGTGTGTGTGTGTATTTTTCCAGGTATGTGTGTTGCCTACATGTATGTATGTGTAGCACATGCATGCCTGGTACCCACAGAGGTTAGAAGAAGGCTTCAGATCCCCTGGGAGTGGAGTTATAGACAGTTGTGAGCTGCCAAGACTTTGGTCCTCTTCAAGAGCAACAAGTGCTCTTAACAGCTTAGCTAGCTCTTCAGTCCCCTGTCCCCATTCATTTCATGTCCCTCCTAGTGGTTCTTGGTTTCCCTCTATCCCCCCAGTACCTAACATTGCTCTTCTTTCTAAGACTTGGCTTCTTGGAGACCCTGTTTTTGCTTTTCCATTCTCTCTTCTCAGGGTGGTACAGCCAGGCCAGTCTAGCCCTTCCCTGGCCATGTTCTCATCTGTCCTCACATAGGTTCCATTGCTCTGTGATGCCCCAAACTGCAAACAAATTGAAGCTACGACAGTCCTGTGGAGCACAGGGCACCCAGCCAGGCCCACTGCAATTTTTCTCCACAGAAAACCAGCACTCTTTTTAAAGTTATTTGTAAATGCGCATGCACACATGAGAGTGTGCACATGAATATAGTGCCTATCAAGGCCAGAAGAGGGCACCTATCCCTTGGAATTGGGTGCTAGGAACTGAACTTGGGTCCTCTGCAAGAGCGATACATGTGCCTTTAAGACAGTTCCCTGAAGTGAGACTGTTGCACCTGTCTTTTTTTTCTCTTGGGCAGAGCATGTGGCTGCCAGTGGCTTGGCCTTTCCTGCTAGAAAGGGCTACTTTCAATGTTTAGAATCTTGAGAATGGCTAGAAACCTGGTATCATCTGTTTCCATGCTGAGAATGCCCCTCCCCTTAACTCTTTCCCAGTGTGAAAGAACTGGGACCACTCGTCTCTTCGCCTCTCCCTAGTTGGTCTTACAATAGTTAGGTGGCTGAGGAGTCTTAGTATTCTTCCTTTTGGCTGTGCTGTTTGTGACCAGAGATTTCAGCAAGCAGTCTGAGTTGCAGTCAGTTTTTTGAATCTGTAAGACCCAGCACTTGTCTCCCGGGGTGGTGGGATCAAATGAGACACTATTGCAACATTTATGCTACTGTTACTGGTGCCTCTGACCATGGTATGAAACCATTTCTGACTTGTAAACACAGGTGATTTTCCACAGACATCATTTCCTGGCTTCTTTCAATGTTTAGAATTTTGGGAGACAATGTTTAGACTTTTGAGATACACCTGGTGGTCCTCTGCTTCCCTGCTCTGCTTGTCCAGCACCCCAGCTCTAGTCCAGAGTGAAGGGAGGAGGACCATGTGTTACTGACTAGCCTGTGAGGGTGCAGCATCTCTCTCTCCATGTGGCCTCATCCATCCTTCATGCTTTCATTGCTCCAGAGGTGCTGAGGGGCATGGGTACATGGGAACGGCTTGGAATATTAAATATTTTCCCATCTTTGAAGTCAGCACTGAGGGTGGAGCTGTTGGAGGACAGAGCTCTTGGATCGTTAGTGACATCTGGGGAGTTATGTTCACACAGCCCACTCAGGCACCTGAGCAGTCTTAGCATTCAGGGGTCCTCCTCCCAGTAGCAGCTAGCTGTGGGGCGGGGAGGCTCTGCTTGCTTTTGGAATCTATGATGGGTATTTTCATGGACTTGGTGGTCTGATTGGGAAGTCCCAGAAACCCAGGAGTCCCTGTCCCAGGCAGTAAGTTGAGAGGCTTAGACTTAAGAAGAGTAACCAGTTGCTTGTCTTCCGTCCTGTGCTGTTCAACAATAGCAATGCTCACACTGGGTTTCCTGCCCCTATGCAAGCTTACTGAGCGACCATTGTGCCTGAGACAGAGAAGATAGACTTGCTCCCCTCTCAGTGCAGTAGCTGAGTCCTTTTCAGTAGGACACTTGGGACTCTCCCACACTCTTCAAAGGCCTCAGGAGGTGCCTGTGCTGGCCAGACTCTTGATTCTGTTAGTCAGGTAAGGCCTTGGCTAGCTAGGTCTGCCTTGAAAACATCACCCTTGGAGTTGCAGGGAGGGAATTTGGAAGCTTTGGTGGCCATTTCTGACCGTCCTTTTCCTGAAGAATAGTTTAGGGTTTGGCCTTCAGGCATGGTGAAACCTAGAAAGGTCCAGCACTAATTCTCAGGGAAGGTAGCCTAGTCTTGAACCTCTCAAAGGACCAAGGACCCTGGTGTAAACCTCCTGACGAGATATGGTGGTGAGAAAACTTTCTGGGCTCTCCTTAATGATGAAGAAGAATGGAGCATCAAAATGTAAGACCAGTGAGAGGCCATTGCCTGTTTTCATGTGAGGAGAATTTTGATCCAGATATGGAAATCCTACTCTGATTTAATAAATACTCTAGTATTGGCAGATTGGGGGTGTGGTCTACCAACTTAATGCAGCCTCCCTGCGGGCTTCGTGGGAGGTTGGCTCCTAAGCACACAATCTCTCGAAGCTGCTCTGTTTTGTGAGTGTGCCTTTGGACTCCCATCTTCGAGACACTTGAGTCACTGTTGTGTCTGTGGTTGGCATTAGTGATGAGTGCACTCCTGCACAGCTCCCCAACAGTTAAACTGTGAAAGGTTGTTCTGAGAGGTGTCTGCCCTGTGCCACAAGGAGGAGCTGAGCCAGCTGGTGCTCTACAGGATGCTTGGATAGCTTGCTTGTATAGATCAACTTTGATGCAGAGGGTCTCAGGCCCTGGAGGGGCTCTAGGTGGGCTGGGCTTGCTGTTCATGTCAGGGATCCTGGCTAGAAGTATGCCCTGAGTGTGGTACCAGGACACTAGTGCTCTGCAAGTCCAGAACACCGCCTCTGGTGTTGTTTCCCTTTTGCAGCCTTCAGCTCATTTCCAGGAGTGTCTCCATGGGCTAGTTATTGCAGAGTCTTGACATACTGATTGGCCATTGTGACTGTGGGCCATCTGTCTTCATGGCTTATCTCTCTGATGAGGATATGGTGCCTTTCCTTGGAGTTTGCTGAGGCTACAGGTTATTCTCCATGCCCTCTGTCCTGGGGTATGCATACAGAATAGTGCTGCCTTTTCATGTTGGAACTGCTGGACCAGCTCCTGTCCTCTGGTCTGGTCCTACTCAACCTCTGAACTGACTGCACCCCAGAGCACTGTCTCCATGATTAATTTGCATTAATCTGACCCTCACTATCTGCATCCCAAACAAGTCTGTTACCTCACATGGTTGGTTCCAGCTGATGTGCCTGCCACTCTTCCCTCTCAGCTTGCTCCCAGGCCCTTTTCTCCCCTTGGAGGTTCAGATAGACCACACTCTGAGTCAGTGTGGACTCTGGAGCCTGCTACCTACCTTTCTTCCTTCCTTCCTTTCTTTCTTTCTTTCTTTCTTTCTTTCTTTCTTTCTTTCTTTCTTTCTTTCTTTCTTCCTTCCTTCCTTCCTTCCCTTCTTTCTTTCTTTCTTTCTTTTTTTTAAGATTTATTTATTATTATATCTAAGTATACTGTAGCTAGCTGTCTTCAGACACACCAGAAGAGAGTATCAGATCTCATTACAGATGCTTGTGAGCCACCATGTGGTTGCTGGGATTTGAACTCAGGACCTTTGGAAGAGCAGTCAGTGCTCTTAACAGCTAAGCTATCTCTCCAGCCCCGCTACCATTCTTTAAAAGTATATTTATATTTATTTGCATGTGTATACACACACACACACACACACACACACACCCGTGGAGAACAGAAGAGGACATTGAATCCTCTGAAGCTGGAGTTACAGGCGGTTGTGAGCTGCCCAATCTGTGTGCTGGGAACCAGAGCTGGGTCTTCTGGAAGAGCAATACCTTCATAACTGCTGAGCCATGGCTTCTGTGCTCCCCCTCCCCTTTTCTGATCAGCCATGTGACCTTGGTTTATCTTCTGCGTCTGCCTATTTATGCTTCAGCAAGCAGGAGTCACACCTGTAAATCTGGTTAAGGATGCTACAGCAGAGAGTGGGGGGGGGGGGTACCTGCCTTTGCCAGTGCCGCTGGGCAAGGACAGGACTGCCCTCCTAGTCCGATGTGGGGAACTTGCTGTGGGTCCCTTGGGACAGCATCCTCATCTTCACTGTCTCTCTGGGTGCTGAGCTGCTGCCAGATGGCTGGGCAGCCACTCACTGAGCCTGAACACATGTGGCTAACGGTTGCAGCCTCCTGTCTGACCTGGCACTGTTCCCAGAGGAACCTCATCTGATGCAGCTCTGCTCTCTGGCTGCCTCGGCCTGCGGGAACGCTTGGGACTCCTGCACTGGTGCCGTCTCCCCTGCTCGTGTTCTTATACCCTCTTCCCCCTCACAGTGCTTGTTGCTCAAGTAGGACACATCTCTACATCCGTGGCTTCTGAACGGCTGTTCTTTCCCAGGGACTCCTTCAGACCCCTGCAGGGGCAGGCGGCTCTCCTTGATGCTTTCAAGACCAGCTTATGTCCTAGCTTTGGGCAGTATGTTTAGAGTGCTCCTCACCTGCCTCCTCCTTCTCCAACCTGAAGTGATTCCAGGTTTTGCTTTGTCCTGTCATTTTTGCCTGTTGACAGCTTTCAACATATATATTGCCTCCAGGTGTCTGCCCTCTGACAGCAAGACCGCATGATTTGGGGATCTCTACAAGTGGATAGAGGGCGCAAGTGGGGAGCTGGCAGGTTTCCTTGAGAGCTGATGCCCATTCCATGTCAGGATGAAGGTGGAGAAAGGGTGGAGGAGTCTTTAGCCAGCTGACAGCAGTGTGCTGCCCTGGCACAGTGACGTTAGCATTGGCTGTGCTTGTGTCTCATGGTGCCGTGGGGTAAGTACGGTCCAGTGCACCCCTGTGCCTAGTGGAAAAGTCTCTTTCTTGGACTGTAGCTCTTTTCCCTTTTCCTTTAAGAAGTTTTATTGAGGAATAATTTGCATACCACACAATTTACCTAGGAGGCTGCACAGGTCAATGGCTTTCGGAAAATGCCTGCATTTATGCAGCTGTTGCCACGAAGCAGTTTTGCAACACTTCCCACCTGGCCTTCACAGTGCTCAGTCCTGGCTCTTTGCCCCACCCACCTCAGCTCTGCTGACCTGTAGAATGCTGCCTTTCCTGCAGTTTCCATGTCACGGAATCATATGATATTCAGTCTGATGTCAGGTTTCTTTCAGTGAGCACAGTGTGATGATTTTGAGGTTCCTGGGTTTTGTGTGTCAACAGTTGACCTGTCTCGTGGCTGAGTTGTATTGTACTGAATGGTCACATGGTTCATTCATTCCCAGTAGTCAGGCCTTGGGGGCGGGGCGGGGGGTACAGTGAGTGAGTAAACATTGTTTCTATGGACATAAGTGCTTGTATTCCTGGGGCTTACGGTTCTGTGTGGGTGTGGGTGTGGGTGTGGGTGTGGGTGCTTGCTTCCCTGGGGCTGGTTGAGCAGTCAGTGTGTGTGTGTGTGTGTGGGTGTGTGTGGGTGTGTCTGGGTGTGCACCATTTCATACTCTGTGGCAGTGTGTAGGGTGAAACCCTTTGCTGTGCAGGCACCTGGTGGTACCTTCCTGATGATGAGTGGGCATGGAGTGCCCTGTGCATTTCTAGCCTTTTCTTTTACATGTAGGCACACCCTACAAGTTGGTTCCTTTGCCAGGTTGGTAACCACTTTTGGCAGTGACTGTAGTGGCCAGCTCCATGGCTGCTGACCTGCTCAGCTCTCTAGGAGGGGTACAAGGTGCTGGGACCCCCCACTGGAGGCCCTATTTACTTGGACAGACAGGCTGGTGTCATAATGTTCCTTCATTAAGCACAGTTATTCAGGTGAAGCAGAAGTAGACATCCTCCCAGGAGCAAGAACCCCGTGGAAGATCCTCTTCTGCTGCCTACAGGTGCAGGGCACATGCCAGTGTGGAGGTGTAAGGGCCCTGCAGTCCAACCCATGCCTGTCAATCTCTATAGGGATGTGGTGGTGGTGGGGCCTTTTCAGGGCTCCTCAGTGCCTATTGGCCTACTACTCTTATCCTTTCACAATTACCTTCTCCCTGGGAGTCTGGATGTGTGTCTATATCCCTGTGTGAGTGTGAGAGGCACTTTATGGCTGTGGCTCTGTGGACCTATCACCCAGGCTCTATGTAGGATTGTGGTCATACTGGGGATGGGTCGTGGCATGCTAGGGTGGGGGCATTGTTGCCAGGCTGGGTGTTTCTGTGGCTTAGCAGTTGCGTTCCTTGAGGTTCCATGGGAAACGTCTGTCTGGCCTTCTTGGCAGCAGGTGGCTATCTTGGCTTAGGCCCATCAACACAGCCACTATAGAAGAGCAGCGGGTACTAATTGCAGCTGGGAGGCATCTGGCTGCCTCATTGGTGGAGGATCAGAGGTAGGGAGAATTTGGTCTTGTTTCTCCATTTAGGAGGATACTTGTCTAAGGCAGTGGGGTGATGGGCTGTCAGGCTTGGTGGGCCACTGCACCTTTTCTTGTTTCTCTGGGCCGCTCAGCATTGCAGGACCATCTTGTCAGGCCTGGTGTTTGCCTCTTCGGGAGTCGGGCATTGGGAAGGCTTGGGTGTGTGGCCTTGGCCCTATTTGGGCGTGAGGCTCCATTACTCTAGGCGCTATCTGGGGCCTTGAGAAGGAGCCAAGGAGGCTTACCCTTTGGCCTTGTGCAGCCTCATCTTTGGGCGTCTGGCTCTGACCAGCCAGGTGACACACATGTGGGGGCTGAGAGTGGTTTGGCAGCTTCCTTATGTGGATTCTCCGAGCCTTATGCTGGAGGTGAGACCTACCCTTGCAGGTGACATCTAGGGTCACTTGTCATCTGGAGTCACTCTCCTAGGGCTTGTTCTCTTGGAATGGCATCTGTGTGAGGAGCAGGCATATTTCTGGGAACATGTTTTGCTGTTCTTCTTCGTCACGGGTTGGGTTTCTCAGACCTGTCATAACTTCCTGTTTTCTTGTAACGACCTGGGGCCCTCACTGTTGCAGTCAGGTGGTGTACCCTGTCACTGTCCAGGTGGGAGGAGAGGGCACAAAACAGTACCCTGCTGACAGACTCAAGGTTGTCTGAGACCCTTAGGGGGTCAGATGGGTCTCATTTCCCAACTTGCCTCATTTGATGCAGGGGCTTTGGGGTCTCCCAGACCAGCTCGGTGTTACATTTCATGTGCTTCTGCTGTGTCTTAGCAGAAAGACATGGCCTGGAGAGAGCATGCTGGTGAGTGAGGAGAGGCCTCTGGCGTGTGTTGGGGGGTGGGGTGGGGTGAGGGTTCAGGGTACGGTTGGTCCACTAGATGCAGTCCAAGGTCTGCTCCCTCATGGTTCTGGGGGTTCTGCCTCCCCTGCAAAGACCCACCTTCCCCACAGGGAACCTATTCCCCTAGCCTTAGAACATAATTCTGAATGAGAAGGTAGGTCTTCATGGAGCTGGTCTCAAAGAATGGCCTAGAACACAGATTCTCTAATGTTGAGAGCACACAGCCTCTGGTGTGCCTGTCCTGAATGTTTTGGTTTGGAGGATCTAAGTTAGCTGGGAAAGTCAAAAGGAGTGACTGTTGGGCTACTGTGCCATAAGATCAGAGTCAGGAAGTGGGGAGCTGTGTGGCTGATACGGCTTACAGAAGTAGGAACAGGCACTGTGTGCTAAGAGGTGCTGTGTGCTAATGCTTCCAGGCCCCTGCCTCTTTACAGTGAACAAGATCATTGTCCTCTGTCTGTGTCTAGTGGGAGGGTGTGGTGCGTTGTGGAGTACCATGTCAGCTCCATTGCTACCGTTGACCCTCAGAGTGAGGGCTTGAGTCCAGTTGAGCCCCTGAGCTGACTGTAAATTGTTAAACATTTATCTACCGATCAGCAGCTGCTCCCATGGAAGAAGAGATGTTTCATTGAATGTAGGGTTCGGGGAGTCTAGGAGCATCAAGTGACTTGGGACTTCTGGGCTCTTGTGGGTGTTCCTATGACTGAACGGCAGGAGCCTGGACAGTAGGGACATTGTGGTGTACCTAAGAACTGTGGATAACAGACTAAAGGATACCAACACTTGATCTTTCCATCGTTTATTGAATAAAATTCTACTTGGGGGAGATCAGATATACCCTAGTGTTAATGGAAATCAACACCTATGCTTTGATGATCTCATGACTCTATTCTCCTATAGTGGTGTGTAAAATAGACACATAACACCGACACCTGCCCCCCCCTTCACATTCTGGAGGAACTAAATGCTGTGAGCTGTGTGGCCTACATAGGTGTGAAGTGGAGGGGCTTCACAGTCTCTCCGTGGTGTTTGCATTAGGGTCTGTCCTATTGATGAGATGCTGCCTTGCAGCGTCCTTGGAGGAGAGCACTCAGCACTCACCTGCTGGAGTCGGCTTACCTCCCTGGCTGGAGGCCGTTCATGGAGCAAATATAGGTAGTATCGGTTCAGATCGGAGTCCTTAGGCACTTGGCAGAATGCCACCTGTTGAAATATCCAGGTTCTGGCTTCTGACTGAGGGCAATGAATTGAATTGGATTGGGGACACGTGGTTAGAAAAAGAAATAGGCAGTTGATTAGGAAGAAAAGTCCTCTTGGGAATGGAATAGACCAGTGAGCTGAGGTTAAATCCTCCAAAGGCGGAGCCACAGAGGGCTTGACCCTGTATAGGACATTTACTTAGTATCCCCAGCTTTTCTGCTTCCATGCAGACTTCCCTTAGGCTAGCTCTGTTCCTTATATGAAGCCCCGGGGGGCTCTAGGGGGAGGGCTTTCAGGTGTTTATGTTGATTTTTTTTTAAGACTTATCAGTTGGCATGCTGGTACATACTTGTAATCCTAGCACTTGGGAGATAGGCATTGGATATCTGTGAATTCAAGGCCAGTTTGGTCTACATAGTGAATTCCAGGCTAGCCAGAGCCACATAGTAAGACCCTGTCCCCCAAACAAAACAAAATGTACACACAAAAGGTTTATTTTTATGTATGTGTCTGTGTGTATATGTCTGACTGTTCCACATGTGTACCGCATGGGTGCAGATGCCCTTGGTGGCCATAAGAGGGAATCCGATCTCCTGAAATTGGAGTTGGAAGCAGTTGTGAGCTGCCTGATATGGGTTCTGGATACTTCCTATGAATGGGATCCAGCAGCCCATGTCCTGTATGATGCTTTGACTCTGCCCATGGTGCGGCATTGTGATACTTCATTCAGTTTGTGACCCAGTGCAATATTTCATTGTGTGATACACTGCATTTTGTGTGGTATTGATGGTACTTGGCTGTCACAGATAGGGCTGCTGTGACTATCCACGCACGAGCTTTTGTTTGAACACAAGTTTCTGTTTTCTTGGGTGTAAACCCAGCTGTAGTGGTGCTGGCCAAAGGAGCTTAGCTTTTGAGGAACTGCCGCTGGGTGCTTTCCACAGTCAGACTGTTTCATGTTCTACTAGCAGTGACAGTTCCAGTGTTTCCACATCCCCAAACAGCATTTGTTATGGTTCATCTTTGGTGATAACTGTCCTGGTAGGTGTAGAGTGACATCTTCCTGTGGTGTGGCGTGCAGCTCCCTGATGCTGAGTTTCTCCATGAGCTTAGTGGGTATTTATATGTCTGCTTCGAAGATTCAGATCTGCAGCACATTTTAACTTTTGTTTAACTGTTGAATTGTTAGAATTCTTTATATTTTTTGGATATTAGACCCTTAGCAGCTGTGTGATTCACAAATTGTTCTCTCATTTGGTGTATTGTACTCATTTCTTGAGTGTTATTTGAGGCAGGAATGATATTAACGTTGATGGACTCGGCCTTGCCTCCTCCTTGGTTGTTTGTATGCAGGCTGAGGTTACAAAGACATGTTTCCCTCTTAAGACCTACAGTCACACAAGGTCGGGGTTTGCAGTCTTGTCATTCCAGTAGCATTGATTGAAAAGACTCATTCCCCACTGGGCCATCTTACCACTCAGGTCGAATTTTAATTGGACGTGAACTTACACATCTATTTCTCGGCTCTCTGCTTGACATGTCCACCCTTTTTGCTGGCATCACATACTCTATCGATCACTGTAGCTTTTTAGCAAACTTTGGGGTCAGAAGTGTGAGTCCCCTAATTGTTTTGATTTTGTTCTGAGTCTTGTCTTGGCCATTTCCTTTTCATTTCTGTATGAGTTTCAGTCTTAACTTGTCAGGTTCTACAAAAAAGCCAGCTTGAACTTGGATAGAGGTTGTTACTAGCCTGTAGGTTCTTCAAGGGAGTGTTATCACTTGCAATGGTGTTCTTCCAATCAAGGTGAGTTCATCTTAATTTCTTCTTACTTTATTGATTTTTTTAAAAGTTAACATACAAAATAAAATCTTTCTTACACACACACACACACACACACTCACACACATACATATACACTAACAACTCACTCACACACTCATATACACTCACAGAACTTATCCACACACCCATGCACTCATATACATCACACTCATATATACACATACTCACACCACACTCATATACACACTCACACACTCATACCACACACTTATACACACACATATACACACTCATATACATACACTCATACCACACACTCATACACTCACTCACTTACACACTCATATACATACACTCATACCACACATCATACACACACTCATACACACACTCACACCGCACTCCCATACACACACACTTACACATACCATTGTACTTTGCTTATTTACTCTCCTACTATCGTTCCCACCTCTTCAACTAATTTCACTGATGTTTAAAAAACTATTTTATAGATCTTGAACTTGGGTTAAATTTATCCTAATTGTTGTGTTTGTGGGTGATCTTCTGAGAGTTTTCCTTCTTTCTGAGTCAGTTGTGCTGGTTTGCATCTTGCTAGGAATCCTTTGGGCACCTGGCTGCTTTCCTCACTGGTCCATGGTTGTTCACACATTTCTTGTGGTCCTTTCCTCTCTGTAAGGCTGGAGATAGCAGATCAACTTTCCTTTATGACGTTAGTAGCTGCATCTTTCTCTGGCTGTCTATTGAGGGCTCACCAGTCTTGCTGATTTTTTTGGATCCTCAGGTTTCTTCTGTCCTCTGGTGTTGGCTGTATTCAGGGTTAAATCACACAGAGCCTTTCTTGAGTGTTCTATCTCACCCTCCTGCCTTCACCGCTTTGTCCCACACTAAGCTGATGTGTGAGAGCAGCTGAGCAGACTGTGTGTCCTCTGCAGGGAGAAGGGGTTCACCTTTTTCTGAGCACCCTGAGTCAGTTTGAGGTTTTGCTCACGTTTGCATAAACCTTGGGAGAACCTCATCAGGGGCACCTTTGTTGACTTAATATGTAGATGGAATAAGCAGGCACCAGGTAAGGGTCAGCTTCCGACAGAAGGATGAATGCCTTGGTGTCTTCTGAGCCAGCTGTCCTGCCACACTTTGCCAAGCTCCAAGCATGTGAGAGAACACAGCACCTCTGTACCCTGCTACCTGCAGCGTTGCCATGTTCTAGTGAGTTTTCCTCTGTCCTAACAAGGTTTCTACATCGTGACCAAAAGCAACTTGGGGAAGAAAGGATCTGTGACATCTTATAGCTCACAGTCCACCATGAAGGAAAAATCAAGGCAGAAACTCACGGCAAGAATTCAGAGGAGGAACTGAAGCAGAACCCTTGGAAGGATGCTGCTTACTTCTGCGATCCCCGTGGCTTGCTCAGTTTTCTGCCCATGCATGTGTGGTCCACTCACAGTGGGCTGAGTCCTTCACATCAATCACTCATCAAGAAGATGCCTCACAGGCTTGTATAAAGACCACTCTACTGGAGGCGTCTTCCCAGTTGAGGCTCCCTCTTCCCAGATGACCTTAGCGTACGTCCAGTTGACAAAGAAACCTAACCTGCACTCTCTCTGTTGACTACTGCGACTGACACTAGGAAGAAAGCAGCATTTCAGGAAGACTCTTGAAGAAATGACCTCGGAGCGCTTCCCATTCAGCAGCCCTTTGCAGCGAACGCCTGGGGGCATCTGTTTTGTGTGCACACCCTGTAGGCTTGGAGAATATGGAGACCAGGCCAACCTGCCTCACTTGGGCTGTGACTCATTTGCTTGTCTTATTCCTGATGATGGCCTTTGCTGCAGGCCCTGGCCTTTAGAGAACACGGACACTTACAGGCCCGGCGCTGCTTACCAAAAGCCTTCCTGGGACCAGACGCAGCTGTTGGCCTGGCTTCTTTCTCCATTTGTATGTATTCTCTCCCTTCTGTGCTGACCCGTGCTACCTCTCCTGCTGCTTGCAGCGAGATGAGTCTTCTTGTACAGGATTAATTGGCTTTCTTCGAGGAAGATTGGTTTGATCTGAGTTAAAGGGCAGCTTTGGTAGGAAACTGATCCAGTGCTGCTACCATCCCTGGTTTTTTTTCCTGCTTCATATTGATGCAGGCCTGCTGGTGTCGCCTCTGTGGCTACAATTACAGTTACTGAGAGGCCCTGGAGGTTAAGACCTAAGCTCCCAAGGGATGGAGTGTCTTTTTGGGGTGATGTAGGACAGCTTTCTCACTGAGCCTCACGATGTGGCAGCTGTCACAGGGGCCTTCCTGGAGGTCAGTGTGACTTGAGCTCTTCTACGTTGATAGACTGGCCTCATATTTGTCACCTGGAAGAACTGGTAGAAAATCCATCTGGCTCTGGTGCGTGTTTCGTCTTCCCTTAGGTCGTGGGCATGGTTATTGATGTCACAAAGGTTTCTTGCTCTCTGCAGATGTCAGCCTGTCTTGTACAGGTTGACCCCAGCTTCTGGCTCTGTCTTAAGGTGTAAGCTGTAAGTCCTACTCTACCTCCTAGTGAGGACAACTGGGCCTCTTCAGGCCCTGGGGTGTATTTGAAAGTATTACATATTACAGACTCCCTTAGCTACCTATCAGCCTGCAGGTAGCTTCTACCTGTCAGCCTGAGGATAGCTTAAGCAGAACAGGAAGTTTAAAAGCAAGCCCCTGGGCAGCTCCAGGAAGAGCCTGAGCGCTAGGCTTGCTGCACCAATGCTCCATGCCTCTCCTCAGGGAGTGTCTATGTCCATCTTTTGCTGTTCTTTGGGTAGAAAGCTCCTGTCCTTCCCTGTATCCACTGCCATTTCTGAGAAGTGCCAAATGCCTAGGCATGCTCCTGTGCCGAGAGTTTGGCTCTGTGGGTGGGTAGGAGGCTAGAACCTCTGGTCTGTGGTCAACTTGCTCATGTCCATAGACAGCACCCTGGCAGCTCCTCCAAGGAGGGTGAGAAACTTCCTGCAGTCAGAAGCTCCCAGCTGGGAGTAGGAGTCAGTGGCTGTTCCCTTCTGGGCTCTCTCCTACTTTCTGTTTCTCTCCTTGTCCCAAGTGCTGCTTCAGTGTGTGTAGTCTTTGCCAACACTCTGGTTCCAACCCCTGACTCTATGTTATTTTCCTACGAAACCACTAGGCCTCTCCTTGAGCTTATCACACACAGCAGGCATTGACTGGCCTATACCCTAAGGAAATACAAATGTTGGGTGAGGATCCCAATCCCATGCTAGAACTGGCCAGGGAGGATGGCTGACCTGGTAGATACAGTGCCCATCTCCACTTTCACAGGGAAGATGGGGGCAAGGCCTCAAGGGAAAAGGTACGACCTTCATGGCATGCCATGGCATCTCAACCTTTTTTTTCCTTTATGCTATGCCTGAAGGCATCCCTGGGCTGGCATCCTCATGCTACCTTATGAGGATAGAAAGCCTTGTAAAGGTCTGCAGTCTAGATGAGCTCCAGACACTCTAAAGGGAGTCTGCCCAGTGTTTTGAGGTAGAAAGCTTTGTTGGATCACATGTGAAATGTGATGTCAGGAAAGTGAACATGCAAAAGTCTTACATTTGTGGGCATGGTCAGCTCTCAATCCAAGGTCAGCTCCTAGGCCCATGGTCAGCTCTCACATCCAAGGTCAACTCTCACATCCATGATCAACTCTCCACTTTATGATCATCTGTCGGGTCCATGGTGAGCTCTAAGGTCCGTGGTCAGCTCTCAGGTCTGTGGTGAATCCTTAGTTCTAGAGTTAGCTTTTATGTCTGTGGTCAGGGCTCCAGACTATGGTCAGCTCTTAAATCTATAGTCAGTTCTCAGGTCTATGTTTGGCTCTTAGATCTATGGTCAACTCTCAAGTCTGTGGTCAGCTCTCAGGTTCATGGTCAACTTGCATGTCCGTGATATAAGCTCCTTGGTCCATAGGCAGCTTGCAGATATGGCATTAGCTTTCAGGCATGTAACCTGGATGTCAGGTGTGTAGCAGCCAGGTATACAAGAACTCCAGAATGTGGCACACCTGGCAATGCAAAACTCAGGGCCATCTCTTTCTCAGAGCGCCTAGCTACAGCACCACTCAATTGACAAAATGAAATGTCACTTCTGCAAATGTCACTCCTGCTCCTCACGTCTGTTCCAAGTTGGGTCAGACACACAGTGCTTTTGACTGGCAAAGCAGGTTGTGGGGTGCTCCTTTGATATGAGTGTCCACCAGGGCACTGCACATGGCCAGTTAGTGGGCTTCCCAGTAAGATGTGCAAGCCTGGCTTCCTGCATGTTCAGCACACATGCTTCTGTGCCTGCAGAGGCCACTTTGTGGTGACTGGCTCAGCTTTCTGCTGAGAGGTGCCATGGCATCAGCTGAGGACTTAGTTAAGCTGACTCTCAGCTGTCCCTTGAACAGTGGCCAGGGCTTCCTCAGCTCCAAGTCCCTGACCAAAATGCCTGCAGGGTTGGGAGGCTGTAGAGGCCATCTGAGATGGCAGGCTGCTGCAGCCTGTAAAGCTGGATGGAGCCCAGGGAAGGTTTGAGGTTCCTAGGGAAGGTTTGGGCTTACCTGTCCTCCTTTCTCTGGTCTGGTGTCTCAGTACCCCTGGCCCCATCTTTTGGTCTGTCTATTACCTTACTTGAGTACTCAAGCCCTGAGGACCAGGAAGTATCTAGGCTGGCTCTGCTCTGCCCGGGAAGACCATGGCAGGGGAGCAAGACCTTTTACTCCAGATCCCTTCCGCATTCCCCCTGATTGCTCGCTCCTTCCTTCCTTCCTCCCTCCCTCCCTCCCTCCCTCCCTCCATCCCTCCCTCCCTCCCTCCCTCCCTCCCTCCCTCCTTCCTTCCTTGGATCCTGCTGTCTGCTGTCCTTGTGTCTTTTCTGTTCCTCCGCAGCCGCACTCATTCTAAAGGCTTGTCAGTGTTTGTTTTGTTGTTGTTGTTGTTTGTTTGTTTGTTTGTTTGTTTTTCCCCCCTCATCTTTCCAAAATCAGCTTCATTGTGAGTGCCCTGAGAAGCAGCCTACGCCTGGGTAGCAGGGACCCCAGCACTGAGCCCTTGTACGTACTTAGCTCTGCAGCCCCACATTCTGCTTCGTCTTCCTCCTAGCCAGTCACTCTAGAGTGCTCAGGTCACTGCCTGCCTCAGCCACGTTCCACTTGTTCTTCATTCCTTAGTTTGCACTTCATTCCTTTGCGACTTTAGATTCTGTTCATGGCCTTGGAAGGACCTTCCTCTACACCTCTCAGGACATCCCATCATCTTTCCTCCCTGAGAGTCTCAGGGGGTGCAAATTGGGCTTTTGTTCAGTCATTCCTCTACTAGTTGGAGATTCATGCGGATTTGTCCTTGTCATGTAGATTCAGGTCCCCAGTACAGATCCCAGTCTGTATAGGCTCAGACTTTCCTCCAGCCCTATCTGGGTGAGGAGGGGACTTTACCAATGCAGCCTGGGTATGAGGGAGGCCCTATGTGCTGTCAGCCATAGATGGCCATCTTAGGGCCAAAACTTTTGGGTCCCTTGGTCTAGAGTATATGACTGTGTCTTCATTCCAGTTTCTTCTTTGAGCTTCATCTCTTCTTTCCTTTTCGGCACCACTGAGCTTAGTCTCGTGGGCTTAGCCTCTTCTGCTCTCTTTGTAGCTCTTACCACTGTGTCTGCGTTGTGCCATCTGTAATAATCAGGTTACTGCTGTCGGAGCTGGCAGTGCTCTATCCATCATACGTGCCACTACTAATAGCTCTTAGCCCAGGATGTGTTTTGGGAGGACCTGAGGGCAGTGGTCTTACTGCAGTAGGGAGAGTTTGGATGCTGACCTGTGACCCCTTTGCATCTTGTTCTCTGGCTGAGCTACAGAGGACTTTTCCTCAAGCTTACGCCAGCCAGGGCCTCACCCCGTTCCATGGATCTGACTTGGTTTTCAGTGTGCGAGGCAAGAGAAGGAGGTAGAGAGGTGAGGGTTGGGACCCGTGAATGACTTCTCATAGCCTGTTGTGGGTGGCCTGCCATGGGGGAGATGGTAATTTGCATAGGATGTTTTACTGATGTCTGGTGTCTTAGAGAGGTGGTGCTTGCGCCCCTCTGGGTTCAATATTGTGCATCTTAGTGTTTTTGAGTTTCTTCTGCCGTGTGTTGTAGTCTACACATGTGGCCATGTGACTTGATGCTTCCATGGTGGCCAGTGACATTCTCAGAGATTTCTTGGCACATTCCGCTCCCTGCTGCATGTGCCTGGTTCTGCGCTCACTGCTGTCAGTCATGAGCCTCAGCTGGGAAACAGCTCATGGGCTCCACCGTTGGTTCCAAGTTTCCCTGTGGTTTGGAAGTGTACATTCAGAGGAATGGTAAGTGGCCAAACACTTGACTAAAACCAAATAGAGAGCCAAGAATAGGAGAGAAGAGAGACCTCAGTGTGAATCTTGTGTGCACCAAGCCCTGGCAGGGGCTCTGCTCCCAGGCCTCTCTGTAGCCCTGCAAGTGGCTGTCGTATGCCAGCTTTTTTTTTTTTTTTTTTTTTTGGTATGTCAGAGTGGCTATTAGTGTTCACTGAGTGTGTACTCTGGTTCAAAGACCAGTTTGTCTGTGGGGGTACCCTTGGCTCTGAGCAGTGCTTAGGACACATGGGACCCCTTGCTGGCCACCTAGCTGTGCCTATGGGAGAGCACTCACACCAACAAGCTGCACTGATAAACATTCTTCATGACTGTGCCAAGTCTAAGGTGTGAAAAGCCACTGTACATTTCATGGATTTGAGCAGTACATATCTGTCACTTTCCTTTTTAAATTTGAAACCTAAAATGCTCAAGGTATAGGCCATAGACAAGGTGAAACACCTCTCTTCCTACTGCCCAAACCCTGTCATGGCTTTCATAGACACATTCTCTGCTGTGGATGGCAGAGAGGTGATTTGGAGTTTGCAAGTTATCCTGAAGACAATATATCCAGAAAACTCAGGACTCACATGTTTAGTCTGGGGAGCAGTGTAAGCTCACATGGCAGGGGCTTGGGCAACCGCCTCCTAAGGGGTACTCTGATCTACTGGGTGTCCTGGTGGTTGTAGTTGGGAGTTGGAGTGTTTAGGGCAGTGAGGCTGCAAGTAGCTTTAAACTTCACATATTTGAAAAACTTATAGTCTTGAAGCCTCAGGTTCCTGGTAGGCTTGAATTATGTTTGCTCTTCATCATGTATCTGGCCCATGCAAAATGCTATTACTGGTGTTTGTTACTGGTCTTGCATGCTTGTTTTGTCTTCTCTTTGTAGCTTTTTCTAAGATCTAGGACAAGATGCAAAGAAGTGTTGGCTGAGCAGAAAGCTGCAGTGTGCAGCCTGGGGGTTGCATGTATTGCCCTTCTGTTCATAGGCAGTCTCTGCTGCTTGCTGAAACCCAGGGACCTGGTTCTGGAGACAAAGTTCTTGTCTTGCATGGAACTCACTGTATAGTCCATGCTGGCCTGGGCCTCGATGTCTTTCTGTCTCAGCCTCCACAGGGCTGGGATTACAGACATGTGCCACCACACCTGGTTGGAAGCGCCTCTCTGAAGACTTCTTGGCTGAGTTTATTTCATGTGTGCTTCTTGCTATACTCTTAAATTTTTTTTTTGAAATGTGTATGTGTCCTGTGAGCTTTTGGTGAGCAAGTCTCCTTGTATTCATATATGCCTCTCACTGGGGCTGGAGTGGAATGAATGAGGGTCTTAGGGACAGTATTTCTGGGCCTTCCTGAAGGGCATCAGGTAGCCATTAGGCTAGACGGTCACTGGCTAGAAGCCTTCCATTTTGATGGTGGCTGAAGTTGTGAAGCACCTCTGCACACACTGTCTAGGGTGGCTTCCTAGTGGCACAGGTGCCAGGTACCTTGAGCAACAGGTGGTGCTGACTCTGTAGTGTGACAGCAAAGCTTCATGAACGTGCACCTGTACCTGCACCTGCACCTGCACATTCACCTGCTAAGATTCTGCTTCTTGGAATCTCTAGAGCATGTTAGGTGGTTTTAACATTAACGTTTAGATCAAAATGGTGGTGACTAAAAGCAGGGCAGAGTAAAGATCCCAGGCTTATTGCCCTGCCTTGGGATTGTGTGTACCATATGAAGGCCTATGCCTTCTCTCATCGGTCTGGAACCTGTATGTTCCTGAAGAATGGCCCCAAGAACAGGCCTGTGCATGTAGGTGATGTGTGTTTTTTCTTTTCTAGTGGGTTGGTCCTTTTTCTTGATACAAGTCCTATCTGGAAAATGCTGGCTGGATTTGCCCTCTTGTTTGGGGAGTTAGGAGTCATGGACATTAGCCAGTCCCCATGAGCCAAAAAGTGGGTTGGAGGGGAGGACAAGAGGTGTGGTAGAGCCCATCCGGCACCCTCAGTCTGGTTAGAAACCATCAAACTAGTAACCAAACCCATATAACTACGCTCACAGTCATTTGGAAACCAGGGAAGAAGAAACCCAGTTGTACCCAGCTCCCCCAGCTGCTGAGGCCTCGGAGAATGTTTATGTCCAGGCTCTTCCTGCAGAAATCTGTTTATTTAAAGTTCTGTGTGTGATGTTTATGTTAGTGGAGGGGGAGTCAAGCATGGGCTGTGTGTGTGTGTGTGTGTGTGTGTGTGTGTGTGTGTGTGAATGCTGCAGTGGGCTCGAGAGGCCTTTCTGCCAGTATCATCCTTCCTGTGTTGGCTGTGGTTCCAGTGGCCAGGGACCTGAGGAGTGTCTCGAAGTGCGACCCATGCTGGCCTTTTCTTTCTGGTCCAATTGTCTGCCTCTCGTTTTCTGCACAAGTGTCTGATGTCATTGACATTGTGGCTCGTGTGCACTTTAGAGCCCGTGGCTCCTTTCCAGGCCTGGGCCACAAGCAGTGTTTGGGGAAGTGGTTTCACTACACATCTTTCTGCCCACAGATGCCACCCGTCTGCCACAGCTTTTTGTGCTACAGCTGTGGGCCTTCATGTAGTCTGGATTGTCCTCTGCTTAGTGGATGTACTTGAACTCTGAAAGCCAGGTCCCAGGCCCCAGCCTTAAAGTGACTAGGTGTGGCTCCTGGCAGCCATGATAGGGTGGGCTTTTCCTGGCTTCTCCCAGATCATAGCCTGTCTGCTGGTGGGATGTGGTGTTTTGTTTTGTTTTGTTTGTTTGTTTTCAGGGAGAAGAAGCCCCACCAGGTGCTGGGCAGCACCATATACTGCTTTTCCTTTCAGGTGTGTGGTGCAAATTCTAGAGGGTTCGTCAGTTGGTCCTGGGATAGGGGGACAACTCTGGTCCTGGATGTTGAAAGAGGGAGAAAAGAGCACAGTGAGCCCCAGGTTGTAGGATTTGGAGGGTTTGTGGCTGCAGCCCTTGCTCCTTGAGGCTTTCTCTCTGACGACTCTCTGCAGCTGGAATCTCCCCAGTGGCCATAGGCAGTACACACCAGCACACACAGTTGGGCATTTGCATTCTCAACTGGTACCTTCTCATTCCCCGAAACCAAGGAATGTCCTTGGGTACCCATGTACCTGCCTAAGCCAGGGAGGCCCTAGGCTGTGTCCTGAGACATGATATGGGACAAGGAGCTGGCTGGGGCTTGGCTGCTGGGTCTGTCACTCCCTTACCTTGGAACTCTAGTTTCAGAATGACTTACACAGACCTCTGCATTGCTCCATGGGTATCACTTAAATTCTTCTCCTTCCTCAAAAGGCAGGTCACTACCTGATCCTGCACCCACACCTGGAGGAATCCCTGTCCAGAGTACCATGGAATCTTGGGAGAAGATGTCATAGTAGGTTCCCAGAAACTTTGATTGGAGTGGACCTTAGGAAGGTCGCTGGGTGTGGAAGGCCTTTGGCAGGAGCCCAGTGAAAGAGAGAACAGGGGTGTGGAAAGTACAGGCCACTCCCTGTCAGGGGCGCTGTGCTCTGAGCAAAGCTCAGAAAGCAAAGCTCAGAAACACAGACTGTGCTGGAGCCCACCCTGGCCACGATCCTTTCCAGAGCTTAATTTTGACATGTCTGCTGTCTTCTGTGTTTCCTGTGGAGCTGCTGGCAGGTTTCTAGTGGCTCTAGAAGCTTACGTTGATGAGGTGGGATGTCAAGGAGGTGGTGTGGGCCTGAATCTCGTGCATCCCTTCACGTTTGTGATTACTACTTATCACATAGCCATTATGGGTCCGAGTCTGCTCCACTGCTGGGCACAGCCTCTTGGGGAGGTGGGACATGGGGAGTTTGTCTGTGCTCATCTCAGCGCTGTCTCTGGGGCAGGTGCTGGGCTCTTCCGGAAGCGCTGATACACTGCTTCGGGGAGTCTGAGATGTGGGAAAGCTAGAGCTGGTTCAGGGGTCCCTGGGCCTGCGACGAGGCTGGGGCCATGGGGTTCTCAGACTCTTAGACATCCAGGTGCCACTGGGAGTCTCAGAAGAGCCAAGAATGGAGTCAGGGGCCACAGGCTGGGGGCAGCGTCTAGCCCAGGGCCGGGAGGGAAGGGGAGCTCCAGCTTGTCCTTGTTTGCAGGAGGCGGGCTTGGTGGCAGCTGTGGCTGGGAACACAGAGAGGTCTTCTATGGGAGACTTAAGCAGTGGCTCTGTAGTCGAATGCCTTCTCCATGGCTCCCTACGGTGGATCTTGATGAAAGAAACAGGCCGTGGTTCTAAATAGTTTATTGGTTGTTCATGGTGGAAAATGAATGCATAATGTATCATACCCACTTCTCAGGGTGAACCTGAGATTAACTACCTTTTGCAGGGAGGAATGTCTGGGAAGGAAAGCTTATTGGCTAAGCCCTCCAGGCCTCCAGGTACCTCATTAGCATGGAGAACTCTGTTTTGGGCCTACGTGACCACAGTACACGTTCCTTTTATGTGAGGAATGTGGCATGTGGTAGGGAGCTGGGAATAAGTCTCAGGTGTGTGCCCACAGAATCTCCGGATCTCAACCTGCTCTATCTTACGCGCTTCCTGGCACGGTTTTACCATCCAACAAGCTATGACTTATCCGTTACTGAGCTGAAGAACAAGCTGCGGCCGTGACGTGCACACTCGCCTCTGTTCTGTGAGGTCTAGTTTTAGCAGGGTTAGAGTAAGGGGCTACAGGAGAAGGGGGTGCAGCCTAGCTCTGATCTTTTTAGGGGCAGATAGGAATTGGGATCTTCAGGAAGTGCTCTTTGCTCTGAGAAAGACAGGGCAGGATGGATATGCCTGGTGGTAGGGCATGCGGTAGGGAAGAGTAGGTATTCGGAATCAGGATATGACGCAGCCTTCACTCACTGGGCAGCCCTCTCAATCTTCTGAAGGGACAACTGGGTGTGGTTGTTGGTACCCCCTAAGTGGGAGCATTTGTCAGTAAGTGAGTTTGGTTCCCTGTTATTGCTTTAATTAGCAATTAAAGTTCAAGACAGTACTGGGCCTCGAACCCAAGGCTTTTGCATGATGGGCAGGAGCTTTCCTACTGAGCCATATGTTGGCTCTTACTTTCACTCTTAGACCCTCAGAATATTATGGTGGGTCATGGAGGAGAATGAGGAACTATGTAGAACCAGATTCAAGGACCAGGTGGAAGTGTGGGTACTGTCTTCAGTTTCTCAGATTCCAGCATGTTTGAGGAGAGTAGTCACCTCCAGTCATTGTGAACCCCAGCTTAAGAGGTGCTTCCCTGCAGTGGGCCATTCAAGTAGTGAGTCTGAGCAGAGCCTGTGCATAGCAGACTCAGGATACCTAGGTTAGCATGCCATTCTGTTTTGTAGGGAGAAGCTGGGGCCATATTGGGGGAGGCAGGTTGGCTTTCAGTGGGTCTAGACAACTTTTGGGAACAGGTTGTTACCCAGGCTTCAAGAGGACAGATGTGGCTATGAGATGGACAGTTGTCACTGGAGGGGCCATAGTAGAGATGGAGAGGGAGGCAGGAAGGGACAGTGACTCATCTGGGGCCATGATTATGGAGTGTGTGGGCAAGCTCTATGAGAGTTGAGGAGAGGGTAGGCATAGCAGCTTAGCTGTGAGTCATGTCCCACAGCAGGACTTCCAATAGCCCAGGAGCATACAAGACAGAGATGAAGGGCCCAGCACAGCTACTTTCTGCTTGCATTGCTGCTGGCTGGCTTCCCATTGTGCTCCCACCTGGCCTCACTGCACACTTAGAGAGAGAGAGCTCTCTGCTGGCTCCTGTTCTGCTTAGAAGGACAGCTGGGCATACACTCTAAGGCCCCTTTGATCTTAATTAGCTTCCTGTTCTGCCCTGTCCCCATATGTAGCCACACTGGGGGCCAGAGTCTCAGCATGAGCTCTAGAGGTGTGATTCAGTCAGGTGAGGGACTTGTATGGAGAGGGTGTTGTGCTTTTTGGTAGAAGCTGCTAAAAGGGGACAGTTGCCACTGGCTGAGTCTAAGAAGATAGGGACATATGGAGCAGACTGGCTTGAATTTTCCATTCTCTTAGACATCCAGGGGTGCTCCTGGGCAGGAGGTAGGGCTGCAGGATGGTGGTACAGGGATGGCATAGTCTTGCAGTGGAGTGTTGGTTGCAGGTGGAGCTCTGGGCACAGAGGAGGCACCATGGCTCCTTCTCTTGATATCTATCTGGCTTTGGTTCATAGCCTTTCTGTGGACTCCCATTATATGGCTTTATTTTATGGATGACAGTGGCTTGGTTCTTCTGGGGAAGGCCTGGCTTCTCTTCAATAGCAGTCACCTGCTTCTGTTATCTTTCAGTGGCTCCTGAAGAGATGGGTGAGTGCTCTAAGGGGGAGGGAGGGCTGGTATCCATATTGGGTTACGAAGGCTGCAGTCCTGACCCCTGGTGTGCCCAGTGGCCTTGGAAATGTGAATGTCTGTCTGTGCAGCATTCCTTAAGACAGGGTGGAAAACTGTCCTCACTTCAAAACAGGATGTCTGTGAATAGCACAAACGGTAGTGTAAAGGATGTTGGGAGTGTTTCTGGGCTTCCAGAGGAGCCAAGCTGGAGAAACTTTACTCTTTTCTTTGTGGGTTCTGCGGTCTGCTGGCTGGCAGTTTCTAGGGTAGTTTCCAGGTTGTATATGTGTCATTGGAAGGTTGTTTTCATTTTGGGTACCTTCTTGGAGTATGTGGGCATGCATGCATTCATGCCTACCTACACATGTGCTCAGAAGCCAGATAGGCAATGGTGGGAGGCCAGTGGGCTGGAAGCCTTTAGTAGCCAGACAGCAGGAGGCACTGGATCCCGTGCACTGTTCACAGATGAGATGGCTTTTTCAGCATGCATAGGTTTTGGTCTGGCAGCTCTGCTTGGCTCTGGGTTGGTCTCTTTGTGAGGTGGGACTGGGATAGCTTCAGTCATATGAAAGAGTGTTATGCTATGGCCTGTACAGAGATCTGTGGAGTTGAGTGTGTCTCTTGGTGATCCTGAGAGACACTGCTGGCTGCTCTTCTAGCAACCTGGTAGCATCCATTGCTCAATGGTGCAGCCAGCTTCATGTTGAGCTCTTTTTTTTTTTTTTTCTTAAGTTTTTTTTTTTTTTTTTAAAGATTTATTTCTTATATGTAAGTACACTGGAGCTATCTTCAGACACATCAGAAGAGGGCATCAGATCTTGTTACGAATGGTTGTGAGCCACCATGTGGTTGCTGGGATTTGAACTCGGGACCTTTGGAAGAGCAGTCGGTGCTCTTAACCGCTGAGCCATCTCTTCAGTCCCCGATGTTGAGCTCTTTAAATGGGCTAGTTCTCTAGGGGAAAAATAAAAACTAAAAAATTGAGTTTTTGTCACCACCCATGGTGCAGAAGCCCCTTGGCAGAGCAGTTTTCTCTAGACACTTTTCATGAAGCCTTGTAGAAGGCTGGCACTGTGAGGAGCAGCCAACAAAACCTCTGTCCACCATTGTTCCTGACTCACATATAATAGGCCCCATTGGGTAGGTGACTCTACAAGCACCAGTGTCCTTTATGTCCCTCAGGCTTCTTAGCCTGGACTCTAGTGTTATACATCGTCTATAGTTCAGGAGCTCTGGCTGAGGGAGACAGATAGGGAGGCCGTGTCCCTGGTGCTTGAGTTCAGGTGCTGAGTATACCTCTGACTTGATGGCATTGAACTGGCTTGCACAACCAGTCACAGGCTTTGGGTAGGTGTTTTGCCCCATCTTGGTGGGAAAGATGCTGTGGCCCTACCTATGGGTCAGAAGTGCAGCTTGTACATTGTGCAGTTCTCTTGTCTCTGTCCTCAGCTGGGGGCAATGACAGGCCTGAAGAGATACGTACTATATGGAGCTGAGGTTGCTCTCCTTTGGGTGCCTATGTCTCAGCCTGCTTGTATGGCTTTGGTACAGGCTCTGTGCTGGGTTTGCCTATCATACATCTCCTGGTAGAACAGTTGTCCCCTCTGTACCCCTACCATTCCAAACTGGGTCCTGGTGGCCAGCTATCTAGGATCTCATTTAATTTTGGATTTAGTGTGGGTTATTAGTCCAGCAATGGTGCTGGGTGCTAGATGTCTTGCCCCAGGGCCCTCAACTGAGCCTAGCATTCACTGGCTGTGTGATTTGGGGCTCTGTGGAACTGCACTAAAAAGGGTAGCCATGCTCAGGCCCCTAGTGGGAATACTGCACATAGCTGACTGTTTCTTTGGAGTAGAAGGCTTGGTTCCCACTTTTACTCGAGGGTACACTCATCTTTTCCATTTACTTGTGTATGCATCATTGCCTACAAGAACAGGATCTAGAGCAATAGAGACTGGACAGTGGGTATTTAGCACCAAGCTAGGGCCAGACACCCTGTTAGCCTCTTCCTTTTTCACAGGTTGTCAGGTTTCTTTTGCCTTACCTGTCCCTCTTCCAGGACCTGTGCTATTTTTGGGCACCTGGCTCTTGGGAAATAGCTGAGTTGGGTAATTAGTTGGACTCTAGCAACAGTTTGGTTAAGTGAGTCCAAGAAGGATGGGCCCTCAGATGCCATCTGGTCTTGGGGTAGAGGAGGCTGGCCTTCTGTGGGAAGAGGCTGATAGAAGTTAGAGAGGGTTGTCCCTTCGCCCCATGGAAGATGTACCTGGAGGATCTGTGTACCTTGGACAGCATTACAGTGTAGGAAAAGACTCTGGGCATACCGGGGGAAGGAGTAAGAGGCAGGGCTGCAGTGTGCTGGGGACCTGAGAGTTGAATTTCATTTTCAGAGGTACTGTCTATGTCTGGCCTTGCCGTGCATCTGGTCACATAGGCCCCATCTGTTCTGTTCCTCCTTTGTATGGTGGGGCCCACACAGCATAGAGATGTTGATGCAGTACTCATGGCCAGTAGCATGGGAAAGAGAAGGGAGATTAGGGGTGTCTGTTTACAGCGATCTCTTCTTGCCCTCAGTTTTCCGTAGACAAAGTCTTGCTATGAAGCTCAGTCCTCAAGTTCATGATCCACCTGCCTCACCTCAGCATTTTGAGTGACGGGCCAAGGACTATATTTTTAGACATATTTTGAACTTGACTTCTTATTTATTACACTCTCTGTCACATATGACCTCTTTGCTTCTAGAAGCTGTGCCACAGGCAACCTTGTCTTTAGAAGCTTTCCTGAGCTGGCTAGCTGGATGAGCTGAAACGGCAAGCTCTGGTTAGCAAGTGGCCCTGGAGAGTGATGGAGTCAACCTTGGGCCTCCATACACGTGCATACATGCACATTTCCCCCCAAACATCTGTGAACAACACAGACACATGGAGGGAGGGGAATAGAAGCTTTATGGCTATGGTCCACAGCTGGGCTCTGGCTCTCCCCATGGTATGTTTTGCATGTGCTGTGGATAGTTGTTGGCCATTGCTTTTCCCACCTGTGTATACAGCTTGGGGCTACCTCTGTTGACCAGGCTTTGTTTCCCATTAGATTGCACTAGCACCTTTGTTGACAATCAGAGTGTAGGTGCATGTCTGCATCTGGACTCGATTCTGTACCACTGCTCTGTGGGTCTTATTCCTGGACCCCATGTGGATGCAGTGGTTTCATAGTAAGTCCTGAGGTCAGCGAAGCCCCTTAATGTTATTCTTCCTTTAAGATTGCATTGCACATTGCTGGTGTGTTTCCTTTCACATATATTTTACAGTTCCTTGCCAGTTTCTGTCAGACCCTGCTAGGATTATGACTGTGCTGCCCTGAATTCATGGATCAGCAGGAGGGTCCATGGAGCCATCTGGATTGATTTGTTGAGGCAGCCTCAGTTTCTCTCACAGCAGTCTGTAGTCCTTAGTCCTGTATGCCTTTTTTGTTTTTGTTTTTTTGTTTTGTTTTTGTTTGTTTGTTTTTCGAGACAGGGTTTCGCTGTCCTGAAACTCACTCTATAGACCAGGCTGGCCTCGAACTCAGAAATCCTCCTGCCTCTGACTCCCAAGTGCTGGAATTAAAGGTGTGCGCCACCACTGCCCAGCCCTGTATGCCTTTTGTTAGGCACTGTCCTGTGGAACTCAGGCTGTCAGTCTTCATTTCATTTTCCAGTTCGTTAGTGTAAGGAATGGAAAAGGAGCTTTAGGACATTACTCTCATATCCCTGACCCCGCAGTCAGAACCGTTGTGTAGC
This sequence comes from Mus musculus, assembly GCF_000001635.26. Lineage (NCBI taxonomy): Eukaryota > Metazoa > Chordata > Mammalia > Rodentia > Muridae > Mus > Mus musculus. The sequence goes on from NC_000073.6 coordinate 139,420,260, forward strand.
TTCCGGTTTCTTATGTGAACAGTGTCTATAGGTGACATAGCTGCATGTCTTTCTCCAGTCCTTAGTGTGCCCTCAGGACATACATGAAGTGGCTCTGTGTCTAGTAGCTCACCAGTAAGGACACAGCATCTGTGGGGGGGAGGGGGTTGATGTCCCTTAGCAAACAGAGGGCATTTCCTCCTGTTATTCACTGTGAAGGAGTGTTGAACGCTGTCCCATGCTTTTCTGTGTCCACCAAAAGGAGCCTGTAGCTTTCCTCCATTCTGACTCAGGTAGACATCAGTGATGGTTAGATATTCTGATTGTCCCAGGCCAAGCACTTCTTGGTTGCCCTGCTCTTTTCCCTGTAGTTTAGGACCTGCTTGTCTGGGACCTCTGTGACTTCCTTCTTTGCCCACCTCTGAAGCAATGCTGTCTGGCTTAGGTGTCTCTCATACCGTCTCACATAACACACTGGGCTGTTCTTCCCTTCCGACTTGGAAAGAGCTGTGTGAGACGGATGGTATTTCTTCCTTCCGTGTTTATGGTATTCAACAGTGAAGCCATCTGTGCCATTTTTCTTGGCGAAGGGTTTTTTTTTTTCCCTTTGACACTATTCCGAGATTTTTTTAAAATATAAAAGTTTTTGGTTTTATTACATGCTAAGTCTTATGTAAAAAATTAAATTAGGTGTGTGTGTGTCAGTGTGAGTGTGCCGGTATGCACCTGAATGTAGTAACTGTGAGGTCAGAGAATTGTGTCCGATCTCCTGGAGCTAGAGTTACAGTTATGAGTGGGTGCTAGAACTGAATTTGGGTCCTCCAGAAGGGTGTGTACTCTTAAATGGTGAGCCATCCCATTTACTCTCTCTCTCTCCCCCTCCTTCCCTCTATCCAAGGTTTTGTGTGTGTGTGTGTGTGTATATACATATATATATATATATGTAATATATGATATATTTGATTTTTCAAGACTGTCTTAGTCAGGGTTTCTATTCCTGCACAAACATCATGACCAAGAAGCAAGTTGGGGAGGAAAGGGTTTATTCAGCTCACACTTCCATACTGCTGTTCATCACCAAGGAAGTCAGGACTGGAACTCAAGCAGGTCAGAAAGCAGGAGCTGATGCAGAGGCCATGGAGGGATGCTCTTTACTGGCTTGCCTCACCTGGCTTGCTCAGCCTGCTCTCTTATAGAACCCAAGACTACCAGCCCAGAGATGGTCCCACCCACAAGGGGCCTTTCCCCCTTGATCACTAATTGAGAAAATGCCTTACAGTTGGATCTCATGGAGGCATTTCCTCAACTGAAGCTCCTTTCTCTGTGATAACTCCAGCTGTGTCAAGGTGACACAAAACTAGCCAGTACAAAGACATGATTTGCCTTGGATGTCCTGGAACTCTCTGTGTAGACCAGGCTGGCCTTAAACTTATAGAGATCCATCTGCCTCTATCTCCCAAGTGTGGTGATTAAAGGCATGCACCACCATCACCCAACTAAAATTTGTATTTTAAGGGAAAAAATTAGTAAGCTTGGTTTATAAAGAAAATTAAGTTTTCATTACAAATAGCCTGGACTACTGAGCGAGTTCCAGGACAGCCAGGGCTGCACAGAGAAATTCTGTCTCAGTCACGCCCTAACTTCATATTTTAAGGGGATAATTTGTTCATTTCTTCTCAGCTGTCTGCATGATGGCACAGTGTTTCCATGTGTTGTCCCTTCTGCCCTGTCTGTTGTGGTGGTCCTTGTATTCCTGAGCTGGTCATCTGTGTCCTTTATGTCATCTTCTCTGGAGCCCCAGATTCTCTGCCCAGCCACCAGCTTTTGGCATTGCTCACTGCTTTCTGGTCTTTTTCCTTCGTGGGTGTGGAATGAAGGCCTCTGTCTGTCTGGGTTTCTCACCTGGGGCTGCTTGCCAAGTAAAAGACCTGAAGGAAACCTAGAGTGCTTTCTATGGTTGGCAGAAGTAGAGGTCCCATTTGAACTGTTGCTATATGAAACTTTGATAATTTTTATTTTTAAAAAAATTATTTTTATTTGCCAGGTATAGTTGGATTGAGTTGCATTCAATTGAATCGTTAGCCAAGGGTGTTCAATGGAAATCCCCAAACAATCCAGGCCAATGCTAAGACAAAGTGTTGCTCTCCACAGACTGACTGCGTGGCTCCATTGCCGAGACAGTATTCCCACAATTCACTGCACATGGAGAATCAAGCTGGTGCTTACAGGGAGCCTTCACCCCTACATTCTAGTCTTTTTGATATGACGAGGTACAGTGCAGGCTACTGAAAGAGAAACATGCACAGCAGCCCAGCCACAAAACATTTACCTACAGTCTGTGTTGCTTGCTAAGTATGCTAGACAATGGTAGCACAGAACTTCAGGGAGCAGCCAACAATGTCTGATTCGACTCAAGACAAAGACTCAAGGCTGGTCTACAGGAAGGAACACATACTGAATACTGCTTGGTTAACCAAGAACCAGAGACTAGATAGTCCAGAGTCCTAGGGTAAAACTGAACATGACCAGTCTAAACAAGAAAATGTGATAAAATGATTCCTAATGATATTCTGTTATATTCATAGATCAGTGCCTTATCCACTCATCATCAGTGAGGCTTCCTCTGTAGCAGATGGGAACAGATGCAGAGACCCACAGCCAGGCATTATGCAGAGAGAGACACTAAATTGGAGGTCTCCATCAAATCCCTCATAACTCAGGGAATCCCACGGAAGAGGAGGTGGAAAGATTTTCAGAGGCAGAGCAGATGGAGGACATCAAGAGAGTGCGGCCCTCTGAGTCAGCTTACCAAGGTGCATATGAGCTCACAGACGGAAGCAGCAAGCACAGGGCTGCGTGGGTCCACACCTCTGTGTATGTTATAGCGATAGCTTAGGTTTTGGTGGGACTTCTGACTGAGAACAAGTGGGGCTCTGACTCTTGTGTATGCTCTTGGTTCTCTTCCTCCTGCTGGGCCGCCATACCCAACGTTCATATGGAAATTTTGCTTCATCTTATATTTTGTTTTGTCATGTTTGGTTGCTATCTCTTAGATGCCTGTTCATTTCTAATGAGAGACAGAAAGGGAGTGGATTGGAGGGGAGGGGAGGTGGGAAGGAGCTGGGAGGAGTAAAGGGGAGGGGAAACTATAATCAGGATGTATGAGAAAAGAATCTATTTTCAACTTTAAAAAGCTACTCTACTATAAAAACCCAAGTCAAGCCAAACCAAGCCAAGCCATTTATTTGCCAGGCATAGAGGCACATTGGAAGGCAGAAGCAGGCAAATTTCTGTGGATTGGAGACCAGCCTCGTCCACATAGCAGTGAGTTCCAGGACAGCCAGAGATACAAAGTGAGACCCTGTTTCGAAGAAAGAACAAACTGACAAACCCTGCATGTTTATTTATTATGTGCATATGTATTTAAGTGCGTGTGTTCCATGGCATGGTGGAGATTTAAACACAGCTCTCAGGTGCCCGCTCTCTCTCTCCTTCCACTGTGTGGAATCTGGGAGTCAACTCAGGCCATCAGGTTTCACAGCCAGTGCCTTCACCAACTGAGCCAACCTAAAGGCTCTTTGGTTATGTTAAAAGTAAAGTGAATTGAGCCTGTGGTCGGGCGTCCTTTCTGACTTAGGCAGGTAGGTGTTGGTGCAGTTGAGCACAGATGCCTTCACACCTGTGCGGTGTACCTGCACCTGCCTCTGATCTTTGTGTTGGGATGGCAGCAGAGTGGCCCCATGCTCACAGGTCCTTACTCAGATATGTGGCTGTAACCTCTCCAGGTCAACTTACCACCTCTGGTAATCTTTGTTACTGATCTGTCTTTGTGAGTTTCTTTTCTGCAGTGGGTATGGTGAGCATTCATGGTTCAAAAACCCCAAATTCTGCATCCATTATGTGAATGCCAAATTGTCACCAATGGAAAATTTCACACCCAGTGGGATCATGTGATAGACCACAGAAAAAACACAGGGACAGGGACTCAAAATATTTGTACTACAGCAGGGTGTGATGGTGCTTACCTTTAATCTCAGCATTCTGGAGGCAGAGGCAGTCAGATCTCTGTGAGTTCAAGTCCAATCAGGTCTACATATTGAGTTCTAGACCTGTGAGGGCTATATAGGAAGACCCCCGTCTCAGATTTTATTAGACTGTATAACATGCCTTCAGATCGTGTATATGAGGTGAACTAGAAATTCAGGTAAATTCTGTGTTTAGATTTGGATCTCATCCCAAGATAGCCCATTATGTGTATGTAGGGTCCCCTCCCCTTCCTCTTGCACGCGCTCAATTGGCCAGGAAGAACGACACTGCAACAGGATCCTTCTGCACACGTTTATTGGGAGAGCATTGATTGCATAGGCGAAAGAAGAACAAGAACCCCGAACAAGGAAAATGATGCTGCTTATATACCCCTCCATGTGACGTGTCAGCTCCTGATTAGCTGCTCACTCATCACCCCACTACTACGCCCCGGGATGGGCAGTGACTTGGCACGAATTTACTCTTGCACCTGCGCACATTACTTGTTTACCAGTTAGGCACAGCGGAGGCTCATGATGGCAATTGCTCACAGCTCTCCACATCTCCCCCATTTTATTTTATTAAAACGCAAGCCACTCTTTAATGGATGAAGATAGAGGTCGAATCCCTAGTGTGCAGAAATAGGGGCCATGTACAGGATTAGCTCTTAGGCTCACAGGCTTTTACCCAGAGCAACCCTGACCTGCTCCCGTGCCGTTTTTCCTAGGGGAGGGACACTTGGACACTCAACCCTCATGCAAATCGACTTGTCTTCTAGGAGTGCCCAAACCTCTGAGCGACTCCTATGCGGTGCTTAGCCCAACAATCCATAAGAGTCAACGACCTACTCACTCGTCCCTGTGCAATGAGTCTAGCCTCTAGGGGTGCAAGAGCTGAGTATGGCCTAAGGCGAGCTTTAATTGTTGAGTCTCTCTCATTTTCCACAGAACCGAGGAGCGCAAGAGCAGAGAACTCAGATGTCAATTAATTCTTAAGCATGGATAGCCAAATTTCAGGGGAGGCCCCTTGTTCAATGGCTGCAAGTGCTTGAGTGATAATGACCTTGTCACGGTTTTGTTTTGGGTTCTGAGCTTGCAGACCAACCAGAGCATGGACACAAGCCCACAGCAGCAAACAAAATTACCCCCACCCATTCCTTAAAGTAAGAAAAAGCAGAGGTAAAATTGCCAACAATGATGGATGCTATTTGAGTTCCATCTGGCGTTAGATGTAAAGAATTGAGGAAACACCCGAATTCGTCAACGGCATAGGTTTCAGGAACACGGAGCTCTTCAGTTTTCACTAGCGGGAGCACCTCCAGCCACAGGAACATCCACGTCCTCACAGCTCCACCTGCCCTGAATTGCTCTGGTCAGCCTCTCCGGGACCTGCAGCTGTTGTCAATGATCCTGAGGAAACAAACAGACCCTCTCTCCCAAACCAATTGAGAGCGCTCCTCTCTCACCTGATTCAGTGCTTCATTGTCTCTCTGGAGTTCTACAACACTGTCAACACCGGTGGGCAATGATTTCCACACCCTTATGGCAATCTGATTCACCTGCTCAAATACCTGCACTGGATATCCTGTCTGTCGTTGTGCAGATCAACCTTGATCAAGCAGCATATCTCTATCCCATGCAAATTCAGCTTGATCAGTGAAAATAGGACATCCCAGCAAGGAGAATCTAATCTCTCTCCAAATCCCCGAACAGAAGGTCCGTAACCAGTTATATTTTTCAACATAAAACACAAAACAATAATCATACACCAAAAACAGACAATAGACAGACAGGGAATAAAACTTGGGGTCTCAAAGGAACACAAATATCCTATCCAAAGCTAAAAATATCTCCATAGGAGCCAGAGCAGGACGTCTCCTGTTTTTCTTCTGTCCCTAGGAGAGTTCTGAAATAGCTTATTTTCATTTTTTTTATATATAATTCTTACTTATTTTTCTGTGCGTGCCTTCTTTTTCCTTTCTCTCTGTTTCTGATATGCTTCCCTGGTGCTCCTGCAAAAGTCATTGCCCTTCCTTAACAGCTAGCTCACATTTCTTGTCCTGGATAAAGCGTCCTTGAGGTACTCACTTATCTACGTGAGGTTCTTAGCCCCAAGGTCGATCCACAAGTTTATCTACACTTGCTTTATGATCTTATGTGTCTGCCGAGCTACCCCCAGCAGATACACTCGTGTCCAGGGTGATGAAAAATTAAGGCAATAGCATAATATCAAGGCTAAGAAAGAAAGCAAGCAACACCACCCTAACAACAATTACCGGACCTACTGCGTAAGAAAGCATACCTCTCAGAGACTCACATTAATTTCCTTTTACTTACGGGTACCCCTGTTCCCCAGCTGAAGAGTTCTGAATCCACGCAGTTGAATCCTTCTCAACAGTCTGTGTTGCGGGAACACTTCATTACCACCGTTCCCCAGCTGAAGAGTTCTGAATCCACGCCGGATCCTTCTCAACAGTCTGTTTTACGGGAACCTTTATCAACCACTCCTTCCCCGCGATGCAGTTCTGAATCCTCCCTGTAGCAGGGGGTCTTCACTCGTGCCTGAAGATGTTTCTCGTCTCGGGTTTCGGCACCATTTCTTGCACGCGCTCAACTGGCCAGGAAGAACGACACTGCAACAGGATCCTTCTGCACACGTTTATTGGGAAAGCATTGATTGCATAGGCGAAAGAAGAACAAGAACCCCGAACAAGGAAAATGATGCTGCTTATATACCCCTCCATGTGACGTGTCAGCTCCTGATTAGCTGCTCACTCATCACCCCACTACTACGCCCCGGGATGGGCAGTGACTTGGCACGAATTTACTCTTGCACCTGCGCACATTACTTGTTTACCAGTTAGGCACAGTGGAGGCTCATGATGGCAATTGCTCACGGCTCTCCACACCTTCCCCCTCCCAGGATTAGACTCAGAGACACTTGTGGACCAAGCTTTTTGGATAAGAGGTATTCAGCCCCACAGGTGGTTTGTATCCCTGGGAACAAGCTTCACTTTGGCTATTTCTTCATATACATGGTTTCCCAGCTCATGAGGTGGAAGTGCCTGCAGGCTGAGGTGCTCACTGTGGCCCCTGCCTGGGATGCCTATTGGCTGAGGCAGTCACACTGCTTAGGTGACAGAGGAGCAAGGCCACCTGCAAAGCTTGGAGTGATTGCTGGGATTCTCCAGATCCATTTTAGGGTAGAGACCAACCTCACCTGGGGCAGGTGTGTGCAGAAGCCAGTTCTTTAAAGGGGTGGGGATTTCTCACCTCCTTCCCACTCTCTGCATGATCACAGCTAGCCTGTCATTAGCAGAACAGAGCAGGTGTCCTCTTTAGGTGGAGGTGGGGCTCAGACCTGGCCTCCTATCAGGCACCAAGGGCTCCAAGGGTTGCTGGCAGGGCTGTCACCCCAGGCACACGGTGTGGGTCTGGCCCCTTTGGGTGGGAGGCTGCCATGGACTTGGGAGGGCCAGACAGGCCCGTGCATTTCTGCTGGCTGGTTTCCTGTTAGGCATTACAGAGCTTCATGAGAGCCCCAGGATAATGGTATCACCATTACCACAGATGGGACTTTCTTCTTTTGTTCCCTTTTGGTGACTTTCCAAAATTTTCAAAGTCAAAGTCAGTGCAGTTCATGTTAGAAAGCTGTCTATTTTATGTAGGAGCTAGAAGTGTCTATACTTACAGTGTGGCAGAGAATGCACACTATGAAGTGGCTGGCCACCCCTCCTCCTGGCCCTCCTCTTGGCCACCCCTTACACTTCCCTAGTTGTTCTGGTTTTCAGATGTGAGCTTTCAGATGATGAGCTGGCAACTTGGTTTTCTGTCAGATTTCTCACCATCTTTTGACTGTAGACTGTCATGACCTTCCTGCACACTGCAGCTTTCCCTGTGCTCCTTTCCCTGTCCCCACTCCATGCTTGTTTACAGTAAGAGGCTGTGAGCATATTGCTTACCACAATGTGTGCTTGTTTGCTAGAAATTTTTTTTTTCGAGGAGCATATTTAGAAAATAAAGAGGACAGAAACACCGCCTCCTCTGCGCCTGCTGCACTGTGCAGAGCTGGCAGGAGCTTGAGACAGAGGTGGCCTATGAGGGAAGCTCATGTCTGCAGGGCCATTGGGCCTGAGAGTCAGGGTATGCACAAATCAAAGGAGCAGCTGAAGTTTCAGTGTTATCTAAACCTGCTGTACTGGCTCTTTATGTTTGTTTATTTATCAGCTTGACACCAACTGGGGTGAAAGTGCCTCCATTGGATTGGCCTGTAAGCAAAGTCTATAAGGGCATTTATTTATCTGATAAGGATTGATGAGAGAAGACCCAGCTTACTATGGGCAGTGCCACACCTGGGCAGGTAGGCCTGGGGTGTATAAGAAAGCAGTTGGAGCAAGCTGTGGAGAACAAGCCAGTAAGTAGTACTCCTACGTGGCCTCTGCTTCAGTTCCTGCCTCCAGGTTCCTGCCTCCAGGTTCCTGCCTCCAGGTTCCTGCCTTGAGTCCTTACCCTGACTCCTGTAGTGATGGGCTCTAAGCTGAAATAGACCCTTTCCTTCCCAGGTTGGGTCGTCTCCCAATCTCTCCAGGTTGTCTTTAGTCCTGGTGTTTATTACAGAACCAGAAAGCAAACCAGGATACCAGCCTTGCTTTCCAGTCTGTTACCTTATCCTCTTTTCTTTGTGGTGCTTGGAATCTAGCTACATAGGGATGGTAAGAAGTGGGACCTAGCCCTGGTCTCAGCTCCAGACAGTTGTCTGGACTATGCCTGAAAGATGGGTTACTTCATGAATTTCTTTAAAATTTTGTGTGTATGTGTGTGAGTATGCGTGTGAGTGTGCGAATGTGTGTGCGCCAGAGGCCAGAAGAGGGTGCTAGATACCCTAGAGCTAGAGTTAAAAGCAGTTGTGAGCTTCCAGATATGGTTGTTGGGGATGGAACTTGGTTCTCTGGGAGAGCAGGTATTGCTGTAAATCTAGTCCAACCCAAATGTGCCCCGGCAATGATAACACAACTCAATTAATATGAATACATGCTGTGCATCTAGATTGGGCAGATCTACCACTACACTGTCTTCTTCCACATCTATGAGACCCCTTAGAACTTGCGGTTTCTCCAGGACATGTGATGTGCTTCTGCTCCACTTTTCTTCTTCCTCCTCTGCATTCTCTCTCTCTTACCTTCTGCTCCACCTTCCCTTTATCTGCCTAATCATCAGCTCTCCTTTATTTTACAAATTAAGGTGGGAAGCAGGTTACAGGAAATCACCTGAGTGCTGACTCTTTCCTTGTTCGAAGCCCCTCCCAGGAGAATGGAATTAACATCAAATATAATTAGCCCCAGGGCTATCCACAACACTTCCCCCTTTCTGTCCAATTAAAAGACTTTTATTTCACATATAATTGAACACAACTAATACTATTTGTAATTTATAAAGTACAAGAGAACTAATACCCAGTCCATCATCTTTGTTAATTAATTAGAACCTCTGTCATCTATCCTTTCTCACCTGGTCCAGCAAGGCCTCCAAAGGATTAGTCACTCTCCCACCTGCTTGGCTCTGACTGCCTTTGTAACATCAAAAGGATACAAAAAGGATGTCTGTGGATCACAGGGTAGAGTGGCCTCTGTGGGAGACACAGTAAAGAATTTAAATCTAAAATTCTAAATATCTTGTCAATCAGATTGTTTTTTCAAATATATGGAACAGAATTTTGGTGATCTAGGAATTCTGCTGACATCAAATTTTCGTGCACACGCGCACACACACACATACACATCTAATCAGAAGGCATACTACTTCACTAAATTGGACTACAGAACCAAAACAATCCTATAAACCTGCCCAGGTTAACAGGAAAGGTCTAAAAGGATATTGTTCAGAGATCATAGCTTGGATCCTAGTGAAAGCATGTTGTTACAAAATATATCAATTGATGTAATTTCCTATGTTACTTTATTTATTGATGTGATAGGATCTTCAACCAAAGTGACTTGAGAAACACAAGATAGAGTAGAATTTAAGGGTACAGTTCATAGATTCTGGAAAACTAGAGGTACAGGTTGTATTTCATCCACAGGTAGGGAGCAGAGGGAGGAGGCGGCCTTTCTCCTCTTTATTTACTCTAGAGTCACAGTACACAAAATGATACCACTCATATTTGGGTTAGGTCTTCATATCTCAGTAAACCTAATTTAAAAATATATCATTCAGACATGTTCCGAGGATAGTTAAATGAGTATTTAAAAAAAAAAACTTTCAGTTTAATCACAATTTTATAATAGTGTATGCAAGTAGTAAATTTTGAGAAAAAAGTTTATTTTGGCTTGGAATTCTAAAGTTTCAAATTCAGTAGACCTTTGAATTGGCACATGGGTGGTTATCTGTGCATATGTCTTTTATGTTTATGTTACACCAATCTGCTTTGCTTATATTAGTTGTCTTAATTTTAATTCTTGTTTATAAATTAAACCTTCTCAAACTCTCTTAAGTGCTTAGAATTTTTTACATGATAAGAGCAGTCTTCTTGGACCCTTGTTGTATGTATACATGGATATATGTAAACCTGTAAATAATGCTCTATGCTACTTATGATTTTATTTCAATCAAATTAAAATAACTATGACATATAAAAAAAAGTCTGTAGTTCTACACCTGGCTATGTCTTGGCTTTAGATTGAATGCCATCTGAAAACAATCCTCTCAAATCTGTTCCTCTCAAAGTGAAAAGCCTGGGTTGGCTAGGAGACTATGTAGTTTTTCAACCCCATCAGAAATCCAAGAATGACTGATATTAACTGAAAATATATAGGAAGCCTAACACAGCATCCAGAACTTAGCCAATTTATAGAGACTGCTGGTCACTTGGATAGTCCCTTACTTCAACAGGTTGGAGCATCGGTCTTCAGCCTACTGGCCAGACTTAGAGAAACAGGAATATTAAGGACTAGCCTACTCTGTCTTTGCAGAATCAAGCTGCCCTAACCTGTAATTGTGTCCTTTCTTTGGACAGTATTATGTCTGTAGATGAAATGAGGCAATCCTTGCCTAGTGGCTGTTTCGCCACAACTGGAGTAACTCAAAATGCTCAGTTTCTTCTTTGAATCCAAGACAGGGAAAGCTGTCAGGAGCAGACTGGTCTCAACAACAAGTGAATAGATAACATTAAACGTCACATTCTGTGGACTTCTGACGTTTTTGAAAAACAGCTATCTATGTGAAGTAATCTAGAGTGTTCTCTGTTAACTACTCTCAGCCATTTCTAATCAAAATAACTGAAAACACCCTAACAATAAACTCAGAGCCATGAATTTCCTATTTGGCCTTTAACTCACAGGCTTAAACGTCTCAGATCTGTTTATAATAACAGCAATAGGAGGACTGGGTCTAAGCCCTGTACTTCAAGATTATTAGCATCAAAGACAACCTATAATAACCACCCCCAGTCCCAAAGCCTAGGGAACTGGGATGATGACTCTTCATAACTTCTTCAAGCTGAATATGGGCTTTGAGATATTTTGAAGGGAGTGGGAAGGGTAGGGAAAATGGGGGAGTTGGTTGGCCTTAAGAAGGCCACACCAATGATTGTATTAGTCTCTGATGTCTGTGTCCTGACTGGATCTGGATGAAAAACCAGGACATCAGTTCAGGCAGGTCAGTTCAGCATGCCTGATGATGAAATTCACCAAGGCTGTATAGTTTGTAATATATAAATCTCAAAACAAAATTTTAGTATCACCAAGATAACCTTTTTGTTTGATTCTCTGGAATCTAGTTCTCAGGGTGTCTCCCTCTATCAAATCTGATCCATATAACTCTAGAAGGTGTAAATACCTTAACACCTTTTCCAAAAACACAAAGACAAAACCTTTTCCCCAAATCATGAAATCCTTTAGCCGGTGACCAGGAAAACCTGTAGCTTGCCCTCTGTCCCAAAGGAACAAAAAACAAAACAAAACAAAAAAAAAAAACACAATACTCAAAATCACACACATTTTAGTCTATTTAGGCCTTCCTAATTTGTCATGTCAGGATATTAACCCAAAATTCCCATGGAGTCCACATTAAAGAATATGAGTCTCCTGCAGACTTTATTATCCCATCTATAAAACAGTTGATTCACACTTCTATCTATACCTGCTTATAAGAGGCAGCTTGTCAAATCAGGATTTAAACACAAAATTCCTGTGGCGCCCACGTTAGACAGAATATGAGTATCCTGTAAGCTTTATTAGAGCAATATATCTTTATACCATCTTTAAATCAATTAATTCAAACCTCCACTAATATCTGCCTATAGGAAGTTTTTAATTGTTAAACACTCTGCCTAGAGCAGCTATCCTGTTGTACCATCTATCTGTTGTGTTCTCTACCAGGAGCCACAGACATTTATTTAATACCTATTATAACATCTATCTGTTATGCTCTCTACCTGGAGCCACAGACTTGTATTTAATTAATACGTGTTCATAGCAGGTGATTATCACTGCTCTCTCAACTTGGAGTCAGTGACTAATATTCCCTATCTAGTTCTGAATTGTAGGTGAAATTTCCCATCTTTAAGTGTCAAAAGGTTATATTTCTCTCTTTATATCAATGAATTACCTGGTCCAGAGCCCTTTGTATCTTTGTTTCCTGATTCTTTATTCATAGGGAGGAGCTGAGTGTAGAAAGACACACTTTGTCTGTGTCTCTGTTTGGTGGTGGTGGTGGTGGTGGTGGTGAGGCAGGGGGGAGCAAAGGATACAGGGAAGCAAACACAGGAAGACTCTTTGTCATTCTCTGTGAGCCCCTCAAACCCAGTCAGCTTCAAATCCACACTGCTGCCCCTCGATCACTGCTAAGCCCCCTCAGGGGCGGGGCGGGCGGGGCAGTGAACTTTTATCTCAGGTTAGTTGAGTTCAAATCAATACGTTGGGCACCATTTTGTTACTGTAAATCTCCAACCCAGATATGCCCCGGTAATGAAAACACAACTCAATTAATATGAATACATGCTATGCGCCTAGATTGGGCAGATCTACCAATACACTACCACCATCTTCCACATCTATGAGTGAGACCCCTTAGAACTTGCGGTTTCTCCAGGACATGTGCTTCTGCTCCACTTTTCTTCTTCCTCCTCCTCTGCATCCTCTCTTTCTCCCATTTTCTCCTTCCTCTCTCTCTCTCTCTCTCTCTCTCTCTCTCTCTCTCTCTCTCTCTCTCTCTTACCTTCTGCTCCACCTTCCCTTTATCTGCCTAATCATCAGCTCTCCTTTATTTTACAAATTAAGGTGGGAAGCAGGTTACAGGAAATCACCTGAGTGCTGACCCCTTCCTTGTTCGAAACCCCTCAGAGGAGAATGGAAATAACATCAAATATATTTAGCCCCAGGGCTATCCACAACAAGCAGGAAGTACTTTTAATTGCTGAACCATCTTGCAACCCTGGATTACTTAATTTTTATATGCTGCTTTTCAAAGTTTGACTTTATTTTATAGGATTTGACCTTCTCTAATGGAAAATAATCATTTACAATTATGGTCTTGGGCATTTTTTCTTCCTTCCTTCCTTCCTTCCTTCCTTCTTCCCTCCCTCCCTCCCTCCCTCCCTCCCTCCCTCCCTCCCTCCCTCCCTCTCTTTTGAGCTTAAAGTCTTTATTTGGTTTAACATTTACCTAGCATTTCTTCCCAGTGGATTAAGGTTCTCAGCCTGGGTGTCCTCCGGAGAAGCTCAGCATACTTCACAGACACTGGGCTGCTTTAATTTCTGGTTTAATGAAAAAGGGGAGATGTCTAGTTGTCCTTCAGCAGAAGGCATCTGCTCGTAGCCTTCTTTCCAGTCCTGCTGTCAGACTTCTATGCAGAGATCCTTGTCAGGGAGGAAGCTGGATCTAGGACAGCTCTGGGTCTGGGCACTCTCTCTGGTGGCTCCTCTCCAGCCAGCAGGAGTTTCTGCCCCCATCCATGGGGACACAGCTTGCACTTGTCACTGGAGTGGGGAGGCCCAATCAGCACTTCCTTTTATAAAACTATTTTTAACTTCAGTGTTTTCGTGACTGCGTAGACAAGATTGCGTTCCTCATGAGAGGAAATGGTTTTCCGCAGGGATAAGGGTGTCATGGGGCAGGATTTCCTGAAGAATCCAGGAGCTCCACCCTGGGTCCCTGTGTTGCCTTGGGGGCCCCACTCCAGTCCTTGGGGAGCCTCAGTGTTACCATATACAAGGCTTGGGAGCCCATGACACTAAGTTTATGGCTTGTGTGTAGAAGTTCTGAGGAAGTATTTGAGGAAAGATGAATTCATGTTGAAGTCTCTTGTCCTCAGTTGTTATTTGGCCTGTGGGATGTGGTCTCACCACAGCTGGCTGTGTGATCGCCCAGTGTGCTGGGTGTCACATGGGTATAAGGGCTGTAGTTTGTGCCCAGGTCTGCCCTAAGCTTGGATTCCAGACCTTGGACACCAGTCACCCCTTTCCTGTGTGAGAGGTGGTGTTCCTCTGTAGAGGTAGAAGAGGTTTATCTGACAGAAGACAGACCCTGCCTATGTTGAGTGGCCACAGGGGTGGCTGTGGTGGTCCTTGAGGTGAAGGCATCATGGGCGTGTAGATGGTGGGGTCCAAGTGTGACGTTATGGACCCCAGTCTTGAGAATCCCAGAAACAAATGAGGCCCCTGGGGGTATGTTGTTGTCTTCTGTTTTGGACCCATGTGCCCAGCCTTCCTTTCTGAGAGTACTCCCTCCTTTAAAAGCTTTGCCAACCTCGGATGCTTTCTGGGGCTGCACAGAGGTGAAACTAGGGAACCTTTCTCAGGCTTTTAGAGTCTTACCCACCTCATATTTCTGCAAATCTGGATAAGGTTACAGTGCTCTGGGCTGCTCCCTCAGAAGTAGTGGATTGATGGAGCTATGCACTTGGTCAGTCGGGTGTGAACCCTGCTTCTGGGTCTTGGCAGTAGGGGTGAGTGTGAGAGATGGCAGTAGGGGTGAGTGTGAGAGACTGCAGTAGGGGTGAGTGTGAGAGATGGCAGTAGGGGTGAGTGTGAGAGACTGCAGTAGGGGTGAGTGTGAGAGATGGCAGTAGGGGTGAGTGTGAGAGACTGCAGTAGGGGTGAGTGTGAGAGATGGCAGTAGGGGTGAGTGTGAGAGATGGCAGTAGGGGTGAGTGTGAGAGATGGCAGTAGGGGTGAGTGTGAGAGACAGCAGTAGGGGTGAGTGTGAGAGACTGCAGTAGGGGTGAGCGTGAGAGATAGCAGTAGGGGTGAGTGTGAGAGATGGCAGTAGGGGTGAGTGTGAGAGACTGCAGTAGGGGTGAGTGTGAGAGACTGCAGTAGGGGTGAGTGTGAGAGATGGCAGTAGGGGTGAGTGTGAGAGACTGCAGTAGGGGTGAGTGTGAGAGATGGCAGTAGGGGTGAGTGTGAGAGACTGCAGTAGGGGTGAGTGTGAGAGACGGCAGTAGGGGTGAGTGTGAGAGATAGCAGTAGGGGTGAGTGTGAGAGATGGCAGTAGGGGTGAGTGTGAGAGATGGCAGTAGGGGTGAGTGTGAAAGATAGCAGGGGTGAGAGATGGCAGTAGGGGTGAGTGTGAGAGATGACAGTAGGGGTGAGTGTGAGAGATGGCAGTGGGGTGAGTGTAAGAGGCTGCAGTAGGAATGGGTGTGAGAGATGGCTTGCTCTCTCCATGCTCACTGTTTTGGCTCTCAGCCTTGGGAGTAGCCAATGTAGCCTGACTCAGGTGTTTTGGGCCCTCTTAAGATGGATGCCAGTAGCTAGCACAGTGGGGAGTCACAGAACAGGCTAGAAGGATAGCACACCACCTCATAGGTGCTAAGAAGACTCAGATTGTTCCAGGTAGTGTGTGTGCTCCTGTTTTTGTTATTTAGTTTTTCAAGAAGGGAACAGGTCTTAAAAGTTGTGAGCCCAGGACAGTTAGAGGGTGCTCTGTGCCACAGGAGGGGGTCCTTTCATTCTCCTGGTCTGACACTAGCCTACAGAAGGCCGCACTATCATCTCAGATGGGACCCAGCTCTGAGCCAGCACCTTTCCTAGTACCTGCAGGGAGAGCTTTGATGTAGTTCTAAGCTTGTTTGCTGGGGAGTCCTCTTGACTTTTCTCTCCCTGTGTTCTTGTGCATAAACAAGGCCTTGTCTGCCTCTAGGGATGTGGGATGCTAAGTGCCTTTCTTCAGGGGCAGGGCTCTGTGGGGTTAATGGGCATGCTCACATCCATGTGAGGAGGAAGTATCCCTGGGCCTAAAGAGAGGTGAATGAATGGAGAGGCTACTGAGGAAGAGCTGAGGCACTACTGAGGAGCATAGCTGCTGCCAAGTGATGCCTTCTAGGGAGCAAGGTGGGGTACTGTGTCCTGTCAACTGCATGTGCCACCTCTCAGGGTGCTGAGGGGCATCTGTTTGCAGGTAAGCTGCAGACAACCCTGCAGCCTATAATGAGATAGCAGAGCCTGGCCTGATGTGGTTCTTAGCTCCATGCAGCCACGAGCATGTCCTTAGACAGTTACAGTTACGTGTCACATAGTGCTTCCCAGTTGTCTGTGTCCTCAACCACTGTGCCTGTTCTTCCTCCCAGAGAATACTCAGGGTCATGTGGTGTGTGTGGAGGCCATTTTTCTCTAGTCGTTAGCCTTATTCTTTTCCTCCCTCCCTTCAATAGGATCTCATGTAGCTCAGGCTGGACTTGAACTTGCTGTATAGGTGAGGGTAACTTGAGTTCCTGATCTGTCTACACCTCCTCAGTGCTGGGATTGTAAGCATGGGTCACTCTGCGCGATTTTATGTGGTCCTTGAACTGAACCCAGGGCTTTCTGCATGCTCAGCAGGCAGGCTTTCCAGCAACTGAGCTGCATCCGCAGCCCTCATCGTCTCTCTGACACTGATCGTAAGGCTTGGACATGTGATGGATAGGGTGTACTGTTGTTTGGGCCATTCTGGAAGCTGTCTGGTGGTTATTTACCGCCAGACATTTTTGGCAAGGATAACTTCCATCAGGTGAGCATTGGCTTTGTATGCCTCAGTCGAGTGGGCCATGGCTGACTCTTGGAGACTGGATGACACCCTTCCTCTATGAGAGGTCACTCTGAGATCTTTTGCAATACCTGATAGGTATTTTAGCTGTTCAGTTACTAGGAAGATGCGCTGGGATACACATTATAGACGTTTTCAACTACATAGATGCTGGGTCTGCCTTACAAAGCTATGGAGGTGAAATGTCCACTTCTTAAAAGTTGTGTGGATTTTTGAGTCATAGTTTATCTTTGCACATGCACAGTGGTTCCTGCCAGGCAGCAGGTGAGAGATCCTGTGTCCTGTCCCAGCTGACACAAGAACATCAGCTGCACCCACCAAGGTGCACTGCCTAGTTTGTTAGCTGAGCAGGTCATCAGTAGTGGATACACCGAGGGTGTCGCTGCCCTGCCTCGGAAGAACCGGGGCTCAGTGGGCTTCACTCTTGAAGGGCAGCAGACATCTGCCAGTCAGCTCTGCCGACTCCTCCTGCTTTTCTTCCCTCTTGCAGGAAAAGCCTTCTAAAGGGTTTTGCTTTTGTCATGCAAACTTTCACACTGGAAAATTTGTGTGTTATTCTATGAAAAGGTTCCCCCCCAAGGTATTTTCTGCATTTTAAAATTTATTTATTTATTTTTATTTTTTGTATGTATGATGGGTTGCTGATTTTGTGCGATGCTTTTATAAACTGTTGTCTTCCCTGATTTTTTTTTTTTTATATTACTATTATCATTTGCTTTAGTTTCCCCACTGGGTGTCTGGGTTTCTGTGTATACTGTCCCTTGCCTCAGCATCCCCCCACCCCCCAATCTCCGGCTCTGGTATCATGCCTTTGGCCTCATTACTTGACCCCATTCTGTTGTTCTGCAAGTTACAAACCTCTGAGCCTCCTGCTGACCTTACTGTTCTGCTGAGGAGGGGCTGGCTTTAAGATACAAACATATGGCACACAATATTTGTAACATATATTGCACAATAGTCCAAGTTGTTGCTATAAAACACAATGTAATAAAGAGACGGGAAAGCTAGAATATAGAACTACATAGGGCCAGAAGGAGTGTGGAAAGGAAGGCAAATCCAAGTTGTACTGAGTGAACAGACAAAAGGATCGTAAGTTAAGGAAATGTCAAGAGTTATTTGTTTGAAAACATGGACAGCGAGTGCTTGGCAAGCCGGAGAGACGGCAGATGGGTGGACTGATAGCAGCTGCCCTTTAATAGCCGTGCAGGGCCACACTGGGTAACGTTTTAAATTAAATCCTGACCATAGACATTATGTCAAAACAAACCTGGTTGGGACAGATATTTGAAATATCCCTTGTGTTCTGCTACACACACTGGTATACGTATGACAGTTTTCTGTGCTATGTGACAAGTTCTGATTTACTGTTTTGTGTTTCCATAGGTGGGAGTCTGGCTTCACCTAACTGATGGGTCCTGTGCCAGTCTCTAGAGGCAGTCAGCTTGTAGGTGGGGCTTGTTCTCACCAGGGTGGGGTCTGTGCTCAGGTTCCCAGGGTGGTCTGTTGCTGACACCCTTTCTCCAGGCTGTGGGATTCTTGGCGGGTGCCTGCTGCAGTGCGTGCTTCTAGGGTCTCACCTGCAATCTCAGAAATGACCATTGGGTAAGGCCAAACCTGCCTGGGACGTCCCTCCTTTCTGTCATCTTAAGAAACACCCAGGTGGTGCTTACTTACATCTTAGAGCCCTTGTTAGTGCCTGTTCACAGGTCCTGTCAGGGTGTAGGTGAGACTTCCCTGGAGTCAACCATCAGGAGTGGTTGAGCAGCTGGTAACACCCTTCTGCCCAGGACGTGCTTGCAGTCTCAGGTTCTCACAGCCTTATCACAGATGGCTGTTGGCTTTCTTATTATTTCTAAGAATATCCTTTATGTATATGGATGTTTTGCCTGCCCGCCTGTCTGTGTACTACTTGAATGCAGTGCCCACAGAGCCAGAAGAGGGGATCAGGTTCCCTGGGGCTGGAGTTACAGTTGGTTTTGGGCCACCATGCTGACACTGGGAATTGAATCCAGGTCCTCTGGAAAAGCAGGCAGTGTTCGTAAGCATCTAGCCCTCTCTCCAGCCCTGTTGGCTGTTATTGAAGAACTTTGCATTCATTTTTAAAATAAATTTTCTTCACACAATGTAGTTTGATCATGTTTCCCTTTCTCCAGCTCCTCGGAGATCCTCCCACCTCCCCTCCCACTCCCCTCCCCATGTTGGTTCTCTCTCTCTCTCTCTCTCCAAAAAAGAAAAAGAAAGAAAAAAATTAAAACAAACAAAAAAACCACCAATAAGGGAAAAAAAAAAAGACAAAATAAAACAAAAAGTCCACTAAAAACAAAACCAACCAAAGAAACCATGGAGTTTGTTTGGTTTTGTTTTGGCTGGTTACCCCTGGGCATGGGACATTCAGCTTTAAAATTCCCTCCTTTGCTTACTGGATGGGTTTTGTCTGAGGAGGGTTTTTTTATTCTTTTACTTTTGAAGGGCAGTTTTTCTGTACACATAATTCTAGGTGATTTTTCTTTCTGTAAAAAATATTTCACCACTAAAAATAGCTTCCTCTTATTTGCATTGTTTTGTTGAGATGTTGACTGTGATTCTTGCCATTGTTCTTTCATAGTTAAGATCTATTTTTTTTCTTGCCTCCTTTAAGAATCTTCTCTGTTAATCGTGTCCTGAAGTTTGAATGAGACACAATCAAGTTTGGATGTTTTTATATTTATTCTGCATGGTGTTTGTTGCTCAGTTTGTCGCATCCATGCCTTGTCAGGCTTGTCATTAGTCTCAGGGAATTCTTACTCATCACTGCTTCACATTTCTGCTATCCTTCTGGTTCTCTTGGTATGTTAGAGACTCACAGCTTTTGAAGTTACTTTCTGTTTCCAGAAAGCCTGCTCTTGCTTTCTCTTTCTTCACCAGAGGTCAGTCTGACGTGTTATTCATCAAAAGCCAGGTAGCTTTTATTTTTACTTAAAAAATATATTTTTTTTGCATATTAGTGTTTTGTCTGCATGAGTGTCTGTGCACCATATGTGTGCCTGGTGTCCAGGGAGAAAAGAGGAGGGTGTCAGAGCCTCAAGAGCTGGAGCTACAGTTGTGAACTGCCACCGAACCTGGTCCTCTACAAGAGCAGCCAGTGTTCTTCATTGCTGAGCCATCTCTCCAACCCCTTATATTTATTGTTCTTACTAGAGGGTCTCTCACTGTCTGGGGCTCCGGGATTAGGCTAGACTGGCTGGTTTGTGAGCCATAGGGATCTGCTGTCTCAGTGTCCCCAGCACTAGGGTTTACACGCTGGCCACACTGAGCTGTTACATGGGTCCTGGGTCTTGAACTCAGGTCCTCAAGCTTGCATGGGAAACCCTCTACAGGATAAGCTACTTCCCTAGCCCAGCCCTGCTCTGTTTAAGATCTCTATCTCTCTGTGGTTCAGTCAGTCTGGGACATTCCTGTTGACATTTCTCTATGATTACTGGCCTCTCCTCTGTGGCTGGGTCTCCAGTGAGCCTGGCAGAGGCCATCATTTCTTCTGCTGCAGTGCCTGACTTCTGGCTACATCATTTTGTCATATAGTCCAAATGTCAGATTTGTTCTCCAGACATCCATTCTCCCCTTAAGAGTCCTTAGTGTGTGTGTGTTTCCATCGTTTCAGATGTGTGTCATAGCTGAGGTCACTTCTGATGTGTGTTTTATGTCTTCGGGCTTTTCTTGTCTTTTGCAAACTCTGTGAGTTTTGCCGGAATGCAGACATGGCATGTGAGGTGAAGGGAGCTGAGGTGGATTGGCCTCTGGAGCTGGCTGATTCTGATGTGTTTTGGGGCCACAGCAGAGGGTTCACATCTCTCCAATGCTGTGTCTGTGTCGCTTTCTTCAGATGCCTTTGGTGTCTCTGAGTCTCCAAAGAGGCTGTCACTGTTCTGCCTCTCTGTCACAGCTTGCAATTGTGGTGCAGCAATCAGGCGGGAGAATCTGCAGTCTGTGATCACCCCCCCTCCCCCACCCCCGGCTCTGTGCCCGGACTTTCCTCCTCCACATCTGCCTTGCTCTTCCTAGGTGAGGTGGAAGGCTTTGTGAGGAAGGAGCCCTTGCCGGTGGGCTAGGAATTAAAATCCTGATCCCTGGGGTAGGCTCTGGGGATGCTCAGGGTACAGTTCACCTCATTGCTTCTATATCCTTCTCAGGGCCTGCAAGGATCTTTCCTGCCTCTTTACTGAGAACCTGAAAGGTTACCCGAGGTAAAGTCCACAGTATATGGAATGCCCAGTTGTGTTTTAAATATGAAGCCTCTCACAGGTTTGTGTGCTAAAGCCCATTTCTAACTGGTGACACTATTCAGGGGAGGTTCTGAAAACTTGGGGTGATAGGCTCTAGCTGGAGGAAGTAGTTCACTGGGGTAGATCTTTGGGGTAGATCCTGGCCCCTGTCTGTCTCTTTCTCTCTGTCCTGTGCTCCGAGGTGAACTGCAGGCTCCTGCTGCCATGATGTTCTGTCCAAGTACATGGAGGCAAGCAACTGCAAGCCGAATGCTGTGCAACCGCGAGCCAAAACAAACAACCCCCTCTAGGCTGCTTGTCAGATACTTGGTCACAGTAATGGAAAAGTAACCAACACGCCCGTAACACAGTGGCGTGGATTCCCTCC
Organism: Mus musculus; assembly: GCF_000001635.26. NCBI lineage: Eukaryota > Metazoa > Chordata > Mammalia > Rodentia > Muridae > Mus > Mus musculus. Next base: position 139,441,909 of record NC_000073.6, read on the forward strand.
TCACACTAGTCTGCACCCAGGCTCCAGTGGCTTGTACAGATACTATCTGTGCCCTGCTGCCACGGCCCTTCCCAGGGTTGTTGAGGCGAGCTGGTCTTGGCTGTGCTTGTCTTCAGTCTGTGCAGCACTGGAGGCCTCTGCTGGCCCGCTGATACTCACTTGGTTGGCTCCTTCCTCTGAGGACAGGAACAGGACCTTGGGCAAGGAGGACCTTGCTCCTTCTGTGTAGAGCTGTGTTTGGAGCAAACTGTGAAGATGACTGCGTGATTGCCTTTGATAGTGTGGTCAGCTTTGTTTCCCCATAGGAAACTGTGTGTGTTCTTAGTTTCCCAGTGAGTGTGGCATGTGAAGCTGTGACTGCAGCTGGGTGTCTTGGGCATGTGTGTCATGGCCGTGAACGTGCTTGGTTTGAATTGTCCTTGTTTGTGTGTGCTGTGCTTATCCTGTTTATATGTAAATGCTATATTTATTGCATCATAGAACTCAGTTTCCTTTGTCTGTAATCTAGAGCTCTCCAGTCTAATAACATAGCCGCCAGCCCCATATTGTTTAAACAATAAAAATAGCATAAAATACCCAGCCACAGTAGCACATTTCCAGGACAGATCTGGCCATTGCAAATATAGAACATTTCTGTCCTCATAGGAAGATGAGGTCTGTGCTGACTTGCAGTGGGAGAGACTCCTGACTCTGGGCATACTCTACAGTGCTGTATATCTGTGTAGCAATCACCTGACCCAGGTGGCTTTTGAGTTGATGTGTGCACCTGTACTTTTGGGCAAGTGTCTCATGCATGTGGTGTATGTGGGTTTGTGCATAGTTTCTCAGTCTACCCACTCTCTTTCATGTGTGTGTGTGTGTGTGTGTGTGTGTGTGTGTGTGTGTATGTGCTAATGATTCCTTTCTGGCTTATCTAGCAGCTTTTTATACAGCCCGGACTTGGGCCACAGCTTTCGTAGAAGCTGCACACATTTCCTCTCTCTATCACTTCTCTTTTATTGCTGCTTCAGCCACAGTGGTTATTCAGTGTTGGCTACAGCATTCTGAATGCTTTGGTGGTTTTCTTCCTCAGACCTTGAAGAGTTAAAAATGTGAAAGCAGTGCATGGTACTTATAAGAATAAAAGAAAGAGAAAGAAGTAACCACTGCGGGGAGGAAGGACAGCTATTCCAAAATGTGCTGTTTCCTCCATTCCTATTTGGAATGCTGTTGAGAGGATCTGAGGGCTGAGGTGGGAGAGGGGCTCTGCTGCCTGGGACTTGCTGCAGCAGACTTGTCTGAAGGTGGGCTATATTTTGGCCACCCTCCCTCTCTTCCTCCTCACTACCCTTTCTCTGGCTGTGTGGTACAGGCTGGCCTCCAACTTGTAGCTCTTAACTCTCCGACTCCTGAGTACTGGGATCATGTTAGCTTCTTTAAGGTAGAAGCTTCCATGTTGACGGGTGCTATCATAAACCATTATTTTGTGTTCTGGAGGGTATAAGAGGTAGAAGTGTGTGAAGGAGGCCCCAGCGGGGCTTCAGGATGTCTGCCCCACTGCACAGCCAATGGACATGTTTTGTGTCCATATGTTCTTGCCTGCGCTATTATGGTCATTATATATTTTGGGAGAAAATTAGAGGCAAATATTAGGATGTCAGATTGTCATTTCTGCTGTGACTTTGAAGAGACCATGTTTTCTCATACATCTGTAAGAACATGGGAACAATATTAGTAGGGTTGTGGGACTATCTTTATATGCAGAGTTTTTTATTTGAAAAAATTAGAGAGAGACAGTCAGAGAGAAAGAGAGAGAGATGGAGACAGATACAGAGAGACAGAGATGTGCACATGCTGTAATGCAGGTGTGAGGGTTAGAATACAACTTTGTGGAATTGATTCTCTGTCCACCTTTACAGGGGTTTTAGGCATTGAACTCGGGTCACCAGCCTTGTATGCTAAGTATCCTTACCCAGAGAATCAACTTGCTGACCCTTGATACAGAATTTTATTTTATTGTATTTTTGCTTTTCTGAGACATGGTCCCATTCCTGGCTGCCTTGGAACTTGCTATATAGATGAGGCTATCCTTGAACTCCAGAGGTCTTCCTGCTACCGGGTTCTTGACCTGAGTGTTGGGACTAAGGGTGGTCTGACACCTCAGCCCTTTTATGCAGGATTTAAGACTGTATTCAAGTCTCTGACTGTGGGATTGTGGTGGTCTCCTCATTCCTGTGTTTATTTCCAGCCTGTCTCACTTTTGCTGTATGTTGTAAGGTTGCTGTAGGTTTTTCATTCTAGTCCAGGATTGCCCTTTTCTTTCCCTTTGTTCCCCACTTTGAGATAGGCTCTTGCTATATAGCAGTAGCTGGCCTGGGACTCAGTCCTTTTGTTTCAGCCTTCTGAGTGCCAGGATTACAGACATACTACTGTGTCTGTCTTAGACCCAGAACTCTCTTCACCTTAATTGGGTTGAATTTATGGGGCCTCTTGTTATTGCTGGCCCTGAACCACCTCTGGTTCAGTAAAACAGCTCAGCTGACTTGGACATGCACAGCACAGTGCAGGCTGCTGGGATGACATTGCTGCTTTTAGCATTTCCCTACCTACTTTTCTGTACTAAATGGTCATGGAGTAAGAGTTTGCCCTCTGGGTGGCTCTGGTATCCATGTTATACCTCATAGGGCTATCAGTCAGGACTTATTCCTAGGCTTTCTGGTCAGTCCCACCTATCCGTGGTCTTCCTTTGTGCCAGTCCTTGCTGACCTGTTTTTCTGCAGGTCTAAAGGTGGTTGACACTATGTAGTGGGGGCCTCCAACTTCGTGCTGCTGCTGTTGTAGCAGCTCCTCCTCCCTCCCCATCCTCGCCCTCTTCCCTTCTCCCTCTTCTTTCATCTCTTCCTCCCTTTCCTTCCTCTACCCTCTCCCTCCCTTCTCCCTCTTCCTTTTCTTCTTCTTTTTCTTTCTTCCCCTTCCCCCTTCCTTCTCTTTTCTTTCCCCCTTCCTCTTCTCCCTCCTCCCCTTCCACCTCTTCATCCTCCATTTCCTTTCTCCTGCTTTAGACTCCCTAGTGCCAGGATAATAGGTACCATGCCTGGTATGATTTGTTCCTTTTTAAAAAAGATTGTTTTGGATATTTGGGGTTCCCTGAGAGTTCCTCCTGGCTGTTAGAATGGAGTTTTCTGTTTCTGTGAAAAACCTTATAGGTGTTTTGCTGCCTAGTGCATTCGCTGTGGATCTCTGTGGTCTGTGCCAGCTTCTCCATTGGTCTCCCAGCATCTTTGCAGCTGTGGCTATATTAGCTGGGCTCTTTGTTTCACATTTTGCCTCCTTGTTTAATTCCTGTTTGTTCCTTATGATGTTATCCTAAATGAGATTTTTAAAAAAATTTTGGTTTTCAGATTGTTTATTGTGGGTATAATAAATAAAACTGTTAGTGTGTGTGTCTTTCTGTGTGTGTGAGAGAGAGAGAGGATTCTTTAGCTGTTTTGCTAATTGTATTAGTTCTAAGAGTTTTCTCTGTTTATGTATACTTTTTGAATTTTGTATATTCAAGATCACGTAGTCTTTGAGAAGAGATAATTTCTCCTTTCTCTTTCAGTTTGACACCTTTCTTTTTTTTCCCTTGCTTGAGTTTTCTCACTGGGATGTGTGTGTTGCTGTGTAACTTTAATTTTTTTTATAGCCTATTTTTAATGATAGTTTTTAAACACTTTAACCTCCCTTTTAGTCCACCACCCACCAGAGGTAGTGGGAAAGAAAAGGTACGAGGGAAGTGGACCTGCTTATTTAGAAATGGTTCTTTAGAGCAATTCCCATCTGTATTGTCTGGAAATTGGCAGTGTGGTTTACAGGTTAGTAGCGGCAGATTGACCCACTTAGAAGCACTTCACAGCTGTATCAGCAGGCTAGTTTGGTAGAGTCGGGGCAGCACACACAAATCAGCAGAGGAGGCACTGCCTAGCAGAGACAGCCAGGCCTCAGCCTCTGTAAGTCAGCAAGAGGGACCAGGGCCAACAGGAACGCCAGGAAAAGTTCTCCGCTGTGCCTCTCTTAGCGAATAGAAGATCCGCAAAGACGTGAGACCACAATCATTGCACAGCCAGCTCCATAGCAAGTCTAGCTCAGTCTCTGTCACTGTCCATGAGCTCTATGTATACTCCCTCTACATGGTTTTGCCTCAGCATATGGATCTGTCTTCCTGACAGCATTCTGCTAATCAGCCCAAGTCTGCAGAAATGGCAAGAAACTGCAGCACACCACCAGAAGTTTTTTGGTGCATTTCTCTCTGTGGAGTCCCAAGAAATGCAGCTCAACTATGCAGTGTAAGGTGGATCAGTACATGTGTGTTAGCAAAGAGTCCTTCATCACGTGTCCTTTCACATGCTTGCTTTAGCAGAACATCCTTTCTTCTGTGTCCACTTGAGCTAAATGTTCCTTCATGCGTTTGCCCCAGCATAGCACCATCCAACCGACTTCCCATAAAACCCACAGTTTCCACTAAAGTGCCACGTCATGAGGAAGGGCGTGCGTGTCTCTGCGTGTCCCTGGCCTCGGCACAGACACGCTTCCTGTGGCAGCTGTGCTTTGCTCTGGGTTTTTGGTGTTAAAACTGTGGACATTTCCTCAGGTGTCCCTCTCTCTCTTTTAAATTAATTTTTCTTATATTTAATTTGTTTTTATGTGTATGAGTGTTTTTCCTGACATCTGTGTACCACATGTGTGCCGTGTCTATAGAGGACAGAATCAGATGTCATGTCTCCTGGGAGACTGGAGTTGTGATTTTTAGCTGCCATGTGGGCACTGCGAATTAAACATGGGTACTCTGGAAAAGCAGCCAATGCTCTTAACCACTGAGCTGTCTTTCCAGTCCTTTCTTTACATTTTATATCCAGAAAGACCTGTTGTTACTGTAGTACTGAAAATTGAACCCAAGATGGCAACACCTCTGAGCATACTGTAGTACACCTGCGTGAGCCGCTGCTATTGGCTTGTTTTTTGTTTGTTTGTTTGTTTGTTTTGTTTTGTTTTTTTAGCACAGAGTAGCTGTTTGCTTTTTCCCCTTCTTATTCTTTTGAGGTCTCAAGTTTATTGTTTATCTCTTCAATTCCTTTGGATTTTGTTTGTAGAGTAAAGAAAGAACCTGATATATACAGCATTCTGGAAATAGAGATTCACCCACTGGCCTGGAACTCTTCGTCTGTTGCCTAACCTCACCAGTGAGTGGTGCCTGGCTACTCCTGCCAGCTTTCCATCTTCACTTCATAGATCTTCTGGGGACAGTGCCATCCGGCTGCCTTGGCTTCTCTGCATGTTCTCTGTTAGGGATGTGTGGTAGACATGCTAAGAGGTCAGTCTCAACTCTTACATGTTTTCCATTAAAATGAAGTCATTCCATGAAGGTCTTCTTTTTCCCCATTAAAAAAGCATTATAGAAAATCAGAAATCACCTACAGATCTGACCTCTCAGAAATCTCCATCCTTGTGGTAACCAACATCACAGGCCAACAACCACCAGGCTGCAGCTTAGCTGACAGTGTCTACTGTCCCCAGCTTAAAGGGTTACACTCTGTTCTGGGATCATGGGGAAGAACACAGAATGGCAGAGGGACTGCTGATTGGAGATGGACCCTTATTAGTGTAAGAGGCTCACCTCTGCAGGTCTTCTCACTGCCAGAAGGGGAGCTTTGACCGTGTTTTCATGTGAGGCCATGTTTGTGAGTGTCCTGCCCTGCTTTGAGAGTGACTGCTCAAAGCCAGCCAGCCTTCCCCCGACTTCCTCCCCAGTTTGCTTGCTCTCACTAGCGCTTACACAGGCTCACTTGTTGTGCCCCTCTGGGGCTAGCCATACTCACACTGGTGTTTTTCCACATCTTGGGAGGCTTTGTGCTGCTTTGCTCAGGGTTGTCGACGGCTATCCTCCTGCTGCAGTGCTCAGGGTTGTCGACGGCTATCCTCCTGCTGCAGTGCTGCAGGGTTGTCTACGGCTATCCTCCTGCTGCAGTGCTGCAGGGTTGTCTACGGCTATCCTCCTGCTGCAGTGCTGCAGGGTTGTCGACGGCTATCCTCCTGCTGCAGTGCTCAGGGTTGTCGACGGCTATCCTCCTGCTGCAGTGCTGCAGGGTTGTCGACGGCTATCCTCCTGCTGCAGTGCTGCAGGGTTGTCGACGGCTATCCTCCTGCTGCAGTGCTGCAGGGTTGTCGACGGCTATCCTCCTGCTGCAGTGCTGCAGGGTTGTCGACGGCTATCCTCCTGCTGCAGTGCTGCAGGGTTGTCGACGGCTATCCTCCTGCTGCAGTGCTGCAGGGTTGTCGACGGCTGTCCTCCTGCTGCAGTGCTGCAGGGTTGTCGACGGCTATCCTCCTGCTGCAGTGCTGCAGGGTTGTCGACGGCTGTCCTCCTGCTGCAGTGCTGCAGGGTTGTCGACGGCTGTCCTCCTGCTGCAGTGCTGCAGGGTTGTCGACGGCTGTCCTCCTGCTGCAGTGCTCAGGGTTGTCGACGGCTATCCTCCTGCTGCAGTGCTGCAGGGTTGTCGACGGCTGTCCTCCTGCTGCAGTGCTGCAGGGTTGTCGACGGCTGTCCTCCTGCTGCAGTGCTGCAGGGTTGTCGACGGCTGTCCTCCTGCTGCAGTGCTGCAGGGTTGTCGACGGCTGTCCTCCTGCTGCAGTGCTGCAGGGTTGTCGACGGCTGTCCTCCTGCTGCAGTGCTGCAGGGTTGTCGACGGCTGTCCTCCTGCTGCAGTGCTGCAGGGTTGTCGACGGCTGTCCTCCTGCTGCAGTGCTGCAGGGTTGTCGACGGCTGTCCTCCTGCTGCAGTGCTGCAGGGTTGTCGACGGCTGTCCTCCTGCTGCAGTGCTCAGGGTTGTCGACGGCTATCCTCCTGCTGCAGTGCTGCAGGGTTGTCGACGGCTGTCCTCCTGCTGCAGTGCTCAGGGTTGTTGTCTTCTCTCTGCCCCATGCATTTGTCTGCCCCATGCATTTGTCTGTCCCATGCATTTGTCTGCCCCATGCATTTGTCTGCCCCATGCATTTGTCTGCCCCATGCATTTGTCTGCCCCATGCATTTGTCTGCCCCATGCATTTGTCTGCCCCATGCATTTGTCTGCCCCATGCATTTGTCTGCCCCATGCATTTGTCTGCCCCATGCATTTGTCTGCCCCATGCATTTGTCTTGGTGTCTTCACCCCTGTCCTCTGCTGTTATGGTTGTCAAGGAGAGGTTGTTTTACTTACAGCCATTTCTCGGTCTAGCTCTGTTTGGCTCTCTGTGTCTCAGTACCTCATGATGGTTGACATCACCTTCATACTGAGTCTTACCGTTCATGTCAGGCAAGGAAGAATTGCGTAGGGCTAGGAGGTGACAGTCTCTGAGGGAAGGCAGGGTGGGAATATCATTGTAGCTTGTTTGTGGAGGTGGAAAAATAGGAGCATAGGATTGACGGTTGGGGAGCCTTAGTAACCCAGGGAGGGCATGCTGGGGAGGAGGTGGCCTCTGGCCATACATGGTAGCAGTGTTGAACTTCTAAGATGCTGAGGACAAAATGTAGAGGCCCTGACACCAGAGAAGGAAGGGTCTACACTGTGGGGTATGGGTAGAGGGTCAGGCCAAGTGGCTCTGAAGATCTGGAGGTCGTTGTCTTTTACTGAGGGATGAGAGGACTGCAGACTGCCCTGGCTGTGACACGAGCAAAGAAATGTAGCTGCTTGGGACTGGGCAGTGTGGCCAGCATGGTGCTCAGCCTCTTTAAATGGTAAAAGCACAGGACGTGGGAGATGGGCTGCTTGTGGGCAGAGCCATGAAGAGCTGCGGAATGGGGCACCACTACAGTGGTGGTCATCCTTAGAGGCAGGGCTGTGGGAGTATGGTGGCCTGAGAGAGACAAGTGTGTGGTAGTGCATGAGAGAACAAATGTTTGAGAAGGTGAGACAGTGTGGGTGTGGGCACGGGTGGGTGTGGAGCCCGAGAGTGAGCACGCATGTGCTTGAGTATGGGGACAGGTGAGGGTGGGCATAAATAAATGTAGAGCCTGTAGGAGTGACCGTGTAGGCTGCATGGTGGTGCATGTCTTTAATCCCAGCACTTGGGAGGCAGAGGCAGGGGGATCTCTGAGTTTGAGGGCAGCCTGGTTGACAGAGTGAGTTCCAGGACAGCCAGGGCTACACAGAGACACCCTGCCTCAACCAACCAACCAACCAACCAACCAACCAACCAAACAAACAAACAAACAAAAGAGAGCATGTGTGAGAGAATGTATGTGAGTGTGTGAGAAAGTTAGTATGTGTGAGAGAGAGTGAGTGTGTGTGAGAGAGTGAATGTGTGTAAGAGTGAGCATGTATGAGATCGAGCGTGTGTGAGAGTGTGTGTAAGATCAAGTGTGTATGAGAGTGAGAGTGTGGAGCCTTCAGGAGTGTGAATGAATGCAGGAAGGAATGAGGAGGCTCCCGGAGGTCAGGCCAGTGAGCTTGCAGTTGAAGACGATCCAGGGAGGGTGGCCAGGTGGGAGGGAGCATGGCCAGGGAAGGCTGGTGGGCACTTTAGTGCCTCATGGTACTCACCTTGTTCTTTTCAAGCTATTCTCTCCCCACGTCTCTGTAGAGGATTTTCAGTCATGTAGTTAGGACTCCCGGCTAACTCCTCCACAGCTGTGAGTGTTTCTGACACAGCAGACAGGCTATCCTTTTCTTGGCACTCTATCGTCGTCCTTGTGGCTCCTCAGTGAAAGTAGGGAAAAAGCCAGTTACTGATCTGAACATGAATGTGATGCAAAAACTAAATTGGAGGGGCTACAGTCCTGAAGCACATGCTTTCCCGGCCACGGCCACATAGCCTTGAGCAAGCCTCCTAGCAGGGCCACTTTGGATAGCCTTGAGCAAGCCTCCTAGCAGGGCCACTTTGGAGAGGCTTGCCAGGTTCTGTACAGAATGCAATCTGGATCTCTGGCACCCTGGTTCTGATCCATTTCCAAACGAGACAGCTACTGCACTAGCCCAGCAGCTGAGGTGCGTGTGTGTCAAGATCTTGCACAGCTCGACTGCTTGGTGTGAGCCAGACCGAGGAACGTTGGGTCGGTGTGGCCATTTGGGGGTGTTATGGTGTGACATGGCAGCAGATCTGGGTTGTGCCAGGCGTTCCTTGCCTTCCATTTCCATCTTTCTGGTGGTTTTGTGCTCATGTGAGACTGAGGAAAGGTGATGTTTGGGCGAGAACATGTGTTGGGTTCAGCTTCTGTGGACAGTGAGGAACTAAGATTCAGATGTCAGGAGAAGGTGCAGGCTACAGAGGTGCTCAGTTGGTTCCCATGAAGGTTGAAAAGTGTGTTTTATCTACACAGGAGGGAGACAGTGAGGGGGTCTCAGGCTTAAAGGTGTACCATGTTAGTGCCTAGCCATGCCTAGTGCATGCCTAGCCAGTTGAGTGACCATGAGACATAGGCACACATATGTCACCATGCTAACGTCCCTTGCAGCCCAAGATTGTGGAAAGACCTGGTATCATCACACCTTATGTTCCTAGGCAGATGCCCCTCAGTGCTGTTGTTACAGTGTAAGTGACAGGAGAGGGCAGTAGTATATGCCCCAGGCTGGGGAATGTACTTCAGCTAGCTCCTCATTTAGCTTCTTTCTGTAGAGGTGGTTACAGAAGTGATAAGTGCTCAGGTGTTGTTGAAATAAGAACTGATTTTGGAATCCGGGCTTCCCTTGTCCTTGCTCAGTTCAAGCCACTCCTGCTGGCTTGTCCTGAAGTATGGTTCTTGTTCTCTCGTAAGGGTCCCATTCTTTTATTCTGAAGCCTCATGACACCCATGTTCTGATGTGAGAAGTGCAAGTGCTAGAAAGATAGGGGCTGTGTGGGTTGTGCCCCCAGGACAAGCAGCTTGGAGAGGATTTCTGGGTGGCCTTGTGCCAGTCCCCTGCTGAGAGACTTCCTGTAAGCACAGGGAAGCCCAAGATTGGGAGAGCAAAGCACCATGGAACTCCTTTGCAGAACTTAGCTGGGCTCTTGGACCAGGTGGCAGAAGCTGGGACGTCATAGTTGGCCTTTGCCTGTGATCACATTGGGGACTTGCTTAGTGAGCTGGACATTTGTTCGATGACGTAAGTCCCACTTCTAGTACTTAAGGGCACCTGGAGTGTTGACAGGGCGTCCAGAGCCCCCTAGATGAGAATGAGAAGGTGCTGCGGGTGGAAGCCCTGGCTATGTTAGTGTTCCATGAACTGAAACTGGTGGCTCCAGAGTCACTGTCCTGGACACTGGCTGCCTTGAAGGGCATGCAATGGGCTCTTGTATGGAGAAGTTCTGGGGGCTACACTGCCCCTTGCTTTATCCCCTGCTGATAACCCTCACCTTCCACAGACCCTCAGAGGCTTACCCTGAGCAGGGCTTACCTTCCAGGACTCATCTTCTATCTGGGCCTAGAGAGTCTGTGGGGCCCGAGGATCAAACCTGCTGAGCTTTTCCTCTGTGCACACGCCCCAGATCCTGTGCTCTCTGATTGTGGGCATTCAGCTGTGTCTGCCTTCTGTCTGCTGTCAACATAAGGGTCCATGTGGAGTGCATTCTTACTTATCTGGAGGTTATTCAGAGGAGTGGACTTGTTGGTTAAATGGTCCAGATTTCAAGAAGCAGCCAGATTGCTGCCTCCAGCAGTACAGAGGGTTTCTGTTTGTTACCCTTTTCTCTGACAGTGTTCCAGCATCCTAACCATGGTATAATCTGCCTTGATGGTCTGGCTAATTAATTAATTATCTTAAGGGCTGGCTCTACCTATGTAGGCTAGAAGTCAGTTTGTAGACCAGGCTGCTGTTACTTGCAGCAACCCTCCTGCCTCTGCTTTCCAGTGCTAGGACTACAGTGTGCCCCAGCATACCAGGATACTTTAGTTTTGGATCGGCATTTCCTCCGTGGCACATGATGCTGAGTCTCTTGGCTATTCTGTTCATGTCCTTGCCCTATTCTGGCTTGTCTTTGTAGTGCCCTGTTGCTTCCTTCTGTGAGGACAGGGCAGGGAGGCCGTGTCTCATGTACCATGAAACTCACCTGGCTTGTGTTTGAGACTTGGTGGAGTCTTCTTGTGCTGTGTATGGTCTGTGATTCTCTTGTTCCTTGCCAGTTTTTTCCCATCATTAATTTTTTTCTGTAGTTCTATCTCCATAACCGTCAGGACACTCAGTGGGCAAAGTGCTGGGAGTGCTTTAGGATCTCTCTATGGCTGGGCAGCCTGGGTGTTGCTCCTCTGAACCTTGCTTCTGGGTGTTCAAGTTCTGCCTATTTGAGATGACCTGGGCAGAGACTTCAGTTTCAGTGGCAGAGGAACACCTTGTGAAAAAATCACTAACTAACTAACTAACAGACAGACAGACATATACCATTATGTTTATAGCCTTTGCAACTTTAATTAAGTATGTACTTCAGAGTGCAAAGTACATTTTCATGTTGAATGGCTTTGACATTCCTAGGTCTACTTAATGACTGTCCTTCCCCATGCCAAGTTCTGACCAAGGTCTACCCAGGACATCTGACTGACTCAACGCATAAAGGAGTACTTTCAGGGTTCAGGAGCCTTTTAGTGTGGCCACAGTTCTTCCTGCTTCCCTGAGCAGGGCTTGTCATGATTGACACTTGGCTCTTCTGGTCCTGCTTCCTGTTTGAGAGCACATGTACATACATGGCATGGGATTTTCTGTCTGCACTCTGTTTCCTGAAAGTTCTGAGCATTGTGACTGATTCCCCAAATCCCTCCTCACACCACCCTCCTCTTGCCTCAGCTCACCAAAGAGCCCTCACGATGTCTGATGATGGAGGCTAATATGGCACTGTGGAGTGGCTTGCTGCCTTTTGGAAGCAGATATATGGTGCTATTCCTCTCTCCCTTTCTACAACCCCAGCTGGGAACAGAACAAGGATGTGGGTCAGTAGGACATAGGTGCCCCTGCCTCTGGCTAAGTGAGCGTTGCTCAGTTTTGCATCATAGGGCAGCCCACAGAGTCCATTGGGTGTGTGGATGGTCTCCCTCTGGAAAGTACAGACCCCTTGTGGATAGACGTTCCCATGCACATCTCTCCCTTCCCCCCATGAGGCCAGCCCTCAGGTCTCCTTCCTGAAGCCTCTGCTCCCTGTTTGGGGCTGTGGCTGTGCTCTAATCTCTCCCTTTCCTCTTAATTTACAGCCAGAAAACCTGCAGAAGAACTGGCTTCGGGAATTTTACCAGGTAAGAGTCTCCGAGCCAATACTTTCCAGTAGTCACTTGGGCGGTGAGTATCTCTTTTTGTTGTGTTTTTATGTGGAGGTTTCATTCTGTAGAGGGCAGCAATGGCTGTCACCAGGTCAGTCCTAGAAAACAGTTGTTGCCATCTCTTAATGATTGACATTTTGCTATCTGCCCTGCCCTGCACCCCTCACCCCAACGGGGAGGGGAACAACACAGAGGGCCTTGCCTCTGTGCTTCTGTGAGGAGGGCACACCATAGTGCTTTCAGGAAAGTCCCTCTAGGTGCAGCCTGAAGCTCGGACAGATCCATGCAGATGGCATGACCACACAGGGCCTGCTGCAGGCGTGGGTGGGAAGCCCTTGGGGGTGTCCCTTTGAATAGATAGGCAGCAGTTTCCTAGTGCATTTCAGTAGGAGGATGGTTTAGCACAGCAAGCAGCCACCTGTTTCTACAGTTGGCTCTGGGTGGGTGACAGATCTCTGAGCAGATGATATGTAGACCTGGAGGACAAGAAGGGCTGAGCAGCCAAGAAGGGTAAACCAAGGTAACTGGGTGAGTGACCACAGCCCAGAGGATGACAAGGCACACTGTGTGTACACAGAAGTTTCCATGTGGTTTTCACTGGGTTAGGCTAGAAGTGTGGTATTTAATTCTCTGAGCTGTGTTTGTTGGGTGGAGGAGGACAAGGGTGGGGCCCAAGTCATATAGGAGGCAAAGAGGCAGGGAATTACAGATACCCCTGCGCCCATGCCACACACCTGCCTGTAGCTCTGCAGCTTGCTGGGGGTGCAGGCTGGATAGGGTCAGGGTCAGGGTCAGGAGTCACAGTACATGCTACTCATCCTGGGGACAGTGATATGAGTCTTCTGTGGCCAAGACTTTTCATCCCACACAATGCTTGGCAGTTCTCCTGTCCTGCTGGCCACCACATATGTCTGCTAGGCATTTGGAGGTGGGGGTCATTCACTCTGAATTTAGCATTTATCCCATTGTTCAGGTATTGCACTTGGATCTGGTTAGTGATGTAAGGCAACTTCTTGGTGTATATTTAAAGCCAAGGAAGGAAAGGCCTTAAGTATACTTGGGGTTGATTCAGAAAAGGAGTTTATAGCTAGGGAATAGCCTGAGACAGTGAGGGGCAGGGCAGGGCAGGGCAGGGCAGGGCATTACCATTGAAGGATCTGAGGTAGTAGGGGAATGAGCTCTGTCATGGGATGGCTTGATTTAATGAGGGGCTGGTGAGAAAGGTCTGGGACAGTGAGGAGCAGGGTAAGGTCCTGCCCAGAAGGCCTGAGGTATGAAGAGGTAAGACAGAGACCTGCCATGGAAGAATCTGGTAGTAAGTGAATGTGGAGGCCTCTGTCAGAGGACAGTCTCAGTAAGTGAGCAGAGGAGGGCCTTGTTGGGGCTTGGTCTTAGATGTTGAGGGGCTAGTTGGGTCCAGGGCCTGGATGCCATGAACCTTGTATCCTAGGCTTCCAGGTCTGGGTCCTGTGGAGATGGTATGGTGTGGCCTTGAGATTGTTTTATGAGCTCATGTGATTGTGTGGATATGCATAAGGTGGTGGGCATGTATTCCTCTTGTTCTCATAGCCCCTGGATGGTTCATGCATGTTCTTAGGTTAAACCAGGGGCTTGATGAACCTTGGTTGTGGGCCAATGGCCACAGTAGAGATGCTATCACTCATAGGTTGTAAACCAGTTCTAAGAGTGATTGCTGCAGAGAGAGTCATATACAAGGAGCAGAGTTTCCAGCATGCCATGGTGGGATTGATAGAAGGATATGGTTTGGGGTATGGGAGAGGCATGGGGGAAAACATGGAGGTCCTTCCTGGAACTCTACTTCCAGATTTGCTGGAGTCCTGTATAGCTGGCATTATATGCAGTGTAGAAGGATCTTACCTGAGCTTGTCTCCCCTGGAGAAGGGTCTTGGTCTTGATATCTGGGAATAAGGATTGGCTTGTGGAAAATGGCTATCTATGCCAGTCCCAGAGCATTTAATTGGGTGGGAGATTCAGGGTCCCAGGTGGCTCACCTGGCCCTCTGATTCCTGATTTCTTGGTGATAGAAGGATGCATGAAGTAGTAAAGTGATAGGCTCCTGTAAAGGGAGGGCAGGACACCCCTGTGTGAGCATGGAAGCTATGACTGAAAGTCCTTCTCAAGTGACAAGAGCAAGTGGGAGCTAGGCCTGGGTACGTGGATAGTTCTGGTTGGCCATGTTCCAGGGAGCCCATCATACAAAGCCATAACTGAACTGGGAGCTAGACCTGAGAGTATAGAGATGGTACCTGTGAGCTTTGTTTTGGGGATACTCACCAGAGAAAGCCAGTACAGAAGCTGTGTGACTGGAGCTAGGTCTAGCTTGCCCTGTGTCTGTCTAACTAATGTCCTCTGGATACCTGCCTTCCAAGGCAGGCCCTCAGTGCTGATCTTAGGGGTCTTGCTGGTATTACCTGCTTTCCCTTACTCTGCACTGGCTATTCAGTCATGCCCTGTCCCTCACCCTTGGTGGGAGAAAAGCATAAACGAGCTCGCACCTTGTGCTCTAAATGTATGCTGAGGACGGCAATGGGGATCTGAGAAGGAAAGCCTCTCTCTCCTACGTATTTTAGCAAGTCATGTGCAATTAGAGTGTTTCACGTAAGCGCTGCAGGAAATTTCAGAGGCACTGCCTCTCCCCTCTCGTTCATTTGTCTATTTGTTCATTCATCATCATTCATGTGCACTTCATGCATTGGGGAGGCAGCAGCACAAACAGGACACACACTGACCCCCACCCCCGTGAGCATCTCGCATCATGGTGAGAGTGAGGAGCCTTTTTCGTGGTGTAGCTGTGGACAGCCGCCAAAGGAGGCTGAGACTTCAGGGACTGGAAGGAGCCCTTGCTGGGCTTGTGTTGATTTTGATTGTTTCAGCCTTGCAAGTGGGGCAGCTAGAATATTTGTGTGTGTGTGTGTGTGTGTGTGTGTGTGTGTGTAGAGGAGGGACAGTTGTTCTGAAGAAATTGAACAAAGAAAAAAAAGCTTGAAGAAGTACTTTCTCTGCTGCATTCGGATTGCCAGGGTTCAGAGCTTCTTCCCTGGCAGTTCTGAAGTGAACTAGCTTAATAGATGTGAAAGTGGCCATTACTTACAGCAGGACAGTCATCGGAGCATCCTTCCTGCACCCTGCAGCAGGTCTTTCTGTGATCATAGGTCATGAGCACTGTTATGTCTTTAAATGCACAGCCTTGTAAAACAGCCCACAGCTAGTGAAGGTGAGATTACAAGAGGTGAGTAAAACAGATGCTAAGCCTTTCGCCCTTGCAAGTCATCCATGGCCTGTCCTTATAGGCGCTTTAAGATCCATGTGATGAGTCATATATCTGTGTCCAGCTAACATGCAAGAGCGGTTGCCAGTTTATGTACACACCTGAGTTTCAGGCTCTAGACAGCACATGGCATTGGAGAGTAGACCCTGTGGGAGGAAGCAGGCAAAAGAAGGACTCTGCTCAGTCAGCTTATAGTAAGAGGATTTCCATAGCAGCATCAACAGCTTGTTAAAGAGAGTTTAATAGTCAGCCACAAATTATTCAGCAGATGAAGATGCAGGAAAGCATGGCCTGAAATGAGAAAAAACAACTATTAGTGTGATTCAGGGTTGCTGGTTTTGTCCACTCTGAAGAAGCTGTCGTGTAGCTGTGCTGACCATGTGTGGAGGCAGTGCTGACCATGTGTGGAGACAGTACTGACCGTGTGTGGAGGCAGTGCTGACCGTGTGTGGAGGCTGTGCTGACCGTGTGTGGAGGCTGTGCTGACCGTGTGTGGAGGCAGTGCTGACCGTGTGTGGAGGCAGTGCTGACCGTGTGTGGAGGCTGTGCTGACTGTGTGTGGAGGCAGTGCTGACCGTGTGTGGAGGCAGTGCTGACCGTGTGTGGAAGCAGTGCTGACCGTGTGTGGAGGCTGTGCTGACCGTGTGTGGAGGCTGTGCTGACCGTGTGTGGAGACAGTACTGACCGTGTGTGGAGGCTGTGCTGACCGTGTGTGGAGGCAGTGCTGACCGTGTGTGGAGGCTGTGCTGACCGTGTGTGGAGGCAGTGCTGACCGTGTGAGGAGGCAGTGCTGACCGTGTGTGGAGGCTGTGCTGACCGTGTGTGGAGGCTGTGCTGACCGTGTGTGGAGGCAGTGCTGACCGTGTTCACCGTCTGTTGTCCACTTCTTCTTCTCATTGATTTTGGTCTTTCTTAGTTACTCTACTTCACTTTGTTCTTTTATACATAGCTTCTGAAGATGGAAGACAAAATGAAAAAGTGTCAGAATGCAGAATGAAACATTACACTCAAGATCCTATCGGAAGTAAGATGATCCAGGGACTAGCACTGGCACCTTTGTGCCAGCAGGTCTGAAGTTTTATATGAAGTGAGCCAATTCTTGGAAAAACGTAGAGTCAGTGTTTACTCACGAGGCAGCAAATGAACGCGGCCCTATGGTAAATGAGCTTGGCCCCGTACTCATTAGATTAAAATTTTGCTCATATATTTCCCCCAAACCCTCTAGGTCCAGATGGTTTCCCTGGCGAGTTCTGTCCAACATTTCAGCAAGAGGCAGTAACAGTTTTACAGGAACTTTCCAAGAAAACTGAGTCACAGTTGATGCTTCCCAACTCAGCCTGTGACATGAACACTAATTATCCTGGCACCTAAAGTAGACAGACATTACATGATAAGAAAAACACATCTCAGTATCCGCCCTGAAGACAAGTACAACAGTCCTTAAAGGTTCAGTACATCAAAACGATGTGTTGTGACAGCATCTTTTAATCTGATGCCCTTGGCACTGGCCAGAGAAGTCTCTCCCTGCAATGGTCAGTGTTTAATTCAGAGAGCTCTAACCGGTCAGAGTGCCAAGAATATATGTCTGTGAGTGCTCAGCCCAAGGGGGACACCACCAATTCTCATCCCCAGAAAGACTCTAAGAGCTGGACCCTGGGGAGGAGTGCTGGGAGATACAGTCTTAAGGGCTGGCATGGTTGTAGTATCCAGCAATGGCAGCTGTGACTGATTACACAAGACCAGGTCAATAAGATCCCTCAATACTCCAACAGGAACTAATTAGATTCTGTGGATTAGTAAGCAAAAAGACATGAAACAGGGAGGGGGACATTTTGGGGATGCCGGGAGGCAGTGGGAGGAAGAGTTGGGGAACATATGACCAAGATGCATTGCTTACATGGATGAAATTGTCATATAATAAGTAGGAAGTTATTCTATTTAAAAAGATTGAGAAAAGCAAAGCTATGAATATGAAAAATCTCACACGTGCATATCGATGATACAATTTGCCCTCTATATCTGTGGGGAGTTGGGTTCTGGTACAGCCCACAAATACCCAAATCAGTAGATGCTCAGAAATGGGCCAATATTGCATAGAATTTGTGTACATCTTCCCACACACATTAATATCTAACACAATGTAGATACCATGTAAATAGTTATACCTGTATTATTTAGGGAATAACAGCAAGAAAAATGTCTGTATATGCTCAGTCCAGAGGCAGTTTTTCTCCAGGATTTTCTGTCTGTGGTTGGTTGAATGTGTGTGTGTAGATCCACGGATGTAGAGAGTCAAGTGTATATGTAGTGGTTAATGTATAAAGACTTAGGAATTCAAGGTTGGCTTAACATTTGAACATCAATGACTCTAATTTGCTATGTTGATTGAAGAAAAAAATATATTTGTCTCAACAGATGCAGAAAAAATTCTATAGTGTGTCTGATTAAAAATCTTCAGCAAAGGAGAAAACAGCTGGGGGTGGTGGTAACACCTTCAATCCATGCTCTCGGGAGGCAGAGGCTGATGAATCTCAATGGGTTTGAGGTTAGCCTGATGTATATATACAGTGAGTTCAGGCCAGCCAAAGCCTACATAGTGAGACCTTGTCTCAAAATAAATGGCAAATAGAAAACATAGAAAGTATAGAAAACAGCTTTCTCAGAACTGTGGAGAGCATGTGCCACCCACCCCACCCCCCAGCCCCCAGGTTACTTGTATCTAACGGTGACAAGCATAATGACATGTTACTGAAGGCTGGAGCAGGGCAGTGCTGTTTCTCTTCTCATGGTGTTGAAGGGCCACGCACTGCAGTGCGGCAAGGGATGAAATCAGAAGAAAAACAAACCCTCTGCTGCCAGGAGACATTGCCGACCACCTAGAAAATCGGGAAGATCCACAGACTGGCTGCTCTACTGCTAACTGAATGTATTTAGTTTTCAACCCTCAAGGCTGGTGTGAAAACATGTTTTTATTAGTTACAAACAACTATAAACTTAGCATTACGAAAAGCATTAGCATTCCAAAATGAAATACTTGGGTAAAATCTAGTGTCATGTCAATATATGTTGTAGTTAAAATTAATCAGGAGTTTTTACCCTGCCTTTGATGATTCAGTTCCCAGATAAAAGACACAAAACCTTTATATTTATAATAACCTTCAAAGTACTGGAGCTGGGAGATAGATATCTGTCCTCTAAGCTATTAGTATCCATCTCCCAATCAACAGCACAAGTTATGACTTTCTGTGCTCCACCCGGGCTGCTCTTACTCTGACTCGCCAGCCCTCGTGACTATATTCTCATGATCCACTTGCCCAATGATGTCTTCTCCTCTCTTTTTCACCTTCTGCTCCCTTGTGGTCTCTGCCTCAGACCCTAAGCCTGGAAACTGAAAACTCTGCCTATCTCTCTTCTGCCTAGCTACAGGCCGTCGGCATCTTTATTGACCAATCAGGGATAAGCTGGGGGGCAAGGTTACACAGCATCACCAGTGTATTCGAGGATCTCCTCATCCCTACAATCAGGAATCAGATGCTGGGGGCCAGTGTCTAGTACCACGATGCATAGCAACAGGCAAACCCTCAACAAATAGATACACGCTGATAAGCCATGCAGCACTGATGCAGGAATAAAAACCATGAGGAACTTGAGAGATGCTACATTTGTGGATTCTGTCAGTGCTAATTCTCCATCATCTCCATCTCCATATTGCTAATCTAATGTAGTTGTGATAAAAATCTCAGAAGAAGACAGGTATGTGGTGCATGCCTGTAATCTCTGTACTTGGGCAGCTGAGACAGGAGGATCATGTGAGAACAGCCTGGATTGGACAATGAGACCCTGTCTCAAAAATAATTCTCAGCAGAAGATTTTTTTTTTCTATAAAAATATATGGGCAGAGAAAGGAACTAGAAGGGCTGAACAGTTTGGAGAAAAACAAGATTTGAGGACTCAAAGTTCTGGTTCCAGGAAGTATTGTAACGCTGCAGTAGTCTAAACACGAGTTGCTAACAGTGGAGGCACAGATGGGTGACAGCAGAGGTGGAGAAGACCCAGGGGTATGAGCGAGCGAGTGGCGGCGGTGCGGAATTCCCAGTTTTCGGGCGGTGGTACTGGGACATCTGCTCAGGCGGTGCACACGCACCTATGAAGTCCACACTTTGTACTGTGACTCAACATGAGTCAGAGCTAAATGTCAGTCCTCACTTGCTGCTGCGTACACAGACTGACCCCACACAGGCCCTGGAGTAAATGTGAAACTTAGGCCCATGAAACTTCTAGAAGGAAGATTTTAAAGAAGGTTGCTTTGCAACCTTGCCTCCCAAGTTATCCCTGATTGGTCAATAAAGATGTCATCCTAGGTTAGATAAAAGATTTCTTTTTCTTTTCTTTATTTTTTTTTTCTTTTTGTTTTTTTTGAGACAGGGTTTCTCTGTAGAGTCTTAGCTGCCCTGGAACTCTCTGTAGACAAGGCTAGCCTGGCCTCCTGAGTGCTGGGATTAAATTTGTGCACCACCATGCCTGGCAGGTGAAGATTTCTTACATACAACACTAAAAGTATATTCAAGAAAGAAAACCCCCAAAGTTAGACTTCATCATAATTAGGAACAGTTCTTATGAAAACAGTGTTAAGGAATGAAAAGAAATCACAGGTGGGGAGGGATGGCTTAGGGATGGATTATTCTCAAAAGCTCGTGTGTTTTGGTGTGCTTGTCAGCGATGGGAAGCTATTGAACCCGAGGGCTAATATATGGATCTATTGGGTTTAATTCTTTGATTCACAGTACTATGCTGTTTTTAAGAAGCGGGGCCTGCGCTGTGTACCTAGCTGACACAGAGCGTGTCTGTGCTGAGGCCTGATGCAAGTATGTTCAGCTGCTTTATTTCTAATCCATGCCTTTGAGAGAAGCCAAGCTCAGAACATGCCACATGACTGTCATGCGCTACAGACAAGTGACAGGACTGCGGAGCAGAAATGCCACCTTGCTGGGCTGCGTGGGTTCTTTGAGGAGTCAATGAAGCGGGGGGTGGGGTGGGGGTGGGGGAATGGGGATGGGCAGTGGGGGAGCAGCGGCGAATTCCAAATAGATAGACTGATGTCAGCTGCATACTTGTGTACTCTGTACTCCTGTGGCAGCTCTTCTGTCCCTCAGCTGTCCTTCTATTGCCAAGATGCCACAGTGCCTAGCATGCCACAGTGCCCAGGATGCAGGCCGCCTTTTTATATTTTGAGGCACTCCTTTTGAAATTCTCTGCGGATGCTTGGGGTCCCCTGGGTTGCTACACTGTTTGCATCTTTACTTTTCTTCCCAACCCCATTTCCAGCTTCTGGAGTGTCCTGGTGCCCCTTGGGTCTCATGTGTGTCATGTCTCACACACCCTTGCTCTGCAAGGTGTTGCCTCTGCAGTTTTGCCTGTGCCTGATGCAGCCCTTCATCCTCACTTTTAGTTTTCAGCTGTAGAGTCCGTGTCCCTCCCATCCTTTGTCACCCTCAGGGTACTTCTGTCATCTGAGTTCTAGTACCATAGCCTCACCACTCCATTCATGTTATCGCCCCCTGTCCTGGTTAGAGGCAGTGGCCTTCTGCTTCTTTCTCTGCCTCCCTTTCATTATGGTCTTCACAGAGCAGCCTGGGCAGAAGCTGGGGCCTCAGCGCATCTTTGAGGTCCTATAGGAGCTCCCTTCCTTGTGCCCAGCTCCCTGTGCCCTCTTTGTTCCTCCCTTCATTGTGTATATGGGGATTAAATCTCAAGTTTCACATATGTAAGGTATGCACAATATCACTGAGCTAGAGCCCATTCCTATCTTCCTTTTCTCTTTAAAAGTCCTCCTCTTCCAACTCCTCTTCTTCCTTCTCTTCCTCCTCTTCCTCCCCCCACCATCATCACCATCATCATCATCATCATCATCATCATCATCATCATCAGAGTTTGAGATGTGTCCTACTAAGTTACCCAGGCAGGCTTGGAGTAGCTAGGCAGACTTTAGGTTCCCCAGTATCTGGGATTATATGCCTGTACCACCAGGCACAGCTTCACCAGTCTTATAAACACACACTATAACGTAGTGTCATTCCATAGAGGCAGGAATCACCCTCAACTTCTGAGTCAGAGCCTGGCCTAGAATGGGAAGCAATACATTTTCACAGTGTACCACAGCCAGAGGTGAGGAAGCCAGTGCTGTGGTTTTCTGTGGAGTACAAGAGGAGCCTTTTGGTCAGGGGCAGTGGGAGGGGTAGAGAAGGAAGGCCCTGGGAACAGTCTTGTCACTGGGGTCTGATGGGGTGCAGCTGGATCAGGGTCCCATGTGCAGGCCATGGAGTAGCATGAGTCTAAGAATATGATAAAGCTTCTGATGAAGTTAGGCTCCTTTGCTCTCAGATTCTCTTTGGTTGAAGTTACAGAAGTGCCTTGACAAGATCCATACAGGCATGAGGCAAATTTTGTCCCTGGCTTGGAGCAGGGGTCCTGGAGTTGGTGATACCAGTCTTGAGGGTAGTCCAGGAGCCCCTTGGGTCTTCTCGCTACCAGGGTGACTGGCTGAGGAGCGAGGAGGCTGCTGTATATTAGATCTTGTTGGGCCCAAGTGTTTTAACTTGAAGTGCTTGTTGGTAGGGTTTTGCACATCGACACCTCGTGTGTCTAGATCCAGGGTGTGGTCGTCCTGCCTGCTTCCCAGGGGTAGCCTGAGGTTCTGCCAGTCAGAGTTGCCTATTCCAGAATGCCCGTTGCTGGAATCTGTCTTCCTTCTTTTATCTCTCAAGATTGGAGGCATCACACGTAACTGCTTTATAGGTACTGCTTCCTTCTTCTGTCACTGTATATGTGACATATGATTTGCCTGTTGGTGGCATCAGGGTTCCCTCTGACCAGAGCTATCTGGGCATTTGTGTGTCATTCTCTATGGACACCAGTTCTTCTCAGTTTACTCCAGGAATGTGTGCCAAAGGATGTTCAGAATGTATCCAGGTGAGGGCACCATGACCTATCAGTAGGAGAATGGCCAGGTGTGGAAGGGCATTGTGGCAGCACCTACAGGAGAAAGCTGCGGACAGACAGGCACAT
This sequence comes from Mus musculus, assembly GCF_000001635.26. Lineage (NCBI taxonomy): Eukaryota > Metazoa > Chordata > Mammalia > Rodentia > Muridae > Mus > Mus musculus. The sequence goes on from NC_000073.6 coordinate 139,464,474, forward strand.
GTGAAGAGAAGCATCTGAGTCTGCCAGACCCAAGAGCTGCTCCTGTTTTGTTGGTCTGTGTTTTAGATCCTTTACGTGGTCATATTTGCCGTGGGACTCAGACATTTATAGTCTTCACTGTGCTTCTGCCTCCTTGAAGTCCAACTCTCCTTTGTGGTGGTGCCAGTGGTGGGACCTATGGGGTGGTGAGGCTTAGATGAGGTCTTGGGATAAGTGCCCATGTAAACAAGAGATGTAAACAGGGATGGTCTGCACCAACCCCAAATGTACTAGCATCTTGTGCTTCTGTCTTCAGAACTGTGTGTTCCATTCTCGTCGCAGCCCGTCCTTGCTTTGTGACTTCAAGCAAGCTTTTTCATCCATCTCTACCTCCTGTCCTGGGGTGATGGCACCCACCCCATTAGAGTGAGGATTAAAGGAGTTGTCAAAAAGAAGGGAACTACCTGTGAGTCCTCCTGGCTCAGTACCGCTAGGACACAGTTAAGGGACTTCCTGTACCACAGGGCGGGGCAGCCCTGGCCTGTCCTTCTCAGCTACACATTTGCTCTGGGGATGCTGAAGGCTGTGGAGTGAACTGTGGCTTGGTGCTCTGCATGGAGCAGGCTGTCCTGAGCTCTTGGCAGTTGAAGGGCTCACAGAGAAAAGGGTCTGGGTCTGGCTGAGCTGGTGAGTCCTGTGGCCTCTGAAGACTCAGTGTTACTACTGAAGGACAGACTAGAAATATCAGGTAGGAATGCAATATGCTTTCAAGTTTTCCAGGACCACAGTTTACCAAGTGGAAGGAAACAAATGGAGTGTATTGTTTTTGTTGTTGGTTTTTGAGGCAGGATCTTACTATGTAGCTGGCCTGAAACTGGCTTTGTAGACCAGGCTGGCTTGAACTCACAGAGATCTACCTGACTGTGCCCTATGAATGTGTGAAATTTATTTTAATAATATTTTGAATTAACCCTGTGATTCTAAGCTGTTATTATGGTGATCAGTATAGTTGGTAATTAAATATTTTATGTGTTTTGTGCTGTCTTGGGAATCAAGTGTGTTTTATGTTATCTGTTCAGAACAGCCCGACACGAGGGAAGGTGGCTGGCTGCTGAGTGTCTCAGTTGCCCCTCTCCTTGGAGTCCTTGGAGCTTGCCTTTTCTGCTTTTTACCTGAGAGTTGTATTGATGAAGCTGCTGCCACAGCAGCATGAGACACACCAGGGATTGGTGTGGTCAGTATGTCTTGGTTTGGGTTTCTGTTGCTATGATGAAACACATGGCAAGAGCAAGTTGTGGAGTAGAGGGGTTACTCAGCTTACACTTGCACATCGTGGCCCATCACTGAAGGAAGTCAGGACAGGAGCTCCAACAGGCCAGAGAACTGGAAGGCAGGAGCTGATGCAGAGGCCATGGACAGGTGCTGCTGCTTACATAGGCTTGCTCCTCTGGTCTGCTCAGCCTGCTTTCTTGTAAAACCGAGGACCACTAGCCCAGGAGCAGCACCACCAATAATGGTCTGGGCTCCTCAAATATCATGAGTTAAGAAATTGTGCTATAAGCTTGCCTACAGCCTGATCTTATTGAGTTGCTTTTTTTCCCTTAGTTGAGGTTTCCTCCTCTCAGATGACTTCAGCTTGTGTCAAGTTGACATAAAGCCATCCAGCAGGGTCTCTTTGGGAAGGAGTGTGGTCAGTTTACAGTAGAGTCTTCTCCTAGGGCACAGCTTCAGCAGATCTCGTCTTCAGATGTTTAGAGACATCTCACTGAGCTGTATCAGTGGTCCAGCAGCTTAGCTCCAGGCTAACACAGGTTAGCCTATTGGGCTTTCCAGGGCTGGACTGCTGCTTACTTATATAATTATTAATCTGTAAAGATACTTGTGAGAAGAGCCTTAGATGAAGTGTTCTTAAAAAAAATACTGGGTGCTAGTGCTGTCACCTTCATATGACAGGTCTCATTTCTCTTATGTCTTCGTCCTTCCTTATGTCTCTCATTTCCTAAGTCAGTAATGGCATCCCCAGTCTGTGGCACACTGGGCTGCAGTGCTCTAGTGTGCTTGGATTGCAATGTGCTAGGTCCCCCTGGGCCATAATGCTGAGGGGCATGCCACATCATTGTGGGCACCCCTGGGGTCAAGGTTGTCCTCAGCCTTTCCTCCAACTTCCTCAGAAGTTTGGAGGTTGATACCCAGGTTTAAAGATAAGGAAGTTGAGGCTTAAAGAGGCAGTGAGATATGCTCGCAGCCACATGGCTCAGTATTGTCAGGATCCGAGCCCTGTCACTGCCGTCCCAAAGCCATGCTTGCCAGTGACAAACAAGAACTGGGGGAAGAGGTGAGCAGGCCCTTGTGGAGAGAGGAGCTGCAGGACTGAGGATCTGTGGTGTGTGTGGTGGGGTCGGGGGGGGGGGGGGGAAGGACTGCTGCGCACTCAGAGTCAGGCCAGAGTGTGAGAAGCAGGCCCTGAAGAGGAGTGACACCCTCTCCTGTCAGGGTGGAACAGAGGACAGTGGCAGGAGACTCAGTAATGCTGCAGGCCTTCCTCTCCAGCACAGGCTGTGTGTCATTTGTCATGCCAGAGGAAAATGGGTGGAGCAAGACACTTAAAAAAGAAAGTTGGTTGGGCCATGAGGACTGTGCTCGGTGGTTTTGTGTCAACTTGTCACACGCTGGAGTTATCTGAAAGAAGGGAACCTCAACTGAGAAACTGCCTCCATTTGTTACAGCTCATGGAGCTGACAGGGGCTCTGGGAACCTTGGAGGCTCTGGACTGCACAGATGGGGCTCCCCTTTCTACTGTGTGCCTCACAGTAAACACCAGTGAGCTAGAGGTGGCCAGAGTGAAGAAGGACTTTACAAGACTCTGTGTGGCAAGCAGCTTCCTGAGAGAGCTGTCCAATGGCACCACAGCTTTTCTGGCTGTGCTCACAAGGCCATGGCCCTGCCGGAAAGCCAGGGAAACTAGCGGAGGCCTTGCAGCTCTGTGCATGCGGTCTTCAGTTTGAATTTGCTCTGATCTTAGTTAGAGGCACAGGCTTCTTAAATGAAAATGAATCAGTCTGTATAGTTTAGAATTCCTTAAGCATAGGGTCCAAAGACAGGACCTCGTCCCACAGCTTCTGTCTGTCACTCTTCACGGGCTGCAGGCTTCTCCTAAGTCCCCATAGGAACTGCTAGGACTTTTGCCCACAAGGGAAGAACACAGCAAGAGCCACTGGCCTCACCAAAAAACCTTGGGCTGTGCTTTTAGGCCAGCTACATTGCCTGCTCACAGGGTCAGTGAAATTTACAGTGTCCTGTGCAGAGCAGTGCGCCCTGACCCCCCGCCCCCAAGCTGGCCCTCTGTGCTAGGCATGGACTTGAGAGAGGTCGTTGGATGAGGCCTGCCACGAGCTGTAGCCACGAGCTGTAGCTAGTGAATCCCAGACTAGAGAACCACAGACCCAGGTATGGGGTGCCTGTTGCCCAGCCCATATGATGTGGTAGAGCCCCCAGCTGAGCCCCGGGCAGTGGGTGCTTAGAACCTGGCATTGGTCGCAGCCCAGAGAGCTCTTTTGTCCCTAGTGCTTATCCTGGTGGCCGGGCTCCTGTAGTACAGCCTGCAGGATGGAATTCCTTTTTAGGTCACCAGTACTCCTCTTTGGAGGAAACCTACCTAACAAGGCCTGGTTGTTGCTATTTTTAGCTCTGCTCTTGGCAGTGTACAGGGTCGATGACCACAGGCTCACAGTGTAGGCTTCCTGGGAGCTGAGCTGGCCCTGTACTCAGGCATCTGCACTGTGTCCCAAACAGAGAAGGACTTATTGTTGGAAGGCTGTGTTCCAGCCTGCATGGTGTATGTAAACCCCTGTGCTCTTTCTGGCCAAAATGTCTAGTTCACGCTTTTCCAAATATTTTACTATATTAAATGTTAGTTAATGTATTTTTGAGCTTTCCTTGAAGACTACATTCACAGAAATGGCACTAGAACCTCTCTGCAGCAGCTGCGTCATCTTTAAGTCAGAAGTGGCTCCTTGTGTCCTGGAGAAGACCTGTCAGTCCCATTGTCAAGCAAGGGCAGCACTGAATGGAATTCCATGCAGTCCACAGCTACTTCCTGTGGAGGGCTGGAGTTTATTTTCCAGGGTATTTCCCACCAGCGGTGCCATGATGTGACATCTGATAGCAGCTGACTTTACGCTCTATCCTCCAGACATCCTGCTGCCAGGCAACCTGTGAGGTCCACTGGCTTCACCAAGAAAACTGACTGTGTTGCTCTCAAGCCAGCTATGTTGCCTGCCCAGGCTCTTCAAGGGCACAAAGCTCCTTCAGGCAGCCAGTTCAGACCAGCACAGGGGCCAGCTGGTTGTCTTGTAGCTGCTATGAGGATATTACATGAGATCTCCAACTTCTCTGGTTTTGAGTGGGACAGCCTGTGCCCATCATGACGATATCTTGCTTGCCCTTGATGTAGCCTTTGGCACAAATGCTGATTCCAAACAAGTGTCACTTGTCCTCCTGTGCTGGGGACTTGGTTCCTACATTCTCATTAATACCTTACAACATTTATCTAAGGGGAGGAGTCACACTACAGACTCTCAGCTGTGGCTCGAGACCTCTGAAGCCAGTGGCAAAGCAAGAATCATAGTCCTGTGTGGTTCCTGGATAGCCCTTGCTTTTCCTCTGCTGACTCCACCCTTTGCTAAGTGGGCAGCTACAACTGGCTGGCAAGCTCTCTGGAGCCTACGGAGTGCTCAGGAGCTGTGGGTCAGACATTCGATGCTGCTATTATTAAGAATCAAATTATATGAAGTAAGTGACATAATGAAGTAAGTGACAGTGAGACTGAAGATCGTGATAGCCCTGGGCTCATCTCTCCTTAATGACTGTGTGGCGCTGTCTCTGCCTGTGGCCCTGGTTGACCTGCCTGTGCTGTGAGTCTGCAATTGCTGCTACATGGCATGAGTTACTGGTATCTCCACCCACAGGGTGTGCTCGAGGCACTGGCCCCAGGGAAATAGGTAGGTGCTGAATACCACCCTTCCCCAGGCTGGTATTGCTTGTATAGTGAGTTGAGCAAGCACTCTCATTTGACACTGAGGAGCCTTCTGTTCCTTAGCCAGTGATTCCTGGCACACTTTAGAAACCAGCAGTATACTATGAGCCTGCATTGTCACCATACACAGTGGCTGGGGCAGCCCTGCATGTGATCTCAACTGGGGCATGCGATCTGGTCCTTGTGCCAGCCTTCAGACAGGGGGAGTCACGTGGTCTGAGCATAGCTCCTCACTGCCATGGGCGCTGACACAGGCTGAGCTCCACAACAGGACAGCTGTAAGGAACCTGCCTTCTCATCAGCAAAGGAGGGAAGAACGGAGATTCCAAGGGAAATCAGAATTTCCCACAATCCAGGCTTGCTCACTGTGATGCTTCAAGGTGGGTTTCTAAAGACCATTCCAGTAATTCCAGAAGGGACTATCTTGGTGATTCTCAACTTTTTTAATGCTGCGACCCTAATACAGTTCCTCATGTTATGGTGACCCCCCCAACCATAAAATTGTTTTTGTTGTTACTTTGTAACTGTAATGTTGCTATGGTTATGAATAGTAAACAACTGCTTTTTCTGATAGTGTTAGGCAGCTCTTGTGAGAGGTTGCCTTGTGGGTATCACTTTTGATACCCAAAGGGGTTGAGACCCATAGTTTGAGAAACGCTGGACTATGGTCACTGGCTGAAGGGGATGTAAGCTTTGGGTCTCTGCCTTTCAATACATTTGCCTGATCAGCTACAAGCCTGTGGAAGTAGAGGACAGAGACATGAACTCCAGGCCAGCCCCCCACCCCAGCTAAGCTTGGCAGATTTTCTTTTTAGATTTATTCTATTTTATGTGCAGGAGTGGTTTTGCGTACATTCATGAGTGTGTGCCTCATGCATGCATGATACCCTCAGAGGCCATAAGAATGTGCCAGATCCCATAGAACTAGAGCTATGGGTGGTTATGAGCTGGAAACCAAAATCAGGTCTTCTGGAAGAGCAGCCAGTGCTCTCAAGTACAAGGCCTCTCAGCAGCTGGCAGACTTGTAATGTTCTCCCCAGCTCCTCCGCTTCCATTGTCTTTAAGCAGAACTGGACTATGGGGTGAGTTATCCACAGATGTTATTATGGTTATCTGCAAAGGAACAAGAAGGAAGCCCCTTTGTCATTGCACTCGAAGGACAGCACTGAGTCCTAGTGAACAGCAGCCATGACTCAGGGCCTCATGGTTCCCTACAGGTCATGGTCAGAACTGATTGCTCTGGTAGTAGAAATTCAAATTTTTGTGAGTTTGTTGGGACATTCTTGACAAATGGTTCATCCATCTAGTTGGAATATTTAGGTCTACACCATGAGTCCCTCAACATGACCAAGATGTGACTGGGCATTGCAAATAAAAGCTTTGGGGCCTGTCATCCCTTCTGTCCTCTGCTGCCACCATGCAGCTAGCTGGCTTGCTTTATGATAAACCAGTATTTGTGGTGTTTGTTTGTTTGTATAAACAGACTCTAGTAATGTGTGTTCTTTTCTTATGACTCTTGTTCTGTGTTCAGAGGACAGCTTCTGTGACTTCCATATTTTAAGATTTATGGAGATTTGGTTTATGGCCAGAAGAAGGCTTCTGCTGGAGAACGCATCTAACAAGAGCTCACATCCTATAGACAGTGAGCGTGTCATAGAATTTGTGACGTCATAGGTTTTGGCTTCCAGTTATGCTATCCCGTGTCTTGGTTGTGTTTGTATTCATGAGAGTGTGTGCTTGTGTGAGTGTGTGTACACGTGTGTGCCATGACCGTGAGTCTGCACATGAGTGTGTGTACACGTGTGTGCCATGACTGTGAGTCTGCACATGAGTGTGTGTACACATGTGTGCCATGACTGTGAGTCTGCACATGAGTGTGTGTACACGTGTGTGCCATGACTGTGAGTCTGCACATGAGTGTATATGTTGCTTCTTCAGTGACTGTGGCTCTGTTTCTTTTTCTGTTATTTTTGCCCAGAGTGCTTTGTGTTGTCGCCCCTTCCCTTAGGTCATTTTTCTGTCTTCCTCTCTGATGGTTTTGAGTTTCATCTTCTGAGGCCTTTTCTGGCATCAGTACTGACTCTGTCCCCATGAAGTGGCTCTTTCTTTGAATAAGTGCTTCAAACCTGTGCCTTCCTAATGTGGGGTCTTGGTTGGCAGCACACCTGAGGCCTCTCTACAACTTACCACCTTCCACCGGCTGTCCAGACTGACTCCAGGGCCAGCTGGTGAGCTGTCTTAGTGGGTTTGGTTCTGGGGACAATCTCAAAGAACTGTTTCCTTTTACACAGCCACATCATTCAGAGCAGGTCCAGACTTGCTATTGTGAGCATCAGTGGGCTGGGTTGGGTCTGCCCTTCATGCTTGCTTGCTGCGTGCATACTCTGCTTTTTGTTCTTTGTTTCTCATTCCTACTTTGTTTTGTGTTTTGTGTTCTGTTCTGACTTATGTTTTAGATGTTTGCCTTTTTACTGGCATTTTGAGTGGTTGCCCTAGTTTTGTGATACACAGTCATGTGTCAATTAACAGCAGGGACTCATTCTGAGAAGCATGTCATGAGATACTTTTGCTAGGCACGCATCCAGAGTATACTCATATACTTTGGTGGCCAGGGCAGGCATTCAGGGTAGCCCTTGGATGTAGTAAGGGGGTGTGATGATTAGAGATGGAGGAGGCTGCTGCTGCTGCACTGTAGGCAGACCATTTTAGAGAAGTCTTTTTTTAGGAAGGAGGAGTAGAACACTCTATCTCTGAAGATACAGCACACTGAATATGTAAACCAGGAACAGTCATCTGTGCAATAGTGGCTGTGTGCTGGCATTACCACAGACACCAACACCATGCCATCATGAGGTGGTAGGGTTTCCAGTTCCATTACTGGAGACCACTGTTCCATATATGGCTTGTCATTGGTGACAACATCAGATTGGGTACATGATGGAAGAGGTAAAAATGCTCCCCTATCTGTGTGGAAACCTTGAGGTTGTAAAGAGTTATATGTAGTGTATAGTTGTACCTGTGGGTGCTGAAGAACCTAACAGGCACTATCAGTGACTGAACCTGGGATCTGCACCTTGTTAGCCAAATTTGTTTTAGGAAGTGGGGCATAGCCTGTAGCTGGTTTTATGTTCTCCCTGAAAGCTCAGCTCTTACACACACACAAGTGGCTAGCAAGGCCTAAACAGATAGTCCCTACCTGGATCACCTAGATGTCTTAGAGCACTGTTGGGACAGACATGCTCCATTTCCTTATGAGAAGCTGGCTTGGCAGTACCCTCAGTGGATATAGTACTTTGTCCCCTTGAAATGTTTCTGAAGGTGTTTCTATGGTTTCCTTCCTTTGACGTTGCTTTTGCAGAGTCCAGTCCCAGGCTGGGCTTTTGCTGTTACTGTTTGTAGGGCTTTTGCTCCAGAGGCCTTGGAGATGTTTTCAAGTTTGTTTCGGGTGCTCTAGGGGCCTGTTTCTGGGCAAATTCAATCTTGTTTCCTGTGATGGTGGCCAGTGCTGCTCTGCTCTGTCCTGCTTCAGCTCTGTATCCTCCTCCCAGCCGGTTGGCTGTCACTCCCTCCTCCTGCTTCCTTCCTGCCTAACAGGACTTCTCACTTACACAGTGCTGAGGTTCCTTGCTTGCTCTTTCCTGGTGCCCATTGTGATTTGTTCTTCCTGCCATCACTCTATTCCGTGAGCACTGTGGTCCTCGTCTCCTGTTTGGCTCTTCATTTCTTCTTGTGGTGGTTCTGGCTCTGTGGTCACAGTGAGCTTAGCTTACTCTGCTGCATGGTTATCCTGTAGAGGCTTCTCTGTATGCAGGACTTTTAACCCTCAGCAGCATGCCAGGGACTCCTGGAACTTGCTGTTCCCAGCTGTGGTGGTAGCTTGCGAGATTCCTGGTGTGCTGGCGCCCTCTCCTGTCAGTTGCTGAGTCAGGTACCCTGGCTGGTTGTGGCTTATTTCCTGATGGCTTCTTCTTGAGCATCATGGTTCTTGACTTCTCAAACTCCTTTGTGGACATCTCCTCCCTTGTGCTTTACTCCCCTCCGACCCAGGTGGCTTCTCTATGTTTTATTTTCTTCTCAGGAAGCCTGCCACAGATGATTCTCTTGTGTGCCGACCTGCTCTAACTTGTAGACCCCCGAGATCTCCCTAGAGCCCATGCACGGATGGCCTGGAATCTGCCCCAGAATCTTGGGGACTCCATTTCCTGACCTAACTTTTTGTCTCTCCAGAAGCCCTGATCCAGGGTGTGTTAGCAGTGCCGCTATATCATCTTCAGTCACACTGAGGCTGAGATGTGGGTTGTTTTGCTTATGTATAAACACACATATCACGGTTTCTGTGTTTTGTGTGTGTGTGTGTGTGTGTGTTTAATATATATAATATATGTATATATGAAATTTGGGAAAATGTGTGGATTTAGTTACCTTAGAAGCTATGTATCTAAAACAGCAAGAAGCTATCTTTCTGCTTACCTAGACCTTTCCTCCATTCCACGAATCCTAGTGGCCCCTGCACACAACCGTCCCTGGTGCTGCTTGGGGCAGAGCAGGTCTGTGGAAGGGATTTTCCTGAATTTTCTTCTTCTTTGAAAATGTACTTATTTTGCCTTCTTTCCTGATGGATGTGGCCTGTATTCTTGTCACATGAGAATCTGTTCCCTGAATGACATCAGAGGAACTGGAGCATCTTCGCTGGGTCTGTGTTCCGTTACTTTGCTCTCGTGAACTTTTCCAGTCTTTGGGTCTCATAGGTCTGGTGATATTTGGTTTTCTCTGGCTTAGCTTGCCAGGAATCCATTGACTTTCTAGAGACTGTACATCTCAGCAAACTAAGACAGCATTTAGTTGTTGTTGTTGTTTAAAATTACTTTTTCTGCTCTGCTCTTCCCCTCCTCCTTCATATTCCAGTTACAACCCTATGTCATGTGATATGTTCATTAATCATCTATGCTTCCACCCAAGGGGAACTCACGCATCACATGGTGGGTAGGTGTCATACAACTAAAAAATTCCTCCAACCTAAGAAAGCTGTAGCCAAAGAAGCAAGAGAAGAGGTCCTATAGACGAGGGAGGGGGCCGGGGACATGCATCATGAAGGCTGAGCAAAAGTAGATTTCAGCTTACATAGAGCTTGAAAATACCAGAGCCCCTAGAAGGGCTTTCTTAACAATGGATGTGTGGTGTTGGCCTGCAGAAGAATCTGTTATGAAGGTAAGCATGCTGCTTGTTCTTAAAACAAACATGCTCCATAAAGAGAAAGAGCATGCTAGCAGCAAAGCACCCAGATATCAGTCTGTGAGGAGAACAGGCACACAAAACACTCCAGATATCAGTCTGTGAGGAGAACAGGCACACCTACAAAACACTCCAGATATCAGTCCATGGCGAGAATGGGTCAATGGAAGAGCGCCAGGATATAGTTCTGAATGAGATTCCTGTTTGAGTGCTAGTTAGACAGGTCCTAGGTGTGTGTTCCCATGAGAGAAGCGTGCCCTGTTACTAGAGTGGCTTAGCTGGCACCAGTGTGTGGAACCCACAAGGAATGGCTACCCAGAGCATGCTCCTGGTGCTGCTGCTGTGGCCCAGTGGGATCCCAGCCTTGTCCTCTGAGGTGACCACTCCTCGTATCCCAGTCACACAGACTGTTGGGATCTCAGGAGACAACAGTGCCCATTGCTTCCTTGACTATGGCAGATGTGTTGTGATCATCATTGTGAATTCCATATCCCCAAGTCCAACACAGATTGAGGCCCAGGTCAAATGTGCCCAGGTATGAATGAAGCAAAGGAGTCCTGCCAAGTGGCAGTGACCCACAGCCCTTCCTCACATCAGCTCATGGCTACTTCCTACCACCTGTTGGGGAAGCCTCATCTTTAATGTATAGAAGTAGCTTAGGCAGGACAAAAACTGGCCCCAAGACACACAGTGGTGTGATCATATCATGAGGTGATCCCCAAACCACTAGCCCAGTGTGGGCACCGACGTCAGTGGTGAGGAGTAAAATCCAGGGCAAGATGGAGTCACTGATGTGCAGGGACTTAGGCAAAGCTCTTGGTGATGTTGTTGGGTACAGTGTGCCACTCATTGGGTTCATGTTCCTAAAGAGGCAAATCAGTCCCAAGCCTGTGCCACACAGCCCACAGCTGGCAGATGGGAGGCTCGTGAAGGTCCAGTGAGGTTAGGAGGTGAGGTATGTCCTGGACAGCCTGGTCAGGTCAGGACTCGTCTGACAGTCCCAGCCCACCTTCTCAGCACTGCTCTGTTCCTTTAAAGTCTTCACTACTACTGTATGAGATACACACAAACATACTTTACTTTTAAAAAATTTAATGTAACTGACAACGTGAAGCACCCTTTGACCCCTGCCAGCTGGCCAGCTACCCTTCTAGAGTTGTCCTTGTCACCCTTGTGAGGCTTCAGATTCTCTGTTCAGGTTCAGGACCCTGCGACTTGCGAGGGTGTTTGGGTTTTGCTTTTCTGAGGCAGTCAGGGCAGGGCTAAGTCCCTCTCTGGGTGCATCTGATGAGCTCTCTGCTCTGCCTCCACTTTTAGATACACACAGTGTGCTCCTGCCTGCGTGCCTGTGGGATGGATATGATCAGTGCTCCCTCTGGTGCCGGTGCTGGCTATAACTTTGGTTGAGTCTCAGCCAGGCTTTTTCCTGCTATGGTCCTGAGGCTGTGCTGACACCTGCTGTGGATGGTTTTCATCCTGTTTGCTGGCTTTCAATGCATAGCTGTCTGTCAGATGCCACTCTTTTCAACCAGGGACCTTCAACAGAGCAGACTGGCCTGCTGGGTAGATGTGGCCCTTCAGAGTACCAGCCACTCATTTTGTTCCTTCTCCTGGGCCTTTCCCCCTGAGCCTAGGTCTCTTCCAGATGATGTCTACGTTAAACAGTTATCTTATGACCACAGCATGGTCCGATCTACCTTGTTCTCTGCCCTGGTGAGGTCATATCTCCTTCTGGAGTTTCTGGCCAAGTCTGACTTCTGAGAAGTGCCTATAGTGTCTAGAGAGGGGTCAGTATGCCTGGTACCATGCCCTGCCTGACAGTTATGCTAGTGTTTTCTTGCTATCCTGGAGCTTCTTCCTCCACTGCCCATAGCTGTTGATCTTAGATTCTTTTCTTTTGAAGATATGTAGGATCGTAATTGACCCTTGAGTTCTAGTCATTCAAATATGACCTTTGTGCTATGAAAGGCTATTTGCTTAAACAATAAAAACTCACTTAGAAAGGGAAAGTGCTACTTGGAATTTAGATGAAGACTACCAGATTTGAAGACCAGATTTGAAGAATGATTATGTAACTCGGTTCCTAAAATGAAAACTGTGACTCCTGGGGACTTTCCCCTAACCCTGGACTGGCTCTAGATACACTGGCTTCCAGCCTTGCCTGTGGGTTTCCCTGCTACCACCTTGGCCCTGTGGTCATAGTAACCTCAACTTCGTGTTTTCTTCTCTGATCCTGCCTTCTAGCCCTTCCTAGAAGTCCTTCCTCTCCCCCCCCCCCTTTACCCCCTCCCTTGTACTAGCTCTTCAATGTCTGCTGGGGCTCAGCCTCCCATCAGTGATCTGCCCTCTAGGGTGCTGCTGCTCTCCCCATGCTCCAAGAGGGCAGAACCAAGTGCCTTACCACCTTACTGCCCAGGAGATGGTTGGTTTTCCTGCACTGTACTGCCTATGCCAAGCAAAGTTTGCTGGTAACTTCAGCAATGCTTTGGAAAAGTAGGAACCTTAATGGTTGGACAGAACTAGGGTTGTGAGCTGTAGACAAGCTCACGCTGTGCCACTCACTCAATGCCCATGAGACCATGGGTATGTTTCTGTCATATGCCAGACTCCTGCTGCTATAAATTAGACAATAGGGCTACAGCTTCTAGGGCTATGGGGAAACACAAGATGGACAGCATGGGTACTGGAGTCTGCTTAGAAGCCAGCCTTGGTGATCCTGAATTAAGAATGAGCCTGTGCATAGTGAGCACATACATGCATGCACACATGACAGCACACAGGCAGTGCTCTCACACTAACTTAAGCTGACACCCAATTCTGCATGCATGCATGATGCACGCACATAAGAACATGCCGTCACACTCTGACATACACAGGAGCACATGCTACCACATACGTGGTTACCTGGACTCAATCTCTCAACAGGTATGCACAGCAATGTTAATGATGTGCTGAGGTTGTGACATGGGTTGAGAACTTTCCTGATGTTTTCTTGTCCATAGCATAGTACTGCTTTTTTATAATTAGAGACGAGTGCCTCTAGGTTATTGAAAAGGCTTCTTAGAAATTCTGAATCTTTGCAAAGGAAATATGGAAGAGGCTAGAAATAAACAGTTGGCAGCACAAAGGTGGCAACTCATAGAATCTGTAAAGAACTTGTGGACACAGGGTGTGGCCTTTGGCCTGCTGTCTGTGGGATGCCTGGCTGCTGAGGTGAGGCACATGATTCATTGCCCTGCTGTGGTTTGTGCTCTAACTCTGTGCTTTCTTCCCAGGTCCTGCACACACACAAGCCTCACTTCATGGCCTTGCACTGCCAAGAATTTGGAGGGAAAAACTACGAGGCCTCCATGTCCCATGTGGACAAATTTGTCAAGTAAGTCTCAGCTGGAGCCTGTGGACCGTGGGGTAGGTCTTTGGATGGGATGTGGTGGTGAATGCCACTCCTTGAAACTTGTCTGTGGGTCATGTTGAGGGAGCTGCAATTTCCCCAGAGAGGTGTAGACCACAGGGAATGGTGCAGAAGAAATACCCATGGGGTATTCCTAGAACCTGCCCTCCATTGGAACAGCTTGGCATGGACACAGTTGGGGATTGAGCTTTGCCTCAGTTCCTGGAGTGCACTCAAGGCACTACCTGCCCCATGGGTCTCTGGTGTTCCCACTATCCTTGGTTCTGTTGCTGATTTTTTAATGTGCGTGCGCGAGAGTGTTCATGCCTCCGTGCATGCATACATGTGTGTAAGGGGTGTGTGCACATGCCACATAGCTCATGTAGAGGTCAGATAACACTTTTTTTGAGTCAGTTTTTCCCACTTCTATGTGGGCTCCAGGGATCAAATTGAAGTTTCAGGCTTGTACAACAGATGACATTACCCACTAGGCCACTTCACCGACCCTTGTTAGCACTTTTTCTTGCCCCTTTACTTCTGTTTGCATCTGGCCTGAACTTGACAAGAAAATAAGGAAGTACTCCTTCAGTGCTTACATGCCCGTGCAGGTGACAGCTAAGATCCTGAACATCACTGTGTGTAGAGAGACTGAGTAAGCACCCTGTTCACAGCAGAGTTTCTTTCGAGCGACATGTGCTATGTTCCCATCACTCAAGATTTTGGAGCTTGATTGGGTATCAAAAACTCTGTACATTGCTCCCAAGTAGTCTTCAAGACAGTTTGGTGCTCCAAAGCGTACTCCCTAACACGCACTCCTAATACTGGCACGGGGAGAAGGGCAGCACGGAAACAGCCCAGAAGGAAATTGAGGTGGCATTCTGCTGGCCAGAGCACTGGCTCCCATCGCAGCAGTGGAACAACAAGGGTGGGCAGACGTGCTGTACGGGATGTCTTCCATGGTGCATGCCCTTGGTGCAGCAGGCTGAGAAGTTCCTTATAGAGATCCTGCCTCACCATGTCCCAAGATGTCACTCTACCTTGCCTCAGAATGAATTCTAGTTATACTCAAGTAAAATTTGAAGATAGAGATATAGAAGAGGATCTTTGTAGCTTTGAGGTAGGGAGGATTTCTTTCAGGATGTGCAAAACTTGCAGCTTAGAAAGATAAGATTGACACATTTGTCCTGTTAAAAAAAAGCCATACTGTTACAGAAAGATATTCTGAACGAAGGAAGAGCCAAGCTACCTTATGAAGACCATCTGCAGCACACATCACTGACAGAAGTTAGTGTTAACACCAAGGACTGCAAGTTGGCAAAGGAGAGAGAGGCTTGTGGGCTGGAGCAGCAGAGCATCTGAAGGGGGAAGGTGCCATGGGCACTGAGCTCTGGGCACCTGTAGGCCAGTGGCCCTCGGGAGGGAGGTTCCATCACTACTGTCCCTTAGATGGGCTGTGTGTGGCAGTACAGGCCTTGCTGCTCTGGCTTTGAAGAGCAGCTGTCCTTGAGAAGGCCGGGGCTGTCAGGTACCCTCCTGTGGATTTCCCGCACAGTGCTCTTTGCTTTTGGCTGGACTCAGCTTCTACCTGGACCATTTTCCTTAGCCAAAGAGCTTTCTGTACTGTTTATTTCAGTACAAGTCAGCTGCTGCTGATTCTCTCAGCCTTTGTTTGTCTGAAAAAGTTCGTTGTTCTCATTTTTGAAAGCTGCGTTTATTGGGGATGAATGGGAGCTTGTCAGTTCCCTCACTACTTCAAGGACACCATGTCATTGTTTTCTGTGTTTCATTGTTTCCGACCAGAGCCCAGCCCTTGTGTGCATCTTCATCTTCTTGTGGATAATGTGCTTTCCCGGCTGCTCGCTTTCATCTACATCTACCTTGTTTGTAGCAGCTCAGTTTGCTGTGTTCTGGTTTAATATTGTTTATTTCGAACGGTGCACCTACAGGTTTGCCTAAGTTTGGAGAACATTAGTCCCCTCTGTCCATAGATGCTGCTTTTCTCCCGGCCCCCTCCTCCCTTGCCCTGATTCAGTGTTGCCCAGAGAGGCGCAGCCATCCACATGGCATGGGAGCCCCTATTGCATTGCATTGCTTTGCAGGGATGCTCACTCTTTGTCTATCCTGTGAGATCCTGATTCTTGTCTGTCAGCACCAGAAACTCCTTTCTTCTGTACATTCCTATTTTCCTTTAGGACTCATATTTATATTTATCATTTTAACATTCTTTTCCACTAGTCCTATTACTTTTGTCCTTTCTGGGCCTGGATCTGTTGGTAGCTTGTTTTGAAAAAACTATGGCCCTGATGTTATGCGACCCTTCCCATGTCAGGTAGCTTTTTACTCACATTTGTCTGGAGGAGGGCAGCATGTGCCAGTGTCCTGTGTGTGTAGGTCCGACAGCAACTTATAAGGGTTAGTTTCTTTCTGCTACTGAGTGTGTCTTGGGGATTACATTCAAGCCATCATCCCACATCAGGCATTTGATACCAGATGAGCTTGGTACCCTGTCATCTCTAATCCTCACTCCTCGGGATCTCAATTCAGTGCTCAGGGTTGGTGCCCAGGCATTTCTTTCTCCGTCTTCACGCCCTTGAACATGTTGAGATCTGTGGCTGCCAGCTCATCTGCTGCCTCTCTTTCCTAGACTTAAGGTTTCCCTTGGGGTCCTTCCCTAACATCTGTACTTTGGGTCATATGCTGTGCCTGCTTCTCACCAGCGGCAGAGAAGGAATGGGCTTTTGTCCCACATTCTGGGCTGGATGTGTGGTAGGTACTTTTTCTCTAGCCAACCTAGAGATGATGATAAAATCAACCTACTGGGCTTTGACCATAAAAAAGGGATGGTGGGAGATGCAGTGAGGCTCTGCCACATTGGCTGATGAGCATGGGCTACTGTCTCCTTTAAGGAAATGCTAGTCACTGTCACTGTCTGCACTGTGGGGCTGCCAATGAGAGCAGCAGACTCTGGAAGTCACCTACACATGGTGTGTGGCCTAAGTGAGTCCCAGGTATTCCTATCAGCATCTTTTTTGTTTGTTTGTTTGTTTTTGTTTTTTGTTTTTGTTTTTTTGAGACAGAGCTTCTCTGTGTAGCCCTGGCTATCCTGGAACTCACTCTGTAGACCAGGCTGGTCTTGAACTCAGAAATCCGCCTGGCTCTGCCTCCCAAGTGCTGGGATTAAAGGCGTGCACCACCACTGTCCGGCTCCCATCAGCATCTTTATCCCTGGGAGGCCCCATGGTGTAGGCATCTCACAGGCCTGAGTAGAGACCAGAGACTGCTATGTGGCTGCTCTCTGTATGCCAAGGACACAAAGAGGACTTGAGTCCACTGTGGCTATCACTGATCTTCCCCTCTTTCCTCCTTCCCTCCCTCCTGCTTGGCCCATTTAGGGGCTGTGTGGGTCTCAGAGTGATGTGAAAAACAGTTTTAACCATGGCCTGGTGGCTTGGAGCACATGGGTGGGAAGGAAGGCACGGCGTCTGGGCTTTTGCTTATTGTGCTCACTCTTTCCCTCCCAGAGAACTACTATCCAGTGACGCAATGAAAGAATACAACAGGGCGCGTGTCTACCTGGATGAAAACTACAAGTCACAGGAACACTTCACGGTGAGTCGTTTTTAAGCTATGGCATGAATCCCAGGCCAAGGGAACCTGAATCTCAGCTGTCTCCAAAGAGTACTAAGTCGGCACGCATGCCCTGTCACAGCAGTGTGACTGTCCTATGAAAAGCTTCTCACGTTCTGTTGACTGTTGGACGGCCCCAGTCCTCCCCAAACCCCAGCCTGGCAGAGCTGGTGGCCGAGGCTCAAGAGTGTATCTCATTGCTGGTCCAGAGAGAGCATGGGCAGGAGCTGGGGTGGGGGTGGCCAGCTCAGGGAGGCTGGCCTTGAGATGTCCGACAGAGAGGAGGACCCAGGTCTCCAGCGTGGCTTAGATGAGAGATTGAACTGGAGCCTGAGCTGCTCAGTTCCCCTGCTCCTGGGCTTGGCAATCACTTTGTAAGCCCTGAGCAGGCCTTCAGAGGGAAACCTGCTTCAGAATGGGTGTGCCTTACAGTGGTATAGGATAAAGCCTGCACCGACCTCATAGGAACTGTCCCTCTTCTAGAAGTGTCCTGGGTCATAGCTGCTTTAGGAGGCAGGAGGCACTGGGAAGGGCTAGGAAGTATCGAGAGATGTTTGAAAGCCTTTGTAACTGTTGGCTTGGAGAACGGCATCTCAAGCTCTGGGGTGCCTAGGCCTTCAGGGATTGAGTTAACTTTCTGCTCCGATGCCTTTTACTTTGCTCTCTGACATGTTGTCACATTCATAGGTTGTCATAGGTTGTCACATTCATAGGTGCTACCTCTCTTCTCCACAAGGTGAGATCTAGCAGTGGCCCTTGTCTGTCAGCCCATCTTCTGCCATGGGCTACCCTGAGCAGCTCCCTGGCTTGGCTTCTGTTGGGTATATGGAGAGATATAGCAAGGGTGTATGTCATGGTGGGCAGAACAGGGCATGGCTCCTGCCCTGCATCTTGTGTGTGTGTGTGTGTGTGTGTGTGTGTGTGTGTGTGTGTGTGTGTGTATGTTTGTTTGTGAGAGAGACAGAGACAGAGAGGGGGAGGCAGGCTTTGGGGTTGTCCTTAGGCTAGAGAACCCCTGTCAACCTGTCAAGGTTTCAGTCTCTGTGTTTGGAGCATTCAGTGCCAGGTATGTTCTATCTTCTCAAAGACATTTTCTTCAAACTCACTGGTGTTCCACCCACCCACTTTCAGAGGTGTCCTTCCTCTAGCCCTGGCCTGCTTAGAATATAGTCCTCCTGCTTCCCCTCATCTTCCCTTTGCTGCTTCTGCTGCTGGCTTCTTCCTCTCAGCTCTGTGCTGCTTTCCTTCTTGTAAAAGGCCCCTCCCTTTAGCCTTCTGGATTTCCTCTGCCAATACCCAAATTTTTTATCTTCTTAAGTCAGATTTACACAGATGAAAAAGACAGGAGATATCAGTGAAGATAGACATCAGACTAGACACAACAGACAGAAAGGGGGTAAACTGAGGGAAAGCAGTGGAAATTGCTAGAAATGAAAACAACCCTGAAAGGGTCACTCTGGGATGATGTCATGTGGCCTGGCACCATGTCTCTAGGGCCTTCCAGAGTGCAGAGGGAACAGAGATGCTTGGACAAACAATGGCTAAGGGTTTCCACAATTTCACAAAACTTACACTCTTAGATCCGACTGTGGCAATGGGATTTGCAGCAGAAAATGCAGGCAGAATCTTAGTAAGGTGCATCACCGTCGGACCGGGCACCAGTGCTGCAGAAGGCTCAGCAGCAGCTTTCCTGTCTTTCCTGCATTGAGGCCTTGCTCCACTAGTGCATCATCTGTAGGAAGGTTCTTTTCTCCATAACTCCCCTTTGACTTTATAGACAGAATGACCTAAAATACAGGGAAGGGAGGATAAATCCCACGTTCACAAACAGGGCTGGTTTGACACTGCAAGAGCCTTCATAGCTGGGCTGACAGAGGAAGAAGGTCGCTGTCTGAGGGCAGAGCATGACATGTGGTAGATCTGCTTTGCTTTGTTCCCCTTTGCTTGTCAAGAAGTTATTATGCCTTGGCATTCCTGTCCTGGTACCCAGCTTCTCTATCGACAACAGTGTGATATGAAGTGCCTTCATGTCTGATGAATGGTGATGATCAAGGGCTCTCCATGTCTGTCTGGAGTCATTGTAGGTAGCAGAGAGTAGAGGTCTCTTATCCCAGATTGTAACTACAGTGGCCCTGGGTCTTTGAGCACCATCCACTTCACAGCCCTTCACTGTGTTTCTTGCTGTGTTATGGCCTTTAGTGAGGGCCTTAGGATGTCCTGGTAGGAAGGACCTCCACCCTTGGGGTCCTGAACATAGCTGGCTGCATCGGACAGCTAGGTAGCCATCCTCCTGCCTAGCCTGGCACCCCGTAGCTTCAGACAGAGAAATTTAATCTTTGTAAGATTGATGGTATCAGCTGAGTGTTTTTAGCTGAGTCTGGTTCAAATAATAGGCCATTAATTGAAAAAGGAAATTGAGATGAATTTATCTTATACATAAATGCTGTCATGGGCATTAATGGGGATCAGAAAATAGTGGCCTGTTTCCAACAAGCTGCTGGGCTGAATGAACTGCACCTGCTGCATGAGCTGACGGTGGGGTGGGGGTGGGAGCCCCTGGTGATGGGGTAGACTCTAGCTTAAGATCTGCTGCCTCTGTTGCTGGTGATGCTCCAGGGGCTTAGAATAGGAGACTTGCAAATGCCTTTGCTGCCAGGAGGTGGCACCAGTGCAGCACATGCAGCCCCAATGCTCACTGCAGGGATAGCTCCGAAGATTTTTATCCTGAGATGGGGACATTAAGTTCTCTGTGGCTTACTGTGGCTACCATGTTTGCCTATCGATGTGAGATGGATGTCTGCTGTCTATGCTGTACAGAAACCATGAAAACGACCCCTCGATGCTGGGCCCCTGGCTTTGTCACTGCTCCTTGTGAGTTTTACATGGAAAATTGTTTATTAGAAGTCTGGGTCTTTAGACATTCTGCCAGACTGGCATGTTAGGTTGTTACCACTGGAAAATCTGGGTCCCCATCCTGTTCCTTGTGTTTGAATGTTTCCATTGGAAGAGGATGTTGGCCTTGGGCCAACAGAATGGCTAATTGTGAATCACAGGAGAGGGCAGGAGTGAGCGTACTGTGTCCTGGAGCACTACGAGTACCTGACTTTGCTTCCCTGGAGAGCCCGCCTTGGTTGGCTTAACTTGTTTTTGTTTGCTGTTTTCTCCCAGGATTGCGTGTACAGGTCCCTGTCCCATGTTTAGAGTCATGGAATGGACTTGTCTCCTGGCAGACAAGGAGTCTGGAGGGCTAGGAGTGTGTGTGTGTGTGGGGGGGGAATGTGAATACCCACAGACCTTCTGGATGGGGTGGGAGAAGGCAGTGGCACCTTGGAGAGAGGGTGACAGTCATGAACAGAAGAGAATCGGAGGCTGTTGGTGGGTGTGTTTAATTTCAGGGACTGGGTGAGTTCCTGGTCCAGTTGCAAGGAACTTGGATCCAAAGAGGTGAACTCAGTGAGGCATGAGGGAATCACAGGGACTGGGGGGCCAGAAGCCAAAGTGCAGCCGAGAAAGAGCTCCTCGAGGAGGATTTACAGGAAGGCAGAGGCTACGTTCCTCTCCATGCTGCGCGTCTAGGCCAGTACTGAAAACACTGGGGAACAACATCCAGGTAGGAAGGCCCTGGGCCCCATGCAGTGTGTGGAAGCTGGCGTTGCTGAGATGAGAGATGGCTCTGAGGCCTGTGGCATCCAGAGAATGGTTTGTGCTTTTGATTGTTAGTGTCCTGGTCAAGGTGCCACCAGTTTAAACATCAGTGACATAAGTGAAACACGTGGCTCTTCTGTTGAAGTGGTTTTATGAGGCTCTGTAGCTACCTGTAGAGGAACTAAAAGAGCAAGCAATGTGCTTCCCAAGTGGTACCCAGCCCACCACACTGTGCTGTCCTCACTCTGGGGCCCAGCGTTCTCATGAGCTCTTTCAGTGAACTCCTTTTACATATCTCTTGGCCACCACCTGGTGCAGGAGTGGAGGTACAGGAACTCATCTTCCTAGAGGCTGAGTCATTGCTGTTGGGCCCTAGAATGCCAGATGCCCATGGTGTGCTCCTGAAGGGACATCTGCATCCTTCTGTGGGCTGGGGCCATCATTGCCACTCTCCAGGCCCTACTGTCAGCTTCCCTGTGGCTTCCTGTTACCTGACCTGTGCACTGGCTTGCCTGCTTGCTTCTTCCCTTCTCAAACCCTTGTGCCCTCTTCCTGAGGGACAGCCGGCTCCTAGAGTGCATGTTCGTGTACTGGCGGTACCTTAGCTAGGGCCACTCCTCACTGCCAGAGACTGGCTCAGTGAGGACGGGGGCTCTACCACTAAGTGGAGAGAGACACCACATGTTGGGAGGGAGTTGGTGGGAATAGACCCTGTGAGCCAGTCATGTTGGTAGAAGAGTCATGGGTGAGATCTATTAAGTTACGAGGCTGCGCCCTCGTAAGAACCCTGATTTCTAACAACATGAAGAACCCCTGACCTTGTCAGAGTTGGAATCACAGTGCAGTTGAGGACTTGTTGGATGCCAGGGCTGCTTATTCTTAGGGCAGCCCTCTTGGGCCTGCCAGATGAGATAGACCTAAGAGGGAGGGTCCTTGAAGAAGAGCCTAGCTGGAAGCTGAGCTCTGTGCTGTGTGGATTAGAGGATAGAACGATGACCTTGAGGTGCTGTGAATGGTAATCAGAGTTCAGAGGACCCAGAAAAAGGAAGGGAGGGAGGGAGAGAGGGGGATGAGCAAGCCCACCTGGCATTAGAGCTACTTCCTGGGTTTATGCCTCTTGCCTCCAGTCTCCAGGGCTCTCGGCATCACAGTGTGGCACAGTTGGGTTTCACAGTAAGCCAGCCATGCAGATTGGACACTGAGGAACTACCTGGGTGAAGTTTTCCAAGTCTGCGCTAGTGTCTATTGATCAGACACTCTAGCAGCATGGAAATCATGTGTCTGATTTAGCCAGCCACTCGGAGGAGCATAGAAAACACATCGCTTACCTCCGGACAAGCGGGCGCATCAATAAGAGTGCGTGAGATAACGGCTTCCTTGTACTCTTGCTTCAGAATGGCAAAGTGAGGAAGAGACTGAAAATTTATTTTCATATAATTCCACCACTGTCTTGTTTTGTTGCTTAAGGGGTGCCTTTCAGCATGGAGTGTTCACCAGTGCGTTGCTGGCTGCTCACCTGAGTCTGGGAAGCCAGAGGCTGTGTTCTCTGTGGTGGGCTTCAGACATGGCCTGGTCCATGTCCTCAGCACATCCTCTCATCCCATTCTGGGGCCTGATATCTACCGTTCTGGTGCCTGAATAGGGGAGCTGTCCCACCTGGTTTTGTGTCAGCTTCACACAGGCTGGGGTTATCACAGAAAAAGGAGCTGCAGTTGGGGAAGTGCCTCCATGAGACCTAGCTGTGGGGCATTTTCTCAATTAGTGATCAAGGGTGGGAGGGCCTAGCCCACTGTGGGTGGTGCCATCCCTGGGCTGATAGTTCTATAAGAAAGCAAGCTGAGCAAGCCAGGGGAAGCAAGCCAGTAAGGAACATCCCTCCATGGCCTCTGCATCAGCTCCTGCTTCCTGACCTGCTTGAGTTCCAGTCCTGACTTCCTTTGGTGATGAACAGCAGTGTGGAAAGTTAAGCTGAAAAAACCCTTTCCTCCCCAACTTGCTTCTTGGTTATGATGTTTGTGCAGGAATAGAAACCCTGACTAAGACAGGATCCAAAACCCAGGTCTAGGGCTATGGTCCTTGTCTGGCTATAGAGCCAACCCTGGGTGGCCTCTCGAAACTGCAGCTAATTTAATAGCATTCCTGTTGGGAACTAGAAGGTAATAGGCTTCTTGGTTTTGCTTCTGCCTGCACCCAGAGGAGAGAGCACTGAGAGCTGATATGACCTGGCCAAAGCTCTTGTTTCTAGAGTAAAGTGCTAGGGAACAGGAGGGACTACCCCCTTTCAATGGAAAGGAAATTCTTGACCAGCCAGGGGGAATTTGAAGGAGTCATACCTTACTAATGGCTTATTGTTGGAAAGACTTTGTTGCTATGGGTGGCATAGCTCCTGAGAGGTCTGAGAGGGCTTAGTGTGCTGTCATAGGTCCTCAGGGAGAGAGCTGTGCCATTGGGGCAGTTGACAAGAGGCAGCATCAGTAGGTTTCTCAGTACCACCCTGTCTCGACCTGGGCTTGCCCATACCTTGCCTCAGGCCAAGGAAGGAGACCGGATAGCTGGAGGTAGAACATTCCCGGAGGTTGCACATGCTTTTTAAGGTGCAGGTGCCTGGAGAAAAGCTTGCATGCTGTTCTGTTGGCGGCAGGCATGGGTGTGGTGGTCTGGGTGGGTAATACCAGGAGAGTTTGGGGTACTTAAGGAAACTCTAGCCTCATCTGTTCCCCTCGGGATCTTATTCACAAGCAGCCTAGGTGGTGGATAATGGTAGTTGAATGGTGTCCTAGGCAGGTCAGAAACTGGAGATTCCAGTGACCCATCTTATTTAGGGACAATAGCAGGCTATGGGTGGCTCCAGTAGGCAAAGTCTACCTCTTAGTTTCAGGGGCAGCTCTGTCAATGCAAACGTCCTGCTGTCTGCTTTTGCAAGGCTCTTGCTTGGCAGAAGGCCTCAGACCCGCCCGTCAAGATTGCCTAGATACCTGGATGCTGCTCACATGTGGGCTGGTAGTTCTTTTTCTGCCCTCGTACAAGGTCAGGGTCTCTTTCTTTACTTTCTCCTCTGTGTCGCTGCCAGTACTATTGGGAATAGGTATTTCTCGGAGGTATAAGACAGAGCACTTAGGCATAAGATGTGTGACTCTGCTTTCGCCCGGGTGTCCTGAGTTTTCTTGGGCTCTAGGATTTATTTGCAGAGCGTGGGGTGGACTGGGTTGGTGATAGTTAAATTAGGTTAGGGAGAACGTGAGGTGCTGAAGGCTGACAAGGGGCTGTCATACATTTGTCCTTCCTGGTGTGATGTCCACATTTGCCCCCATGCCCTGAGTGTCCTCAGGAGGCTCCTGCCCTGTGTGGCCTGACTGCCCCAGCAGAAGCCCTGGTTCTTCTGAGGGCGAGACTGATGAGTGGAGGCTGCGCTTCCCAGAAGCCCCTTCCTTCCCACTGCTCTGTGGGTGCTGCCTCCCTGCTTTCTCCTAAATAAAAGGTTGGGAGAAATTTGTGGGCAATTAATGGAGTTGGCTGATGTTCTTTGATCTGAGGAAGAGGAGGGAAAGGCAAATGTGTTTATGATGAGGGACTAATCTTGGCCAGTAGTGGCCCCCTCTGCACTGGGCCCTGCCGTCCTCCTCCTCACTGGAGACCTGATGAAGTGAGAGGAGCAAGATTGGTTTTCTGAGGGCACTGGGCGCCCTGCACTCAGTTAAATCATGGCTGTCTGCACCCCTGTCGGGTGATGACCTGCCCTCCTGCCTCAGTACCATGGCCCTTCGGGATGTGATGATGTGCGGCCGCAGCAGCCGGGCCGCAGTGAAGGTGAAACTGTCGTATCGATCTTTTTAGCACTAAAATATGAGCCACTTTACGCTGCTCCCCGCTGCTGTGATGTGAAAAATAATAACTCGGATCCAAATTAAAAATATTGATCCCTGGAAGGTGTTGAAAGTAAATAAACACCTTCCGAAGTTTTCGGGTCAGACGAGGAATGGTATTAAGCAATAAATGTGTCGGCACGTCACACTCAGGGTTCTTGATCTGTTTTTCCTCTGAATTGATTTTTCATTATTTACTTCCTAAAAGTGTTGGAATTTGGTCCTCCACCGTTAAATCCCAGTGTTTGGGCAAATGATTTCTTTGGGGCTTATGAGGTGCTCCTAACCCACTCCCTCATTGATTGATTGATTTTTGACTCAATGAGCTTGCAGTCTACGCTTTATTTAGGACTTCCATCATAATTTTTTATACATTTAGGCCTGACTTTTTTATTTCCCTGTAACAGATGAGCTGACATTGGGCTATCAAAGTGGGGGAAACAATTGCCACGAGGTTCATTTTGTTACCGGATCCATGCATCCTGAGGAGCTGTGGAGCTTTTTCTGGCTACAGCCCAGGCCCTGAAGGGAGTCTGCCTAGCCCAGGACATATGTTTAGAACAGGCTAAGCCTCATGTCTCCAGGAGGGGAGGTGCCTGTAAGGACTCCAGGATTTGCAAGTGACTGACACTGGTTCTTATGAGCTCAAGGACAAGCTGAGATATGTCTCTTAAGAAATTTCCCTTTCAGAAGGCCACTGAGACCCACTGCTAGCCGTGTGCCCACCTGACCTGGCACAAAGTAGAGGGGCAGGTGCAAGGCACCACATGGGGGAACAGTGGGAGCCCCGTGTTGACCCATCCTCACTGGGTTCTCCTGGGTGGGGGACATGACTATGTGACTGATCCTGCTATCTTTAGGAGTGTGAGATCCTACTCTCTAACATCCAGAAGGGGGTGCCCTGTCTGTCAGAGCTGTGCTCATTGGATACTAGAGAGCTGCCCGCAGAGAGGAGGTAGCTTTATTCTCCAGCAGCTTCAGGAAAGGCCCAGTATTTTCTGCTCTGCTAACAGCTTCAAATGCTTCTTGTTCTTTATGCCAGGCAGGTTCCGTGCCCGTGCAGGCATTTGGGAGACTCAGCTGTGCCTCCCTGGACATTGGGAAGACCCATATTTACTTATTGGGCATCAAATAGATGCCCAACCTAATTCCTAGGTATGCTCATGTGAGTATGCTCTAGATCCAGATATACCCTTGTGGGCATCTGGTAGATTTAGATGTGCCCAGGTGAGCATGGGGGCAAACCCAGATGTGCCTCAGTGGGCATCAAATTAGACGCAGATGTGCCCTTGTGAGTGTCTACTAGATACAGATATGTCTTTTGGGGTACCAGGCAGACTTCAAGGTGCCTCTGCAAATGTTGAGGACCCCCATATTTGCCTCTCTGAATAGCATCAGATCTTGGTATGTTCCCATGCATGTCAGGGGACCCTAATGTACCTTAGGAGTGTTAGACAGGCCAAAATGTGCCTCCGTGGTCACTAGGATACTCAGCTGTGGACCTGTACATAGGACTCCTTGTCAGCCAGGCAAAGCAGTTGCCTATGTTCCCCATGTGCTGTCTACTTTCTGATAAAGGAGTTTGGGGCAGAGAGCCGTAGTAACATGGTACACATGCCAGAGCTTTCCTCTGCTTAGCCACAAGTGTCTATGAGTGCCCATCGGCCATGCCTATCCCCACCTCTCCGTTGTCACTCATATTTAGACCCAAGGTAGTCAGGAAGAAGAGGTTGGGATATCTGCTTATGGATGTAGGACAGGGAGGGAATGTCACAGCATTCTGGGAAGGCTCAGTACTGGAAGGAGGGATGGGGCCACCAGCTTGGTGAACCTATTCGATTGAACCTTGGTGAATACTTTGATTGAATCTATGGCCGTTCACAAGGGTGATATAACTCCAACCAGCCATGTTGCCTACTTGCCATGGTCTTAAGGAAAGAACACTTACTCTGTCCTGGTTTAGAGAACATTGACTGAGGAGGAAGAGGTGGCAATGGCTGCCTGGCATGCAGGATGTTGGTATATGTCCTCAACACTTCCCCAACATCATTCCAGTGTTACTCTCCCCCAGGTTCGGTACTGTGGAGACACGACCAATCCACCAATACCAGGTTTGGAATAGGAGATGACCAGAGCCCAAGTCATCTTTGCATACCCATGGTTGCTCCCCTGAGATAATGTAGTGACTGCTCGGTAGCACTCGCCTCCTGAATGCCAGATCCCCATGACTAGATGAGAATGTTGCATTCTCTTGTGGGCTGCTTTTTGCTGGGCAAGTGGTGCTCAACTCACCTCTGGCAGTAGTCGGACAAAAGTCTCAGAGGGAGGTGCATGTGCCCTGTGCCATAGGGAGGCTCATCAAATGACCACATGGAGGAACTCTGGAACACCACCACCCATACCCTTAGAGGACAGAGCCATGGGTTTGCTTCTCAGCAACCAAAGTCTGCCAGGCTCAGCCAAGATCTTGGACCCGCTTACCTGACCTAAGGATGAGGTATAGCCAGTTTGTCAGCCCTCGAAAACCAGGGTGTGCTCCTGTGTGTTCAGCCTGCTGCTGGCCCAAGACACAAGGATGGCTACCCTCGCTTCTGCCCCTCAGGACCTGTGTTCTGGGCTGTTGAATATAGAGGGTGTGGTTGAGACGTTGGCCCAGACTCTGGGAATGCATTAGGATGAGGAGCTGCGAAAGAAGCATCTTACAAAGAAGGACATAGATGTATCAGTGTGGAGTGTTGTTTCCTCAGCTCACCTTGCTAATGTACCTTCCCCCGACCCCCACACAAGGGTCTTTCTGTGCCAGATAGTTCAGTAAGGGTTGTGTGGAGCACAGCTGAGGCCCCAACATTTGTCTGTAGGCAGCTGCATCTGTCAGTCCTACTGGCCAGTCACCCTACCAGAGCTAGCTGGGTTCCTATGGTATCATTTTGTGTGCTTTGCTGGGTTCAGTAACTGACATCCCAGGTTGACATCACTGTGCAAGCTCTAGTACGAGCTAGGCAGTTGCCAAGGAGCCCTTAGTGGCCAGCACTGTCTTAGCTGGGTCCTTGCAGCTACTGAGCACGAGCCGTTCCTTAGCCCAAGTAGAGCCAAGGGAATTTAGTAACCCACGCAGAGCACAGCGCAGCGGAAGCCTGTGCTTTCAATTGGGCTCCAGAGCCAACAACATATAACATGTACCATGTTACATACTACATGGAAGGGAACAGACACTTAAGCCAACACACGAGGACATATAGGAAGCACCTGGCATTCAGGGAGCAAATATTGCATCAGGCAGCACAGGAAGGGGCTCCCATCACTGGCACATAGACTATCTGACCATGATTGACAGGGAGAAAGGAAGTCAGAGTTTTGCTATGCTTAGAGCATCAAAGAAGGAAGTAGAGTGTGACTAGGTAGTTGGTGGGGACAGCTGTAAGATTTGGGGGACAATGGGAGGACATTCATCTGTGGACAGGCTGGTTGTTACTAATTTAAAGACCTATCTGATCTAGCCTTAAATTCATATTAAAGTGAATTTATAGAGCAGTCTAGCAATAGTGACTGAACCCAGTTTGTTGTTATTTTTCTTGAATTCAGTCTTTTGCCTTTCACAAAAGAGATGCAAGGTCAGACCTAGGTGGGTAGAGACCAGGGGGAACTCCAGTGTCCTCATGGGATGTGGCAACCAGATGGAGTGTGGCCAGTCCTATAAATGAAGCTGTTTTAGTCCTTTTCCACATGGCCTCTGCTCCTCCATCCAGCTTACTCCATGCCCCTATGGACACACTTTTACCTTTCAGGCTGTGGTTTGAGAATCCAACCCAGAGACAAACACAATCTGTTTGAGGTATAGGATCAACTTCTTTAATGGAGTGTGTTGGAATAATGAGAGCGAGGTTCCTTCAGTGAGCCACCAGGGTGCAGTACTCTCACAAGCGACCAGGACTG
The DNA here is from genome assembly GCF_000001635.26 of Mus musculus. Taxonomy (NCBI): domain Eukaryota; kingdom Metazoa; phylum Chordata; class Mammalia; order Rodentia; family Muridae; genus Mus; species Mus musculus. The sequence goes on from NC_000073.6 coordinate 139,493,179, forward strand.
GGCTTGTTAACATGGAAGTACTTTGTTTAGGTCTTTGACATCTTGTCCTGTGTCCAATGGCTTGCAAGCTATCAACTTGTAAATGATTCTCTTGCAAGCTGAAATTTAGATAACATTACCCTTTATAATAGCACCAAAGTATGAACTATTCAGAACTGTCTTAGGTCAGTGCTCTCTAAGACCTGCATCCTGAGAGCCATCACATGCAGCTTATACCAATTAGTGAGACCTGAGTATGTGGAGCTGTCCCAGGCTCGGGGAATGCTTAGTGGTATTGACGTGTCTGTTCTACCAAGATTGGCATGATGCTCCGGTGTGATTCTAATCAATGTTGGAGCAGAGGTTTTGTAGAAATCAGAAATCTGCATTTATGTTTTATATGGAAGTATAAAGGACCTACAGTGGCCTCAACAACATTGACAAAGGACAGTTGAGGGCTCATCTTGCCTGATCAAGACTTCCTATAAATCTGCAGTGGGCAAACCGATGGAGTGTAGGTATAAACCCGGAAAAACAGGCAGAGGGCTGGAAAGGACTCTGCAAATCCACTGGGTCAGGCTGGCCTCAGGCTTCTGAGGGCTGGGATTACAGGGACATACCACCTTTGATTTTGACGGAGGTGTCCAGGCTGTTGAGCCATAAGGGTATGCTCTGCATAAGGGAACAGTGGCCCTTAGCTGACCATTTGCTATGAATAAAGTCCAACTTTCACCAGAGACTATGGAAATTCATTTCTATGTGCTTACAAACCTGAGGGAGAAGTGATCGAAGCAAGTATTGGAAGGCAGTAATCCTCAAATGAAACCTTTGTTTTGATGCAAAAGTAAAGACAGCTCACAGCCTATGAGACAACTTTTGCAAAACCTCCGACTGGGAATTTTACCTGAAGTTCCTCGTGTAAATAACTGTTTCTGATCAATAGAAGTGGGGCTGTGGACCTGACCTCTGACACGGGCGGGGAATCTGAGCAGACTTGTCAGTAAGACACAGGTGTAGCAGGTGAGAGTAGAAGGTGCTCACCTGCTGCCCACAAGGCAGTGTCTTGTCCCTGAGTGTCCCTTCAAACCAATACCGTGGCTTCCAGTACCAAGTGCCTTCCCTGCAGTGTGCTGACAGTGTCCGGTTTACAATGATGAAACCTCCTCCCATCTGGACTCTGGGCTGCTTCTGGGGCCAGGCTCCAACTACAGGTGGACCCATAGGTCACAGAAGGTGCAAAGCCTAAAATGGAGCCTTGGGCTTCACACTTGCTCCTGTGTCTGGTACTAGAGGACTGCTTCTCAACTTCCCCAATGCTGTGACCCTTTAAGACAGTTCTTCACATCTTAGTGACCCCAACTAGAAAATTAGTTGTGTTGTTATTTCCTAACTGTAATGTTGCTCCTGTTGTGAATCATAATGTAAACATCTGTTTTCCAGTGATCTTAGGCGGTCCCTGTGGAAGAGTCATTTGACTCTCCTCCTGGAAAGGAGTCTGCAGCCACAGCTTGAGAACTGTTGTACCTCATTGTCTTCTAAGGGAGAGCACATGGGCTGAGGACCCGGGGGGGGGGGGGGGGAGCCTCATCTGAGGTCAGCGAGGAGCATGGGCCCTGCTGACCTCCAGCCACAGCCATGTGGCACCACCCATCTGCTCCAGCTTGTGACACCTGATTCCGTGACCCTGCTTGTGTCATCCCCCCCCCCACCCACCAGGTGTCCTCCACTTCCAAAACGATGGACAACATGCAGTAAGGCAGACTCTACGGTCACTGTACCCAAAGCCTGCAGGGGCCTGTGTTTGCAATCATCTGCCCTGGCCATCCCTCCTAATCCCATAGGTCACTTGCTGGTGGTGGCTGTGTCAGTCTAGGGCCCTGGTTTCTGTGGGCAGGAGGACAGTGGGAATGGGGCTGTCGTGGACACAAGGGCAGTATGGGGTGGGGTGATGCAGGCTTCATGTTCCCAGCCTGCTGATCCAGGCCAGCCTGCTCATTTCCCACCAGATACTGTATCTCTACCTTTGTTCCGTGCTTTCTGGTGAGAAATCCCTAACAGGTCTTTGGTGAAGCTGAGCCAGGTGCCTAGTGGCAGCAGATCCATCAGGCTGTAGACAGGCATGATCGAGGGCCGTGTCACATGAGCCTAGGAAACAAATACACTGCAGGAAATGTATTGGTGAACAAACTGAAAGATTGTAAAGCTCTTAAGGACTTTGATGCTTGTTAGCATTTTTTGACAGAAAATCACTGAAGCAGTAGACATAAAAAAAAATAGTCCTGGGGCTCACAGTGTAACTGCTCATTCTATTTATTTAGCCTCAAGTGACGTCTCACTAGAGTCCCCTGTGAGCATAGCCCGGCATGTCTAGACTCTTCCTGGGACTTGCAGCAAGCCTGACCTCTGCCTTATGTATGCGTTGGTCTTCTTGAGGTGCTTTTATACTACTGATGGAGACCAAGCCATCTCACCTAGCAGAGACAAATTTGGCCTCAGATGCAGGATCCTGAGTCCTGCATCCTTGTCCTCCAGGAACCCAGTTTGCGGGGCCTCTAGCATTCCAGTAGAGAGTGCTTCAGGTTTTTTTCTCCTGTGACCTCAAAGGTTTTCATGTAGATGGTAGCCGTGCCTCCTGCAGTGGGCCCAGGGTCACAGTCTCTGTCTGGGTGGCTTCAATGACTAGGTCTGCACTCGCATCAAGTCCTCAACCACATTCTTCCCTGTAGCTCAGCCTAGAATCTGGCCTGGCGCCAGATTTCTTTAAAATCAGTCCCGGCAGGAGAGGGTCTCTGAGCAGGTGACCAAGGTGCAGGGCTGGGCACAAGTGACTGTTCTGTGCGTGCTCTACCATGTGAGCTGTACCCTGCTGACCCTTTAGCCATGAGGTGATGGGCAGGGTCCGGTTTGCTGAGCAGTGTCTGGTTACTGGTTAGCCTGCAGTCCCCAGGTCTGCACACATTTGGGTGTAGGTCAGTGTGATGTCTGTAGGGTGGGGTGGTTAAGAGTAGGGTCTCACTGTGCCTCCACTGCGTGATTAAAGTCTTTGCTTTTTATACTTAGTCCTCATCTGTTTTAGATTCATGCCCCATAGACTGGCTACTTTTTGCTCTACAGTTTTTATACAGAGTCCTGTTTATATCAAAAGGATGACCCAGGACATGGGTCATAGCTTCTGTGCCTGAGTTCTCACTCTCCAGTTGTTCCTGCCAAGGAATATTTTCATCTTGTTTGTGAGAGAACTTCTCAGTTTCCTTGAAGGGAGAAACTGTATGGTTAGAAGTTGTCCCTCCTTTTTAAAACCTGTGACAAGTGGGTGGCTGGGTGGGTACCCTAACCCCTCAAGAGTGAGCACGAGCCCCACTTTAGATCCTCACATGGCCAGGCCCCACCTCGGCAGATGCTCCTTGTTCTTACAAAGGCGACAGGAATGCCCGGCCACCATCAGCAGAAAGCATCATCTCAGATGTCTCAGGGTCACCGCAATGCACCATAAAGCCACCAGGACATGGGGAGCCATTCCTGACAGTCATGAAAATATCCTTCCCAACGCAAAGCCAACTTCCCCATGCTCTTGTCTGTTGAAATTTTTAAGAAGACTTTAGTTTTTTTTCTTTTTTAAAAATATTTGTCTGTCTGTGTGTCTGTCTGTCTGTATGCAGATGACTGAGTGCATGTGGAGTTAGAAGACAACTCCCAGGAGCTAGCTCTCTCCTGCCAGGGATCAACTCAGGTTATCAGTGCTGCTGACCACTGAGCTTCTCGTTAGCCCAGAGTCTCCTTTACACAAGGCAGAGTGGTGATAAAATTTGAAGGACTTTTCTGTGTAACTTTTTCCCTTGGTCCTACATTACATTTTTTAAAAACCAAATATCTGAAGGTCTGGCTTCCACTCAGCTGTTTCCACAGCATGCGACGGTCCCACAGATGGCAACTTTTTCTCTAGTTCTTGTCTGTGGACTTGGGGAAGTCGTTATATGCAGCAGAAAAGGAGACCTAGCTGAACATAGTCTGCATTTCTATTCAATCTTAAAACTGATTTCTACCAGAGATTGTGGAGGGGGACATGAGCTTGTGGAACCCACGGTTTTATATTCAGGGTTAAGAAAATGATGTAGTCATTTGATGTAGGGGCATGTGAAAGTTAACTGCCTGCATCCCTTGTTGCAGAATGTTTGAAATTTAGATGACTTCAGTATGTGTCCTCCCCATCCAACTCTATAGCGGATCGGCGCCTGCAGTTATCTGAGTAGGTCTGAAAGATTGGCCATTCAGTGTGCAAACATCTCTCAAACGGAAATTGTTACACTTTGCTCTTCATCTTGAAATGAATGTTTGGTTGTCAATTTTTATTGCTGATGTAATGAATAAAGTCCACTGACGGTCACTGTGCCTGAGGCAGCCCCAACCCTCAGACAGAAAAAGTGCTGGTGTGGGGAGATCTGGGCATCCCACTCCCACTGTGCATTTGGCTCCTGAGACTCGGAGCAGAGAGGTGATTCTTTTCCCCTTAATTTTCTTGGTGTTAATGTCCCCATTGTCTACCCAGAAAGAAGATGCCTGGCTGCTGGTTCCTGAGCTGGAACTGAGCAGCAGGATTGAACAGGCAGTTCTGGTCCACGGCCGACGAGTTTTATGTATCTCTTTATGAGTCCAGCAATGTAATGATAACACAGAGCTTGTCTCATAAATGCTGCTGTACAGCTTGGGACAGCAAGCGCTTGCATGTGACCCAGATTGTCTAAGCCGCAGCCCCTTTGGGTTGGAGCAAGTCTCTTTAATAAATGTTGGCTGTCTTTCCAACCATCATAATTATTTAAAGGGTTTTCAAAAGAGAGGGGACAAATCAAATCAGGCCCTTGCTGCCGTATCCCATTGTGGAGGTAAGTGTATTTGTAAAACGTAGGCCTTGTTAGAGTCTCCTCCCAGTTTTCATCTATTATCACAATAATTGAGTTTGTAGCTGGAATTAAATTCATCAAATTGTGTTATCCTCTTTAGAAATTGGATAGGCACCCTGGCAGGGCGAGGCAGAAGTTAATCCGCTTTGCTAAAGCCTCCAGTGGCACCATGCAGCAGGGTGAGGAGGCTCAAGCGGCTTCCTGTCACCTCAGACACGGTGTGATTTCTCCTCGATCCCCAGTGCAAATAATGACATTTGAATCGAGCATTAACAGGCTTAATTACTTTAAAATTGTCATTTTAATTTACACTGATATAGTATTGATCATACAAGCAGAGATTAAGCCGTTCAGCGGAGCGGATGATGGGGAATTAAACATTAAAGGGTCCTCGAGGGGCTGTGCACACTGCCTGGCGTGCGCCGGAAGAGGGATGATAGTTCTTAGTAATGAACTGGCGGCATGCGAGGACATGAATCTTGGGCTCCTGGAAAAGGGGAAATAATGGGGTTTGGGACGCATTTGCAGGTTATTCATTCGCTGCCATGCGCCAGTTCTCCAGTGATTCATCCGCCTCGCCGGCGTTTATTTATCCAGCAGAATCCGGAGCTCTGACCTTTTGCTAAGTACACTGAGCATAAGTTAGAGTGGAGATTTTTCAGGTGCAACTTTTTATCAGTGTTTGTTATTTTTTTCTTATTTCCAATTGGCATCCAACAGAGTGACTCCTGGTTTTCGAATGTTCTCACATCTGCAGGCCCCCGCAGGTGGTGCAGTGGTGAGGGCAAGGTATATGGAAGAAGGTGGGGGAAGGGTGTCTCATGTACTACTGTCAACATCTCAAGGGTAGCCCAGACTCTAGTCTCACATCCCTGTGTTTAGACAGAGAACATGAGATGTCATGCCTGTGCTAGGGATGGTAGCCCTTTGCCCTGTAACCCATTTTTTACGTTTTCTTGGGCAGACTTGTTGCTGTAACTATTTAGATGCTGCTAGGTAGGGACCACGTACAAGAAGGAAGAAGATGGGCTGGTGATATGGCTCAGTGGTTAAGAGCGCCGACTGCTCTTCCAAAGGTCCCGAGTTCAAATCCCAGCAACCACATGGTGGCTCACAACCATCCGTAATGAAATCTGATGCCCTCTTCTGGAGTATGTGAGGACAGCTACAGTGTACTTACATATAATAAATAAATAAATAAATCTTTAAAAAAAAAAAAATTGGCATTATAAAAAAAAAAAAAAAAAAAAGAAGGAAGAAGATGTTTCTGTCTCAGAAGCAGAAGCATCTCACAGATTTCTTCGGCTGAAATGAGAACCTATCAAATCTTTTAACCTCAGAAAGGTCTACTTTTCTTAGGTTACATCATAAAAACTTAAGTGATTGATTTTTATGCTCACCAGGGAGTGATGACATTCTTGGTCCCTATCCATAATGGCTTTATTTTAAACCATGGGCTGGAGATTTAATTAAAGTATAATCAGGGAACTGAAAGAGTGCTGATGCTTCTCCTCAAGGTGGGCACAAGTGTGCATGGGATGTTAGAAGGGCTCATTATTGCAAGTGTTTACCGGATGTTAGTGGCCCTCATCATTGTTGAGTGTGCACAGGTGCTGGGTCGCATTGTTGTGAGTGTACAGGAGGTGCGAGAGGCCTCCTTACTGCTAGTGTCCATGGGCACTCAGAGGCCTCCCTAGTGCTGCTGTACCAAAGTCTGGACAGTCTCTTTATTGCACATATGTGGGGGGTGCTAGAAGGGTTCCTCATTCCTGGAAACCTCCCCACTTCAGAAGTTAAGGGCCTTTCACACAGCTTAGTGGTTGTACCCCCTTTTGCTTGCACTTATGGTTTGTTGATTTCCATGGCCTTTCGTGAGCACTTCTGTGAACCCACATGACTCCTGGTAACCACTGCACACCGAGCACAACCCACTTGTTGGGTGTTGTTTTCAGCCCTTGGCCATTATCACCTAGGGCAAAACTGGGGTGCTGAGTATAAAGTAATATGTGGCACTGGCTAGCAGATTTCAGGCAAGTGGTCCACTGATGGTGCCAGTGTACTAGGCCCCACTGGGGCCCCTTTGAACTGGAACATGGACTGCATACACACTCTTCTTTACTGTATAAGAATTATTAACAGTAACAGGGAGTGAGCGGGAGTTCCAAGACCCATTTTATAAACCAGAAGTAATAAGACTCAGGGACTGGCAGCTAGATGTGACTAGGGTAACCTTTTCTCAGTTCTTTTCTCCTTCAGTTGATGGGTTATGAGCAGTATCCCACATTGTAGAGTACTGTATACCAATAAGCGCAGACTGGTAAGGCTCATAGAGCCATGTAGTGTGCTTCTCTACTCTGGTGTCATAGCTTCCTCCAAGCTGGAGGCCACTGTGGTTCATATAATGTGGTTGGGACCCAGAGCTTAATTCTAGACGAGCTGGTTCTTCCATGTTCTCTCTACTCCTTTGTCTTCTTTGTGTTTGTACCCTAACTTTGTGTTAGATTGTAGAGACCCAGTGTAGTTATTGAGGGGCAACTGTTTGCTTCAGTTTCTAGCCTGGCAGAAACTCAGCCCACTCCACCCGGGAAGCTTCCATTCTATTCAGGGCTCTACCACATTCTGGTCTTGATGTGGTGGCTCCGTCTTGTTATCTATAGCTCTCTTCTCTCTCACCTATGGGTGCCGTTTCCTCTGGCTCTGTCATATGCTGTGCTGCAAGGAGTCCCACTGCATGCCTCTGGCTTCCATGTCTTGCCCTTCCTTAGCCTTTTCTCCTCTCCAACCTCAACTTCTTGCCCTGGTCATGAGTCTCTTCCAGAAAAATCTCTTCCTCTCTGCCTCCACCAAAACCTAGATGTCCAACCTTCTGAAATAAAATTTCCACTGTAACCTGGACACTCAATGTCATCAGAATCCTGTAGTATGTCACCTGCCATCCTTCTCCTCCAGGCTTGTAATCATTCACTTGTAAGACGGGCAGTAAGAAAGGACTCAGTTGGCCTCCAACCCTGAGGCAAAGTCGCAGTCAGGTGTTTGCCCTGATTCATCTGTGGCCAGGGCCTCCTCAGTGGCCCTGTAGTGGTGCAGCCCTGGGGTTGTCCTTCCTCCTTGACCTGTACTCCTCTGCTTTTCCCCTGACATTCTGGCACCACTTCTTTCTTTCAATGAGAATGACAGACACGTGTGAGGTCAGGCCAGCGGTGCTGAGTCTGGAAAGTGCAAACAGCAGATCCCTGATGGGTGTCACTTTCCCTGGTCTTTCTCAGCAAGGTCTAATTTATAACAAGGCTATTAGTGGGAGATAGCTTGTTTTGGACATCTTTCCCGTAAGAGTTCTGCGTGATTTGCCTCAAAAAAGAGGTAAAGGTCTCTCTGTGGATAGTGACAGCACCAGGCCCTTCTGCCTGCAGTACCAGGCAGGGACAGAATATTTTAGGGCCCCTTTTCCTCTGGGGTGGCTTTGGTTCTTCCTTTCTGGATGGGGCAGAAGTCGTGGTTTGGAGGCATGTCTGGGGCGTGGGGGGAGCTGAAAACACCAAGATTACATCCCTGCTGGAGCTGGGGAGCCCCCTAGGCTAGCAGCTTTCCATGCTAGGCCTTAGTATCCTGGCATCATCCAAGGACTCATTCTTCTGTGTGCTCCTGCGTCAAAGAAAGAGGTTTAGAAGAGGTGACACTGCTGACAGGAGCGTTGGGCCCTATCAGCTTATGACACCAACCCATGGTGCCAGGTAAGCACGGGAATGTGAGGAATCAGGTGCTGTCTTCCCTTCCCTGTGTAGTAGAAAGGAAACACTGGGTTTCAATAGCTTGATGAGTCCCAGACACAGAGGAGGCTGGCACAGGATTACACAGGGGGCTTCTCACTGGGCCTGTGTTGTATGATCAGAAACAGGATAGGGTGGAGCAATTCCAGCCAATGAAACTGTCAGCTAGGGGGTGCCCTGTCACATATTTAGATCATCAGAGCTTGAGGACAGGCTCCTGTGGATGGAGACCTGCAGGCACCAGGAGGGGAGCCTCGTGTCACCATATCGCTCACCCACCAGGCTTGTCACTCTGCTTCTGTCACCTCTGTCACTTTCCTGGGTGGACAGAGTGGGCTCAATGGGTGGGAGCAACTCCAGATCTTTAAGGGAGGTTTTACTCCTGCCTTGCATTTCTTGGGAACTGCAGGGATGAAGACATCCTCCGAGAAGTACAGATGGGACAGAAGGATGCACCATGTGGAGTGTGCCACACCCAGGGTACGCACACCACGGAGGGTACTTGGCCTGGAGTTGTTTGGTGTAAGAGGAGCCCAGGAAACAAGCAGAGAGAGAGAGAGGATGTAGGGACAGAGAGATCATTTTCAATTTGTTTACTTATTTATTTTTACATGTATGTGTGTTTGACTTGCATGTATGTGTGTATACCACATGTGTACCTGGTGCCTGAAGAACCAGAAGAAGTTACTATAAGGAACAGAGTGAGCAAGCAGTGTTTCCTCATGGCCTCTGCATCAGCTCCTGCCTCCAGATCCCACCCTTAGAGAGCTCCTGCCCCGACTCCTGCATTGATGGACTGTGCTGTGTGTGCTGTGCTGTGCTGTGCTGTGCTGTGCTGTGTGTGCTGTGCTGTGTGTGCTGTGCTGAGCTGTGCTGTGCTGTCCTGTGCTGTGTGTGCTGTGCTGTGTGTGCTGTGCTGTGTGTGCTGTGTGTGCTGTGCTGTGGTGTGCTGTGCTGTGCTGTGTGTGCTGTGCTGTGCTGTGCTGCGCTGTGCTGCGCTGTGCTGTGCTGTCCTGTGCTGTGCTGTGTGTGCTGTGCTGTGCTGTGCTGTGCTGTGGGAGAGAGACTCTCCTCCCCAGGTTGCTTATGTTTTATCACAGCAGAAACCCTTAGACTGTAGTGCAGGCCATATTCCAGGCTAGCCTGGGCTACATAGCGAGATTCTACCCCCAAAAATCAAAGAGAGGGGACAATTAAGGTGAGAAAGATATCTTACTCATATGAAATAAGAAAGGACTCATGGCCAGCAGGCCCACAGAAGAGATGATAAATGTTGAAGGTTGCTCTTGAGACAGCCACCCAAGTGAGGGAGGGAGGGGTGGAGAGGGGTGAGATGGGAAATATGGGGCTGTTTAAGTGCATGTCAGGCATGTAAGACAGATCATCTATGAGAGAGAAGGTCCATCACAAAGGACAGGAGCAAGTGCGTCCTCACTTCAAGGCCTTGGAACCTGAGAAGAGTGACAGCCAAGAAATGTCAGACCTGGAGTGTGGCCATCCAGACCCTGGATCACTCACGTGTACCCTTGGAAGAATCGCACCACAGTAGCATTTCCTTGGGCTTCGAACTAAGTTAAATGAGTTGAAGCAGAAGTAGAAGGCAGTTTTCCAATGTAATTGAAATTCAAAAATCAATTAAAGCCTTCCTGCAGTGTTTTCTGTGTCCTGCACTTCGCTAATGGCAGGAGGTATTTTGTAAACAAGTCTTGCTTGGTGCTGGCCTCTCTTAAAGTGCATTGTGCTTTAATTATCCTATATCCATAATGCACATAACTGGGATTGTAATTGAAAAGCTAATGATTTTTAGAAGCCAAAAGAGAAGTCAGGGCTGTAACAGTGATGTAAACTCATCATATAATTTAATTACCATGAAGGTTTATTGATTGACTTCTGAAACCATTCAGATATAGAAAAAGAATAACTTAATAAATTTAATAATTAAAACTAGATGTTATTTTAAGTTGATTTTTATATTATTAAAACTCAGTCTGCAAACTATATGTTATGTGTGGGGGGAAGCATCTAGGTTACATAGGCTTTAAGTCTGAGAGGAAGGTACCTCAGGGATGCCAGAGAAGGTCTAGGGGCCTGCACGGGAAGCCCCATCCTCACCTAGTGATATCTTGATTAGCTATGCAGAAAGCCTCAGGGTTGGCATCCTTTCTCATCACGGCAGAGGTGTGCAATGGGCACAGCACACTGCATGAATTCTGCATTCTGCAAGACTGCACTCTCATGTCTGCACACCTCTTCCCACAGTGAAGCCAACAACTGGACTTGCTTTTCCCATTCGTGCTTGTCAGCCACCCAGGATAACATGAGATTGGGCCAAACAGATACCTGCTGAGTGTGCAGTGTCTCAGTTCTGCTGTGGTACTTGGTACATTTTTAGTGCTCACTTGATGTCTTCAGTCAAGCTTGAATGGCCTGTCCTGGGAGCACTGCCCATGCTCAGCTGTAGGACATAGTGGAGGACCCGTCCTCCCCACTCTCTTTTACTATTCAATTTTCTGACTTCAGTTGTCCAGCCCCTCCGACATCTCAAAGGGAGCGTGAAGAGACAGTTAAGTCATGCACGGTCAAAATGATTCGGAATTCAGACTGACTGGATTTGGCTGCCTGCGTCACTACTGGCTTCTATATAATGGAGGGTTATGCTTTGTCTCCAGTGCCCTTAGCATGGTGGTCACATTGTAAACCTGTGCTCACCCCTAGGTTGTAACCTGTCCTTGGTTTCTCCTCTGTGGCCACCCATTGTCCCCTCTGACCAGTCCTTGTCACTGTTGTCTGCTTTGTGCCCCCTACTTCTTATCCCTTACCCACCCCTTGTTCTTCTGTCTAGCAGTTCTTCCTGCCTGACACTCATGGGACTGGGCCTTCATCCCTGCTCCCCCACCCCCACCCCAGTTCCTGTTGGTGGGTCCATCGTTTTAGGACAGCACTGTCCACAGGCTCACACGCAGTGGCTACCCAGGCCTATGATGTGACCACTGTGCTGGATAGTTTTGCGTAAACTTGACACAAGCTGGAGTCATCAGAGAGGAGAGAGCCTCAGTTGAGGAAATGCCTCTCTAAGATCCGGCTGTCGGGCATTTTCTTAATTAGTGATTGATGTGGGGGGAGGAACAGCTCTTTATGGGTCGTGTCATCTCTGGGCTGGTGGTCCTGGGATTTATAAGAAAGCAGGCAGAACAAGCCAGTGAGCAGCACTCACCCATGGCTTCCGCATCATCTCCTGCCTCCAGATCCCTGTCCTGCGTGAGTTCCTGTGCTGACTTCCTCTGATGACAGTGATGTGGAAGCATAAGCTGAATAAACCCTTTCCTCTCCAAGTTGCCTTGTTGTATTTCATCATAGCAATAGTAACTCTATCGAGACAGCCAGCTTAACTGTCTCTATGTTCCAGGTTTGGTGGAGCCCACTTGTGGCTGCCAGGCTTTCTAGCTTGCTCCTGGGCTCCTATTCATCTACCTTTCATATTCCGCTTAGGACCACCTGCCTAGGGATGGCACTGCCCACAGTGGACTTGTGCCTCCTGCATCAATTAACAAGCAAGAAAGCGCTCCCACAGACAGGCCTACAGGCCTGCCGGACTGAGACAGTTCTTCAGTTAAGGTTCCCTCTTCCTAGTGGCTCTAGTTGTATCAAGTTGACAATAAAAACAAACCAGTACTCCCTTACACACACACACACACACACACACGCACACACACACACACAGCCCAGGTGTGTCATCCTCATAGGAACCCTTAGGCTTACTTACCCTGCCCATCATTGTCCACACCCTCAGGGTATGTGCCCCTCCTACAGCCCGCCTTCAAGCCTGTCTTGTGCTGTTTTGGCTGCTCCACGCTATGGTAATGTGAAATGTTAACAGGCCTACTAATCTGGTGGAATTTATTGTAGTCCACCATGAGATATTAAGTGGCTGTTGTGTGTAGTGTTTACCCTCACTGTCAGGATGACTTGTGCTTTGCCCTGGCAGACGGGGCCCTGCCCTTCCCAGGCTGCCTAATTGGAGATGCAACAACCAGGAGCTGTGACAGGGTTCAGCACCCCATGTACAACATGCCAGCTCCCATGGTGCACGCTTTATAAAATGCTCCTTAATTCAGGGACAGAATATCATTAACTTTGTAAGTGGATGAATACAGTGGACAACCAATTTAATTAACTTCTAATGTCCGCTGTTGGATGGGAGATGGAATGAAATTATGTGTACATCGCTTGGGCCAACGGCCAGCCTGGATGGGGCTTGGTGCTGGGGGTCAGGGGTGGGGTGGGGGAGCGGCTTTTTGCCGTTATCTCCTGTCCACCCCTAGAAGCCCGAATGTGTCAGCTCTCAGTTTGTGTGGGTTACAAAGGAGGACACCCTGTGACAGTGACATGCTAAATGCTGCCTTTCCCACGCCCCCCCCCCACCAAGTAATGCTAGGGAGACAGGCAGTAATGCTGTCTCATCCAATTAGATTGGCTGCTCGTGAGTTTATTATACAGGGGAGGATCAATAAAGCTCTACATTGATTGAAACGAAAGCTTTGTTTCATTTATTATTGTTTATAATCTAATGAATGTTCAAATAACTTTGCCCTGATTTATTACTCAATCTGTTAAATTGTTTTAAAGCCAGTACACTCAGGGCTTACCTTTGGGGTATGGTCAAAAAAGTACTTTTTGTCAGAAGCTGTGCTTTAGGTCATCTTTGCGACTTCAGCAGACAGTTGAGTATACCAGGCAAGGCTGCTCAGCCAGCGGGACCCTAAGGGTATTGTGCTGATGGACTTCCTCCAGGCACTAATCACATCCCTGCCCTCGGTGGACAGACTGAAGACAGGCAGGCAGCGGGGTATGCAGCATTTCGAAGGAATAGTGGGGTGCTGGGTTGGGCTGTGCTGCTTGGAGGAGATAGTGTTTCCATGGAGATGTGGAAAGCTGGGGCTCCTGTGAGAATCACCTGGGAGAGGAGAAACAAGGCGTGTCATGACCCCAGTGGCAGAGACCTTGGCTAGCCCATGCTTCCTGGCCAGCAGTGCTGGAGCCCCGTGAGTGACAGGCATGCTGATTTGTGTGAGCGCACAGGGCAGAGGGTATGTACTTAGAGGAGGCTGGCGGACTCCTGGCTGCAGAGGAACCTACGGGGGCAAACCCATTTGGAGCTGATGGCTTAGCGTTGGCAGAGAAAGGAAATTAGAGATAGACAGTGGGTCTATGGTCCATCAGATTTGTAGATGAATCGGAGATAGGTGTTGAGGAGACAAGAGGCAAAGTGGGGATGCTGGAGGAGTTAGGGAAAGACCATACTTCCCAGGGCAGCAAGAGGGGAGGAGGGATAGCTACATCCAGAATTGGAGAGACTTGGGTTCTGGGAGACCAAAGGGGGATTGCGCAACCACCAGAGGACCTTTTAGAAAGGGCCAGTGCAATGCATGTGACCTCATCAACCAAAGATGGAGTGAAGGCCACCCTAGAAGGAGGAAGATAAAGACAGAAATGAGGAAGAGGAGGAGGAAGAGGAGGAGGAAACTCCAGAGAAGAGAGTGTGATACCCTAGGACTCAGCAATAAAAGTGCAAACCTGTCATCCTGTCATCAGTAAGGAGGCTGATGCAGGAGACAAGCCTGGAGTGTGTGAAAAGACCCTGTCTTTAAAAAGGAAGAGAAGCAGGAAGGAGGACAGGCATGTGTCTGCATTGCTGAGGGAAATGTCTGTTTGATTTGCAATTTGAGCACCATTGAAGAGTTACGACAGAGTAATATTGTGGTGGTGAGAATAGAAACACACTTGGAAGCAAACTTTTATTTTTATAGCAAAAATACTAAACATAGTATTAGCAAGCAGAATTCTACAGGATAGGAAAACATGCTAAGATCAAGTTGGGTTATGCTCAGAATGCAAGACAGGCATATTCATACAGGAGCCTCTATCGGGGGTTAATCCTGAGAGATTGTGTGCCCCTAATGGCTGCATAGTGGAGTGAGGGTACCTCCTCTCCTTGGGATGAGGCATCTGCCAGGTGTAGGGGAGGTATATGTGTTTACTTCTAGGGAGGAGTAGGGGAGGTAGGGGTAGTTGAACCTACTACTCATGGTCTATTATTCTGTCAGTTCTAATCTGGAATACCTAAGATCTCTGGTTGCAGCCCTAAAGATTACTTATTGTTGTATCATACAAAGCTTTTTTTTTTTTTTTTTTTGTTCATAGACTGATTTTATTTAAAAAAGCAAAAACGTGGAGCTGGAGACGCTTTATCCATAGAAACAGTATGGTACAGTCTTAAGTGAGGTACTGCTTGCCCGATTCTGTATCACCTTTAATGAACACAGTTGGCCTATGCAGAGAAGACCCTGGTCTTTCTGCTATGGCCTCATGATCCAATGCTCATCCCTCCCAGCAGTGGTCACAGCACTGGCACCTGAGAGGCCTCCCCGGATGCATGCTGGGTGCTTTCAGTGCTGTGCCCACAGGGCCGTGGAAGCTGCCCATCATTGTCACAGGGCATCTGGCCACAGGGAAAGCAGGCTGTTCCCACCTTAGGATCACATGTAGGACATGCTTGTGTGATCTCCTCATTCATAGGATTTGTGAGGCAAATGGCACTGTCGAGTACCTCTGTTGATGGATCCATATGGCTTGAGTTTAGGACTAAGCCATTTCCTGGAAGAGTGAGCCACACACAGGAGCCTAGGTTAATGGTGTGTTCTTTGCTGCTGATATCTCAACAGAAATGATAGATTGCTCAAACCAATTTGTCACATTTGTTTGAGAATACACAGTGATAGAGGTGTTTCTAATTAGTAGCTTAATGTCTCTTCTGTGTGGGCTCCTGCTCTAGACCAGGAGACTCCCAGGCTTGTAGGTGGCCATATCAGGAGAACAGCAAAGCATATTGCTTCTTCTCTCTGCGTTGAACTTGCAAACAGTAGTTGGCCACTGTTGTTCTGACTCTCCTGTGTATGCAAGCTGGGCATACCACTGTTACATTCAACGAGTGGAGATCTGTGGTTGGCTGCACCCTCCAAGTCTGGATTGTGTCTGTGAATTGCTATACTCCTCCTGAGGCTAGAGTATATCTGGTTGGCTGCACTCGCCCTGAGGTTGTGTGTCTGTGGATGGCTCTACTTCGATTGAAATTGAAGTGTGTTTGACAACACTGCCATTGTGGCTGATGGTGGCTGGCAAGCAGGTCCATTTGACTAACTAGATCTCCTGTGCACACTCCCTGTCATGAACCCACTTGGCTAGGAGTCTGGACTCTAGGCCAACCTTAGTATAGAGACACTGAACTTGTCGGGAGTTCTGAGTTTGCCACCCTGGCCTTGAGGGATAGCAGGGCTCTCGGCCAACACTTAGAGCAGTGGCAGAAACACAGTAGAGGGTGGCTGCTGCTGCTTATTAGCAGAAAATTAATAAGCACTGATGACAGGTTTATAAATATGTAAAATGTATTCTAATTGTTTATAGCAGAAGAGGCAAGGAGTCAATACTCCACGATGTGCAAGGCATACTATCAACATGCTCTGTGTTCAGGGACCTTCTGGTGGCAGCCCACAATACACCACCACCCAGACCTTGTGCCCTGTGATGGATGGAGTCCTGGCTGTATTGATACAGTGGCGAGAACCCTTGAAAGTTGGTTTGAACTTTGGCTTTGTATATTCACTAGAGCTAATAGTGGAGTTTCTGATTCTAAGAACTGTATTTTGATGTATTCATTGCAGTTTATCTCCATGTTTATCATAAACTCACAATATCATGCCAGCCTTCTCATATAGGAGGCAAGGCTTAGTGTTCAAAGTAGCCTTCATTACGCTCTCTTGTCTCTCTTCGCCTGGGGCAGAGAGAGAGGCATCCTACACAGGGCTGTGTATCATGTGGGCCTGGAGCAGGTGTTAGGTTCATGCTGAACTCAGTCCTCCAATGTTCTCTTCTGGCCCATAGAGGAGGCTGAGTCCCTGCATCTATATGAACCATGGTCTTTTCTACTGATGCAACCTCAAGAAGGTAAACTGAAGGCTGGCTCCTTCCAGGTTTGTCTGCTGTGAAGGTGCCTTATTTTCGCATGTCTGGGCAGAGGAACCTGTGACTCAGTGGGTCTGGCTGGACCATCCACAGAGCAGAGGCATCTTCCTGCCACAGTACAAATGGGGACAGAGGATGTGAACCAGGAGAGCTCTGGAAACTTCTGGAGTCAAGGGTCGGTGTGATGAGCAGAGCACCTTGTGAAGGGGTGTCTGGCAGGATGAGGGAGAAGGAGAGGAGTAAAGGGAAGAAGCCCAGACTTCAGTGGACCCTGGATCCTGGGACTGAAAGTGTGGAGTGAGCTGTGTGGGAAAGCAGAGGGCTGGAGGATGATCAGTAGGTCTCTGGGGATTAAGGAGAACAGAAGATGCCATAAAGAAAGAGTGGGATGAAGCCTTGTCCTACCCTACCCTTGAGGCCAGTTTGATTTCAGGAAGCAGGTAGAATTCCACATACTCATATATCAGATGGGGTCCAGTTTCATGAGGATGTCATATGAGCAAACCTATATACCTGGCAGCTGAAATACAAGGCTTGATTGGCGTTTCCTGCATTGGTAATCAGGGTTTTGTTGGGTGTGGTAGCCAGGGGCAAAAGTCTACACCGAGCAGTATTACAAAAGAATTTGAGCGTTACCTTTGAAAGGCCAAAAATGCCATCTGTGCTGCTAGCAGACATGGCCTTGGCCTCCTACTTTCCTGTCCTTGGGTCCAGTGGCATGTGTAGATCAGGCTCTTCCTATGTGGCTGCTGAGGAAGAAGGACCGATCCCATCCTTGTGTGGGTATTGGGCTGGGTCACCAGATCCGTTCCTTTGTAGACCCTGAGCTGGGGGACAGACCTTAGACTTTATGGGTACTCTGGCCAGGGGGAAGCAGACTGTTCCTGTGTGAACACTGAGTTGGGGTCAGACCAGCTCTGTGTAGACATTGAGGTGGGGACCAACCAGATCCATCCTTATGTGGACTCTGAGCCAGGGGACTAAATTGTTCCTGTGGGACATTTGTGGTGGGAATTGACTAACTTGTATACATACTTTGGTTCATATTATTGAAGCCATTTCTTTTCGGACTCCATTCCTCTTAACAGTAAATCCCCGCTGTGCCTGTGCTGTGGTCGTAGCGTAGATGGCAGTGGGTGTGAAGCTGTGGGATCAGATGAGTGAAGCCTGTGCTGTGGTCGTAGCGTAGATGGCAGTGGGTGTTAAGCTGTGGGATCAGATGAGTGAAGCCTGGGAAGACGAGCCTTGATCTCCTGGGATACCATGAGAACGTATGCAGCCTGGAATGGTGCCACTTGGGACAGCACCACTGTGAGGAGACTCAGGGGCTGTCTGCGTGGTGGTTGGATAGTGCTGCCCAGAGCTGACTAGTTCACCTCTGCACTGTGCTGGCTGGTGGGTGCTGGTGGGTGCTGGCCTGCCTGCAGCCACCTCTGCCTCAGTGCTGGGACTGAGTGACAGTTTGTCTCCTCTGCTGTCCTTGCAGAAGCTCCTTTTGTGGCTGAGCACGTCACACAGTAGACAGCCCATACTGCCCTGACTCTGTGTTTGTCTTTCCTCCTACAGGCACTAGGAAGCTTTTATTTTCTTCACGAATCCTTAAAAAACATCTACCAGTTTGACTTTAAAGGTAAGACTCCATGCCGGCTGCCATGATCTGTTTTTACAGCCCATCCCTTGGTCTGGCCTCTCCGGGTCCCTCTAGCTCTGTTGTCATGATTAGGCCTGCATGGTCTGGGTTTGCTGCCACTTGCACATCTTGAAGACCTGGTACCCTGGCCTCCCTGAGGAGAGGTGCCCCTGGCCTGCCCTGCCCATCCTGGGTCACATGCCAAAGCCCCTGCTCTTTCCTGCCCATCTCAGTGGGCCCCAGCTCCCTTACCAGACTCAAGGGACCCAGTGGCCCTTAGAAATGTGAAAAAACGAATGGCGTAGGAGGATTGCATGTTTTAGAAACAGAAGTAGACATACTTGTGGTGGAAATTTCTGGCTGTCATTTAGTAAGTGGTGCTGGCCCTGGACTGTTTGAATGAGCATCACTGCTGATGTTGCTCTTTACACAGGGCATCTCTGTGGAGTCTTTCAGGATACCTGTTACCTCAATGGAAGGGATTTCCCCAGGGCCCCATTCACCTATTTCATGTTATTGTTTCTGTTTTAAGTGAACCTTCTTGGACTCCCTGCTGGACTGGGGCCAGATCATGTCGCTTGGAAAACACACTGAGTTTGTGACAATTGTGAGGGTAGCTGGTATACAAAATGATCTCATTCATTTAAACTCTTGGTTCCTAGCTGGTGACTCAGTTTGGGATGGGTAGTTGTAGAGCCTAGCTGGAGGATAGTGGGTCACTGGGGCATAGCATTGAGGTATATCCCAATTCTGATTCCTGATCTCTAGGTGTGAGCAGTTTTGCCATCAGAGCCTCAAGCCATCCCTGACGCCACCCCTGCCACCACTCCTGCCAAGGCTTTCTACTGTGATGTATTGTACTTTCAAACCCCAAGCCAAAATACTGCTTTTTAAAGTTACTTCTTATCATGTATTTGTAATGAGTGGAGTGACCACTTCCATCGGCTGCTTCAGATTCACTGTTGGTATTTACCCAAAAAGCTTCGCCTAGGAGACGGGGAACTGTCTTCCCTGCATGGCTCTAGCACCCTGACCTGCCTTGTGCTGAGCAGGATTCTTGCCAGCCGAATGGTGTCCCTTCTGCAGGTGCTTCTCACCAAGCATGTGACCAGGAGGAGGTAATCAAGACTGCTTCCCATGACCCTATGGACATTAGGTACCAGTGCATGTCCCCAGCAGTGATGTTTAGACGTGGACTATTCCCTTCAAAGCTAGGGTAAGACACAGTACCCAGGAGGTCTCTGAGTTCGAGGCCAGCCTGGTCTACAAGGTGGTTTCAGAACAGCCAGGACTACACAGAGAATCCCTGTCTCAGCGGGGAAACAGAAGAACATCAAACTCAGGAGATTCTGAATCCATAAGAAACCATTTGTATACACATTTAACTACTAAATGAGGTCAGTCATATTGTGCTTTGCTAACACACAGTTCACTGTCAGACTTTAACCCAGGAGCCTCTTGTTGCCAGTAGGGGCAAAGCAGAACCAGTGTGGGCATGTGCTAAGCATGCTTCTATCCAGGGTAAGACTTGACTCAGCAAATATAATGGTCCAGCCTGGTGGCAGCTGGCACTCATGGAGCCTACAGGGTCATCTCAGGGTAAGGTGGGCACATAGTATTCATAGTCCTGGCTTGATGTGAGCTATTGCAAGAAGTCTAGATTTTGTAAACATCCTGAATAAAACCAAGAGTTAGTAACCTAATTTGGAAAAGTGAGAACCTAGTCAGAATTTAAGGAGTCCCTGAAAGAGCAGCAGAGGATAGAGGGGACTTCTACTTTCTGGTCCAGTAGACAATGTTTGGAAGGCTTGGTGTCCATTCTCAAAAATGCAAGCAGAGCTGCTGGTTTTGGATCCAACAGGAAATAAGGACACAGGGCAAACCCATCCCCCAGCAGACATGTAGGTACAGGGGCATGCTCACCGAGAGCAGGCATGCTCTGGAACTGCAGCTGGTGGGCATGCATGTGTAGCAGGAGTCAGCTGGGCCCCTGGAGGCTGATGTGGATGAGCTTGGAAAGGAAGCTGCCCCATTCTCATGTGTCTGAGTTTTAATTCTAAGAGTTCCAAGGAGATCTCATAGTCAAGGCCAGGTGCTCCCTCCCCCTTCACAGGGCCTGCCTTCAAGGAAACCAAGTCCCCAGCTAACTGGGCTCTCAGAATCCATCTGGCCAAGAGAGTGACACTTAACTCCAGCTTCTAGCCCTCTTGCTTTGTGGGATGTGGGACTGCTGAGTAGTGGAATGACCACAGCCTGGTGCAGACTTAGTTGAAGATAAATGTTGTTCTGACTCTGTGAGAAGATGCCTCCCTGGAAATCCTCAAGCAGCAGAGGCTAGCAGGGGTGGGAGATTGAGTGTCTGACACTATAGCCATAGGGCACGTGACCTCAGCCCCACAAATCTGTTTGCTTCTTTGATCCAGTGGCTCATATTCTGTCTTCAGCAACATGCTAAAGACATAAAAATCAAGCTAATGAGATAAACCAAGTCTCTGACACAGACTCAAATATGACAGAGATCTGGAGCAATTGTACTGGGAATTAGAAGCAAGTGTGGTCAGTGCACCCAGGACTGAGGTGCAGGAAAGTAGGAAACAAAATTCACCATAAATGGAAAAAAAGTACAGATTGGAGGCAAATGAATGGTATTACATACAGGAAATCAGAGAGAATTGGTTCTTAGAGAAGATCTATTAAAGTGATCAACTGTTAGCCTTATGAACCAAGAACCGAAAAAGAAAGAAACAGAGTATTGATAACAGAAACGAGTAAGAGACCACTGAGAAGTGATTAGGGACCACTACTGATAACATGGTAATATCAGAATATTATAACAAGCCTGTGCCTATAAGCTGTGCTTGTAAGTTTAGTAATACAGTGGAACTGTTGTAGGGATATCACAATCTGAATATTTGTACAAGGGCTTTGCAGCTGGAAATACCTACAACTGTGAATGAAGTTAAGTCAGTGGTAAACCTTCTGAAAAAGCCTGCCAGGCCCAGGAGGGCTTCCTGGTGAATCTACTGAGGGAAACTACAATCTTCTCTACAAAGTTCCCAGGTCCAAACCAAGGAGTACCTGGACCTGCCCTGGAAGGCCAGCACTGCTTGAATCCCAAAACCAGACCAAGGCATTGGAAAAAGGGAGAACGGCATACTACTTCATGAAAATAAAATGTAGACGGTCTCAGGAAGACAATAGCAATGTGTAAGAAGAGGTATACACTATGATTGGGGTTTACATCAGCCAATAAAATTGCTCACAAGGCAGAAAACATCATGACAGGGTCAATAGAAACAGAAAAAGCATATAGCAGAATTCAGCAAATGCTCGCAGCAAACTAGGAATCTCTATCCTCCACTGGACAAGAGAATCAGCTACAACCCCCTCCAGCATGCATCAGAGTCAATGAGAAACTAGAAAAATGAATGGTGTGTCATTATAGAGGAATGCTGGTCAGCCACCAAGAGAAGTAAGCAGGTGAAAGATGCTGGTCTAGGGGCTTTGCACCGTAGACTCCAGCTGTGACTATCTGGAAATGGCAGAGCTCTAGAGACAGAGAGCGTGGCTAGATGGAGTGCAGTGCTGTGTGAGTGTGCAGGACCTTCTGGACAAGGGACTGGTGCATGTCGTTCTGTAGCAGTGGGTACACAACATTTGTCTGCATTTACCAAAACCCATAACACTGCAGCACAAAAGCAAAGCCTGAATGAAGGACACTGGACTTCAGTGGGTATCACAGTCTATGCTGATGTGCACAAATGCACATGTGAGATCAAGCACATACACACACGTGGGAAGGGCACATTTGCAGTCTTTATTGGCTCTGAAATGACCTTTTAAAGATGTGCCTTCCCACCCCAGTTTCTTTTTCCTTCCAAGTGAGGGAGACACTGCCTACCCACCCCCAGGTGCTATGTTCTTGCTCTGCTAAGGCCTTTTCTCTCCGAGTGAGGGAGACATCACTGTTCTTTGCAGTGAAGGTGGTGGTGCTGGCTTCAAAGCCCAGCTCGCTCAAGTCCTCTATCTATTATCTGCAGGGATCTGGGGAATAGAGTAGGAGGCCCATGTGCATTGAGCTCAGAGTTGACCTAGGACAGCTCCTCTGGGCTTTCAGGTTCCTGTTACAGTCATCATGCACCATCAGCACAACCCACACATGATCACAGACCTGAGTGGGAACCCCTGGCCCTAGCTATCTCCTTAGAATTGAAGCTTTGTTTTTGCCTGGGTTCACCATCTACCTATTTATGTCTGGAACAACATCTCTCAGCCAGCTCTCGTGGCCCCATTCTTCTCGATAGTATGGACAGCACTCCAGACAATGAAAGTCCTGCTGCTCCTAGAATTTAAGGACATGTTAATGTCTGGGCAGCCGCCAGGCCAAGGCTAGTCTACAAGAACCTGCTTCACAACCCAAGAGCTTTTGTTTTTAGCTTGAAATATTGGGGTGCCGGGGCTGGTAACATAGGGAACAAGACTTTCTGCACTATGACCTGGTCTTGGAGGCCAAATGTTGTTTGAACCTTCTGGCACCTTGCAGGGCCAGCACTTCTCTTGTCCGGCCAGTGAAGGCTCTGAGAAATACATTCTCATGCTCCTCAGGCATCACTGAGGGTGTGGGGCACTTGTCCATAGCAAGGACCTCCCTCGGGCCTGCCTGTGGGAGCCTGCCATACTTCTGTCGGTAAGGAGGGGTAGGGTAGCCGCTAGAGGGGCAGGTCTGAAGGATGCCTGCCCTAAGTCTCCGTCTACGTCTCGTGTGAAGACTCTTCCTTGGGATATGAGTGATGTCGTTCGTGTGTGAAGAGGAAATCAATGTTATTAAATAAATTCATGTGGAGGTCTGAGTGAATGGTAATTCCACAGCCCTCTTAAATATATTCACGGCTTTCAAAGAGGGTGCCAATTAGCCCCTGTAAATCTACAGGCTGGGAGCTCTTAGGGGATAATGAAGTAGAGTGTCAGGTTCCAGGTCATGGAACAAGAATTTATGAGTCACAGGCACCTCTGGAGCAGCAGTTGGCCTCTTGCCTGCTTGGAGGCGCCATGTGACCCAGGGGCTGCTGTGGTAGGCTTGGCACCGCCCAGGAGCATGAGGCTAGTTGTTAGGGTGTACTGATGGAATTAATTCACGGCCTTCTGTCTGTCTTTTCCAGCTAAGAAGTATAAAAAAGTCACTGGCAAGGAGATCTATTCGGACACTTTGGAGAGCACACCCATGCTGGAGAAGGAGAAGTTCCCACAGGACTACTTTCCTGAGGTGTGTGAGGACGGTGCCTCCTCAGCAGCGCACTGATTGTCAGAATGAGTGAGTCAGAGGCCATGTAGGTTTGGACTGCCCTCTACTATCAGCAGTTACAGTCAGCTGTCACACTGCAGGGCTCTTTCCTTGGAGTTCAAGGTGATCTGAACTACCCTGAATAACAGCACCGAGCACGTAAGAGCTCAGGTTCTATTGTCACTATGCTGAAAATGTCACTTCCAGACAGAAGAGCCATTCCCCAAAGAGAAGGAAATGTCCTCATTCTCTTGGGCTGACCCAGTGGCTTGGAGTCACTCTGTGCCTTGATGTGCCATGTCTTATGTGCCGTGCTGTGCAGGTACTGTTCACGGTAGGCTTTCACCTTCCTTGGGGTTATTGGAGTGAGAGCCAAGTCCCAGCCAGTGAATACGCGGCAGCTAACAGAACTGGTGGCTTAATGATACATCATGCCAGCAGTTGTACCTGCTTGATAAGAGTTTGGAAATTCAAAAGCCAAAAGCTACTTTTTTGACTCTACTCAGTTGAGTAGCTTCCTTCAGGCTTCATTTGGCCATCTTGCCCTGACTCATGTGTTGAGGTACAGTAGGTGTCAGATGGCCTGGCTGGAAGTAGGAAGAACAAGAGTTGGTCCCTGACAGCCACTGGCAGTCCACACGTGTCCCACCTTTGCCGTGGTGTTGGGGCTGTCCAGCCAGTCCCAAGGGCTGTTCTGTGGTTCCCTCTCATAGGTAACTGCACTGTGTAGTAGTTCACTTGCTCAGAGCTAGGGCTTTTTGTTTGTTTTGTTTTGTTTTGTTTTGTTTTGTTTTGTTTTGTTTTTAAGCAAGGTCCCAACTTCGTTAACTTGCATTGCAATTGTGCCTTGAATGAAGGGATCATGGCTGCCTCTTATCAGCTTGTGGCTTGGCTTCCCCATCCATTGTCCACAGGCCAAGGATGGCTCAAATCTCTTTCCTCTTCTGGCTCAGGTCTATCCTGGCTCAGTTTTTTGGCCCCTTTGCTTCATGCCTCCTAAGTGTCTCCACCCTTAGGAGGGTGGCAGGGAAGGTTCCAGCCATCTGTGGTTCATATGTAATGACAACTGAATTGGAATGTTGCTGACCCCCACAGAAGGACCCCATGGACATTGTTGTTCCCACGGCAAAGCCACGTGCCAACAAGTCAGCTTTAGAGTCTAGTTGCTGCTCAGTTTCTGCTTGCTTAGGACTGATCCCAGTTACTCCAGAGGTGTCTTTGGGACTCTCACTGACTGTGCTATTTTTCATTCAAAATTGGCCAGGCATGAGGGCCCAGGTAGATAATGATTGGTGCTGGAGCAGTTTAGGGCGGGCCTGGCAGCCAGGGCTGGCTGAGGTAGTAGAGTGTATGCCCTGTGCTCTG
This sequence comes from Mus musculus, assembly GCF_000001635.26. Classification (NCBI taxonomy): domain Eukaryota; kingdom Metazoa; phylum Chordata; class Mammalia; order Rodentia; family Muridae; genus Mus; species Mus musculus. The sequence goes on from NC_000073.6 coordinate 139,518,118, forward strand.
GCTTGAGATGTTCCCTTGCAGGGCAGGGCGAGTGCACTGAGAGTTGGGCATAGGCAAGCATGGTACATGTGCCAACCCCCTGGAGAGTCAGTGTTTGAGGCAGCTCCCCACCATGCATCTCTTCCCCCCCATGTGGGCCCCATCCAATGTGAGTGAAGCAATGACTGCATACACTCCCTGGTCTCAGATGTGACTCTACCAACTGTATTCACTCCTGAGGGCAGTGTCTGTCCCCTCTCTAAAAGCCCCAAATGTGCCTGGTGCTATGATGAGCCCTGCACTGTGCTCTGTGTTTTAGTTCCTGTGGGTTTAGTTGCACTGTGCATCTTCCAAACCTCTACCCATAGCAGCAGACGTGTGGTGTCCCCACAAGAACCCAGGGGTCAGCCTTCATCTCCCACAGCCACGTGTAGCCTCCCTGTTGTCTTATTCTTGCATCACCCGTGAATTCCAGAACTGGAACTCCATCAGCTGGCCCACAGAGCCCCTGGGCTTAGAGGAGCCTGAGTGCTCAACTGGGGGTGTCTTGGCACTCCATGAACTCAACCTTATGTCATGAGCTGTGCTATGGTAAGCCATAGTAATTAACATATGGTAGCCACAGTAATTAACATATGGTAGCCACAGTAATTAACAGCAACAAAAGCTCACTTTAAAGCCACAAACTCCTCTGTCCTCTGTCATTTCTGTGGTGCTTCTTAATTCATAGAACCTCTCAGAGCATGCTGTGTTCCATTAAGGTAGGGCCTGGGGCTCCAGTACAGGAGTCACCAGCAACAGCTCTGTCCACAGCCTCAGTCTCCCCGCCCGGGCTTGCCCCTTAATGCCTTCTGCCAGGCCGTCATTGCACCCAGCACATTTAGGGGAGAGAATTAGTTGAAGACTGATCTCTCTTTCTTTTATTGCCATCACTTAAGGATAATCTAAATGTAATTACTGTGATGGAGGCATAATGCAATTCCAAATAATGACGGCCCTCTGCTTCTAAAACTAACAAAACTTTCTCTGCTGATTTATGGGTGCTTCTGGCTCAGTATGAATTTCAAATGACGCCTCTGGGAGCAACACTCCAGATAACGTGAGGCCATTTTTAAAAAGCAGATTTGTGTAGTCGATCGGACCGAGTCATTTTTTTCCTCTTGGCCGTGGTGAGAAATTGGTTGTTACCATAGATCACAGGCCCTGCTGCATGTGCCCATGAAAGATGAATTAATTCCACTAATGCTCCAAGCAGGCCTTCCTCAGTGGGGCTGCTTGGTGATAACCTCCCACAGCCTCTCTTTTCTCCGTTGCGATTTATGCTCTCTCAGTAGATGAAGCTGCCTGGATTCGCAATCCATCTGCTGGCTCAAGGAACCCTATTAACAGGGGACTGAGCAGAGGCCACACGAGGTGAGCGCTGTGCTGCTTTCCTGGGCCTGTGTGGGTTGCCTTTCTGTGGCCGTGGCTCCTCTCAAGAGAGAGAAGCCCTGTGAGGGCCTGGGTACCACCACCCAGGGATATGAGATTCGTGCCATTCCTATCAGCTCAGAGTTCATAAGTGAAGGGTTTAGAAGGTGGTTAGGAAGGAACATGGCATGCTAGAAGTGACCTATCAGAGTTGAGCCCTGCCTCCCGTCTGCAATGGCCAGGTGACAGCTTTGTAGGTGGGTGCTTCTAGGCCTTCCAAGGCCTTTATTATGGGCTGCGCTCCTGCCCCTATGCCTGTCGTGTGGGCCTTCGTTTCCCCCACAACAAATACAACTGTAAGTAGAATTACTGCTTACAACTGTAAGTAATATTTGCCCTATACAACAAATACAAATGTGCATATCTGTTTCTGTGCGCGTGTGCTAGTTCCTTTGCATGTATTTGTGTGTACCATATGTAGAGGGTAGTCAGGGAGGCCCCACTAAAGAGTCTCCTTGTCAGAAAGGCACCCAATGGTCTGCTAGCCCCTTGTAGCGACGACTACCCATGTTTATGTTTGACCATAAAAGGAAATGAGTTGTCAGAAAGACTGAACCTTGGTCCAGGAGCAGGAACCTGGATCCCAGCTCTCTTCTCTTCTCCAGGCCCCTGGCCGTCTGAGGAAGTTTGGGTCTCTTTTCCTCCTGGTTTATTGTGCAGACCTTTCAGACCTCTGAAGGGTGTATGGGATGCTGAAGGAGGACTGTCTTTTGAAGTAGTTAAGTAGGGTTTGCTGGCTCTTGGGAGGGCAGAGATGTGTCCCAGTCTAAACTAAGGGTTATACAGTGAGGTTATACACTGGGAGTGTCAGCTGAGAAAGGACCCTGATAATAGCTGTCTCGTGGGAGGCTATGCCAGGGCCTGGCAAACACAGAGGTGGATGCTCATAGTCAGCTATTGGATGGAACACAGGGTCCCCAATGGAGAAGCTAGAGAAAGTACCCAAGGAGCTGAAGGGGGTCTGCAACCCTATAGGTGGAACAACAATATGAACTAACCAGTACCCCAGAGCTCGTGTCTCTAGCTGCAAATGTAGCAGAAGATGGCCTAGTCGGCCATCATTGGGAAGAGAAGCCCATTGGTTTTGCAAACTTTATATGCCCCAGTACAGGGGAACGCCAGGGCCAAGAAGTGGGGGGAACTTTCGGGGTATCATTTGAAATGTAAATAAAGAAAATATCTAATAAAAAATTGAAAAAAAAAGAAAAGGAGTGTCAGCTGTGGGAATGTAGCCCTGGGTGACAGCTACATCGTGCCATTCTGCCGCAGTGCTGGAAATGAGGTCTCAGTGGTCATAGTTGTGTTGATGAGTGTGCCTCAGAAGCAATATGTTTTCTGTAAATATTTTACTAAAGTGTTGGGTTATACAAATATTAACTGTTGTATTTCTCACCTGGAACCCAGGGAAAGTCTCACATCTAGCTTGACTCCTAATTGCAGTTATTACCAACATTTGTTATAAAAGAAAATGCCCGTTTTATTGTGTATTTAATTAGTAATTGATATTGAAATCAATGCTCTATTATGGAAATTTAATTTTTAAAAACAATGTATGCATTTGTTTATTCAGGATGCACACTGTACTGTGTACCCTAATTTACACAAATTTGAAAACTGAGGAGAAAATAATTTCTGGCCCTAAATTCACAAATGCCTTCCATGTGCAATGGCAGTGAAGCTGTTGTCCACTGAGTAATTGTAGGCAAAGTGACTGCACGTAGAATGGGCTTGCTGCGTCTCTGGAAGGACTTTTAGGAAGGGGGAGGTGATGACAGGATGGCTGTTCCTCCCTGTGGAGCACACTACTCAGTGCTGTAGACAACTCTGCATTCGGTGAGTCTGTGCGTACTGGTCCTTAAGACAAGTGTAGGCCTGGTCTCACAGAGCCATGCTTGCCTGTAGAGGGAACCACACTGTGCTCCATACATGAACTGTCACAGTACTGCGGGTGCAGTGAGTACAGGACCACACAGGCTGATGCCTGAGCTTGGGAGAGGTAGGCCAGTACCTTTGTACTACAAGGACATCCAGTGTAGATTCTATATTAGATGTGATGTTAACTATATTAGTCAGGGTTCTCTAGAGGAATAGAAGTTACAGAATGAATATCTGTCTGTCTGTCTGTCTGTCTGTCTATCTCATCTATCTGTCTGTCTGTCTGTCTGTCTGTCTGTCTATCTATCTCTATGTATCTATCATCTATCTATAAAGGGAATTTATTAGAATGGTTTACAGGCTGTGGTCCATTTAGTCCAACAATGGCTGTCTATCAGCAGAAGGCCTACGAATTCAGTAGTTGTTTAGTCCACAGAGAAGTAAACTCTAGTGCAGTGAAGGAACGGAATTGCTAGTGAGAGTGAGAGCAAGCAGGCAAAGAGATCAAGCTTTCTTCTTCCATGTTCGTTATTTAGGCTGCGGCAGAGGGAGTGGTCCAGATTAAGGCTGGAGCTTCTTGCTTCAGAAGATCTGGACTAGAAATGGGTCTCCCCTACAACCTTTGCCACCTAAGCAGCAGGAGAACTGGCCCTGCCCCTCACCTGCTACAGCACAGTAGAGATGGCTCTAGATATGGGGGTTGTGGGTGAGCTGGCTTGAGGGCATTAATGTGAGAGAACCAGCCTTGCCTCTTGTCTGCTGGGTGGTGGTATGAATGAGGTAGAGATGCCCTCATCCCCTTCCCGCATCCCTTGCCATCTGTGGTGGGTGGGTCATGAGTGAGAAAACTGTCCCTGTCCCTCACTGGCTGCAACTGCAACTGCACCTGGGCAGAAGGGTAGAGCTGGCCCTGGAAACTGGGCTTGCTGGTTAGCTGGCCAAGAGCATGAGAGTGGGAGAGCTGGTGGGATGACCAACTCAGATACCTCTCAGGCTCAGATCCAGGCTTTGAATTGGCTCGCCACAACATTTACCCCATCAGTGAACTACTGGAGCACCCAAAGGGGCCAGTCCTACAGATCCAAAAACGACAGGATCCCCATGACACAGGGCAACAACGGGATATCTAAGGACTCCTAGGGAAGTTCCTGTACTGGTAGAGTAGCAGAAGCCAGAAGCCTTGTATGAGAGAGCAGCAAGTCATGACAATGAACAAAGTGCAAGCAAAGAAGTGTGGACAAAGTACCAGACACTGTATGGGGTCCCCACGCTGTGGGGCATTCTCCTTAGGGAGGTAAGACTTTTGCTCCTGCCTCCCCTTTGTGAGCTGGGGATGCACGGGGGCACTGCTCCTTGCCCACGGGACCCCTGCGCCCAATGCTGAGAGGCCAATAGGTGGCTTTCTTCTGTGGAGCTGTATAAGTTAAAATTAAAGGTCACGTCTTTCATTCATATACCCTGAGTGCTGGAAAGGCCATTGTCCCACGGGCAGGACTAATGTCAGCAGACTGTTTCATGTGCCTAGCCCCCTTGTGTGTGCGCATGAGCAATCTTGGTTAGTGGTGCTGCAGCAACACTGGGACCAGAAGTTGGTGAGGCTCAGCAGTGCGTGCAGTGTATCTGAAGCTGTTGTAGTCAAGAGCAAGGACCAGCTGCTTCTTCTCTCTTTCTCTCCCCTTCCCACCACTTTCTCTGCTTTTCTTACTTTTTCATCATTTCAGGACCAAGCAGGGGCTTCCCTGACTCTGAATAGTGGTGGTTTGTTTGTTTGTAGAGAATACAGGGTAGATGTGACCATGCCCTTTCTAATCTAGCCTTCAGTTAGCAGTTCTAGCCTGGACTATCACAAGAAGTTATTTTCCCAGTTTTGAATACCTAGTCAGTGCAGGATCCAGGAGCTAACAGAGCATCTGGTAAGGGCTATATCCTCTTTCAAGGTAGTGCTTGGCTGCCTGTCCTCCACAAGCCCAAATAAAGCTCCAAGTGGCAGAAAGGAGGGAGAAGATGAAAAGGCTCAGACTCCCAAGCCCCTTTGCAAGAAGGCCTGGCCCTGGTGACAGGCTCTCCATTCAGAACCCCGACATCTTAGCCCCGTCATATTCAAGGTTGGCTGTCAACATCAGGATTTAGGGGACATTGAGTATGTAGCACCTGCTCTGCCTAGTAGCTGTCCCACATGTGCATAAACACTGCAGACTATGCCACTGCTGAGAGTGGCATCTAGAGTTAGGAGAATCATGAGTTCAAGGCCAGCCTGGATTGTGTAGCAAGGCATTGTCCCCCAAACAAGCAAACAAGCAAAGTAAGGAATGTTTCTTAGCTGTTCAGTGAGCGCAGGTGAACCGTGTGGCTTCCCATTCTCTGTGTTGCTCACACTGTAACCTTTGCTTTTCAGTGCAAATGGTCAAGAAAAGGCTTCATCAGGACGCGGTGGTGCATTGCTGACTGGTATGTTATGTGGCATCTGACTAACTTTCTCCACTCCATAATTTTGAGTGTGGCAAACATGCTCCAGACTCGACTCACCTTGAACAGGAACATGGCTACTCAAAATGCCCCATTACTCTTCTTTTGGCTAATGTATGATGCCATGTGGCACAGTGTTAATTATAAGTTGGATATTCAGGCATTCGGCGCAGGGGAAAGCAAGGAGACCTCTTGTCCATCCTCAAGTGGAACCTGTGTGTGCCAGAGCCCACTGCACAATTGGACTAGTAGGAAGGCTTCCCATTAGGTCCCAAGCTACAAAGTTAAGCTCTGCAAAGACAGCCTGGCAAGTTGGTGTTACTGGGTGCAGGCATTCTAGCTCCGTTCACTGGTCCCAGCCTATTCTTCCTTTGGATGAGCATTCTCCATAGTAATACCTACCTTGTCTACCTGAAAACTGCAGAAACATATGGCTCACTTTTCAGCTCCTGAAATAGAACTGATTAAGCTTTGGTCTCTGTAGTTCAGCTAAGGTACTGGCTCAGACCCCTAGAGCTGTTCAGGACAGTATCTAGAATGGACATGGAAGAGAACAGAGGGTTCTTAAGATGGAGAGCGACAGTCTCTCATAACCCATTCCTGGAGGTGGCCATCCATCCATGTTGATCTTTGTCCTTGGTCTCAGGAACCAACTTCTCCCAATGTAGCATGGAAGGGTCACTTAGGGCACAGAGCTAGTGGCTGGGTTGTTGGGCTCTCCTTCACATTGATGCTGAGGAGGCATGGTGAGGTGCAGTTCCAACATGCTGTAGAAGATGTGGCATGGCAGAGTGTGCCTTTGGGATGGTATGAAGCCTTCACTTGGGAAAGCAGATGGTACATGCTAGTTAGCATAGCTAGGGTCTTCATAGTGCATGGGAAAGGCTGATGCAGACCACACTCTAGTCTCTTCAAGTCTATCTGCATGAGGCCCCTCAGGCTGCATGTTCAGAGGCAGTGGAAGGACTATTTTTCTACCTGTTTCATGTTCCTCTCTTACACGGTTCCCAGCAGTAGTTCATCTCCTGCAGTGTGGGCTCTTATGAAGAGACTCAGAGAGAAGCATTCTCCTCCTTGAGCCGGGCGTGGTGACACACACCTTTAATCCCAGCACTTGGGAGACTGAGGCAGGCGGATTTCTGAGTTTGAGGCCAGCCTGGTCTACAGAGTGAGTTCCAGGACAGCCAAGGCTACACAGAGAAACCCTGTCTCGGAGAAAGAAAGAAAGAAAGAAAGAAAGAAAGAGAGAGAGAGAGAGAGAGAGAGAGAGAGAGAGAGAAAGAAAAAGAAAGAAAGAAAGAAAGAAAGAAAAGAGAAAGAGAAAAGGAGAAAGAAAGAAAGAAAGAAAGAAAGAAAGAAAGAAAGAAAGAAAGAAAGAAAGAAAAAGGGAAAGAAAAAGAAAGAAAGAGAGAGGGGAAGGAAAAGAAAAGAGAGAGAAAGAAAGAAAAGAGAAGAGAGAAAGGGAAAGGGAAAGAAAAGAAGAGAAAAGAAAAGAGAAGAAAGACAGACAGTTCTTGTTTACTTAGCCAGAGTACCTATCTTTGTGATGATTCATTGGTGCTATAACTGATGGTTTCATGCCTTCTGGCTTGGGGGAGGCAATGCTGTAGTTCACTCTGAAGTGACTAAGGATGGGTGCTCAGGACTTTGATGCTAAACTGAGGAAGAGGGTGGGATAGAGAGAGGCATAGCTCTGTTCAGTGTAACCTGGATTTGTAGCTCTTGGTTAACAGATCCCTTTCTTTGCTTTACAGTGCCTTCGACTTGGTGAACATTCATCTTTTTCATGATGCATCCAACTTAGTGGCCTGGGAGACAAGCCCCTCAGTGTACTCCGGTGTCAGGCACAAGGCTCTGGGCTATGTGCTGGACAGGTAGGTGTTGTACCCTAGCTCCTCCTAAGAATGACTATGGCTGCTCTGAGGCTCTTCATGGTTTGTGTTTGACAGTGGCCTTGGGAGTGTCAACCTGTAAAGGATGTAAAATCCCAACAGCATCACTGGATGAGCAGCCCCTGGGTCGACAGCTTACAGGAAGTTCTGTAATACTATCTTTTTTCTTTTAAGAAAAACAGTTCTTGCTCACGTAGCTAGAGTACCTATCTTGGTGATGATTTATTGGAGCTATACCTGAAGGTCTCATGCCTTCTGGCTTGGGGAGAGGATAGGTGCTTCTCTTCCCTTCTGTGTTCTGTTGCTATGCATGCAGAGCTGCACATTGACAGATGGCATCACAGTATTGCCATGGCTGTGTTTAGTTGTGAACTCAAAAATGGATACCCCTGGTGCTCTGCTGGTCGCAGGCAGCATCCTTCCCACAGATCTGTCCCTGTCCAGAGTATCTGGGAGTGTTGAGCTTGGGTCAACTCAAGGAAGCTCTGCTGCCCAGATCATCATGTGTGGCCTTCTTCCTGCCTTTGTCTCTTTCCCATCTAGCTGGCCTGGATGTACTTCCTGGGCAAAGGATGATCCCTGGCGAAGGGATGGTAGCCTTAGTGGCCGTCAGGGCTGGAAACTGCCCATCTTCTGCTGGAGCTCCCACCTGCCATGACTACAGGCTCCTGTGTGTATGATGACCTGCGTGATCTTGGATGGGTCAGGACTAATAGACTGTCATCCAGAGAAGATGGTAGCCCTGACTGATAGGATGAATCTGGACCTGGGTACCAGTGTTTATCTGACTTACAGACAGGCATTCTCTGAAGCCAGACTTTGATCCTTCCATGCAGTCTTCAAGTTGATCCTCTTGCCATGTGACAGGGAAGGATCAACTCTGGTTAACTACAGCCACTTGCCACAGACCTGGGCAAGTGGTCTTGGTTCCTCCTGATTCTCACACTGTTCCCTAGAGGCCTGGTAACAAGCCAGAGCAGGGCAACACATTGAGCTCAGAGGAGAGAGAGTATGTGGAGTTACGTCTGGCTTGGCTTTAGTCTCCTTTCCTCAGCCCATCCTGACCTCCACTCAGATCTTAGCCTCCCTCCAGCCTATGCCTAGCCTCTCCTTATGCTCTCCCACCCCCCACACTTTCCTAGAGCATGTCCTGTCTGTTCTCTTGAAGAAGTGGCCATCTATGAGTCTATGTGTTATGCTGAGCAGAGGATTCTGCAATCCCCAAACCATCAACTGCCCTTGGGACAATCATATCATTGCTGTGTCACTGAGAGAGGAGACACTGGTTGGGATGTGCCAAGTCTTAACTCAGTCAGGAAGAAAAGAGTGGCAGGGAGCGGGGTGTTCCCTGAGCCTGTACTGGCTTCTTGGAAGATGTTTTGCACCAGAAGGAAAGGCAGTACCCACGGTACTCATGGAGCCACTTCTCGATATGTAGAATGTTGATCTTATACCATCAAATTCTTGAGTCTCATGACATAACTAGCAGAGTCTCATAAAGAGAGATCCTAGGGAGTGTACCAGTTCTGCCCCAACTTCCCCAGTGACCTAGGGAGGTGCCTCGAGGGTCCCTAGCATCAATGAGATACCAAAGAACAGCTGCTAGGGAAGTCTGCACAAGCCTTGAGCATAAGGCCTATCTCCTCCTTGAGCCTTGTGAGGTAGGTGTGTGTGTATGTGTGTGTGTGTTCAGTGTTTGGGGGAGTGTGAACATGTTTGTGCATGTGAATGCACACATGTGTTGTGGGGCTTGTACAGAACAAATTTGTACATGCTTGTCTATACCATAGATCAGTGTGCCCCTAAAGTAAGAGGCAAAGCTGGGTCCTCTGGACCATGGTGCCACTGTAGGGTGGGGCTGGAACCACTGACTCCCCTACCATGTCTCCCTGCAATGGCAATTAGTAAGCTTGGTCTATGAACTCCTCCTCCATGTGCCTCTGAAGCAGTGCTCTATACAAGGAGTCAGAAGACAGAGTCTCACTCCTGTGCCATGATCAAACAAGCACCAGGCTGGTGACCTCTGGAGGCCATGCCATCACACAGAGAGATCAGCCTAAGGTTCTTCCACTGGTTCCCTTCCTTTGTTGACTTCTCCCAGCCTCTAGTGTAAGAGAGGCTGTGTCATCTTGGTCCCTGAAGAAGAACCTTAGCTATGGGAAATGGGTCTGATGCTTCCCCTATTATTGCCCCAGTCTGGGGCTTGTCTTGTAAATCTGTATACAGTCAGTCTCTTTCATCTGAGGTTAATGCCTGTGCAGGTTCTATACCAAGCCTGAAGCCTCACTCAGCCTCTACTGTGGGATACAGCTCAGGCAATTAGAAACGGGTTCAGGTGCTTTGTCCCAACAAAATGTCCAATTCCTGTCCATGCCTGCCTTCCCCACAAGGTCTATGAACCCAGGCACCCTCATCCTTTGGTATCCTCAAATCATTCTTTCTGACCCCTGACCCCTGACACTTGACCAAGTGTACCCTCTGCTATGGGCCCTGCTTAGCTATCTATGTTTGTGTGGAGGCCATGGCAATGCTGCTCACTAGCTCCGGGAATAGAAAAATGGCTGCTGCTGCCCCCATCAAGACCAAGGATAGCACTCAACTCTAATGTCTTACCTCAGGATCATGTCTCAATTTCAAGGAGATTGCCAGAGTCTTGGGTAGGTGCCCCTGACAGATGCCCCTGTGGTTGTGGTGTGTTCCTCCATGGGGCCGCCTTCCTAGGCTAGTGAATCAGCAGCCAGCAGCAAAGGCCTTGTCTGTGTGGCATTTCCTGCTGTTTGCTCCATGGCCCTTTTTCTGGGACCTCCCAGGGAGCTGGGAGCCGAGAGAGAGACCAAATGTCCATCAGTCCTGGTGACCATGGTCAGCTTGTCAGTGTGGTAAGGCATTAGAATATGTCATTGCCCTACACCACCATGCCTCCAGCCTCCAAAAAAGCAGCCTCTGGGTCCAGGGGCCACCTTTGTGCATCTTTGCATCCCAATGAATGGCTTCTGTGGCGAGCTCAGCCAGCCGCAGATCCGGACCTCCGCAGTGTAGGGCTGGGCTGCTGGGCACAAAGGGGCGCTCTGCGGGAGTGGTGAATAATGGCCCGCCCTTTCATCGGGAGGCTAACCTTTTGGCAGCCACCAGCAGACTGCATTCTACTGTGCTGATTGGGGAGGACAATGCTGTACTGGCCTTTGAATGGACACCGCCACCAACAGCGCTGTATTCACAGCAGCACTGGGAACCGTGTGAGCATTGTCTGCAAGCCCCACGGAGCTGCAGGAGACAGTGAGGAGGCTGAGATAGAGAGGCTGGCTTCTCGGTTTAATCTCCCTGTCCAGCCAGTAGGTCCCTGTCTTAGTCTGAGATGAGAAGTGGGGCATTAGACCCAGGGATGAACAGTCTTGCATCCCTGTCCACAAAAGAGAAAGAAAGATGGTATTAAAATGGGCCCTGTATGTCATAACTTTTCTCCAAATCTAAGATTATTTTAATAGAAGTTATAAAGAAACAAGTCCAAGGGTCAACTCTGACAGCTCTCCAGAGCCTCAGCTGTGAGGTATGCCTGCCTGCCTGCCTGCCTGCCTGCCTGCCTGCCTGCCTGGTTGTACTAGAGCCACATGCAAAGACACCTGACACACCTGGGAGCCAGGGAGGGGCTGAGACCTCACTGCAGGACTGCCTGGCTTCACATTCTTTCTTTTTCTTTGCAGGTTTGCTTTGTATTGTTAATCTTCTTTCTCTTTCTCTTTCTCTTTCTCTTTCTCTTTCTCTTTCTCTTTCTCTTTCTCTCTCTCTCTCTCTCTCTCTCTCTCTCTCTCTCTCTCTCTCTCTTTCTTTCTTTCTTCTGTTGCTTTAGAAAGGAACTTACTCTGTAACCTAGGCTGGCCTGGTGCTCACAGCAATTCTCCTGCCTCTGCTGCCTGAGCTCTTGTGAGCCACCATGCTTTGCCTGGCTAGCCAACACTAATTGTGTCAGATGGTAGTGTTTCTGTGTTTGTGTACTTTATGAGGTTTTAGCTTTAAATATCTAGTTATAAAAGACTTTTAAACGTTTTGAGATTTATTATTTATGTGTATGAACGCTTTACCCAAATGTATATCACATATGTGCCTAGTACTCATGGAGGCCAAAGAGAACATTGGCTTTCCTGGGACTGTGAGCCACCATATGGATTCTGGAAATCAAACCCAGACCATCTGTAAGAGCAACACGTATCCTTAACCACTGAGCCTACTCTTTAGCCTAAAGTCGTGTGTGCACACACATGTATGTATGTGTGTGGAGGGGTTATTTTGTCCTGAGACAGCATCTTACAGTGTTAGCCCTAGCAGCCTGAACCTGCTTTGTAGACCAGGCTGGCTTTGAACGTCTGAGTTCAAAGATCTGCCTGCTTCTGCCATCTAAGTGCTTGGATTAAAGACATGTACTACCATACACTATTAATGAAAGATTTTAAAAGAAAACCCATAGTCTGTAAAGAGTGTGCCAGGCTCTGAGAAATTCAGGCAGGTCCAGAGGACCAGGAAGTTGGAGGCATCTGTGCTAGGGCCTGGGATGCTGAGAGGCTGCCACCCTCCCATGGCTCCAGGCAGCACCTGCGCTGCTCACTGGTGTGCTCTCTCTTCTTGACACAAGGTTAGCCCTTTGGGGGCATCTGGGGTGACTAAACCAGGACCCTGAGGCAGCAACTGTGAGCATGCCCTAAAACCTTACTGAGTGCTCGGCCCATGAGATGAGATTTTTTTTTTTCTGCCAAGTGACAGGAGCCTTCAGTGTCCTCTTTGAAATGTGGCCTAGCTAGTTCAACAGAGACATTTTTACATTACAACTGTGAAGCCCTGGCATAAAGCACCCCTCTGTCCCCCCATTATTTTCTCACAAACACAGTCCATTGTCACAGTGCTGAAGTTAATTTGATCAACATTGGGACATTTAACTTTTATGTCCAGTGAAAAGAGTTGTTTCATGCTCATTTTGGGCATTCAAAGGAAATGATTGCCAGAAAAATAATGCTCCTCTGGACAATCCGAGCAATTAGTTTCCCAGGGAGAGGCTATGTGACGCCGGCTGCCACACAGCCCCTCTTTGTCGCTTTATGGATGGTCATCCGTCAGCTGTCAGGCTGCTCAAAGACCCCTCCAATCTAAATGTTTCTCTTTAGGCCGTTCCCAGAACTCGCCTTGCTGTTCAGTGAGCAGAAGAAAAGCCCTGCGTCTCTAGGCAAAGGCGAGCTCCCTGCTAAGGATCTAGGTCACTCCAGAGAGCTCTGCTGTGGCCGGCACAGAGCTGTTTCTTGCACCCCATTTACTGCCCACTGCCCTGGAGAAGGAGTGCAGGTGTCTCTGTGGACGGTGCCTGTGGAGGCCTCAGGGAACCCACTGTCCGGCACTCACCTTACACAGCAGCGTTCCCATAGTGAGTAAGGCTTGCTGTGTGAATCATCAGTCCGAAACCCCAAGGCCTGTGCCAGCATTGCCATGGGTTCCATCGGAAGCATGGAGGCTGGAACATGTCAAGGCCAGTTGCAGTTGAGTCTGTGAGGCTAGTGTCTCAGGTGATGGATGAACCTGATTTGCAGTATGTCCTTCATTTTACAAAAATGGACTCAGGCACGCAAAAGCAAGTAGAGCTATGATGGAAAAGCACTCAGTCTGCTCAGTGATTGGCATGTGCACTTTGCCCTCCTCTTCCCTCTTCTTCCCTCCTCTGAAATATAAAACCAAGTAAGGGACCATGGGTGCCCTGTGTCTGTGTCCTGAGCCTCTGTTGGCTGCACAGTGCCACCTGGATGCAGTGTCTGCATTCCATTGTATGCTTCACTGCTTCTGTCTGACGAGAGCGCACATCTTTTTTATTTTCCATGCCTCAGGCTTAGGTTGTCACACGTGGTAGTTTTGGTTTGTGTTCTGTGCATGCGAGTGCCAGTAGCCATGCTTGAAGAATGCTGTGAAATGGCTTCCTGATCCTCAACTTCCATCTTCAGCATTGTGTCTGCTCTGGTGGCATCCCATCAACTGCTTCTTGGTGGAGCCTCATTGTACTCTTGTTGAACCTCCTTTTAGAGGGTCTCAGTATCTTATTAAAAGATGCCTTCCCCACTCACCCACTTCTGGCCAGTCTTGGTGAGGCAGCCCAGTTCTTCTTTCCCTGCAGCTGGTGAAGGTGAGCATTGCTTTGAGTGCTCATGGGCATCTGACACTTGCGAGGCCTCAGTTTCTGGAGATCTCAGCTGTGGTTTTCACTGCCAGATGATGCCTAAAAAATAAAGCATACACAGAGGCTAAGGGTCTTCCGTGTAGCCCTGTGGCCTCTGTGTAGCCAGTGGAGGTGTCTTGGTGTTGCAGGGGTGGAGAGATGAGGGGAGCACACCCAGAATCTAGATCTTATGCTTAGGAAGCAAATAGGAATGGTGAGAGCTAGAGAGAGAGGCCAGCCCTCCAGCCAGAGGTGCAAATGTGAGGGTTGTAATCCTCATGCTACGGGTACACAGTGGGCACAGAGTTCTCTCGGCAGCTGAGATACTATTTCAAAGTGGGACATGCATCATCAGGGAGCCTGGCTTTGGCAAGGTTGGGAAAAACTAATGTGGGTATGGCCTAGGATGCCCCTAGCACACAGTGAATGTCCAGCACATTGCCAATGGGAGGGAAACCAAGCCCTATCCAAAGGAAAGAACCCAATCTCTCAAAATTCCACCAATGATTTCAGTCTTTACTAGAACGCCAGGAAAGTAGGTGATGTCCAAGTTACAAGGAGCCTTGACCAGTAGCTTACAGAGTCTAGGTTATGGTCCATGTCTTCCCTGCCTGTCCTTCTGTCCACAGCTAGTGCCCAAGGGATGGATACTGTCCCAGGGAGCTCTGGATGCTACAACAAAAGGCTTCAGACAAAGGACTCAACTGAGACTCATTCCCTGTGATTCTGGAGGCTGAAGTTCAAGTTTAGGGCAGCAGGCCAGGCCCTAAAGATTGCTTGTGGACACTGTGTCCTTGCATGGTAGAGAGCCAACATCTCTGGGGCTTTTCCCTGTCATGTCAGGTCCCCTCTGGCCTTCTTAATCTCCATGACCTTCTTAAAGGCCCTTCTCCAATGCAGTGGCCCTGGGTCATTCCCTAGAAGGAATTCATGGACTAAGCTTGGACCAGAAGCCTGCTAAGACAGGGGCTGCCATTCAGGAGGGAGTCAGTTTTCACAGGCCAGGGTTGAGATGGTAACTCATTCACCAGAACCACGTGGCCCAGATTGTCAGTGTTGTGCCGCATGAAGCAGGCCTGTAGGGTTTATGGGGCAGGAGTCTCAGAGTACCCTGGGCATGATGGCAGCTGCTGGAGGAACGGGATGGGGTGACAAGATAGAAAGGTGTCCATGTTGTGAGGTTGCTGTGCTTGGGGACCCAGTCAGTGAGGAGTGCTGTGGTCGCTAGAACCAGACCTGAGGTCCTGTGAGCTACCCCAAGCCATGCCATGTGTTCTGAGGACCTACTACCGCCGGGGTTTTGCCTCTTTGCCTCTGAAGTGTTCTCTCTCATATCTCAGTCAGACCCTCTGAATTGAGGGTCCCCAGTGTTTCAGGCCTCATGGGGATAAATCTTGTCCCCTAGGGGTTGGGTGAAACTTTGGAGTTTCAGGCTGGTCATGCCATTTATTTCCCTGGATGAATTTACTTTTGTTCAGTGGCTGAAGCACACCTGTGAGAAGCTGGTTACTAGATGATTCATGGAGAGGAAAAACTTAGGAAATTAAACCACCCTCAAATATTTTGGGTAATTTAGCCATTTTATATCATCAGTAATTTTGGCCATTTAAGATTATTTGATCAGCAAACATGATCTGCCCCATAGCTGAGGACAGAACCAACTTTGGTTGATCTCTAAGTTTATATAGACTCCATAGTTAAGTAAAAGTATAATGCCTAAAGACTTATCGTCCCAGCGACTGGTTGAAGACTAAAAAGGGAAGAAAGCCAGTTTACCAGTGTGTGCCAAATCCACCTTCCACACCTTTGCAGCTCCTTGGGATGAAAAAGCAAACCAGCTGCATGCAGGTTTCATCTCTTACACTGCAGGATGCTACAGTGGTGCTCTCTGTGGCTTCAGTGACCACAGAGATCCTCAGAAGGCCCAAGGCACCTCTGGATGGAGATGCCATAGAAGTGACTGCAGCTGAAAGGGTGGCTTTCACTGCGACTTTCCCCCAGAAGTCCGAAGCCTACTGCATTATAGGAGGTGATGTCCTCAGATGGGGAACAAGGCCCCTGGCCAGATAGAGAAAAGACACCCTTCCCCCGGTGGGGCTGTCATATCCTGGAATCACCTGTCAAACAAGGACACCATTTCCAGGCCTAAAAAATTGATTTTTATGGCTCTTCTTGTAATTCTCTTTCTGAATAAGGCACATGATATTGATGTGGACCTACTTTTTAATCATAATAGCTACTGACAAGGTAATTAATTTTAAAACAACTCTTTTTTTTCTGGTCCAAATGGCACTATGTAGAAATTAAAAGTGAGTGCTGTGAGGGCCGCCGGCCTGGCACTCAGGCGATTGCCTCAGCCCTGACAGCCCCTTTATCTTGCTGCTTCTGTGCGACCTTCAGAGATGGGTGCTGTTATTAATTGGCTTGGGTTATTATATCAAAAAGAGCAGGGCAGGAAAGCATGATAAAATTTAGGTTTTAATGATAGTCTTACAGGAATCAAGACATGCCAGTGAAATTGCCTTCCCGGGTCATCACAGCCCCAGCATGGGCCCAGCCAGGACCCATCAGCACCTCGCCTGTGAGGAATGGCCCCAGATGCAGCCTTCTCTCACTGCACACACACGAATCTAAAGTTAGTGCACTCAGCCTAAATCTGAAATAGGCTTTTAAACTAATTTACCTTAACGTGGATGCTGCTTTTTGATTAGCCAAGAATGTGTGCACTTCTATAGTTGATGGTTTCTTTTCTTTCCTTTTCTCTTTTTTTTTTTTTTTTTGTTTGCTTTATTTTGTTTTTTGCTTTGTTTTGTTTTGTGTTTTTGAGATAGGGTTTCTTTGTATGACCCTGGCTGTCCAAGATCTAGCCTGACCTCAAACTCACAGAGATCTACCTGCTTGTGCCTCCTGAGTTCTGGGATTAAAGGCGTAGTGAAACCCAGCCTGATTGGCTGTTTCTAAGACCATGCCTTCATGCTGCTTCCTAGACCTTTGCTTTCATTACATCAAACCCTAGCACGGTCTATTGTGTTTGATGCTCACACTAGCTGATGAGACATAAAAAGGCCCTGGCTCCTCCTGTCCCACACATGAGCCTATAGATCCACTTGTCCACATAGACACGCCTGGGTGTCCTGTAAAGTCACTTCTCCTGTGATGTTCTTACACTTTGGCCTGTTCCACACTCTCTGGCCTATGGATGTCATTGGCCTCCCAAGGAGCCTCAGCATAACCTCTGTGGAGCTTTGAATGCCTGCCTGCTGAGTGCTTTCTGACTACAGGGAAAGCCAACGTGCCCCTTTTCAGCTCAGAGCTTGAAGTGGTTCGAGTACACCATAGTAGAAGAGACAGAACCCTTGAGAGTGAAGATGTAGTGCACAGGTATTTGGCTCAAGAAATCAGTGCTGATGAACACAAGATCATTTCACCAGCTCTGTTCTGTGCTTTCTCACGGTAGATCTTCTGGATTATAAGATAAAATTATAGATGTTTAGACATATAAAGTGTTTATGTCCAAATGTGGTAGTGTTCATTCTTGCAGCTAGCCCAGCCTAGAACTTTGCTCTGCTCTGCTTTGCTTTGTCTTTTATGAGAAGAAGCACGGTGAAGTATTTATATATGGTACAGTGCCATGGGCATAGCATTGTGGGCACCAGAGCTGCTGGTGACCCTCAGCTCAGCCCCTGCCATTGCATTTCTCTCCCCTGTGTTCTTTGGGATTCTCCAGTTCCCACTGTGCTCACCCAGCCTGTGAACATAGAGGTCTGACCAGTATCCAGTCTGTAGAACACGCCCTGAGAAATGGAGCAGACCCTGCCGTGGAACCTGGCCGCCCACTTTCCTGCCCAACTCTGTCTCCATTGAGAGCCTCTGACCAGCTGCTTGGGAGGAGAGGCCCAGACCTATCTTCAGAGAGTCCACTGTGTCCAAGCCATGGGAATCTCATAGCTCTACCTGGCCCCAAGCTGTCTGTCTCAAGTGTCTGGCCATCTCTCTCCCCCGTCCCCCAAGAGGAGAGCAAACTGGCCACAGTGAGGAAGGACAGTCTAGGACTCCAGAAATGAAATGGAGATGTTGGAAACAGGTTGAGCTGTCAACTACCAGTAGCTCTTTGGTAGTCATATGAATCAAAGGGATATAGAAGTAGATGTTTATTTTAAAATCTACAGAAAACAGCGGGTATCTCAAAAAGCCCCATGCTGACCTGTATCGTGTGATGTGAGGTAGCCTAGGTAGGAAGCTCATAGAATATTTAATGACAGACCAGTCGGCCTTGTAGGAAAGTTAGACCAGAGACTTCCTTGCGGATTGTCCCACACAGCACTGGGAAGAACGTGAGTGGGTGGGACAGAAGGAGCAGCAACCTCAGGAGGGAGCCCACCTTGATGGCCAAGCATAGGGCCGGCAGGTCACAGATCACAGGATCAGAGTCCAGTTCCAGGAGAGAAGACTTCTTCCCAGCCTGGGCTCTTGGGTGGAGTTCTCCGTCCCTCAGAAGCCCTGGCAGCACAGCACTTGCCTTCCTCACAGGCACCTGGCTCCCTCCCAGAGGCTTCATTCTGCCAACTCAGGGTCTGGACGCCTCCATGCTTTCACTGCATATCAGTGAACAGCAAGCCACATGTGTTTCACATTGCGATGAGCCTTCCTAATGGACAGGGCTTCAGTAACTGCTAGGCTCCAGGGTCCTGGCCTCTAGTACCCCTTGCAACTTGGGTTCGGCTCTAGGTACCTCTTTCCCCCAAGGCTGCACCCCTGTTGGTACTCATGCTGACAGTAACTCCCCTGTAACAGCGTAGCAATAACCAAGCCACAGCAGGACACATCGGGCTTCCTGGTACACTGGATACCTGAGTCAGTGTGACTGAGAAGGTCTGACTGACTGCTGCCTGGTAACCAGCTCTCCCCTCCCTCCTTACTTTTCTCCTCCTCCCTCTTTCCCCTTTCCTCCTTTTTCTCCCCTTCTCTCTTCTTTCCATTCCTCCTCCTCCTCTGCTTCATGTGTTTGTGTGGCACCTGAATGAATATGCGCACACAGTGAGGCAAAACAAGGTGTGGCCTGTCTTCCTCTGAGGGTCTCTACCTTGAGACAAAGTCATCACTGAACTGGAATTTGGCAGTTTTGGCTTTATTGGTTGACCAGGAAGCAAGCTTTCAGGTCTGCCTGTCTTTCCTCATCTCAACCTAGGTGCACACACAGCCACAGTGGCTTTTTAAGTAGATGCTGCCGATTCAAACTCATGATGATTAAAAATCATCAGGTCTTCATGATTATAGAGCAAGCACCTTCAGCCAGTGAGCCACCTTCCAGACCATCAAATTTATTTTATTTTAAACATGAACCTGTCTCCTGTTCTACCTTGGACTTTGTCACAGCAGGTAACATGGCTAAGGCCGGGGTGGCCAGGGAATTCTGCAATAACTACTGGATGTCCTCTGCTGCTAGACAGAACTCACAATTTTGTTCTAGTAGTGTCTGGTCAGTGAATCCTGTGCTGTAAGTGGTCCTCATTTCAGTTTCAAATCAGAAACCAGGACCACTGCCCTGCCTCAGAAGCAGGAGAGCTGGTGATCAGCTGCCACCAACTATGCCATTGGGAAACCTGAGCCCCTCTGTGAGGGAAGCTGCTATGTGTCTTTATGCCCAGTGTTTGTGTGTTTGGATATATTGGTGGGGAAAACTCTCCATCAAGTGATTGTGATTGGAGAGAATCTGTGGGGAAGGTTTTCAGCAAAGCAGCATGGGCTAGCCAATGTACTGTTCCAGGGATTCCCCACTGTGTGTGACTTGGAGGCATCAGGGTGGGATGCAGCTACTGCAGCAGTGGGAGAGCTCATGATAGAGAAGGAGGGTAAGTATGGGCAACTGAGGCAGGGCCTGCTGTGGCCGTAGCGTCCCACATGCAGACACAGCATACCTATCCCCCAGGACAAGCTCGCCACCATTTTCCCAGGCTTCCTCTGAGGTCTCACTGAGTGTCTAGTCCTGTTTGCACTGCTGATTTCCACATCCTCCTGGCCAGCCAAGAACACTGACTGCTGTTTGGTTGCAGTATGCCAATGGTAACCTTTGTGCTAGGTTTTGGAAGGCAAGAAACAATCGTAGTTTTTTTGCAGCAGGAAGTACTTGGGACCCAGTTGGGCCAGTCGGCATGCAGCACCAGTGACCGCTGTCTCCATTTCTCCTCTCAGAATCATCGACCAGCGATTTGAGAAAGTTTCCTACTTTGTCTTCGGTGATTTCAACTTCCGCCTGGATTCCAAGTCTGTCGTAGAGGTAAGCATGTGTTTCCTCCTCAGCTCGGGCGTTGAATTTCCTTGAGGCAGAGTAAATTGGGGCAGAGAGATGTGATCTGTTTAGGCCACTTCATGTCTCCGTTCTCACAGATGCTGATGTTTAGGTAAAACGTCTTCATGGAGAAGCATGTGTGCTATGGTGGGGGTGGTGTGGTGTAGTGTCTGTTCAGCCAGTCAGCCATTACTAGCCTTAAAAACAGGCATCTCTGTATGCTGCAGGCTCAGTGTCCTTCACAGAAAATAGCCTGGGGAAACCACTGTGTCCTGCCACTCTGACACCTGCAGAGCTGGGGAGTGTTGGCTTCTGGGCTGGGTTCCACCGGGATTTCCACTGCTGAGTCCTCATCAAATGCTAGGAAACTGGTTGTTCTACTTCATGGGATTAATTGAGGCTCTCTTAGTTTGGGGAACTCCAAAGCTATTGACTACTGTGGGAGGAGCTCCAGGCTGGGTGCCAGGGTCCTGGAGTCCCTAGAGTGACTGCAGCTGGCAGACTTTGGCCTCAAGACAAGTGATGCAGCCTGAGGTTGGAAGAAACCCATGCAGCTAGGGTATCCTGCCAAGGGAAGCAAGTCCTATGGTGTTATTTTAAGGACTAGATTTCTCTGTATGAGGTCCATGTCTGTCACCAGATGAGTGCTGGCATCCGGAGCTCTAAGATAGGTAACTGGGTGCCTGGTTTCTTACAACTATATCCCACCTTCTAATTTTCATGTCGTCTCTGCCCAGGATCTTTAATGCATGTGGCAGCACTAGGTAATCCATGGATAGGGGCCACACTAAGAACAGCATGAAGTCATGCAGCGCCTCACATTACTGTCTTCTCATCAGTAGTCTCCGTTCCAAATATTATCACACATTAATCTTCCATACTCAGTAGAAAATTATTTTTTAAAGACAGAGCTGAACAGATGTCTCCCGTTGGTTGATAGAAATGAGTGATGTGCCATTAAAATCCTTCTGTGTTTAATTAAGCTGAGGGTACCTCATCAGGGCAGGCCCATGGGGTACGTTTTGAACTTTGTAGTTCAAGAGGTCTGTTAGATGACCAGTGGGTTCAGGGGGCTTCCCTGAATATTCAATGGGTTCAATTCTTATCCCTGGATGCTCAGCGGGTAGTAATAAGGAGAGACCCTGGGTGTTGAGTGGGTAGTGGGAAGAGGGGATCCAGGGTGTTGAGTGGGTAGTGGGAAGAGGGGACCCTGGGTGTTGAGTGGGTAGTGGGAAGAGGGGACCCTGGGTGTTGAGTGGGTAGTGGGAAGAGGGGACCCTGGGTGTTGAGTGGGTAGTGGGAAGAGGGGACCCTGGGTGTTGAGTGGGTAGTGGGAAGAGGGGATCCAGGGTGTTCAGTAGCTCCTGGTAGCAGGACATTTTTTAAAATATTATTTATTTTTGTTTATACGATTACAATGTAGATGTCTTCAGACACACACCAGAAGAGTGTATCAGATACAATTACAGATGGCTGTGAGCCACCATGTGGTTGCTGGGATTTGAACTCAGGACCTCTGGAAGAGCAGTCAGTGCTCTTAACCGCTGAGCCATCTCCCCAGCCCAGGACATTTTTAACTCCTTGCTCATACTTTACATTCTGACCACAATTTCCCTTCCCACCCACCCCACATCTCCTCTTCACCAAATCCACTCCTCCTCTGTTCCCTACCCCCTCAAAAAAAAAAAAAGCAGGTCTCCCAGGGATATCAACCAAACATGGCATAACAATAAGACGAGGCACAAATGCTTCTATCAAGGCTGGACAAGGCAGCCTAGGAGGAAAAGAGTCGCAAGGGCAGGCAAAAGAGTGAGAGATAAACCGTGCTGCCATTCTTAGGATTCTCACAAGAACACCAAGCTAGCCAGCCATAATGTATCTGCAGAGGACCTAGTTCAGACCCACACAGGCTCAGAGATTACCACTTCAGTCTCTGCATCTTACTTAACCCAGCCATGGAGGAGGAAGGAACAGCTCCTCCTATGGCCTAGGCAGTTGCAGCCTTCTGCTGGCTTGTAGCGCCCATTCTCATTCTGATGCCAGAGCCTGCAAAGAGTCCAAGTAAGACCTGCCTGTGGGCAGATACCTCTCTCACTGTGTCCAAAGCTGTTGAGAGTATACCAGGAGGCAGGATCTTCACTGAAGGTCCCCATTCCATCCAGGTAGCAACCAGAGGCTGGAAGACTCCTTTCCCAGACTCCCACTCTCTTGTTCCCGAGTTCTGAGCTGAGTTGCCAGCCTGCTGCTGGAGGCCAGCAGTTCTGTTGCACACAGTGGTTTCCTACCTCTCCAGGAGCTCTCCTTAGGTAGAGAGGCTCGTATGGAATAAATGACTCATAGAAGACCAACACCAGGAGACCAAGAGCTGCTTGTGATTGGGAAAAGTTCAGAGAAACTTCTTCACAGTAGACTTTTCCTTCAGGGTGGAACACAGAAAGCCAGTATGGACAGACTCAGAATAGCTAATGGGCACCTTCTAAATCTGTCCTCCAGGGAGTGTTTCTGTGGGAGGCTGTCTGGGTAGGTGGACATGGGGATATTCCATACAGTAGGCCTGTGTATAAACCCAGGAAGGAACTCACCAGAGCCATTAGCTTCTCTGTCAGCCCTATGACTCCTTGTGGTGCCTGGGCAGAGTTGCACAGCTTTGGTTATCATCAAAATGAAGCTGGTAAGTGCCCAGGAAGTTATCAGCCGGCCCTGTACCACATAGCTTCCTATTAGTGTCTTGCCAGAGCTGTGTTGGCGACTTTGGTGAGCTGGAGGCAGGAAGATTGGGAAGCCAAGTGATAGTGGGGCTGCAACAGGCACCCCTGCGCACTCCTGCGTGGGGTGTGGGAGACAACCTGTCTTCCAGCTACCTCTCCTTTGCTATGGTTAGAGCATGATGGAGACTAGAGAATGATCTGTGAGGAGTTAAAGAAAGCACCAGGAAGTCTCACCTTGCTGCTCAGCCGGGGGGGGGGGGGGGGGGGGGGGGGGGGGGCTTTTCTCAAGATATGGATGGTGGTTACCTTTGTGAGTAGTCAGAGTTCTCAGAACCCATCACTCAGCATTGCCTTCTGCTCTGTTGGCCTGTATGGAGAGCTGCTGGGTGTTAGATATGTCTGGCGCTCTGACTGAGCTGCACTGGCCTCATGGAGGGCGAGTTTATGTCACCTGCTGGCAGATTGATGCATCTGCAGTGCCACCCAAGTCTGCAGTCTTCTGATTCTAAAGAAGCACCATTTGGAGAAAAGTTTCCATGGGGAGGCTGGCTTCTGAGAGCAGGCTCTGTCTAAGTTTCCTGCGTGAGGCTCCAACTGCAGTGGCAGTCTCACTGAAGAGGCTGCTGGCCCCTTTCCTGGACATTGTCCCTACTCATGCCGAGCCGTCAGGTGGCGTTAACTACTGCAGTGACATTGCTGTGCCATCCGTTCCAGGAAGCATGACCCTGAGCATCCAGGCAGCTACGGAGCCAGATTTCTAGTTTCATTTTTCCCAGGCTTTACAGAGCCAAGTGTCTGGGCTAGCCTGTGGAAGGCCTGTGTGAAGTTTTAGCACAGATGCAAGGACCTTTGTATTTGAGGAAATGTCCCCATTGCTATCATGTTGCACTTGGATTCGGCTTCTTTATCCACGAAGAAAATGTCTTTATTCATTGTTGAAACCCAGTTCTGGGGGGTCCACGGTGCAAGGTCTGGTCTTTGCAGCACTCCACCTGTGGTGCTGTCCCACTCAGGACAGGGGGCAGCACTGATCTACTGTGCAGATTCCCACAGAAGGAGCAGGCAATGTCTCCAGCAGTGGAGAAAGGACCCAACAGTGCGGAGGAGTCTCTCCAGCCACAAGCAAGGTGCCCACAGTGTCCAGTCTCTTTGAAGCACCTGCTGTCTTTGTTAGATGACACATAGAACAGGAATATATGCTATGCTCACTATGGGCTCTGGGCCTTGCCTAAGGAGAGCCTGTTTCGGCGGCCATGTGTCTGTTGTGGGGTGTTTTCCTTATGCTCACCCTTGGCCTGTGTTTCCCACGAGGGCGACTGGCATTGGTGTGAGTGATCATTATCAGGTTTGCTGGACTTTTGTGAACAGCACCCTTTCCAGTTTCCTTCTCAAAGCCACTGAGATGGGATAGGACAGCCTTGGTGTCTGTAACACCCTCCAAGGAAGCTCCTCAGGGAGGTACCCACCTCAGGGCCTTGAGGTCATGGGCACTGGGCACTTGCGCTCCTGGTACAGCACCTGATGACTGGCTCTTCCCTCAGTCACTGACCTTGGTGGACATCTCTTCCCACTTTAGAAGCCTGGGGGGCCTTCTCCCTACTGTTAGTCTGACACTTACAAAGGGGTGGGAGGAGAACCACGAGTTCTTACACAGATTATTTGCTCAATAAATACATGAATATATTTTAGATCTGTATAATAATTCTTGGAGGGGTTTTGAAGCTCTGTAAAACTTATGGATAACTGCTTTTCCATCCAGCCAATAAAACATATTATCACCTTTTAAATATACTTTATTATATAAGTAAGCAAACAGTAAAAAATGTGGAAAACAACTTTTTAATGTAGGTTGTTAAACTTATTTAGTGAAACAAAGCCCATTCAGCTTGGGGACTAAAGGCCGTGTAGCCTTGTTACCGCCCAGTGTGAAACTGCCGTGCCGCCTTGAGAGGTATGTCTCGCCACACTCCCCGGGCCCACTGCTCTGTCTACTGTCTCGATCTACTACATAGACTCTTCTGCCTCCACCCCACCTAGGACCTCCTGAGGACCACAGAGATCGTGCAGCCAGCCAGACCAGGCTTACTGGAGCTTTTTTTTTTTTTTTTTTTTAAACGGGGAAAATGTCTATTTCATGCCCCTTAGGGCAGCCAACAGTCACTCATGTAGGCCTTGAAGTTTCATCCACAGGAAACGGGAGTATGTGGCCCCCGACCCGTGAGCATGGCCTCTCTGTGGGTTTGGAAGGACAACTTCCTGGGACCCCTCTGTAGGCTGAGGCTGGCTTCTGAAAAGCAGATCACGACACTGAGCATCCACCCTCCGGCAGCTTGAGGCACAGCAGTCAGATGTGGCTCTGCCCTTCCCTCTGGAGAGTGGGTTTCAGTTTATAGACTGGTATTCAGAATACCCCTTGTGGCGCAGCAGCAGAAATAGCCCCCCCCCCCACAGCACACACACCAGGAACATGAGTCATGGGCCACCGCCATGATTCCAAGGCCTAGTGGAGAGAAGATTTCCACTGGAGGGAAGCCCACGCCCAGAAGCAATGCCCAGCAAAGGTAGTATTGGTTCCAGTAGCCAGGGCCCATGGGAGCTCCAAAGGTTAGAGTGAAGGCACAGAAGTTGTTCTGGTTCCCAAAGAAGGCTTGAACAATTGTTGAATGAGGAAGAGAAGATGCCAAGGTGGAGCAAAGAGTGGAAGCCTGGCAGGGGAGGGCTGATTCTTGGACCTGCTCTTCCTCAGAGAAAGCCACTGGTTGCCATTGCATGAAGCCAGATGGAGTAGAGCCCCACAACAGCTGGTTCAGCTGGAAGACGGCAGGTGCATATTCATCATCGATGGAGTTCTGTTCATTCACTGAGGGGCAGACAGGGCCCTGTCCCAAGGTGGCTACCTCTAGACCAAACAGGGAATGGTTTCCACGAGGAGCAGCTCCAACCAGGGCCACTTCTAACTGGCAGACATCTGCTGTGTGCAGGAGGAGAGGGGGCTAGATCAGGTCTACCAGATCTAGAAAAGGCTTGGACCTTGAAGGTCAGGCTGCCATTGGCGAATGCTCCAGTAGGATCATCTACAGGGCGGCCTTGAAAAATGATGCTCAGGGTAGCAATATCCAATGAGTTGGTAATATTGTTCCAGGAGAACTTGGCCAAGGAGTACAGAGGGTATGGCTTTCCTGGAGGCTGTGCCCCCTCAGACACGTTGGTGCTGTCAAACTCAGGCAGCCTGGTGAAGACGAGAGCGGAAGAACACTGGATGCTGCTCTTGGGGAGCACCAGCAGGGTCCCAGCTGGATCAGGAGATAGCAGGAGACGCCAGTGGACACTCAGGACACTGAGTGGTGTTGGTGGCCACCAGCACCACAGCTGGAGGCCCCAGGCTGCTCCACACATAGCACAGGGTGGAGTTGCTGCCCATTGCCCGGATATGAAGCAGGTTCTGTAGATTTGGCCAGCCGGAAATAACCTCCATAGATACCTACCTGGCGAGTGTCTTCTCCCAGCAGGCCAAATCCTCTTAAGAATTTCTGTACCCTTGTTTCTGCCAGGTCACCTCCAAGTGACTTTCATATTTCTGAAGACAGAGTAAAGAATGGGAAGAGTATGAAATCAGAACAGTCACAGACAGACTCAGTCACAGGAGAAAGGTGTGCTGCTCAGAACACAGGATGCCCTGTAGAAAGGTGTCCTCTGGGAAAGCTGTCCCAGGCCTGTGGCTAGCTGGTGCCTGAGACACCTAACACACTGCTATGTCATCCATTGGTGGCTTCCCTCTTAAGTGAAAGTGGAAGTTGATTTTCAGTGTCTGGCAAAGACTAGACTCTTTGCTTTATTTCCTTAGGACACTAGGTTCTCACCCAGAACAGAGCCCCCTCAGTACTCCTGTCATCCTGGACAGGCAAGGAGATCCCAGTGTTTCAGGGAATATGGCCCATTTGATAGCCCTGCCTCTTGGGGTCTCACGCCATCACACTGGCTGGCTAGATTCATCAGAGGTTAATTAAATCCATCTCCAAAACAATGAAAGGCCAATGAGCTAAGCCCAATCTCAGTAAATTAAACACATTAAATGCAGCCATTGTTCATCCTGCAGGGAGAGCGGGCTCAGGCTCTAGGGTGCCTCCGGGAAGAGACCAGCCTCCAGGCTCTGGAAGCTCTTGGAGCACAGTAGAGACCTGCTTGTCACTTGCAGTGAGGGAGGAGTGTGGGGATGGGAAGGGAGGGAGGCCTGTGAAAGGGGCTCTGTGTGCAGGCACTGCCCCAGGAAGAGCAGCTTCTTATGTTTCAAATGCAAATTAATGCAAACATGCTTGCAGAGCAGAACTGAAAAGATGATACTGTGATCAAATTTGGCACCGCTTAAGCCATAATTAAAACATACACAAATTAAACACGATTATCCTGCCGTGTAACAGGACCACGCGCCATTACTCTAATTAATAATGCAGCCTCCAGCACGGTCCTGCTGCTGGGATTGCTTGGAGGGTATGTTTTATGCCTTGCACAGTGGCAACTGGCAGCTGGGTTGTTCAGCTGGCCATGGTGAGGCAAGTGACAGCGGTGCCAGCCGCGCCTGTCTCTGCATGGCCTGGGCTCACCACACCTGCTGTCCATCACCTCCCCACCAGTGGTGATGATAGATGCATTTTTGGAAGCTCGTCGTCTTTTTCAAAATCCTGTTGCCAGTTGTTGACAGCTACATGCTTAGGTGGCAGCTGTGCCTGTTTTCGAGCAGGGTCCAATGAAGGCCTCACAGAAGGACTCCTGGGACACAGGGCAGGGTAGCACCGAGGTGGCCGCAGTGTTTGCTGTGCCAGATATGAAGAACACTTCAAAGGTTCCCCAGTGTGACGAAGACCACTGCAACAGCAAGCTCACTCAGCTTGCTGATACCCAGGCACTACTGGTATCCAGGAGCTCCTATGTCTTACAATGAGAGCCAGGGGGTAATGCGGCACCAGATTACTGCTTTTGATGACTCTACAGGACCTCATCTGAGAGTTCCAGATGCTCTTGTCCTTGCCAGTGGACTGTTTGTGCGTGGGCTCCAGATGAAGTGCTGACTACCTATGTCATTGGTCCTTGTTAGAACACTCTGTGTGCCCTCGTGTGCATAGCCCACAAGTTCTGTGGCCATGTTCTAGACCATACAAAAGGGAAGGGGCTTGGGCCCGAGTGTCCACCAGCATATCAGTGAATAGCAGTGGCTGTGGCAACCATGTCCACCCTGCTGTGTGTGTAGCTAGGTAAACTGGCCAAAATTAAGTCCTGCTCCTCAGCAGTTTCAGTGGTTAGCCTTGCTCTCACCCTTGCAAACCTTGGCAGCACTTTGTGATATGGGGCTTTGCCTGTATTATAGAGAGTGATCCGTGGTCATTTAAAGCTTGGGCTTCGTGTGAAGTGGGCCCTGCTGTGTTAGAGCCCAGTAGAGTTTCCACAGGCTCTTCAGGACCTACTTTACCTGGTCAGCAGCCCTTAGAATTCTATCCTAAGTCAGAGGACAGGCAGATCTGCACCATGGCCCTCACCAGATCCTGTAATACTCGGTACACTCAAGTTAGTCCCCTGCAGTGAGTCATAGTGGCAGCCCTTCTTCCTCTCTAGCTAGGGCTCCCTCGAGCCCAAGTGGGCATTTTGTTCTTCCTTTGCGGGCAGAGGACTGAGCACTCAAGTGACAGAAAGCCTGGGCCTCAAAGAGGGTGCACACAAAGTACCACCCAACTTGAGGGCTTTGAAAAATAATGGCGGCAACAGAACTCCTAATTAACATCGTTAGATGTTTAATGACTTCAGATGGAGACCTCAGGTCGGACCATTCCTGAATAAGGTTGACAACATCAGCTGTACTGCAGCAAATCATAACAAGAATTTAGATTTCATATTCAGAGTATTTACTTCTACAAAGATCAATTTGAATACTTTAATTAGCCAGTGATTCTACTGTTTTACTATCTCAAGATTCTATTAGAGTAGCTAGGTCTTTGACTCACTGATCAAGAAGCTGTTTGGCTGCGTACTCATGACCTGCTGCAGCTCCGAAGACCTGTGGGAACTCTGTGCTCTGCTTTCTCTGCTTTCCAGCTGTGTGAGCTTGGGGCATCTGGAAGGAGTCCTGCTGCAGGTCTAGCCCCAGCCAAGACAGAGTGTAAGCCACAGGGGCTTACACAATCTTGTGAGATACTTCTGGGCTGTGGGTGCTCACACAAATTGTGTGAGTCTCAGCTTGTGCCTATACTCTTATAAAAGTAGGTCCTGTCCTACCTAGGTGGGATGAACAAGTCACTCAGTGCCACTAATAACCTGGACACAAGCACCAGCTGCTGCAAGGCAAGCCGTTTTGGGAGAAGAGATGACAGGCTGTTTGTGATGCTCTGTTTTAGATGAGTAGCTGCCACTGTCCAGCAAGGAGAAGGAGACTGGACAGGCCTCTGTGGGTACTGATAGACAGCTCCCCAAACAGCATCCGTTGCTGATTCTGTAAGGTGAACTTTGCACAGTGGGCCTTTTGCCCAGCCCTGTGACCTACAGTAGGCCTCCTGTGTCAGGTAGAACCCAATCTAAAAAGCTTAGGCAATCTTATAAAATCCTGTCCCTGGTTTTGCTGAGTCAGTCTGAACTGCTGGCCTCACTGAGGGTGGACTGAGCAGCTGCCCACAGTCCTATAGCCACCAGTCCACTCCCTGTGCTTTGCCTCCCCACTCAGTGACGCACACTTGGGCTATTGAGAGCTATGGGACACTCAGGTGTGGGTGCTTTATGTGCTGGGCTTCCCTAGGCACCTGAGAGGCTATAGATGTGGCCTTGGGAGCCTGAGCTGCCACAACTACAGCAGTGACTGCAGTGCTGGTTGCGGATCTGGCCACAGAACAGCTTCCCTATGGGACAAGACACCCACTGACTCCTACCTCAACTTCAAGGGAGATGGGGATGTAGCAGGGCTAACATCGAGAAGGTGTGTGTGTGTGTGTGTGTGTGTGTGTGTGTGTGTGTGTATGTGTGTGTGTCCAAGATAAGAAGGGTTGGCAGGGTGAATTCAGTACTGTCTATATGTGCCATTTAGTCACAAGTATTTGTCAGACACAATTCGACCTGGTGCAGATTTATCCTTACCAGCTCTGTGGTGGCTTTTACATCTGTAAGTATGGCAGTGCCTTCTCCATGTGGTGTCCTATGGATTTAGGACCCTGTTCTCTGCCACAAAGGGCATAGAGCAGCAGTCAAGATGAGCATCTCTTATATGTGTGCTGACTCCAATTGGGGTGCAGTTTATGTCAGAGATTTGTCAGGATATTATCTTCATGTGATAAATGCAAGTTTTAAAATCACCTGTTTCCATCTTGGAGCTATCAGTTGAGTGACCTGCCAATAACCCTTATTTTCTTCTCCATGATAAGATTTGAAACAGTGCCCATAGACACTAGCTGCCAAGGAATGGTTAGACAATGCTTGTTTGTGCTTTTAAATTCAGGTGGCTAGCCCGGACTGTGGCAGACTATGAGGTCTATGACAAGTTAACATTTAAATCCCTAGTGACTGTTTCACAGTGGCCTGCATCTAAACCTAGAGCTTCATCCACTGTTTTTTGTTTTTTGTTTTTTGTTTTTTGTTTTTTGTTTTTTGTTTTTTTTGGTGAGACAAGGGCATTCTGGATCTGAAATGCTTGGCTCACAGGCTTACAGTGTCTAAGCAGCCTGCATCGGCAGCAGCAGTGGGGGACCTTTTTGGTTAATATTGCCAAGGAAATACTCCAAGGAAAACTGTTCTGTTAATTTAAGAGCAGTAGTAGAATTTGAATTTATATTAATATTCAGTATTCTAAGAGAACTATCTTTAACCTATATGACGGTTATTCTCTGGGTCAATTCTGCATTTCAGAAACATCAAAATGTGAGCTTAGTGGTAAGGACTGACCTTTGATATGTTTCAAGGGACATCTGCATAGAACTGTCAGTGTGCCTCGGAACACTTGGTAGGAGTCCTTACCTCAGTCTGGCTAGAAGCTGGCCCATGCTCTGTCTATTTCCCTGACTGAAATTGACTAAAAGCCTGAGATGGAAAGAAGATTGAACCAGGACGGGTATCTTCTGCACTGTGTGTGACTACCATTCCTGGGAGGAGCGTGTGTGTCATAGGCTCACATGCTCTTGTCTAGGTCCTGGCTACACCTATATACAAGGTGCTTCTTGCCCCACATCAGCTACTCTCTGGCTGGCTGCCTAGAGTGGTCCAGGCTCATCATATGGACTTTAGTTGTTTAAACCAGAAAGAAGTTTTCTTGTTCAGGGTTCTTCCAAACCCTTCATACCTACAAGTCACCCACAGTGAAAGCAGAGCCTTCATTGTTCCTGACCTGTGCCCTGCCGGCTGTGCCTTCTGACCCTGTGGGCCCCCTGTGCAGAGGCTGTGTGGTCAGAGAGATTGACAGTCACCTGCAGAGCAGGCAGAGGCTAGGAAGGCAAGTGATCAGCACAGCTCAGGTTTCATGAGGAAGCTTGTTCCCAGGTCAGCTGCACTGAGCACCTGCAGGTGCCCTCCTGTCCGTGTCCCCCAGCCAACAGTGGCACTGACGGATTAGAGTTCCGATGAGATGGGATATAGGCACCATATTTGTAACTGAATCTGGATGCTGAAGGGAGTCTTGTGAGTGACAGCATGTGTGGGCAGAGTTAGGGGAGCCTCACTTGACACAAGCAGTTCTGTGTCCCTGTGTCTTCTATGCCAGCACCATGGGGCTCTATCACTTTGCCCAGGAGTTCAAGCTTTTCTCAGAGTTGCTGCCCCAGTCATAGCACAGTGGGAGGCAGCTGGCGCAGGTTCACTCCCTGCCCTGCCCCACTTGATCTGAAATGCTGCCCCTCGGTAGCTAAATGTGATTTAATTGTTGCCTGAACCCAGACAGAATTTCTACATGGTTTCCATGCCGTTAGTTACCACTGTTGTTGGAAGTCTTGAAGATTGTGGCTCAAATGTCAGTAAACTGTAGTACTGTGAAACACAATTCATCTAGGACATAGAGAACAGACTGGTGTGAGGCACACAGTTCACATGGATGTGAGGGCCCAGTACAGCTCATCACTAAAACTTGTAATGTGGCTCTGGTCCTGACAGGATCCTGTAGCATGCTGCTGGGACTGGCCTTCCACCTCACTGCTGAAGGCACTCTTTTAAGGCTCATTTCTTTTTAAAGCATTGGCTTTCAAACATTCCTAGGAACATCTGTGTGTGGCTGAAATTTGGTCAGCCACAGCCACAACCACCCCTCACCCCTTTGTCCCCAGGCCTTTGTCCCTGATTTCACGCTATCAGAGGGTCTGCATGTTTTCTTGCATGAAGTTGTCAGAGGAATAAAGGCTCAGGAACAGGGTCATGTTTAGAGGATGGACATGAAAACTTGGTAAGATGTATCTCTAAGCCCACCCAGCAGCTGTTGCCTGCAGTAAGCAAAGACAGGCCCATGTGAGGGGCAAGCACCCACACTCTACCTGAGTTGGTCCAGCCTGAGCTCCATGCCTTCCTCCCAGCAACCCCACTTTCCTTCTTTCCCTCCTCATTCATAGGCACACGCAAAGCCCATAGTGCCAGGCAGCCCATGTGCCTGTGAGTCAGGCACCATTTCCAAGAGCAGGAGGCCACTAGCTGCTTGTGTGCAGACAGACTTCTAGTTACAACACAGAACCAGTCATCCTACTGTCTGACACCATCCATGGAGAAGCCTCTGGAATTTGGTATGACCATGCCAGAGCACCTCGAATGAGGATAGCAGGAAGCTAGCCTGAGGTTGCCAACAGATGGCTGTCCCCACCACTGTGAGAACCAGAGCTGCCTGGTTTTTAGTGGCATAGACTGGCTGTGCCATAGGAGATAAAGCAGAAGAGCCAAGCAAGGCTCACTCAGGGGAATCTGGAGGTCTTGGCCACCCAAGTGGCTAGATGGATTCCACAAAGGTGGAGTTGCAGCTGCCCTGCCTGTGCTGCTCCATCCAAGCCATCTTGGGCAGGCTGGGGATGCTGCCTTAGGAGCGTACCCGCAGGGTCCTGTGAGGTCACAGCTTCCAGGAGTGAGCTTACTTCGACATTGCAGTTTTCAGTTGTTTTTACCTCTGTTTGTTCCCTGTGTGGCCCTCAAATCTAAGAAGCAGCCTGGTTAGGTCTGAGCGCTGTCTTCCCTCCCTTGGCCTGACAGCTTTGCTGGTTGGCAGAGCAGCCAATATCTGCATCAAAGAAGCCTGGAAACTGGCTCTGCTTGCCCATGGAGGATGCACTGAAGCCCTGGTCTCCTGGGTCCTGCAGTGGAGTTGCAGGCATGATTCTCTTCAGGTTCCACTTGGGGTGAGAGGGGTGCCTAGTCCTCTCGGGGTGATTTAACTCCAATTCTGCCCTAGAGTGGCTCTCTTGCTGCCCATGATGTTTGGGGGTGGGGGCACTGCATTGTGATTAACTCTTGACCCCCTACCCCACAAGCTCCCTTGAAGGAAAGCAAAGCAAAAGCAAAAGCAAAAGCAAAAAAAAAAAAAAAAAGCAAAAAAAAAAAAAAAAAAAAAAGCAAGGCCAGGAGGCTCTGAGTTTTTAAGCAGCCAAAGGACATCTGGCCTCTGGTTTTCATCTGCTGACTAAAGTCAGGATTAAACCTTGCCCCCATAGCTTTGTGCAGCTACTGGTGAGTGACAGGCTACCTTAGACAATGGAGGCGTCAACCCCTCCCAGAGCACAGTCCTGGGCTGGACAATGGACTGCCTGGTGGTTTTGCAAGGTCCAGAGCTGTCCACCAATCTGTCCTTGTCTCCCCTGGGACAAATTCTGAGAGATGTTGTGCCCTGGCAAGCAAGCCCAGTGACAAGCTCACACTGGTTGTGCTCCCCCTCCCACATCTTCTGGGGACTGCAGGTATCGATGCCTGTAGTTGGTTGGCTTAAGCCCTGGCTGAGGACTAGGATCTCTATCCCCTCAAAGAGTTCCTTCCCTGCCCAGGCAGGATCAGTCCTGGGATGTCTCATCCCTCTGCAGAGATGCCAGGGAACCCTGGATGCCACCAAGGGATAGGCACCCATCCTGAGAAGTTTTTGCATCTTGCCATCAACAGATATCCTGGTCTGAGTAACAAACATACAGCCACAGTGGGCTGTGATGGCGCACACCTTAAATCTCACCACTCCAGAGGCAGAGAGGCAGAGGCAGAGGCAGAGGCGCAGAGAGGCAGAGGCAGGTGGGTCTCTATGAGTTTGACAAACAAACATACAGCCACAGTGGGCTGTAATGGCGCACACCTTAAATCTCACCACTCCAGAGGCAGAGAGGCAGAGGCAGAGGCAGAGGCGCAGAGAGGCAGAGAGGCAGAGAGGCAGAGAGGCAGAGGCAGAGGCAGGTGGGTCTCTATGAGTTTGAGGCCAGCCTGGTCTACAGGGTCAGTTCTAGGACAGCCAGGGCTATGTAGAGAGACCCTGTCTCCAAATAAACACCTTTACTGGTTAGTATGCACAGGACCGGCACACTCTCAAGCCTGACAGGGTCCCAGCACGAGATGGGAACGTGGACATGAGCTCCTTCCTTAACCAAGAAGCTCTCTCCAGTTGGCATACTGTTTGCAGGGGGAACTTAGTTCTCTCCGATGGCGTCTCACCGAGTGTACAAACCACACTTCAAGGTAGGCCTCATGCCCAGCAGTAGATGGCCAACACAAAATAAACTCAGCAGTGTTTTTGTAGACTTTTTTGTCTCATATAGCTTTGTTTGATTATTTGTCTTATTGATCTTTTGTTTGTATATTATAGTTTCTAATTTTGTCTTTTTATGGGTTTTGTTTTTGTGGATGTGTTTGTGTTTCTTATCCTTTTTCATTTCTTATTCTGATTTGTTTGCTCTTTTTTTCCTGTTTGTCTTCTAAAGAGAGAGAGAAAAAGAAGGTGTAGAATTGGGTGGGTAAGGAGGCAGAAAGTATCCGAGAGGGTATGGGGGAGGGAAAACCATGGTCAGAATGTACCATTATGTCATTATGTGAATTTTCAATAAAAACAGAATAAAGCCATCACCAGTTAAGAATCTGGGGTCAGAGCACATCACCATACAGAGCACATCACCATACAGAGCACATCACCATACAGAGCACATCACCATACAGAGCACACCACCATACAGAGCACATCACCATACAGAGCACACCACCATACAGAGCACACCACCATACAGAGCACACCACCATACAGAGCACACCACCATACAGAGCACACCACCATACAGAGCACACCACCATACAGAGCACACCACCATACAGAGCACACCACCATACAGAGCACACCACCATACAGAGCACACCACCATACAGAGCACACCACCATACAGAGCACATCACCATACAGAGCACACCACCATACAGAGCACACCACCATACAGAGCACACCACCATACAGAGCACACCACCATACAGAGCACACCACCATACAGAGCACACCACCATACAGAGCACACCACCATACAGAGCACACCACCATACAGAGCACACCACCATACAGAGCACACCACCATACAGAGCACACCACCATACAGAGCACACCACCATACAGAGCACATCACCATACAGAGCACATCACCATATAGAAATTGGTATTCCTGGGCCTGCTGACGCTGGAGGCCTTTCTAACCGGGACACCAAATCCTGTTTTGTCTGTTTTGTCTGGATGCTTCCTACACATTAGTTAGGGCTCCCAGAGCTGGATCCTCAGCATGGGGAGACCTTCAGCAGGATCTAACACAATATGATGTTAACTACTCCTGCCTTGGAGGTGCCCTCAGGCCAGAAACCCAAGTTATCCCTGGAGCTACACATCTTGCAATCCAAGCTGGGCACCCACAAAGTGGAGCTTGGTCCCAACTGCAGATGGAGGTTGAAGTTGAGTGTCTCAGGCCTTAGGGACGGGGCAATGGCAAAAGGCATGCTGCCCATGCGCCATGAGGAGTAGCTTTAACATAAATGCACTCACTGTGTACCTCCTTGGTGAACAAAAGAGGCAAGTTGGAGACACCTTTGAATTTTCTCTGCCTCTGAGGAGTGAGAAGGCCCCTGGGTCCCAGCCGTTGTGTATACCCCTGTTTCTATTCTGGCCTCTCATGAGCAGTGGAGGATACGCCCCACATCCGTGCTCCATCCCATGATTGTACCCATCACCTCTCAGTTCAGTCCTGGTGCAGCTGCTTTCCATGCTAGCTCTCTGCTTCACCCTTCCTTTATCACCCTTCATCCTTCCCATATCAGTGTTCCCTTACCTCAGTCCCATTGTCTCAGTCTACAGACAGGGCTCCCTTGAGACTCTCCCTGATTCCCAAAGGCTCTGTCTTTGCACTCAAACTTCTGCAGAAAGCCGGCCTACCTTGTTCAGGCTAGGGTCCTCCCCCAACCCCTATCTGCTTTTCTCTAACAATCTCTTAATTCTCCAAGAAGCTCATTAGCTACCTGCCTGATACCCGGTCACTTTTAAAGTGCTGGGACCACCCGGCTTTCTGAAAAACCCACAGTGTGGCAAGGAGGCTTATGCCACACGTCCAGGTGAATGATGGACACAGGGCCCATCTCCAGCCCTAGCACCAGAGACCAACAGAGAGCGGTGCTGAAACTTGACCCAGGAGTCTCTGCCTAGCTCAGGGCTATCCACACCTTTTGAAACCCAGCCTGGGGAGCTCACCATTTGCCGTGGCAAGACACAGAGAGGAACCTGTCCAGTGAAGGCAGTTCCAGATGGAGGCTGGACTCTTAGCTGCTGCCAGCATGCGCTAATATGCTTTTGAGAGAGCTCTGTTGGTTTTGGAAGCAGGTGTGTTAGATACTGCAGAGAAGCTGCAATGGGGCTTGATTTGAGTTCTGCAGCTTAGTAGCTAGGGAAGGGCTAGCGGGCAGCCCGGTAGATGCACTCACACTGAGCTTAGAGCTGCCTTATTTAGATTCCATTGCTGATAGAAAGGTTTAAAAATCTCTTTATGTGTTTTCACAATGTCCCTCAAGCACCATTATCAAAATTATCTGG
This sequence comes from Mus musculus, assembly GCF_000001635.26. Lineage (NCBI taxonomy): Eukaryota > Metazoa > Chordata > Mammalia > Rodentia > Muridae > Mus > Mus musculus. The sequence continues at coordinate 139,554,998 of NC_000073.6, forward strand.
CATATGCAATAGTGTCTGCGTTTGGTGGCTGATTATGGGATGGATCCCCGGGTGGGGCCAAACACAGACACTATTGCATATGCCAGCAAGATTTTGCTGAAAGGACCCTGATATAGCTGCCTCTTATGAGGCTATGCCAGTGCCTGGCAAATACAGAAGTGGATGCTCACAGTCATCTATTAGGTGGAACACAGGGCCCCCAATAGAGGAGCTAGAGAAAGTACCCAAGGAGATGAAGGGGTCTGCAACCCTATAGGTGGAACAACAATATGAACTAACCAGTACCCCCAGAGCTCGTGTCTCTAGCTGCAAATGTAGCTGAAGATGGCCTAGTTGGCCATCATTGGGAAGAGAGGCCCCTTGGTCTTGCAAACTTTATATGCCCCAGTACAGGGGAACACCAGGGCCATGAAGTGGGAGTGGGTGGGTAGGGGAGCAGGGCGGGGTGGGGGGGTATAGGGGACTTTCGGGATAGCATTTGAAATATAAATGAAGAAAATATCTAATTTTTAAAAAGTTTAAAAAATTACCTACCAAAATTGCAAGCATGCTGAAAACCTCCTCAGGTTACAAAAGCAGACTCTAAAGTGTCTAGAGGACATGGGAAGGTTGTCCTGGGCATGAGAAGTCATCTCCTTGTGAGATAGCTGCACCTTCCCTTGCCCTGTAAGGAAAAGGTGTGAGAAGAGCCTTGTTTGGGCTGGAATCTGATTATTCTGAGGTTGGAGGCCTGCTGAGGCTGGCTGTCACTGTCTAGCCCCAGGTATACCTGTGTGTCAAAAAGCGCAGGTAAGGAGCAGTGAGATGGCTCAGTGGGAAAGGGGGCTTGGCCACTATGGCTGATGACCTGAGTTCATCCCAGGGACACAAATGGTAGAAGAAGAGACCTGACTCCCAAAAGCTGGTCTTTGATCTCCACATGTACACAGTGACACACACACCTACTCACGTGTACACACGCACAAGTTGATAAATGTCATTTAAAAAAGATGTTTGTTTGTTTGTTTTTGCAGAGAGAGGCAGGCAGTTCTCAGCATTCAAGCCAGGCCTGGTCTATACTTTAATATCCAGGACAGCCAGAGATCTATGTAATAGAGAGACCTCCATCTCACTAGATAGATAAATAGATAGATAGGTAGGTAGGTAGATAAGTAGATAGATAGATAGATAGATAGATAGATAGATAGATAGATAGATAGATAGATAGAATATAGATGTCAAAGTTTGTTTTTTTTTTTTTAAAAAAGCATGGGTAAATTTTGCTTTTTCTAAACAGACTAACATTACATCTGAAAGACTTGGTCTTCTGTTAAGACCAACAGGCTATTTGTCCTTAATAGAGTTTTGATGTCTGTGAGCAGTGTTGGTGACAGCTGAGTGGAAGGGAATGAACAGATTTAGTCCCTGTGATGAGTTGACCAAGGCCTGCATGCACATGAGGGCATCTGATTACTGGGTAGCTTTGTGCAAATCTAATGAGCTGTAAAAATCGTGTGGTTTGATAGCACAAAAAGCAGCTGTCTGCTGCTGTCATCAGTATCCCGGGCTTGGGGACGCCAGACTAGGCATCATGCTTTGGTACCTGTCTAAGCAAGAAGAAACCAGAAATGGCAGGTGAACATCCTTGGCACATGGGTGATTCGAGCATATTCCAGGAGACAAAACGATCTTTGAGAGTTAAGCCACCTCTTCTTTTGCCATGTGATGCAGCCATTGGTGATAAAAATAGATCTTAGATGGCTTTTTAAAAATAGCATTTGGGGTATTTCTTCTCCTTTCAAAAGAGTAAAATCCCTTCCTTAGGTTGAGCCGGAAAGGCTGGGCCTGGCAGCTTTCTGCATGAGTGGTCACGACTTCCCGGGCTTGAAAGGCCAAGAGAAGGCCGCTTTGCCTGCTCATTCCTGATGGAGCCTTTACAACCTGTGAATGGGGAGGCTTCATGGGAAGGGATGTGGGAGAAAGGGGCGGGGTGGCGGGCCCTTGCACAGCTCTGGGGACCTTCAGATGTTGGTCCTTTGGGAGCTGCCAGCTTGGTGAGATAAAGCAGGGTTTTAACAGTTGAGGGCAGATGCCTTCAAGGAGACACAACTATGAATTTCCTGAACCGTCCTGCAGTGGCCACAATGGCCCTCTGCCTGCCCCCACCCAGAGCCTTTCCCCATTCATAGAAAGCAGCTTAAGCCACTTAAGCGCATTAGCATCAGGATGGGCCAGGACCTCCATGGGGTGCAGGGGGCTGGGTGGCCTTGATGCCCCTGGTTGTTTGGGTACTTGTCCTAATCCTCCACAGTTCCAAGGGAGCCAGACTGATTTGTGACACAGAGTCCAAAAGCCACTTTAGGGGCTTGGCTGGGTTAGCTGATCTGTGCCCTGAATGTCAATGGCCTGGCCTGGAGTGTGTTTTGGGAGTGTCAGGTTTGAACTGAGTTTTGCCACTCGTAGGGCTGGCTCTTTTCACCCCTTATCCCGATCTACCTATAGGATAGGTGCTATGTTGGCACAGCTGCCTAGGAGCACCTAGGGATTTGTGCCCAATGGTGTCTGGTACTTCAGTGGGCCCCAGGCAGGAATGAGGCTGCAGAGTCCTGAGCTTAAGCAGCTCTCTGGGATACTTTCAGTATAGACCCCCAAGGGATCCTGCCCTACGGAGATCAGATACTCCCAGTAAACTGCTCTCTCTTTAACTAAAATCCATTCTCTTTGTTTGTTTGTTTGTTTGTTTGTTTTTAAATAAGTTTCTTTTATATATGGCCTAGTTGTGGGCTGTCAGTTGCCCCAATTAGCTCTTTCTATAATCTCAGCCTAGGTGACAAGGTTCTTGCTTTCTGTTTGACTTGGTTGTTTAAATATATTTTGTATACCTGACCTGTTGGCCTGGAGAGTAGCCACTCCCTTCATCTTCTCCATCAAGGCAGGAGGCAGTTACTCGAGCCTTCATTCGTCCAATAGGTGTTTTGCAGTTGTCTCTAGGAGTCTTGTGCTGCCTTGTCATTTGTGTAAGTGTTTTCATCCTCCTTGTTAGTTTTAGGCCCCTGCGCTCTATGTATTGGGGTGTATGTGAGGATGTGGCTCCTGTGCCTGGTGGGATGGAGGGGCAGCCCAAACTTTGTCCTGCTTTGTGGGGAGTGAGCTTCTTGACCCCTTCCTGCCTGTATCCAACAGACAGGAACTTAATTATCAAGCAGTGCTCTGGCTGGTTGCTTTTGGCCCAGGACCATCAAAGACAGCACAGCCAAGCATGCAACAAGGTTGGTGGTCATCCCATAGCCACCCTTCCTTTGGTGGATCAGGCTGGCTGAGCAACTGCAGACTTTATGTCTTGTCATGTCCTTGTTACCCGCTGCCCTCAGTTCTCCTGACTCCTCTCCAGAGCCTAGGGCTTATCATCAGAGTCTCCTGAGATTCTATTGACATTTTGACTATCCACCCCTGGACCTACAGGCTTAGTGCCCCATGCCATGACACATACTACAGCTTGATAGCCTTAGCCTGACCCACTGAGCAGGGGGAGGCTCAGGGCAACCCACAACAGCAAGGGGCAGCCCTGCTGAAGGATTCAACTTGCTGCCTAGTGTGGGCACTGCTAACCAAGCCTTGCTTTTTGTGCAAGTGTGAGTATACTCCATCTGTGCTGCACCACGAGCTAATGGACGCTCAGCCAGGACCTTGTAGTCTGGTGGGTGGCCTCCTGAGGAAGAGCTCACAAGGACTGCAGGCTAAACTCCTAGATTGGATGTGAATCCTCTGTGTCCGTCTGCCCTGATCTCCTTCCCGTCCCATTGGTGACCCTGGGAAACTTGATTGTGGGCCCTGGGTGATGCCCCCTAGGGACATGGGTGGAGAGACTGGGACTCAGCATCCTTTCCGTTTTTGCAGACACTCTGCACAAAGGCCACAATGCAGACAGTCCGCGCTGCTGATACCAATGAAGTTGTAAAGTTGATATTTCGGGAGTCAGACAATGACCGGAAGGTAAGTGGCCCATGACTAAGGGTGGGCGCCACTAACCACACCTGGCCTGCAGAATGGGGTTGTACAGGGCACTAAGGCATCTCTGACCCTGCAGGTCGTGCTCCAGTTGGAAAAGAAGCTCTTCGACTACTTCAACCAGGATGTCTTCCGGGACAACAACGGCACTGCGGTAAGTTCTGTTTTAAGGCGTATGTGTGATCACCCTGGGTTGACGCCATGAGACAGTCTTTGCCCTGGAGTATCACCAGCACCTCTCCACGTGTTCAGGCCACCCAGCTTAGTTCAGCCTCTAAGTCCAGGCTCTGAGGTGACTTAGTGGGAGTGACTTGTCCGGCTGGGGCTGGGTCAGGCTAAGCGAGGCTGCCGGAATTATTAGGGGTCAACGGGCAGCATAGAGTTCCTGCGACCCATGAGCACTGCAGTCGTCCTGCCTGCTACCATGTAAACGGGGAGCCCCTGGCCTCAGGTATGTAGTAGGGGCTGGGAACCTCATTTTAATTAGAGAGAAGCCACACATATGTGGTGGTGGGAGTGAGAAAGCTCTCATGTCCTTGTTGTAGGGTTGTATATTCCAGGTGTGTGTGTGTGTGTACCTGAGTACATATGCCCATGTTCATGTGCATTGTGTTACCTATGTGTGTGCAATTATGCCTAACTGCATTTGTCTCACTTGTATGTGAATGCATTCATCATACATATACAATTGTGCTATATATGATCACATGAATGAAAATTAAAATGTCCGTCGAGAATGTGCCACTCAAACCATCAAGACTAGTCCTGCTGGGAAGGCATCTCTAGGCTTGGGCCTCTGCACTGATGTAAGCCATATGCAGACTGCCACTGAGCATGGCTATTACTTAATAATTAACTAATTGGGGCATGTGATCAGGTACATGCATGGTGTGCATGTGCAGTGAACAGGCGCATGCTTGGTGTGCCGGTGAGCAGGCGCATGCCATGGTGTTCACGTGAAACCCGAGAATGACTTTCAGGGGTGAGTTAAGCTTTCTACTAGGATTGAACTCCGGCTGTCAGGCTTGGATAGCACGTGGTTTTACTCGCTGAGTCACCTAGCTGGCCTGTCTTTATTTAATGTGGTATAATTTTGTCCTATTTCCAGATAACTGTTATGTGTATATCTCTATGTTCTGGTAAAATGTAGAGCTGCGCTGGGGTGTGGGAGCTATATTTGTGTGGTGATCTCTGTGGTATAAACTCTACCTTTGTGGACAATCCTAAACTTAAACTAGACCATGACCACTGTATCTAACAGTCAGCTCCCAAGACTTCTAAAGTTGTCCATAACCAGCTGTGGCCCTCCACAGGGGGAAGCAGGTAGGAGATGAGCCACCTTGTCCTGAGGACGTTTCCCTCAGTGGTGGTCCAAGAGTACGAGCCTGTGCAGGTGCTGGGTCCAGATCCAGGTACTTCAGGTCAGGTACTGTTGCACATCAAATGCAGATGAAGGAATGCAGGCCACTCGCATCCCTCAGACACTTCAAAACCATCTAATGGTATGTCTGCCTCCTACATCTGGCAGACACAGATAACAAGAACTTTAGGAATATTGGGAGCTGGCTGTTATACAGTGGCCCAGTGTAATTTAGGGTTGTTCACAAAGGTAGAGTGTATACCACAAAGCTTATCATGGCACAAGTTAAGCTCCCACCCACGGCCTAGCTCCACAGAACATAGTGATTGGCATGTCCCACCCTCCGTGTCGTTACCTCTCTTAAGAAGTTACACTTGTTTCTTGCTACCCATCCAGCCCAGGGTCCAGCCACTTCTGTGAGCCTGAATCCACCCTCACTGCTGTGGCAGGCCTGACCCACCTGCCTTGGGGCTGATTATTAACCTCATGCCTGCAGCATGTCCTGTTAACCTGGCAGGCATCTCTAGTTCTACTGGTGCTTGTCTATGGGAGGGCTTCATACCATTTCTCCCCACTGTGCCCTGCTGCTGTCTCTGATGGATTCCTTACCCTTGTCTGCTTCGGTGCCCTCTGGTCCCTTTCTGCATGCTCAGACACTCCAAGACTATGGCTACTGGTAGTTCTCAAGGGCCTTTCCTAGGGCAATGCTCGTGCTATGCTGCCAGACATCTGCAGGAACGGGCTACTTCCAGCTCACTACAAAAGAGTGGAGCAACTTGAGCCTTAATCCACGAACTTAGGAGACAGAGTAGAACTTGATGAGTTCAAGGCCAAACTGTGTAGCGATGTCTCAGGAAAGAAAAAGAAAGCAGTAGAGCAAGAACCCATGTAAGCCTGAGCACTTAGGGGATGCACACTGGCCCCGATGCATGGGGTCCAAACCTAGGGAAGGCTGGGGAAGGTACCTTGGTGCCTCCATCAGAGCTGGCTCTTCACAGCCAGTGGAATAAGGTCACTTGGGTCCTTGTGCAAGGCAAAAAGCAAGTGGGGTTTCCTTAAGTGAAGGATGCAAGGGCCAAAAGGAGACAGAAGATTTTAGAAGAAGCAGAGAGACAGACAAGGAGACTCCAGCAGTTAAGGAGAAGATATAATTTGACCTTGGGCAGCACTGGGAGGGGGAATTGGAGAGTGTGTCCTAGAAACATCCAGGAGTATGCCACTGGGGTCTAAGGGCTCCAAATGGCTGTCTTAGCATCTAGACAGAGAAGGTGCTATGCCATTGGAGTGACCAGCCTTGTTCTCTGAAAGATAATCTGCATTCAGCACACACCATTCTGGCCTTTCCTTAAGGTGAAATTTAAGTGGTTATTCCTGTAGTTCCGTTACTGCAGAGCTGTAGACAAGAGGAGAGAATTCAAGGGCATCCTCAGCTGCACAGACTTTGAAGCCAGCCTGGGTTACGTGAGATTGTACCTTAAAGAAACAAACAAAAAGGGATGGGGGGTTGAGAACATGGGGGTGGCTAGGTTGTTCAGTGGATAAAGTGTTTACCATGCAAACAAGGAACTGAATTCGGATCCCCAGTATCCTTGGGTTTGTTTGTTTGTTTGTTTGTTTGAGGCAGGTGTGGCAGTGTGAATCTATTATCTCAGCATTGAGAATGTAGAAAGGGGAGGATCTTTGGGACTTGGCTGGACAGCAAGTCTAGCTGGATCAATGAATTCCAGATTCAAGTCCTGTTTCAAAATCAGATGGAGGAAGAAGACACTTCATATTGAGCTATGGCCTCCATGTATATGTACACAGCTGAGTCCAAGCAGCCAGCACACACATATATGAACATGTATACACAGTATCTTTTAAAGAAGAGGAAAAGAATAAGGAGGAGGAAGAATTGTACTAGGCGTGTACAGCTGTGCAGACACGGTACAAGTCGATCATCATGGACTTGAGAAGCTGGGGCAAGAAGATTGTAAGTTTGAGGTCACTGGGGGCTACTTAGTAAGAAAAGAAAGGACCTCTTTCTTAAAGTCTGAACATCCAGGAAACGTTTTAAATCTGACTGTGAGTAATATAAAAGAATGCAGCTTTGAAGTGGGAGACAGTTCCACATGGTGATTTCTTGGGACTCGTGCCCTTCTGCAATGTCCAGAATCTTATCCAGAAGTCAACAGGTTTGCCAGGTGCCTGGAGCTCCAGGGACCCATGCTTGCACAAGCTGCCACTTAGAACCTGAGACACATTTTCAGCAATGCCCTGGTCATGCTGCTGAGGCCTGGCCTCTGCCCAGGTCACACATATTCAGAGGAATCAGCCGCCATCACTCAAGCCAGAATCCGGGCATCGAGTCCCCTCAGCCTAATGAGCATTGGAGATAATCTCATCCTCGTGGCCTGGTTGAACACGCTGTGCCACAAGCACTACAAACAAACTACCGTCTGCAGGATGGATGTGCCCGCGCCGGACTCAGCCCCCAAAATCCATCGCATCCTTCATCAGCCACCGGTCTTGTACTTGTCTGACAGAAATTTAATTCAAGCTGGCTCCTGAAAATAATTATTGTATTTTAAGAGTAGTAATCATTGGCCGGGACATGATTGAATGTGTCCATGCGTATTGACTTTTTCTATGATTTATAGCTTTGTTTAGTCGATATTCCCATCGAAATTGTATAATTAATTATAAGTGTGGCTGTCAGGGCTGCAGGATGGAGTGCCCTGGTGAGGATTTGGAGAGATTAAATTTTCCTTGGCTGTCCCAGGGCAGGGCTTGGGAATTTTCTAGGTGCTTGGCCTGTTGGATAGAGATGTTTTCTGTGTGTTTAGCAACCGCCTGGGCTCCGGGTGCATTGATTTTCCAAGCCCTTTTTTCTTTATCAGCTCGGTGTCCACGCAGCAACAGTGGAATTTGTGCAGCTGGGACGGCTCCTGACAGATGCATGAGGCTAGCGGCTGCTTTATCATTGTCCACACACATCGCTGCTGCTTTTCACTTTGTAATCAAGAAGAGCGTTTAAGATACATGTGAAATTGGTTATCATGTTTGTGAAAAATCTCAAAGAGATACAAATTATCAATTCACCAGCAGTGCGGGGCAATTTCCAATCAGAAACCCCTCACATTTGATGGTCTGGGTGGGTGGTGGCAGCAGCTTTAAATCCCCATCATCCTGTTGATGTGGCAGGCCTGGAGCAGCAGGCATTCCACAAGCAGTCACACAGGATCAGGGTTTCAGCAGCCTGTCAGAGCCAGCTGGTTGAGCAGGGGCCAGTGGGTCCTGTGTGTACCCATCCTCAGCACAACAGAAGTGCAGTGAACGTGTGCTCAGAGAGCCTGCACAGCTGAGTTCCAGAGCATGTCTATTGATAGGCAGCACCAGCTAGCAGGAGGATGGAGAGGCAGGCTCCATATGCGTCTCCTCCAGCAAGAGGCTGGGCGTGAGTTAGGTATGTGGAAGTAGTGGGTGACATGGACTAGGGCTCTAAATAATGACCAAAGACTTGGGAGTTCTTCACCTGCCACTCCTGAGCTTCCTTACCAGCTAAGCAGTTTAAAATCTGAAATTAATTCCAAAGTCATTATTTTTTCTTTAAATATTATAAAATGAAGGAAGGGTATTTTTTAGAACAGAGGCCATGATGTGACAGTGCCCTTAGTACATTGGTGGTCTAATACCCCAAACAGGAAAGACCAAATCTCTACCAGCTGCTGACATCCCCCCAGCACGCACGCACACACACACACACACACACACACACACACACACACACACACACACACACCTCCACCTCCAGCCCAGGCTTTCTTCACACTGGTCTTCTTACAAACTTGTATAAGGTTCTATCTATTGGAGCATGTGCCTGCGTGTGCAATGGGCTGATACTTAGATCTGCCATTATTAGCTTGAACATTTCTGGCAAGACCTTGCAGCAGCAGCTTCCCCTACATGGAGGGAGATATATGATACCTACAGTGGTAACTTGCCATCCAGAAATAGATGCTGACCCTGAAGAGGCCCCTAGGGAATCCTGGCACTGCTCTGCAGTGTCTTGAGAGGGTTTAAAACTGGAGACACCCACTCATGTGCCCACACATGTGCAGGTCAGAGACTCAGCATCCTCATACACACATGGACATACATGTGAATGGCAAGCATCACATCTCTTCACACTTCGGGAAATGTCCAGAACTGGTCATGACCAGGTCAGCATGTAGTGGTGGTTTGATGCAAAGGCAGAAGCAAAGAAGAGCACATACAGGAAGTTTTCCATGTACTCCCTCAGCCAAGCCCACAGCTTTGAAGCAAAGTGTGTGTGTGGTGTGTGTGTGTGTGTGTGTGTATGCATCTGTATGTATGCATGAGTATATGTATTTATGTGCATGTATATATAAAGTGCTATATATGTATACTCACACATATTGTGGGTGTGTGTATGTGTATGTGCATGCACAAAATGCTTGTCAAAAAGCTTTAATGTGGATGGCATGACTTGGATACCAGGGCCATGGCAGAGCTGGAGAACTGGAAAGCTGTACTGTATGACCAGTGGGTGGGCATGGACCTTTGGCTGGCCCTGTTCATCTGGGATCCTCATGCCCAGGGGGCTTCTGGCCTGTGGTGCAGGGGTGCAGAGAATGAGTCTACGAGACAGAGGAAGGTATGACCTAAAGATCCAAATGCTTCAGCTGCCCTTTCTATGCTCACAAAATCCTGTGGACCTTAGTAGCCAAAGGTGGTATCTGCCTTCATCTGAGCAACACTTAACCTGGCACAAAACCAGCACTTCATTCTCCAAGGCTAAGTAAATCATGTTGGCTCAAATTCCATCTCTGCAGGGTCCCTGTCTATATGTGTTTCCAGAATTTGTACCCCTGCTGCTTCTAGAAGACTGGCCAGAGCCAGGGTAGAAGGCATAGCAGGCCTTGAACCCATAAAGGCAAGAAGACTCTACTCTGATGGCTTCTGTAGCCCAGACAGGTGTCATGTCAGGACTGTGGGCCTCAGGCCACCAGGTAGCCACCGGGCAATGGATGCCCAACCCACAGCTTTCTTGTGAGGATTCAAGAATTTGTCTGCCATTTTCTGTGACTGGGTTAGAATATCCTGGAAGGTAGATGACATTCATTCTCTCAAGCATTGAACCATCAAAGATAAGCTCACAACTCCAGTCTGCAGAGCATGGAGAAAAAAACCACTCGACTTTTGATCAAGAGTCTGAAAACAATAGCCAGAGGCACAGAAGACCCATGAAAAAGCCTGATAGTTGAGGACATACAGAGCCTCTAAAATTATAGTTGCTGAAATTAACGTATGCATGCCAAGGCTGAGTGAAGATGAAGTTTGCAAACTGGGGAATAGGAGGAGGCCTGACCCAGAAGCAGCACTGAAACTTAAGAGATGTAGCAGGCGATATGGGGCAGGGTGGGTGGACAGAGGGCCACGTCCCACTGGCTACCACCTGCCTGTGTTTACACCTGTCTACAGATCAGGAAGCAGTGAATCCTGAGCAGGAATAATTGAAAATTCAGACACCGAGTAAAACAGCATTGTTTCAAATAGGAAGAGGCAATCCTACACTAGCCTGAAGAAGTTGGCACATAACTCACGGGAGGCAGTAGGCCTCCAGAACCTCAGCAGGCAGAAGCAATTGGTCATTTTTGAAGAGAAGAGGTGCAGTTCCCCCTCAAGAGGACATTCAGAAGATCCCACAAGGTTGCATGTCCTCCTTACAAGTCCACGGTAAACATGGAGAAAAGATATTTAGGAGAGTGGGATGCTCTGCTCCGCCCACGCTTTCCTAAAACTGCAGTTAGCAGTTGCCTCTGGGCTTTGGCCCAGTGCACCTGTTTCTTGTGGTACTTTCTAACTTTGAGCTGCCTCAGGCTTCTACCTAGACCCGTGGGGGACACTGGCTCCTGACTCACACAGATGACAGCTCTAAACAAACACGTATCTTCCTCTTTTGTTCATCAAAGTAGTGCCAGACAGAAAGAAGCCAGTGTTGGAGCCACGCCAGCCAGGGTCTGAGGACCTCTGGCTTGAGTCTGTGAATATCCAGTATGCTGCTGCATGGCTCTGAGGTTATGACATTAAACAAGGGGACTGTCTGGAGTGATGGCTTACCCCTTTCTCCTCTCCCATAAACAGCGTCACCTCAGGGGGGATTTCAGCTGTCTTTGACTTGGTCCTTAACCAGTTCAAAGTCACTCTAGTTGATAGGAGTGGCGCCCAGCCTGGTGCTGATCTGATGAAGGCAGCTCTGAGAAGGCACACAGGCAGGAGACCCACACCAGTAGGCAGGAAGCAGGCTGGCACACAAGTAATTACAGTATACACATGCCGGTAATTGCACATTCAAGAATGATGGATGAGGAGGAAGGAAGAGATGAAGACACGGTGTGGTTTTAAGGGGAGCCCCAGTGCGATGCCACGGCTGCGCACAGCTGTGGGGTAGGACATGATTAATGGGTAGTATCCCACAGGGTGTTCATGGTGACTGGACAGTCATGGCTGGTGGGACCTCTCCTTCCAGCAGGCACAGTACTCTGATGGAAGCCTCCTGAGGGAGCCCGGCGTCTGCCACCTCCTGTGTTTGAGGAAGTGAATGTCACTCGAAGCAGTGTGCAGACTCGGCTGCAGTTTGTAGTGTGCTGAGTTGCTCTTGCTCGCTCTGAGGACCACTTTCAGCACTGGACATTTTCCCTCTCCATGGAAAGGACTGCCGGGCCCCACTCAGGGGATGTGTGCTTCTCGGGGAGTCTTCCCGTGACTCCTGTGAGCAGGGCCAGGCAGCTAAGCAACGTCCTTGCACTTCTCACAGCAGAGGCGGCTGGGTGGTAAAGACAGGCTGGTGACCTGAGTCTTGGTGGCAATGGATCCTGGTCTCTGAGTAGGGTTAGATCACACTGGATGTTTGTCATACTGTTTTTTAGGAATTTGCACACAACCCAGGTACACCCAGACCCCATCTTCTAGTGAGGAAAACAAGTGATTCTGTTCTCTTCTTTCTTTTTCTTTAGCTCTTGGAATTTGACAAGGAGTTGTCTGTCTTTAAGGACAGACTGTATGAACTGGACATCTCATTCCCCCCCAGGTAAGGGGCCCTGTACCTGCTGAAGCAGGCAGCCTTCTCAGCGACCTCCTCAGGTGTGCCTGTGTGTCAGTGCTGGTGTGTGCATCCGCATGCATGTGTGTACATGTGTATCTAAGAACATGAGTATGTGCACACATGTATGCGCCCTGTGTACATAAGCACCTGTGTATGTCACCATGGCATGTTTGCATGCCTGTGTGCATATGTGTACTTGTATTCTGTGCATCTGTCTCCATGTGTGCACCCATGTGTATGAATTATTTTCTCCCCGTACCATTTCCATGGCCTGAAGAAAGGAATTAGCTATGAGTAATAAATGATTCTATGTTTTAAAGACCTCTTTCCAATGTGAAAACAAAACAAACCAGTCTTCAGAGTCCCCGTCACGTGGCTTCCCGGGAGAGCTCTGAAGCGTTGCCCTTTGGTGCTCCAGGAACCTTGATATCCGCAACAACAGCCCTGGTTCCCTTCAGACTTCCAGGCCTTGGTGTCCTGGGGTGGAAGGGAAGGCCAAAGGCCTAACAGAAAGCAATGTGTGGTGTGTAGTGGACCAAACTTCCAGATTTACCCACCATCCTCTGCAGCTATGCTTTGCCTCTTGGCCTTTGCATCCTCCTCCTAGCAGTGTACAGAAGGAGGCTCCTAAGGATACGGGATTGTTGCAGGCATAAGCTTCAGTGGCTGTGGATGCTCCTCTCTCCAGCCCTGTGGCTATGTCAGATCCCAAGTCTTATGACCTAAAGTGCTGAGGGGACTTTGCAACCAACTGAGCTATTCTGTTGACTTGGTCATGCTGCCGGTGCCCGTTTCACACCTGTCTGGTAGGAAATACCAGGGATTTTATCCTCTCTGCTAGTGCCACCCCATCTCTGTGCCAACTGTATGTGATCAAGCATGGCAGTGGAAGACCCACTCCTGCACAGACCTAGGCTTCCTTTTCAGCTGCCAACCCATAGCCCCCTGACCTAGGAGACTAAGGTGAGGGAGCTGGATAGAGTTTCAGGGATGGAGAAACAGGAGCCGCAGGACCTAGTAACTCCCAGACATCTGTTTGGTGCCCAGGCCAAGCTACTGGACACTTGCATACTGGCTCCAAACAGCAGGACTCAAGGAGGTTACCTCATGAGACTCTGACTGGAGTACATGGCCCTGCAGCACAGCCCAGTGCTAACCAGCAGAACCTCTACCACAGTGACGAGCAACCAAATTGACCTTTTTAAGTACATCCTGTCAAATATTGAGGGACCTATTCTGACCCTCATGTGTCTCTTAGGCACTCGGAATAGCCCCAGTGAATCATGGGTATTGGTAGAAATGGGACCCATATGACCAAGAGCTAAGAGGCTCAGGGCCCACAGTGGGATGAGGACATGCCTGCCCCCTCAAGACTTGTGGGCTGAAGTTAGCATTTGTCCTGAGATTTTTTTCTCTCAATGTTACAGTGTTGAAAGTCATTTGCACACCATAGGTATAGAGCAGGACTCACTCAACTAGGCTGAAAATCCAGAGTAGTCTAAACCTTAGCAATGAAGAGAGAGCCCCTGTCCCACATGGCAACCAAGGGACCTGCTTTCTCCACCTGTCAGGAACAGGTGTCACCTCACCAATCTGAAGCCTCTTCACACACTGGCATGTTTTAGTCAGTTGAACATTGTGATATCAAGAAGCCCTGCATGATGACCCCAGCATCTGGGGTTTAGTATAAACCTTCAGGGAGGGTGATCTTGAAGGCCTCTGAAGGTCCGTTCCCTCCAGCCTGCTTGTCAGGATGAGTTCCCGAGTAAGGAGCAGAGGCAGCAGTGGATTTTAAAGGCAGAATCTTTCGCACAAACAGGAAGCAGTGTGTGAACCAGCCATGCATTCAGAGATGTCTAGGGAGGGGTGTGTTGTAGCACAGTGCCCAGGAGTAGCCCCTGGGGGAGGTTGGTTATGTGACTCACCATAGGAGATGTTCTAAGGAAAGTGGCCTTTAAAGAAGGTAGCATCCTGGATGTCAGGGTAGAACTGGCAAATAATCTGAGCCCTCAGAAGCAGAGCTTCTTTAATGAGGGAGTCGCATTCAAAACTGAGAAGAGAATTCACGTGCCATTCTGACCGAGAAGGTGACAATAGCCCCAACTAATAGCCATCCAGTGGAAGACCAAATGGAGTGGGAGCCATCTGCCACCATCCTAGTGTGCACACTGCGCACACGGGAGGCATCTCTAGGCATGTACATCTTATGGATACTCCCCTTTATCTAGAAACAGCATTCAGGTTCCCAAGATGGGGGGAAAAGGGGTCGTCCAAACCGAACCGCTACATCCAGTGTATGGTCAGGTCCACTTTCTGAGATGTCTTTGGCCTCTTCTCCAGTTATAGCATCTGTGTCATGGGCTTCAACAAAAGGCTCTTGACGCCTGCCTCACAACTCAGGATGCACACTAGTGCCCTCCACTACCACCTCCTGAGACACCGGTGACATCCCTCACTGCCCAGGGAGCACTGATGCTCCTCCATTCGGCTCCACTGTGTTTTCAAACTGGCAAGCTGAGAGTGGTGGCACATGACTGTAATCCCAGCTACGTAGGACGATCAGGAAGTGGAGGCCATCCTGGAGTATACATAGAGACCCCGTCTCAAAGCACCTAAAACCACCAAACAATTCATAGTCCCTGTCGTGTTGTCATGTGTGTTTAGAGAGCCATTCCAGTACAGAAGGAATAAGCAAGAGTGTAAGCTGGAAGGAGCTGGGGGTTGAAGTGGCGGTGTGTGACCTCGTAAGTACTGGAGACACTCTTAGACTATAATAGATAGATAGTCTTGGGCTGGTATGATGGTGCACACCATTAATCCCAGTAGTTAAGAAGCAGAGGAATGAGTTTGTGGCCAACTGGGTCTACACAGGGAGCTCCAGGCAGCCAATGCTACACAGTGACATAGTGAGACCCTATCTCAAAATGAAAGAGAGAGAGAGAGAGAGAGAGAGAGAGAGAGAGAGAGAGAGAGAGGAGGAGGAGGAAGAAGAAGAAGAAGAAGAAGGAGAAGGAGAAGGAGAAGGAGAAGGAGAAGGAGAAGGAGAGAGAGAAGAGAAGTTAGCTTTAGGCATGTTGTATGCACAAAAATAGGTAGATGTGTGTGTGTGTGTGTGTGTGTGTGTGTGTGTGTGTGTGTGTGTGTGTGCAGGCCAAACTCAGGCTACCAGTCTTGGTGGCAAGTACATTTACATGCTGATCTCCCTGGTCCCTATTCCTTTGTTTAAAATAATAATAATAATAATAATAATAATAATAATAATAAACTTATTACATGTTAACTAAGTAGCATTGTAATGAAAAATTATTTTCTAAATAAAACTAATATAAAAGAGAACAGCAACCTCCCACATTTAAAATTTTACTTAGAAGTTTGACTAGACAAGTGACAGGTGCATAGAGAGAAGCGCCCCCGCGCCCCCACTATGGGAACTTTGCTTTTCTCTCTGCTGAATTGTAGCTCCTCACCACAGTGCTGTATTGAGAATGTACTCTGGACTCTGAGTGGACTCTATAGTGTGTGGTGGCAGCCTGCTTTAGATGCTGGTTTAGACATTACTCCAGAGCACGTGGTACTGCCATCAGAACGCACTGACCTCAGCAGACATGTCCTCACAGGGGAGGGCTGTCCAGCCCATTGGGCATGTGAATTTTGTGCTTGGCCACAAACATCATCACAACCAATCCCAGAAAGACACCTCTTTTTGAGAAGACTCTGTCAGCCTACTTCAGGAGTGGCACTGCCCAAACACGGGCAGCTGCACAGTAGGACTGCTGGGCAGCAGTGGCCTGAGATGCCCCCTGCCTGGCCTGGGGCACAAAGTGCCTGGGTGCTTGTATCTCACACCTTTTCCCCCCCAGAAACCATGTTTCCCAGGCCTGGGGTTTAGGAAAGTAAGTGTTTACTGTGCACAGGTGTCCCCCTTGCTGTGAGTCTGCCACCAAGGATGATGACACACAGCAGTGCCTGGTTCTTCTCCAAGCACCTCTGCTTTTCCCATAGAAATCTTGGCCTCATCGGTGCATAATCAGCACCCTGTAAACCATTGTCCTCTTGGTGCCGTTACGAGCAGTTTTACCTCCTGGATCCTGGGAGGGTTGAAGATTCCCTCCACTAAGTAACCCCAAAGCAGCAGTAACCAAAATTCTATTCAGTTGTGGAGTGGACATTCGCAGTACCAAAGCACTGAGAACATATCCGCAGTCAAAGTTTGTATAAGCAAGCCAACATAAAGTGGACTCTCCGAGGAGATCCTGTGTGCACACCTCTACCAGCCAGACCTGCTGATGTACCAGCTTGCTGTTTTCCACCTTCAGTGGGATCTTCTGATGAATTTCTGTCCCGTGTACACTTTGCCCAAATCAAAGCTAACTAACTTAGAAAGGGCAGTTCAAGTGCTATACAGATCAGAAGATTTTTGGGGTACTCACTCAGAAAACACTGGATGGGAAGAGCACCACTCTCAGTGAACAAATAGCATAAGGTCAATGTTTTTAAAGAACACATATGATCATAACATGGCTTTTTCACCTCCAGTAAGTTCAACATTGCAAGTAGCATTGGCCACATTTGCCAAAAGTCCAGAAACAGGACTCATATTTATGACTTGGAGCAAGGAAGCCAGGGGCTGGTCGATCACTGGGTCCTGGTTGTACAGAGTCCATGCAGTGTGGGGACAGTAAGTGACCCAGTAGACAGAGAGTCCATGCCTGCAAGCTGTGGTCCTCTACAACCATCATGAGCAGGCTGCCCCTAAAGCCATAGCAAAGGGAGCCGGGGCAGGCGCCAGCTTCAGACCTCCAGCCACCAGGACATTCCTGGGCACCTCAGCTGCTAGGGTCTTCGACTTAAGCATCTCAGGATTGCCATGATCCGAGATGCCCCATTCTTTTTCTTTGGCTGTGGTCTCACCTACCCTTCCTTTTCAGACATTTAATAGCAGCTGGTATCTTTGAAACCCAGAATCTGTTCATTGTGTCTCCAGTCCTCTGTACATGTAGCTGTGTCCTCAGTGAGACTCCTTTTGTGATACACGTGGGCCAGAGCTAAGTTGTCCTTGATGCTAATGCCTTGGCTGCGCTGTGTATCCAACTTTAAAGGCAGTGCAGGGACTGAGAACAGGTGACCTTCTGCTAGGTGGAAGCAGAGAGGCCCCCTGCCTGGCATAGGGGGGTTCAGCCCTCTGCTCTCCCTTTTCTGAGGACCGCCTCAGTGCTACCTAAAGACTTTCTTTAGCTTGTTTTCATGGTCCAAGAAGGGCCAAGAATTGAAGCAAAGGCATGAATCACACTGGCTTCCTCTGCCTATCACCCTAGGCCTGCACCCTAGGACTCTCAAACACAACAGGCTTTGTGCTTCCCACAGTGTGGTCATGGGGGCCATGGCAACACTATCCAAGCCTTGCCTGCCCAGATCTTGAGCCTAGCCTTGTCACATGAGCCAAACTGCAAGCAAACAGCCAGCAAAGGGCCACTGCCCACATCCTGACAGAGTGTGAGGGGCGAATAGGAAGGGAGGCAGCGTGGAGGCAGCACAGGTGGGCAATTGTTAATTTTATCAGCACTGCAATTAATTATGACGAATATTCCAGGAGCTGTAGAGAGGTGAGATAGGGCTGGTTTGTCCTGCCTCCCCCCCCCCCCCGCCCTTTTGGGTTTGCTTCCAGATAAGTCTGCGTGCACAGCCCTGCCAGCATCAATCAGCCACATGCGGGCCTTACATTCAGCTGAGAAGCCCTGAGACGGTGGAATGGCTAAAACCCCACGTTGGCCTCCCAGGCCTACCTGGGTCAGAACATCTGCTTTTGTACTTTGCGTATTGGAGAGCACCTCAGGCTGTGGAGCGGAAGGTAGTGCCCGTTGCAGCGGCTAGAGTTTGCCCTGAGACCCATAGGAGCCAAGGGAACATGGAACCCCAGAACTCGTTAAGTGTAGGCAGTATTAGGTGATGCACAGTCTCTGTCTCTCCAGCTTTTCTCTTCTGTAACTCATGGAGGAGCCTAGTCTAGCCAGTGACTACAGGTCCCACGCCTGCTGACAGAGGGCTCTTCCTTGCCTCTTAATGGTTCTGGCTTCATAGGTCTACACAAGCTCTCCTCATATTCACTGTGCCTGGGAGACAGAACTCCCATATCTACAGACTCACTGGGAAGTCATCTATAATCCCCAGACCCAGAGCTCAGTATTTCCACTAGACTCTGTGCCTGGGCTAGCCGTAGAGCATCCAACAAGGTCTCCAAGACATCAGGGTGTCCAGGGACAGTGACCTGTGGTTGGGAACTGTGTCAGAGCTGTTGTCCGATATGAGATTGTGACTTGTAAGAAAACAAAGCATGCTGATGCTCCCTTGCAGTCCCAACAGTTGGGAAGGAGAGGCAGGAGGATCAGGGGTCATCCTTGGTGTGTCCTCAGTGAGCCTCCTTCTGTGATATGGATACTCCTGGGGCTGAGTTGCCCACAATGCTAATGCCTTGGCTGAGCTGTGTGTCCAATGTTAAAAGCAGTGCAGGGACTGAGAACAGGTGACCTTCTGCCAGGAAGACCACGTGGTTCCATCTTGCTGTTCACAACACTGCTCAAGAGTGGGCATGCCAGCGTGCGTGCTTACAGTGGGTGAGATCCTCCCTCTAACTCACAACCCATTGTGTAGACTGAGGAGCACTTGGACAAGGTCACTGTCACTGTAGTGTACAGAAATGGAATTGGCCGTTGGACATTTGCTTTTTCTGAAAAAGAAAGTCTGGGGGATTTTTTATTCTTTAAAGTGACAGTGTTACTTGAATGAATTACAGAGACTGTTTTTTAGCCTAATTTGAGGTAACTTTAATCAAGTAAAGTGATAATCCTACGAGAAACATGGGTCACAAGCCATGGTCTCTGTGAAGGACACACACATCACATGGCATCTGGCAGCTTTAGATGGTTGAGGGCTGGAGAAGTCCTAGCGCCTCAGCTTTCCCAGGGCAGTGGGGGTGGGGCCAGGTCGGCAGAAACAAATGATCATGACGCTCTGGAACTGACCTGAAAAAAACCACAGTGCACTTTGAAAGAGGGCCCTATGGTCCGAAAAGCATGTAGAGCGTGGCTGTGCTGGGAAAGGCTCTCTCCAAGCCAGGGCTACATGGCATTCATTCTGCAGCAGTCCGGCAAGTGCCATGTGCGGTGGGGTTTTACAGATGGTGAGTTGATAGGTTCCTTAGATGCAGGTACGTGAGGCGGGTGGCCTCTCCACAAGCTCAGGCCTTGAGCACAGAGGCCTCCATATGAGTAAGAGGTACATATAGGAACCAGCCAGCCTGACGCATGCAATAATAGGTACATGCAGGGAGAATTAATTTTGATGGGGACACTTGGGTTTCAAGTTTGGCTTTCTATATTCTAGAAACCTCTCTGTGTGCACTCTTTCCTGGATAGCAGCACACCCTTCCCTTCAGAACTTGGAGGATTGCTGGAACCAGAGTCTAGCTAACACTTTGTTCCTGTGTCTCCACAGCTACCCGTACAGTGAGGACTCCAGCCAGGGAGAACAGTACATGAACACGAGATGCCCTGCTTGGTGTGATCGCATCCTCATGTCCCTGTCTGCCAAGGAGCTGGTTCTTAAGGTAGGAGGGAGCCATGGGCTACCCAAGGACAGGGACCACCCATCCTGGGGCTACTTCCATCGAGTGCTCGGATGGTTGTAAGATGAGTGAGAGAAGTGCTTAGTCACCTCTCAGCTAGCACTTAGGTACAGGCAGGTGCCACTGTCATCTTTTTAGAAGCACAAAGGCCCTGGTCACAGCAAGGTCTATCAGTAATTTATTGTGTGGTGTTCTGTGGAACTCCTGTGGGGGTTCATGGGAGCGCCTACAGATTATTGCCAACTGCTCAGCAGGATCGGGATGAAGTGGGGAGGGCTTTCAGATTTCCTATTTTTTTCAGTTCCCAGATGTTATATGTAAATTGCATGTTTTGAAAAGTGTCATCGTCTGAATTATCTCTCGGCCCCATCCATGCAGATCTAACAGTGAAAAGGGCAGACTCATGTAGGAGCAGTGGTTGGAACAGTATACGTAGAGCCATCATGGTTAGGCTGGGGCATGGGCCCTTGGTCAGGAGGTGGGGGCTGGGCTATGTGTATGCTCTGCTGCTCTCCCTACTGCTACAGCCTGTGCTGTGGAGGAGAAGCCCCTCACGGAGTCCCACCTTCACCGTGCTCCTAAATTGCATCATAATTTTCATGAGCTGCTGCTGGCCGTCCCTGTGTGAAACGCACACACACTTGCAGCCCTCAAGGCCCCTTTCCAGCCTGTGGCCTGTCATCCTCTACCTATGGCTCTGCTGGTCTTCACTGGGTAGCCATTGTCCCTCAGATGCTAGACTTTTCACAGCTCCTGTGCTCCAGAGCATGCTGGGTACGGATGGTGTTCAGATCTCGGCCATGGAGGGTTCCAGGCAGGAACGCCAGATCCGAGGAAGGATGTTGGCCAGAGCTGCAGTCTTGACACAGTTCTACGTCTAGCCTCATGAACGGGGCATGTGCCCCAGTTTGATGCCATCTCTGAGAAAAGCCCACTCCAGAACCTAAAACTATATTATCTGTGACCTGGGCCTACTCATTGGCTCCCTTGAGCAGAACTAAAAGAATTAGGCAGTCTCAGCCCCTCCATGGGACTGAGGTAGACAGAAGATATGATGTCATTCACCAGTTAAGATTATAAAAAGTGGAGCTTGTGGTAAGGTCCCTAAGATAAGCGCACTTAAATTAGTGATCTTCCGGCCGCCAGGAGCCTGTGAGGCCATGTGGGGCCTATCTACAGCTCCTGAAAGGCAACATGCCTACACATCGATGGGTCTCTAGACCCAGGATTCATACTTCAGAGCCACAGTGGCAGACCACGCCCTGTCCTTTATCACTGAGAAAAAAGCCTCTAGGGGTTTCTGCCTGCAGAGGCTGGACTCCGTGGGCCAACAGTGAGCCACTTCCAGAGCTCCTCAGGTTGCCTCTAATACCATCCATCATGCCATGCGCCGGTGCCCTCATCATGTTCTGTTCTGCTTCCCGAGTCCTAAAACACCAGGCGGCAGGGTGCCTGCGAGCCTCGGTGACGAATGCTCAGTGAGGTGTGCCTGCGTCCTGTCTGAGCCCCTCTGTCATTTGTTTATCTGTCCAAAGACTATGCGGCTGAAAACCCACAAATTTATGCTGCCTTTGTAATTTACCATGCAGCGTTTGATGGATGCTTCCCCACTTCCGAGGAGTCGGCCACATGCTCCTGAAAGATGGGCGAGTGTTCATGCATGCGGTGCTGAAGGTTAAGTTTCCATACTTTCTGCCAGGCAACCGTGCCGGAAAGTAAATCTGACCTTAAGCTTCCCACTGCATTAAAGATAAGTCAGTTTTTGCTTTATCGGCACAGATGTTCCAGCTGCAGGTATAAAACTCCAGCCTGGTCAGACTTGACTGATTAGCATTGACACAAACCAACCCAAAGCCAGGCGTCGGGCAGGAAGTTCATGGAACAGTTAATTAATATGCATCCGTGGCTTTACACAGCATGCTCTAGGTTAATAAAGCAGGCTTTCAGAAGCAAGTGTAAATAGGGGAAATGGGAAGCCGATGAGCTACTCACAGAAGGACACGCCCTTAAAAGGAAGGTCAGGGTGGGGCTCTGTGCTGATCCGTGGACTGGCACAGGAGGCCTGGGGGAGTCCTAACCCCCTAGGCTGACCTGCCCCCCTCTTCTCTAGAAGTAGGGTTCCTCTCAGCAGAAGAGCCAGCCGCACGCTGAGATGTAGTAAGGCCCCCTTCAACCTCTCTGATCCCAAGGATATCCTGAAGCCCCTTCCTGTCCCTCCTGGCAGGACCGCAGATTGCCTCAGCCTTCCCACACCCTCTCTCTCTGTTTACTTTCAGTCAGAGAGCGAGGAGAAGGTTGCCACCTACGACCACATCGGGCCTAATGTCTGCATGGGAGACCACAAGGTGACTTGTGCAGTGTTGCTGGGGCCCAAGGGCTGAACCCCTGTGGGTGGGAAGGGAGTGAGGGGCCTCTTCTTTAGATTGGCTTTACCAAGCAAGCAGAGTTTGTCTGAGTTAATTTAGTTTTAATAACATACCAAAGGATGGGTGGATGGATGGTAAGCAGAAGAAAGTATCAGTCAAAACAGAAGAGAATCCCACTGTGTGTAAGACATCATGTCTTGGTTATGATCAGCTGCTTCTTCAGTGTACACTGGGACTGTGCTCCTGGCCTTCCTGTGCTGAGCTCACACCTGTGAGAGTGTGGTAATGCACGTCTCACAGGCAGATGTGCACTGATTATACACAGACGACTGCCCCTGAACCCAGAGTGGCCCACAGTCTCCAGCGACACTGAGGCCAGGTGACAGATCTTGGCCAAATTAGATAAGTCCACATCCTCTATATCCAAGGGCTCTGAGCTAGGGACACCACATACGCTAGTCATGGGTGCCTATGGCCCTTGGTGTTTGGTCCTTCCTTTGTAGTTCCTTACATTACAGAGGGAAGTTCTATCTGGAACCTACCCTCCTTACATTTCAAAGAGGTTATGTGGCTCCTTTCATGGCCCAGCTCCAGGCTGGCTGTCTCAGTCTGGGCTTTGTACACATGACTGGCCTTTACTCCTCTGGACTCAGTTCTAGATGCTCAGATGCGGGGCCCAGAGTCCAGGAAGCGGCGGGCAGCAGCCTGGGCGTGCTGACCTTCCCCTTTTCTCCCACTGCAGCCGGTGTTCCTGGCCTTCCGAATCGCACCTGGGGCAGGTAAACCTCACGCCCATGTACACAAGTGTTGTGTCGTGCAGTGACGTGGTGGTAAATATGGCTCCTCCTTGCTCTCCTTTCTGCAGCTTTTCCTGGTGTGTTTGATCCTTTAACAAACGATTAATTCCACTACAGGGAAGAGGTGCCAGCGCCGCGAGAGGATCCTCGAGAGGCCTCCCTGTAGCAGTGTATCCAACTCATCCTCCTAACAGCTGCATCGGAACCGCCCAAGCCTCACCTGCTAGACGGCCGGCCCCACACTTCGCTTCAGCCTCCGGACCTCCGGAAAGCCTCACATACCTCACTGTCGTGTCTGTCACGTGACATTGTAGACATATTGGGTGTAATCAAGCCACAGTCCTATTGCCAAAACTCTAACAGACAGCAGAGCGCCTGTATTTTAGACTTCACAGTTTTCCATTTTTAACAATTGTCTGTGGAGGAAGCTTCTCCATTTAGAGCCCCAGGTGTCCAGCGTCCCTCTCTGCCAGGAGGAGTGTGCCGGGCACTAGCCCAGGCAGCCAGGCTGCCACGTGTGCCCAAGCCCGAGGCCCGAGGTCTGACTCTACTGCCATGTTACGTGGCGTGAGAATCACACTGCAGCTGCTTTCCATTTTTATATATATAAATACATATAAATATATACTTTTTAAAAATAATTTATAAATCTTACCAAAACTTATGCTGAATATACTTTCCAGTATGAGTGCACGAGTGTCCTGAGCAGGCAGAACCGCAGTCTAGATGAATGGCGACTCCATCAGCAGTCGGCACCTGTTCCTGAGACAAGGCCTAGCCAGTGCCCAGGGCGAGGGGCCCTGTGATCTGCCTGTACTAGCAGTTTGTCACTCTTCTGCCTTTTCTGTGTAATATTAAGAACTGAATGTGAAGTTTATAGCTAGCCTGGGTGTACCTTTTAAGAATTTTGTAAACTGTTTTGTCTGTCTTTTGTTACCGTTTTATGGTGCCAAGTAGCCTACATTAAAACCATAATCTTGTGGGAGAATTAGAAGTAGCCTCGTCCACTTCCCACAGATTGCTTCTAGCATGGGCTGTGTGTAAACCTGGCAGAAAAGCGACGGGTGATGCTGGGCACAGCCTGTTGCCTGGACTAGCACCCAGCACTGAGAACCACGGAAGGCGCCTGCGGAGCCTGCTGAGGAAACACAGCGTGCTTTTATTGATTTACTTCTGAACACTACAGTTCCTGGATGGGGCGGAGGCGCGAGTTAATGTCGGTTTCCCTAGAAATCACTCAAGGCCGGCCTGTGTCCTTGATGCCAGGGTCGGGTCTGTGACTGCCATGGTCGCTGCTTGCCAATGTGCCATGTCCGCAGCGGTTGTCCGTGGGTTCCAGCTGTGGGTCCTTCCCGTGAAGGCCTCTGGAAGTGACTGCTCGGTTCCTAAGCAATAAAATTGATCATGGTGAAAACAGTTCCTGCTGCTTATTCTCCTGCCTTCCCTCTCCCTTGCCTTTGAAATGCTAAGTGCCAGGAGTGGCCCCCTTTGTGCGGGTTTGCTCTGGCCCGTTCTGATTCTGGGAATTTCAGAGTTCCAATCCGCCACAGGGCACCAAGCCCTCAGAAAAATCACCTCTTAGACTTTTTTATTATTATTATTACTGTAGTGGAAAAGGCCATCCATTCCCTCACTCTACTAGAGGGAATTAAACAAAAGCTTTTCTTTGGCTTCGCTCAAAACCTTTATCAACATTTCTCTGCTCTGAACTTTGGCTGAGAAACCACACAGAAACCACACATTGCCCCATTTAAGACGGGGAAAAAACTCTTGCTTCCTTTTAAAGAAAGTCAGTGATTCAAAAGAAGCTTTGACTTTGCTGATGGAGCCAAAACAGCAAAACAAAGCCTTGGGCTTTTCATGGTTCCAGTGAATATTTTTTAATGCCTTACAGAGAGTAGTTTTGTCATGATTAGCTAATGTGGAAATTGCACACTTAACACTTAACATTCACTACATTAAGGTGGAGCTGTGGAATGGACTTGTATGGGGCCGAAGATGGGGCTTTGCTACAGGGAATTATAGCCCTGAAAGGTCCTAGGGTGGAGAGGGCACCAAGCTCTTAGCTGCCTGGGCATGAGCCACTGGTCTTACCTATGGATTTAGCTCTTTAGGTTGAAGAGATCCTGGCTGAGGGCCCTCCTGTCAGCCTTCTGAGAGGCCAGTGGTGAGTGTCAGGGCTGCTGACACAGGCTGAAGACTGTGAGGTGCCTGGGCAGGATTCACAGGATGTCTGCAGCCCTGCTTAAAACCGGGCTTTCTACTAATGAAAGTCAAGGACTGATAGCCAGAGGCCAGGGAGGGTGCAGAGCCTCGGGCCTTATTACCCCCAGCTGGAGTTTAGTAATTATATCCAAAATGTTTAGAATTCTGGCTAAACAGATAATTATTACAAAATAACAGGGATAGGACAGTGCTGGTTTGGCCTGAACCAGGACATGGGCGCATAGTAACAGGGCACGCTCCCCCAGGTTGAGAAAAAGAAAATACATTAAAAAGAAAAACAGTGTAGTGTGAGGTGCTAGCTGCTTTTAATGAGACAAGCCTTGCAGAACTTTGGGTCTCCCTTCGAATGTGTTAAAAACGAAACAAAACAACAACGATCTACACAGAAAATAGAAATCATACCTGCTTTGGGGTCTCTTCCGCTGAGTTCCCTGCTGGCCCAGCTCCTCCAAGCACTGCGCAGCGGTGTCCTTCCCTTCCCCGGCGGCTGAAGCTGCCTTCCCACGACCCGGGGCATGCTCAGTCTCACAACCTCTGCGCTCCTGCAAGCTGCCATCACCGTGCGCTCTGGGACCATCACCAGGCACTCAACCTCTGAACCAAAGGCGCACACGGGCCCCAGGTCGTCATCAAGCACTGTCGCGCCCCCCTGCGCCAGTCTCTGGCGCCCACAGAGAGAACAGGCTAGGTGGGTCTGCAGGGTCCTGCCCGCCCGCTGGTGCCAGCTCCGTATGGAAGAAACACGATGTGCAGCCTTGGGAGCCACGGCTCCGACGAGGACGTGTTAAATAATTTATTGATTATACAAAGTGATCGGCCCAAACCCCGTACTCCGCCATCACGCCAAGGCCGCGCCAACGTCCGCTTTATAACTTATTCTGTAAAAATATATATACACACTGCGGCTGGGCGGCTGGCGTCGGGGCATGCCGCGAGTCCCGGTTCTCGGGTTCTCCGGCCTGGCCGCGTCCTCACAAGGCGTCCCCCGCGCTGCCACCACACGGGCTAACGAGCGCCAAGTTCGAGGGTTTGTGCTTTTTGAGAAGCCGCGTGATCTTCTCGTCATCGGAGTTGGGGTCCAGGGGCCGGTTGTATTCGTCATCGTCCTCCGCGTCTGAGCCACCCACCTTCAGCTTCTCGGCATCCGAGTCTTGCTTCTTTTTAGCCGACGCCATCTCTGCCGCGTGCCGCTTGCGCCACTTGGTCCGCCGATTCTGGAACCACACCTGGGGGTTTGGGGGAGGGATCATCAGACGGGCACCGAGGCTCGCCTCACCCGACCAGCACTCCGGACCCGCCTGGCGCCAGCGCTTTCCGCGGTCCGGCCGCAGCCGAACCGCCGCTCGCCGGCCGTTCGCAGGACGCGGACTCCGGGCCCCGCCTCAATACTGCTGGACCCCGGCCCATTTCGAGCTCACCTTCACTTGGCTCTCGGTCATGCCCAGAGAGTAGGCAAGCCGCGCGCGCTCTGGGCCTGCCAAATACTTGGTCTGCTCGAAAGTCTTCTCCAGCGCGAAGATCTGCTGGCCGGAGAAAGTCGGCCGCGAGTGTTTCTTCTTGCCATCCTTATCCAGGACCCCGCCGGCTTGGGCTGCGAAGAAGAGCCAGTGAGCGCAGTCCGAGGCCCGCGCCCAGCCCCTCTCCTTACCGAATCCCGCGCGGGCCACTTACCGGAGCCGGCCAGTCGCGGGTCCCTCCAGGGAGAGCCCTGCACCACCCCAGGCCAGAAGATGGGCGGGCGCCCAGGCAGTTCCGCCAGCGGCTTGGGGTAGCCCCGAGCCACGGCGGCTGCGGGCCCGAAGTAGACACCTGCAGACGAGGCGAGCCCGTTGAGACGGGGCAGACTTCCTAGGAGGCCGCCACCCGCTGCGCCCACCGGCCGTCCCAGGATGTCGCTGATGCCGTGCGGAGTGCCTAGAGGCAACTGCGCGCCAAGGCTGCCTAGGGCGGGTGTCTTGAAGCCCGCCGGGCCCTGCAGCGCGTAGGGGAACAGCGACGTCTTCATCTCAGCCATGTTGTGCAGCGCGGCTAAAGGCGCGCTGCTCAGCACAAACGCACCCGGGCGGTTAGCGTCCATGGGCGCCGCCGCCTCCGACCCGGGCGCCCATCCGGGCCCCGCTGCCACCGCCCGCACCCGCCGGCTCGGGAAGTTTGCGCGCGGCGCCGAAGAGCGCCGGCTACGCTGGGACGGGTGGACCGCGTTTCAAACGAACGCCGACGGCCCCTACGGGAAAGCGAGAGGACCGACGGCTGTTGCGCTGAATGGGCGGCGGTCAGAGAGAAGGCAGGGATACTAAGGGCGGCGGGAGCGGCAGTGGCGGCTCCGGGGCAGGTCGGAGCGGCGCCGCGCGGGATGGACGCACTGATAACCGCGGGGCCTGGGCGCGGCGCGCGCGCTGATTGGCTGAAGGCACTGGCGACCAGGCCATTGGCCAGCGTCCGGCCCGTCTGCGCGCGCCCCCGCCGGCCATGCACTCCATGAAGGGCCCATTAGCGAGGCAGGTGCCTCCGGGACTGTAAATTTGCCCCCTGATTTATCTCCCTAGAGATGAAATAAATCCCGTTGGATGGGAGTTTAGTTAGGCAAAGGTTTTAATGGGAAAATCAGGAAAAAATACGAGAACATATTTTATCGACCGAAAGAATGTAGATTTCAAGATCCACTCCGAAAGCTCAAGCTCAGTATGCTTAGTTCAGGGAAGAGCCTGGGACGGCTGGACGCCACAGGTCAGGGCACTCCATCTTGGATCAGGGCCCAAGCCCTGTACTGGGGTTCCTTCTCCTTCCCAGCTCGTGGTGGTGTGGGCTGTTGTGAACTTGTGGGTATAACTTTTCTGGGTGGATTTTGAACGAAAAAGGGTGGACTCTAGGGACCAGATAGATTTGGCTTCCTCAGATCTGCCAAACTCTGCCAACTGAACTCACTGACTTTAGATGGCTCCAGGCAACCGGTGACCTTACTACCACACACACACACACACACACAACCTATGCTGTCCTCCCGTTCTGAAATCCTTGAAGTTGGGTTGGGGTATCTGGGAGAGGCTAGGCCGTCCCCCTTGAACTTTTATGCTTATTAGGCACTCACCTAGGAGGTTACCCGTGTCCAGACTTTGAGGCCCAGGACCAGAATTCTCCTGCTTATTGCTTTCTGGCAAGCTGGACCTCGGGCCAGAATGCAGCGGTTTTGGAATTCAAGAACCAGGACGAAAGGATCACCTTACTCACTGACTTCGGCTGGGTATGCGTTTGCAGTCTAGCGGACAGAGCACTGGCTATAGACCCGGCCTGTAGAGCCCACTAGGCCTTAATTTCTTTTCTAGTACAGGGGCCTCTCACTCCATAAAATTGTTGGGCAGTTAACTGAAGTTGCAGCCACCTAGTGCGGCGGCGCACAGCAGGATCCGAGAAGGTAGCACGCTGGCGCTTATTTCTTTCCTCCTCTTGAGCAGTGCTTACTGTTAACCTCATAATACCTAGTACTGATTGTGATACAACCTGTGGAAATAGAATCTACTGTTTCCGGTCCTGGCGATTTAAGCAGAGGCCCTGTGCAGTTTGTTAATAACGACTTTCCCCTTTTGCCCTGGTCTCCAAGGTTTCTGTCTTACGGGCAAAAGTGATCCTAAAGGCTTCACGTAGGGGCCTAACGTCCACTGCTGCTGGTCCTCTTAGAAGTTCAGTTTCGTTTTTTAACAGTTAGTGTGGGGTCTTTACGCCACGCGTCTCCATCAGGTCAAGGCTTGGAAAGCCACTTTATGGCGGGAACTGGAAATAAGTGCTGTGGTCCCGCTGACTTCTGCAGGACCTGAAAGACCTTGCACGTATGATCCTCACCCATCCTCCCGTACGCAGTGGCCCCTAGCGCCTAGAGGTTTCAGTTACTGGCTTCCTAGTCTGAGTCTACACTCTCAGGATCCATTTGGGCGCGAGCAGCAGCAGCGGGGGCTAGGCTCAGTTCCCTCCAGCACCGAGCACACCGCCCGCTGGAAAGTCTGGGCTTTCTGATGGTACCCTGGGATCTCTGGACTGCTTCCCTCGAGCCCTTAGACCAGCCCCTGGCCTCGCTTTCGCTCCACTTCGATTACGACCGCGTATACTCCGAGGATCTGAGCATCGGGAGTACAGTCCCTGGTAGAGTACGGACTTTTCTGGGCTCGCGGGAGACCATGCTGGAGGCCAGGGGCGCCAGCTCTAGAGAAGAGGGACCCAGAGCTCTGAGCAGCATGGGGGTGGGGCGGGAAAATACGAGGCGGGCAGAGTGGGAAGTCCTGAAACCTCCCACCTCACCGTGCCAAGCCGACCCTGAACAGCTAGGAAGAGCGCCCGTCCTCGGAATCAGCGTTCGGAGAGGCGAACTATGAGACAGGGTAGGTGTGCTCTGGCCTTTCGAAGGCTCACAGAGCCCGGGGCACTGAGACAGAAGGAGTGCTGCAGTTCTGTGCTCGAACTCTGGCTGTTGTCGCAGGCCTGTCCAGACTTCCTTAAATCTGGGCAATCGAAAGATCTTCCGTCGCTGTTCTTCTCCAGCGGCCCTGCATCTGTGTACACCTGCGGGCTCACTCCAACTGCGAAACCCACAGAGTCGAGAGAGGTGTCGCTTTCTGTCTGGATACTCATTGCCATGCTCTCCCTGGGATCAGAGACTCAGGGAACGGTGAGGCCAGTGTGCCGGATGAATGAAGCGGGAGTGCGGGCCGAAGGATGAAGTGAGTTGCGCTTTCTTCGGGCGTTCTGTCCTGCTAAGCGCGTGGGGACATTTCCTACCCCTAAAAAGGTTGGGCACTAAATCGCCTTGCCCCCAGCTCAGCCAGCAAAAATAGAGAGGCTAAACTGCCACTTGCAGGAGCTCCTCCTGCGTCCCCAGGCTCTGCCCTTTGGGTTGAGCCAAAGGTGATGCCCTCCTCGAGCGCCCTCCCCAACCCCGAGCTCCAACTAGTCAGAAAGGCGCTAGATCCCCCAGCCCACCTACGGAGATGCGATCCTGGTGGCTCCACCCGTGTGGCCGCGGAGAGGTTCGCCATCTCCTGGTCTTGAAGAAAATCTTTATTAAGGATGACTGCTGGCCAACTTAGCTGGGGGCAGAAGACCGTTTGTTCGCCATCCGAAACTTCACTTAGTCTGTGTATATTTATTGTGCACTATTGTGTGCCTAGTGGTCCTGTCCTGGGTGAATGCCCTCAAGGTAGCTAACTAAGGCTTCCGGGTCTCCTATTCGCTTTGGGAAGGGCGAATGGAAATTTGTTAAGGAATAGCGCGGGAGGGTAGAATCAGCGACCCACTTATTGTGAAAGGATGTCTCCCGGAAGCCGACTTGTCAGAGGGTTCGTGGGAGGGGCCAGTGGATCATTGCGATGGTTCAAGGCTAGTCTGGTCTATATAGCAAATACTAGGCCGGCCAAAGCTAGGGCTACAAACAAGGCACAGTCTCATAGCAAAGCCAAAACAGTATATGGAGGCTCCATTTGAGATCTTGGTCTTACCTACCAACAGTTGTTAAAAGGGAAGTGAGGAGGAGGAGGCTCTGGGAGGAACAGGGAGGCAGTACTCCCCAGCAAGGGGTCCTGGTATTCAACTGAGCCAGGGAGGGAAGCTCCGAGGGAGGGGGGCCTCTGGAACAGCACAGGTGTTGCTATGGGAACAATAGGAAGCTGGAGGTGGGCGAGAAAGAGGGCCAGAGGCAGGATGGAAGTCAGGTTCTTGTCAGGAAGCTACCTGAGCAGCAGGAAGGGCTGGGGGGACCCAGGTGTCAGGGAAGGGTGAGACCTCTGAGTTTGGCTATGGAGGTCGGGGTTCTCTGTCCTTTCCCCAACCCAGCTGGCTTTGATGAACTTGTCCAGGCAGCTTCTGCCCTGTGAGTCCCACCCTGTGCTCGCTCCACCCACCTCGGTCACCCCAGTTCTCTTCCTCAGGAGCCTTCTGCTTTGATGTAGGAGCGGCTTCAGGGAAACATAATGAACTGAAGATTTTGTCATTCCGTTCCTTTCATGATTCGGCAAAACTGACTACCCCTTCCCCAGAGAAAGTGCTGCCAGCAGCTGCCAGGAGCCTGTTCTGTAGCAACTGGGGCCTGGGGCACATTCTTCCAGCCACATGAGCTGTGAGAGGTGCTGGTCTCTATCACAAGCCTGTCTTCCTGTAGCTTTCTAAGTATGAAGATCAATCCAGGCTGAAAGGGGCAGGGGGCCAACCTTGGACTGGGTTGTTCTTCTTTATCGTGTTTTCACTGAGGTCCTGGGAGAGGAAACTGTCCTTGAACTTAAACATGCTGAAAAGCCTCTGAGAGCTGGCATAGGGAGTAGAGGACAGAAAAGTCTGGGTCTTCTCTGCTCCCCAGAGGATTCATTCACAGGTGCCTGTTGCCAGTGCATGGGGGTGACCTCCAAGAGGGTAACCGATTTGCTTGGGACTTAGCTTCCCTGCCAGAGGGTGGATGGGGAAGAAGCTGTGGAGATCTCAGGACTACCTCACTAAGATGCCTAGGATGCTAGAGTGGTGCCAGGCCATGACCTGAACAAGGACTGAGGGACCAGATGGTCCAACAGTCACAGAGAATAGGAGTGCCCTCACAAGGATGTGTGGTATCTCTCTCCAACACACTGCCTTTGTGTGCCTCCACATACCCAGGTGCCATCCAGGAACCAGGAGGTTCCTATCAGTGTGCAAAGAGGCTGGCCAGGACTCTTTAGATGTCTTCTGCTGACTCTGGCCAGACCCAGCTGATGGTCAGGGCAGGTGTGAGGATGCAGGTGGCTTCGTAGGAGCCTGCGTTCTGGCCCAGAAGTCTCAAAAGGTTCGGCTTCAGCTCTGCGAGGAGAAATTCAAGAGTGATGCTGGGTGTTCACCATCCACACTGTGTAGTTGACTCACAGCACTGGGAACACTAATCTTCAAGTCCCTGTGGCTGCTACAAGGTGCCTGGACAAAGACTTCACTCTCTCCCAACAGATGCCCTTCTGTAGGAGGGTGGAAATCTTGGTTGCTTCTTCCAACCCTCCTGGGATGCTTGCTGTTTGGGCTTTGGCCCTCTTCAGTTGATTCTTTGGTCTCAGACCAGCCCTGACACCACCAGGTACCAAGCTTCAAAGAGCTTGGATGAACCAATGGACTAATGACTCTGCTAAGGTAGCAGTTGAATGCTCAGGAATGTGTTGTGAGATAACACAAAACTGAGCCCTGACCTCATCTTGTGGGCCAGCCCTCTCTCCTTGGGCTTTGGGTATCCTGTGCTGTGATTTGTTGAAAGTACCTGGTTCTTCTTATTTGGAGGGCAATATATCTAACTCCTCCACAGCTTTATCCAGGCACACTGGGCAGCTGGGCTTCCCACCCTCTGCTATGTGCTGGAAGACCAAGTGGGAAGCAAGGTAGGAGCTATGGAGCAGAATTACCTAAGTCACAAGAGGGCCTGCCCTGGAAGCAAGTAGATCTGCTGTGGGACTGCAAAGGCCAGGAGGTGGAGAGGGCTAAGGCTTTCTAGGAGACAGTCACATGCCACCCAAGGTGCACTCTTTCACGGGGTGGCGAGGAGTGTGTGTGTCCAAGAATCTTGTCTCCTTCAGGGAAGGACAAAGAGAAGATGCTGTAAATCACAGTGCAGAGCTAATTCCCCGGGGCCTCTCAGGCACAGATGTGCAATCGCGTGTAATGAGCTCTCTCTGGGGGCCTTCAGGGTGTCTGACCACGTGCCACATGAGCTAATTGACTGCTGAGCCTGGTAAAAGATTTGTGTTAAGGCTAATGCTCTGGCCATCACTGCTGTGATACAGGGATGGGGTTGAACCGGCTGGGGGAAATGGCAAGTGTGTGTGTGTGTGTGTGTGTGTGTGTGTGTGTGTGTGTGTGTGTGTGTGTGTGTGCTATTCCAGAGGAGCTCTTGGTGTACTTCAGTCAGGAGCTGTGCCCTCTTGGAGGGCTTTCTGGTGGAGGGTGGAGGTGACTTTCTGCTGGTGAGAGGTTCAGTTGCTGCCAAAGTCAGTGCTTTCTGAGGTAGGCAAACTCTAAGCATCTTGGGGAGGTCTCTCCTGGGTATCCTTGTGCTAAGCCCTGGCCAGGGGCTCCCTGCAGCCTCAGCTGGTCATGCCTGTGATGGGGAGGACCAGTGGCAATCATCCTGATTGGTCTGAGGATTCTAGCTTGTAATTACTCTTTCTATCATCCCCAGGCTTTTGTCCACCTTCCTATCTGGCTAGGGATGGGGGATGGGGGTCTTGCTGGGTGCTTCCTTGTGATGGGAGATGGGCACTAAGCAAAGGAGTGAGTTGGAGGCTGAGTACCATGCACCTTAGAATTACACCAAGAGGATAGTATCCTGTGATTAAGGATGCTGGCGGGGTGGTGCCATTTGTTCCGAGTGTGGCAACATAACATTAAGGGTGGAAATTGACAAGGAAGTAAGCAGAAACCCTGTGGTCACCAACTGTCACTGCCCTGCCCTTCCTTGGGTGCTCTGGTCAGCTGGTAAAGATGGTGGAGTCTCTTTCCAGGGACACTGTGTGAACTCGTGACAATGACTAGAGCAGACCACACCTTATTCTTAAGGAAGGCACCCCAGTTAACCCAAAGTGAACACACTTGTTCATATTCAGAGGCTACCACCAATTGCCCACCATCACAGGACAGCTGACAGCCCTGAGCTGCCTTGGCTGCTCAGCACGGGGCTTTCTGTTGGTAACGTTCATCACTTCTATTAATAAGAAATAATAAGAGTCCTGCCAGGTCTTCAGAAATGAGTGCAAGACGTGACGGATCAGGCCCTGTCTGAGTGTTCCTGGAAGCGCTGCGTTTGTTTAAGCTCAAAGACTGATTTGAGTGAGGTGAGGTTCAGACAGACCCAATTGCTGGAGCCGTAGATTTCTCCATGTGCTTGAACGCTCGTGCGCTCGTGTGTGTGTGTGTGTGTGTGTGTGTGTGTCTGTGTGTGTGTGTGTAGATAAGGAAATACACACATGAAATGAGGAACACACAGAATATTCCTGACCTGTGAGTAAGAGCATAATCAGAAGGAGGAGAGTGAGTTATGAGGGGGGAGGGGTGAACTGTACAGGGCCACCATGGGACTCACCTCAGGAGCACCATGGGACTCACCCCAGGAGCACTATAGGACTCACCCTAGGAGTCCCATATTTGGTGCTCACTCTGGGAGCCCTGTACTATGCCTCTCTAGGAGAGCCCTGAGACCTTTCTCAAAGGCCCCTGAGCTGCCAGCCAGCATTGCTTATAGCCATGAGGGGGAGGGATGGCTTGGAAGAAGCTCTTCTGGGCAATGTCCTATGAGCCTCAAATGGAGGAACCATATGTACATTCGACCAAACAGCAGCAGATATCCAAAGTTCTCCTCTGGATTCCAGGGAAAGGGAGATGCCAGGAGGTGGTGGGGTGTGGAAGATGGTACTGAGATGAACAGTCTGGGTAAAAAGGATCCATCAGGATGGGTTTGAGCCAGCCAGGCTTGGCCCCTTGACTTGAGCCCCACTGAAACCTCTGATTGCAAATCAAAACTAGGTCCAGAGGCCACTAACCAAGTAGATTACTTTATAGACAACACAGCAGTCAGTGGGCAGAATCAAGAGGCTATGTGATGGGGAATGTTGGGACACTGGGTCTTTCCAGAGCAGCTGCCCTAAGGGGAAGTTTTGAGGCTGTTTTAGCTGTTCACAGTGCCCAGGTCTGATGGCCACTAGCTGGTGTCAGCTGACTCTGTCTATACTTTCCAGTTAGGTGGTGAGGCTTCTGCACGCAACAACCACTGACCTTGGAGGAAGGTGGTAGCCAGGCCCTGCCAGAGCTCCCAGAAGGAGGCAGTTTGATCTTGGGGACCCAGTGTTTAAGCCTGTTGTACTGACCCGGTGGCTGGCAGCACCTCTGGTTACATTGCTTCTCTGGCCAGGCCTGTCCAAACTTCCCACAGGCTTTGAGCCTATCATCATCAGCATCTCTTGCTGAGGTCCAGGTTTCACAGCACAGCCTCAGCCTGACCCACCACAGTAGTGAGGCCAGAAGCCATTCCACATGTGGCCTCCAGGTGGCAGTGAAAAGCTAGCCGGACAATGTGACCAACCCTTCTCTCTTCACACAGGAAATACACAGAAGAGTAAGGAACTGAGCTCCCTTAAGTTAGGAAGCTTTGACACTTTTTTTTTTTTTTTAGGAAGCTGGGTGCTAGGGCAGCAGTTTTCCTCCCTAGCTTCCCTGCATGCTGGACCTCTCGGCAGTCATTGACACTGGCTGGTGCCTGGCTCTCTGCACTGATACTATCCACACAGATGTCAGTGTGGTCCTGAAACTTCATGTATGAGAAAGACCACAGGAGACTGGTCAGCTTGCTGGATAAGAGATTTCCCCTCAGGAGGAGAGGCAGAAGTCCCTGCTCTAGTACTATTCCTGCCCTTAGCTGCATTTGTGTGAGTAAGAGTTAAACTACATCCGCCCGCCACTTCATCCCCCTCCGCAGTAGCCCCAGAGCAGGCCGGTCACCACCCTACTTTAATGCTTCGTTGAGTAGCATGCTGTCAGTCCCCATAGCTCAGAGAGACAAACTTCTGCATCAGAGACCAGTTTTCTCTTTTGTAGGCTGTGTAGGCAGAAAACAAACAAAACAATAACAAAACCTGTAGATGTTGGTAAAGTCCTCGAGTACTTAGGGTACACACAAATGAGATCTAATACAACTGGGAAATGGAGAGGAATGTTCCCAGTGTCTAAGATGGAAACAAATGCTCAAATTACATACAAGATAACAACAGGGTCTAGCAACCAGATCTTAAAGCAAATTAAGAGGCCACAATGATTAAAACCCAAACTGTGGGATCATCATGGTAGTACAAGTAGTTGTGGGGTCAAGATGGTAGCTTACAATTGTTGCATGCAAGAGGTAGAGGCAGAAGGACTGAGAATTTCAAGCTAGCTTGAACTACATTGCAGAACCTCTATCAAGAAATTAAGGGCTGGGTATGTAGCCCATTGGTAGGACCCTTTATCTTATCATGTGTAAATTAGATTTGACCTCTGGGATGACAAAACCAAACCACACCCACTTGAAACAAAGGCAAGCAAAAAGCAAAACAGAAGGATGGGCCTAGCCCTGCCTGGATCGAATGCTAACGAAAGGACTCTGGGGAAGGGGCGTCAGCGGCAAGAGGGGCAGGCGGACAGATTGGTCTGCAGTGCTGTAAACACTGGCCTGAAGTGTGAGACAGGTCAGTGTCTTTACATATCAACACTAAATTCTCCATGGGCCATCTTACAGATGCCCAGTGTAGTAGTTTGAACGAATGAGAAGCCGTCTTAGTCTTCGGCATTTGAACACCTAGTCCTCATTGCTACTGTTTGAAAAGTTCAGGAGGTGTGGTCTTGCTGGAGGAGTAGATCTGTCACTGGGAGGGGGCTTTGAGGTTTCAAAACGTTGTGGCATTCCCTGTGTATCTATCATCTTTGCTTTCTGCTTGTGGTTCAAGATGTGAGCTCTCAGCTTCTGCCTCATGATTGCTGCCTGCTTCCATGCTTCCACACCGCGACAGCTTCTCATCCCTCTGGGACCATACGCCAAATGAACCCTTCTTTACGAGTTGTCTTGATCATGGTGTTCTAGCACAGCTTTAATAAAGCAGTAACCAATACACTCAACCTACACACTCCTGTGTTCCCCAGCGCTGGCCTTGACCCCTGCTTTCCACCACCCCTTTTACTCATCAAAGACCTTTCCTTTGTGTGGTCTCCCTGGCCATTGGGATGGGTTCCTGACACTGCCCATGATGAACAATCTCTTGCTTCCTCTCTGTGTCTGGCATGATTCTTCCCTTTGCTCTATAGGAGAGATAGAAACAATTCCCAACACTGGGTGGTTTCTACCCTAGGGGGTGAGTATGGTTGCCAACAAAGTGCTTCTGATTTGGAGGCAAATTTGCAGGGTCTTCGAGCCAAAGGTTGAACACTGAAAGCCAGCACACAGACCTTCTGCTGCCTCTCCAGTTCAGACTCCTTCCAATGCTCAAGTTCCCCCACTGTCTCTTAGTGCAAACACACAGAGTTGACAGAATGCACACAGGGTCTTTCATCCCTGCCTTGTCCATCTGGACCATTTTCTAAACTTTCAGTAAAGACCTTATGTGCTCATGAGTTTTTAATTCCTTGGGTTTGTTGTTGTTGTTGCTTGTTTGTTTGTTTGTTTTCAAGGCAGAGTTTCTCTGACTAGACCTGGCTGTCCTGGAAGTCTGTAGACCAGGATGGCTGGCTGGCTGGCCTTGACCTCAGAGATCCAACTGCCTCTGTCTCCTACATGCTGGGATTAAAGGCGTGTGGTATGTCACTGCCACCTGGCTATGCTCATTAGGTTTTCCTGTTGTTGTTGCTGCTGCTGTTGCTGTTGTTATTGTTGTTGTTTTTACTGTTGTTGTTGTTGTTGATTTGCTTTGTTGTCACTTTGGCATAAGCTAAGGAAGACAGAACCTTGATTGAGAAATGCCTCCACCAGATTGGCCTATGGGCATGCCTATAGAACATTTTCTTGATTAATGACTGATGTAGGTGGGCCCAGCCTACTGTGGGTAGTACCAGCATGTATAGGAAAGCAGGCTGAGCAAGCCATGAAGAGCAAGCCAGCAAATAGTCTTCCTCCATGGCCTCTGCCTAGTTTCTTCCTTCAGATTCCCTCCCTGAGTTCCTGCCCTGACTCCTCTCGGTGATGGAGTGTGACTTGAGAGATGTAAGATGAAGTAAACTCGTTTCTTCCTCAAGTTGCTTTTGGTCATGACATTTGTAACAGCAACAGAAAGCAAACTAGGATAATTTTCAAAGCCGAACGCTTGGAGAGTCAGCCTCGCCCTCCACCTTGGCCACCCCAACAGAAAACAGGCTCCGAGGGTCCACTCGGGTCCCATTGTGTGAATCTAGTGACTATTTATTCCCTGTGTTGTGGGAGGTACCTTGCTGCCCAGCCTCAGCCCTTCTTGGTGATACAGGGAATTGTGGGACAGGATCTCCTTGACTCATTCAGCAGCCAAGAACCACCAGGCCTGGGGACAAAAAAAGGGGGAAGGATCCTAGTTGTCCCCTGAAGGCAAAGGGCCTAGACGTGGGATAGGGGGCGCTCTGGGGTTCCTGGTGGCTTCTGTCTGGACACCTCAGGACTTGAGGACATTTCTTCCTGTCTGCTGTCATGCTCAGCATCTCTCCCCGTTTTCCATGCTGGGGAGTGTGGGGAGGCAGGGAGTTGAACAGCTGCTAGAGCAGAACACCAGAACAACGGAGCAGAGACCCGGACTTCTCTGGCTTGGGCCTTCTCCATAGCCCAGCTAAGTCCGGCACACCCCATCCACTTCTCTCTGTTCTCCTCTGGGTAGAATCCTTGGCTGAAGCCAGATACATAGCCCATTCTCAAGTGACTTTGGAGCTGGACAAACACAGAAAGGAAGGCAAAGCCCCGCTTTTGGACCTGGGCTGTCTTCAGGGTTCTAGTTAGTGATGCAATGAGGTAGAGTACTATCCTCCTACCAGCCTTACTGAGGAACCTCAGCTACCCAGGTTCCTCGCTGCGACTCCATCATCCTCCACATGTAAGTTCTATCTCATTGCACGAAGTGGCTGCCAAGCTCCAGCCATTAAGTTCCATTTCAGCCTGTAGGAAGGGGCATACCTCTGCAGGGAACTTGGTGGAATGGCCACCGTTGTTGTCAGACATATTAGGAAGTGTGGATATGCACTCTTTGAGCCCGAGGGGCCCTATACTGAGGAATCTTCTGCGTCCCGTTGTTTCTACAATCCTCAGAGCAAGATTGCAGCCCAGGAACCCTGAGGCCCTCTGCTCTGTCCCTGCCACAGCAAGCACACTGAGTACCCAGCTTCCCAGAAATGCTAGAAAGATAGCGGAAGAGGAACACTCAGGTGCTAGGGTTAAGCTGTCTCTCCGCACACTGCCCATCATTAAGATTTAGGGTCTGGGATCTCCAAGCTCACCGAAATGGGCAGGACATTCAGGGATTGAGCTGTGCAGGAAAAGTCTTAAACTGAAGCTCTTAAAAATGCCCACATAGACCCACCTGCCCTGTGCAACCTTCTGCTGGGTCAGACTTGCCGGCAGCTGCAGCAGGCTTCATCTGGGGCTCCGGCTGTAGAACCCAGGCATGGTTGGTCATCCCTGGCCTCTGCCTAGCTGCCCAGATCACCAGTCTTTCCATCCCCCTCACCAGGCCTGGTTCATAGCAAAGACAGTGGGGGTGGGACACCAGGCAGAGGGCGACAGCTTCCTCCATGTCATGGCAACACTATGTCTCACCTCTTGTCACAAAGATTAAAATCTATAATAAGGACATTTAAGAACTCCCTGTAATTTGGTCATCAGCTCTATCTCGGCCATTAGCCGATGGCATCGGGATATTAATCTAGTTGTTCCTCGGGCCCCTGTGATTTGTGATAAAAATGTCAGATGATTAGACTACACCCGCCACAGCACTGTGGTGATTGAATAGCAAGGCAGGGAGCATCACTTGATTGCGCTGACCGAGGAAGGCAGGCTCTATGTGACAGTAAACCCCCACAGGACCTTGGGAGGGATCTGAGAAGCAAGGGGTGGCTGTCCCTCCCAGAGAGTGAATGAGTGAGGCTGTCCTTTGGAAGTCCCATGGCCCTGGGGTCCCTCAGATTCCTACTGTGGAGGGAGTCAGGCCCTGGGGTTGTACAGGTGGAAGAAAGCCAGAAAACCTGAGGGTAGCATGCAGCGAATAGGCTGCCGACCTTGACCACAGAGAAGGGTGTCTCTAAGGTCACAGAAGAGGCTAACCTTGGGCCTGCTTTTCTCTGCCCCACTGAGGTCAGCTCCCTGAGTCTGTGGCCCCACAGACCCTGTTATCAAGTTTGCAGCAGCCACCCGCAGGCACCTTCCTGCTCTGCCCTTCCCAGGCACCAGGCAGCCTCCTTTGTAAGGGGTGAAGACGTCCTGAAATTGATTTCTCTGTTGGAAATAGGATAATTAAGCCGGTTGTTTCTCTCTTCATCATCGTCATAATAAAACGAGAGTACAGAGGGGTTATGTGTGGCATAGAGTAATATTGTGCTGCCTTAATGCGAGGGAGCATTAATTGAATACAAATGGCCTTTCTGGGAGTTGCTGAGTTATATTTCAGAGATATGGGATAATGATGCTATTTAATCATTTTTACAAGATATAAAATTACTGGCTGCTCTAGGGAGATCATTAAGGAAAACAATTGTTCACAGCAATTGAAAATAGGGTTTTAATTATTTAATACAGAAATTAAACTATTACAGGACCAGTGCTGGACGAGGCAACTTAATAGAAATTTATATACAAGCTTCTGTGAACATTTTAGTTTTATTAACCTGCCTAATTCCTTAATCCAGACCAGCCGGAGGCTACCTTAGCTGCGGCCATAGCTTCACTGCTGGGATTGTCTGGACAGAAGGAGGCAAGCTACTGGGAAGATGGGCAGCCTGACCAACAGGGAAATCGGAGAGTTTGGCTTTGGAATTCCAGGGACCACTGAGAGAACCCACAAAATTCCAGCAGTCGCTGTGTGTTACATGCAATGGCCCCTGGGGAACCAGATCTGGGCAGAAGAGGCTGTGGTTTCCTGTGTGGCAGATGGTAGCTTTAGGCTGGGCAGGCAACGAGAAGAGGGGGGCTAGGGACACTGAGTGCTGCCCTAAGCAGGGTAACCTCCTGGGAATGATGGTCCGGAGAGCTTCGTGAGAAATGCTGAGAAGTGTTGATGCATTATGTGGACCCCAGCTTTGATGAGTCCCCTCCAGAAACCGGGTGTGGCCCCTGAGTGAACAGTGGCAGAACAGGGACTGATCTTCAAAGGCCTTGCTTCAGAGCTCCTTAAAACACCTCAGGGAAAGGTTTGCCTTGCAAACTTCCTTGGGTGGAGACAAAAGACAAGGAGTGTAAGCAAGGGCACCAGGCACAAGGGAGGTGGCTGCTGAGATGGGGGACTGAGTCAGGAATCCAGGCTGTGCCTGTCTTTCTGCCCGGGGCTCCAGCCCAGTTGACTGTAGTCTCCACAATCCCTCATGTGCCCCTGCCCCTGCCCCTTCTGTAGGTGGTCCACCAGACAGCTCCAGGCTAGGTGTCAATAGAGCCCTGGGTACTGGAATCTAGTCTAATCTAGGAGGTAAGGGCTGCAGAATCAACAGAGGAGCTTTGCCAGGGACCTCTGGCCTATTCCCAGCTTTGGCTGCCACCAATTGGAAGGAAAGGATGTTTTAAATGGGATTTTTGTTTTAAAGTATCAGATGCAATATATTTCACCTCCTGATATGACGAGTCTGGGGAAAACGAGAAGATGGTGGGAGGAACACACCCACCAAGCCTTGGTGCAGCTTTGCTAAGGGCTTCTTTTATGTTCCAATTTATAAAAATAAACAGTTAACAAAAATCTTTATTTTAAAAATTGGAAAAGTTCACCACTTAAAGAGAATAGACTTTATCTTTAAGAAGCTAAGTGACCAGCTATGGTGGGGCTGGCCGGCCTGATAGAGACACTTACAGAGCATCGCTGGTAGGTGGTGGGCTAGATGCTGTGTGACAACATGCTTTGTTATTATCAAGGGGCTAGATGGTGTCAGACCTTTGGCCCCTCTTCTCCGGGCCTTAGACAGGTAAGTCCTGGCTCCTGCTACCCCCGGAATTTCCCAGAGGAGAAGGTGAGGCTGTTAAATGACCTACTGAAGATCAAGGTGAAGACCACCCAGTGTGGCTCCTCCCCCTCTGTGCTGGCTTAGGAGGGACAGTCACCTGCAGGTGGCTCCACCCCCACCTTACCCACCTGTGCAGGGTCACCTGACATCAGGGAAGTCCAGGCTTGATATGACAGCAGCCATCACCCTTGTGCCTGATGCCCCTGCCTCCCCTCCTTGTCTGTCGCCTCCAGGCGAGGCAGCATCTTCAGAGGCAGGGCTAGGTGCCTTACCCAGAGGCCATCCGCCGCTGGAATTACATCCTGTCTCCCATTATGACCAATAAATCCCAGGCAATCTTTTTTCTCCTCATAGTTTTTAGGGTTACATAAATTTCACCTATGCAATTTTTTCATGCTTGAATATATTACAGAATGCCACTTCTGCCGCTGGAGCTAATTGATAATGTGATTTGTTATGTTGCCGGGACATAATTCAGAAAGTTATTTTAACGCCTTTGATACATGGAATAGCACTCACTGTTTAATATTTCTCACAGGAGCGGACACGGCGTGAGGTGAAGAATGTGATGTTGCAGATGAAATATTTTCAGAAGCTTTTATTCTTGTTGTTTGGGTGAGCGCCAACATCTTTGTAGAAGAAAGCTCATATTTCCAGCACCGCTCCGATTTGAATGTATCCCTTGGTTATTAGTTAGTTTTGTGTATTTTTTAAATTCTGGAACAAGTATGCATATATGTTTTTAAAGGGAAAAAAAAACCAACCAAACAAAACAGCGGCAAGTCACACATGACTCTCCGAACTCCATCGAAGATGTTTATTTGACGTATTTCCGTTTCAGGTTAAGTTTAGATTCTCTGAAGTCAGAAAAACAGTGTGCAGCCCACCCTCCCACCCCCACCCCCGACGCTTGCACTGTTGGTGGGTTCAGGCAAAAAGAAAAATCCCACAATTCAACAGCTTGTAGCAAACTACACCATTCTGGGCAGCTTGTCTGTCAGGATGTGTGGTATCACATCGTCCCACCATGGTGGATCGTGCTACCAGCCTGCCGGGCTTGGGCCACCGTCTCAGGCATCAGATCCAGTGTCCTGAAATCTCAGGACTGTGCTCATAGGACCCTTGCTCTGCCAGCTGATGGAACAAAGCACAGGACTGTGACCCAGAAGAGGTGACAGGGCATAAAAGAGAACCAACCTCCAGAAGAAACTCCTGTTCTCCCACACTCCCTTCAGTCCCTCCTCCTCCTCCCCGAGTGGTGACATTTTGCAGAGTGGTTGTAAACAGTAGAAGAGAGATGGTAATAGGGGTCCCGAGTGTTGGTGAGGTTGCCATGCTTCTGCCTGTCCATAGCCTGCTCTCCCGTGTAGACGGGTGTCACTGCCAGAGTCAAGATGCAGAATGGGGCTGTCACAAGGGTCCTTGCTGCTGTTCCCAGCCCTACCCCCATGCCTTGGCAATACTTGTTTTTCTACTTTGCCATTTGAGTGTGTTTCATAAGGAAATCATGAAACTTTTGACAGTGGCTTTTATTTCTAAGCAGGGATCCTCCAGGTCCATCTAGGTGGCTCTATTGATGGCTTGGGTTTCTTTTTTTTTTGGGGGGGGGGGAGGTTGTTTTAATACAAAAATGGATGCTATAATTCAGCTCTGAAGTATTCTTCCAAGCCCATAAAGTCAAAAGCTTGGTCCCCAGTGTCACTGTGGGTTCTTTAAGTCTTTGGGTGTAGGAACTTGAAATGGTTTGTGGGACCCCAAGCTCATTCCTGTTTTGCCTCCTGGCTATAAAGTGGGCAGCTCTGCTTGCCATAGACCTTGGCACACTGCACTGCCTCTTCCCAGACTCAAAGCAAGATGGTGAGCCAGAAACAGCCTAGTTTTTTTTTGTTTTTTGTTTTTTGTTTTTTTTTTTTTTTTAACATAGTGAAGGGACACTGGTCCACACTGTGGTGTTCCATGGCATGTTGTCTTCTGCTAACTGAGGAACATTTGTGCTGTGTCTGGTGTTTGGCCACCATGAACAAGGCTGATCTAAATGTTCATACATGTGATCTAAATATGTACATATGGGGTGGGAGTGAGGGTGGTGAAGCTCCACTTCCTTGGGATGAAGGAGTATCTAAGACCGCACTCCGGGCTGAGGGACACCAGATGCAGGTTTTGTTTTATATAAGTGTCTTCTGGCATGGCAGCAGTGTTATGTAACACTGTCGCTATCATTTTCCTTCAGCTATTATAGTCAGTATTTCTGCTTTAGGAAAACATTAATTTTGGCCACGTGGCCTGATCCGGGAAGCGTTGGCATCAGTCCCTCAGTGCCCACAGGC
Source organism: Mus musculus (assembly GCF_000001635.26). Lineage (NCBI taxonomy): Eukaryota > Metazoa > Chordata > Mammalia > Rodentia > Muridae > Mus > Mus musculus. Next base: position 139,599,446 of record NC_000073.6, read on the forward strand.
AGGGAAAGGTGAGTGCGCAGTAGCTGTACTGGCCGGGTTTGTGTGTCAACATGACTCAGGCTGGAGTTATCACAGAGAAAGGAGCTTCAGTTGAGGAAATGCCTACATGACATCCAGCTGTAAGGCATTTTCTCAATTAGTGATCAAGGGTGGGAGGGCCCATTGTGGGTGGTGCCATCCCTGGGCTGGTAGTCCTGGGTTCTATAAGAGAGCAAGCTGAGCAAGCCAGGGGAAGCAAGCCAGTAAGGAACATCCCTCCATGGCCTCTGCATCAGCTCCTGCTTCCTGACCTGCTTGAGTTCCAGTCCTGACTTCCTTTGGTGATGAACAGCAATGTGCAAAGTGTAAGCTGAATAAACCCTTTCCCCCCCACCCCCAACTTGCTTCTTGGTCCTGATGTTTGTGCAGGAAGAGAAACCCTGACTAAGACAGCAGCACAGGGGACAGTGAGCAGGTTTAAGACTCTGACGATGCACTCAGCTGTCAAGAAGGCTTCTTTCAGACACTGTCATTCCCTTGGATGACATTTTCCCCAGGGCTACCCATCTGACTCTAGTTCTGTGGAGACAGCTCTGGGCCCCACAAGGCTTAGGACAAGAAATAGCTGTCACACACTGGTGGCTCTGTACCTCTTGCTGTCACAGGTCTGGCTCAGAACACAGGAAAAGCCCCACTACTGAGATGATCTGAGCGTTCCCCAAGAGCAGTATCCAAAGTCAGTGCCTGTTGTGAGGTGTGAGAAAGAGGGTTGTTTGGGGCCCAGCTTGGGAAGTGACTGAGACTTATCAAGGTCGTGGTGTGTAAACCTATGGCTGGATCCTTGTGGCTTTGCAAGGGGAAGAGTACTCCCTGCCTATAGCATCTTGGGACACAGAATTCTATCAGCAAGAAGGCCATTGCCAGATACAATCCCCTGGGCTCCCAGAACCATGCGGTGAAATGATCCTCTGATCTTTCTGTAGTGTTGTCACTAGCAGAGAGCATGAGAAATAGCCTCACCCTGGCCCCTTGGCAGAGGTAGCAGGCAGTCAGGGAAGTTAGTGAAGCACAGTAGGACTCCAAGCTCCTGCCTGGTGGACTGCTCTTTGCTCTCCCACTTTCTGACCAGGGAGCCATAATGGGCAAAGAGGATGTACACCTGGATTTTGTAGTCCATGGCTTAGAGGAACATCCAGGGCCTTGGAGGTCACCCTTGACTGCCATATCAGGAAAAGCCTGTTTGTAACTGCAGATGGATCATATAGGAGATGGGTCTTCCCTCCCTCCAAGAGTCCTGACACAATAGCCAGGAGTCAGGGGACAGGAGGACCACATTCATCTCCAGAGTGTGGGGTGGGTTTGGTGAATTTGGGGTCACTCAGGCATAACATGCTCTTGTCAGCTTTGATGGAGCCAGAGTGTGCTGGTGGTCCTAGCTAGAAGCCCCAGCTCCTGTCCTGAACTTTCAGAAACACACCATACACTTTGTTTTGTTGTTTACTAAATACTGAAACCAAAAACAAACTGGCAGGCTAATGAGAATTAGCAAGAGCCTAGGTGCTATACCCAGCAACAGCTGTCTTCTCAGGATTATGTATTGTGGACAGGACAGATATCAGGCTGTATCAAGGCTGGGGTGAGCCCCAGAAAGTGGGGAAAGAGCCCTGAGTGGGGAGGAGTCACAGAGAGGTAGAGCTAGGGATAGTGGCTTCACAAAGACTCCAGGGTTTAGCTCACACGATGGCTTGGTGAGGCAGACCATACAGAACCCAGTTGAGGGCAGTGGTGAGTGACTCCGGGTGGTGAGGCTGCAACTCAGAGAGTGGCTCATTCTTGGAGACCTGGGGTTTCTCGTCTGTGGAGCATAGACACAACCTGTGAATACCAGAGCTCTCTGGCAGTAACCTGGGTCCTGCCTGGATGTCCAGCTTCAGCAAGGACATGGTGCCAGGGAGAGGGGAGCAGGGTGGTGCTGCTGGCTGCAGGGGGCCATGAGTTCTCCCTGCAGCCTGACCACAGCAGCCCTGTTACTTCCCATTCCTCGGTGTGGACAAGGTGTGGAAACTATGGGGGTCTGGCTCTGTGGCTGTCCGTGGGTTGTCCGTAGGGGTCAATGCCTGACCCCTATCCACCTGTCTACCTTCACCAGACTCCATGAGACATCCTAAGGCTGGAGACCAGCCTCATAACTCTCTCTGTGATGCTGAGAGGCACCCCTGCCCCGGGCAGGACAACCCACAGGGATAAACATCATTGGGTTCCTTTCTTCCAAGAACACACTGATTGCTTCAGCATGGGCTCCTCTGTGCTGACAGGAACTGGAGGACCAACACTGATGGCAGTGGTCATGAGGCCCTTTCTCCATTTATGGCAAAACAACATGCTAGCCCCGCTCTGTGTTAGCTGGGTGGAGTCAGGCCCGGTCGGTCGGTCCTTTTTCTGGTTTGTTAGGAAGGAGCCAGACATCGCCACCTTTGTCTACCTCTCTGGTCCCTCTCCCTTTACTTGGCTGCTCAGTCACTTGCTCTGTTACCAATTTGTCCATTCACTCCGCTAATTCACACATCCATTCATTCATTCATTCATTCACTCCCCACTCACTCACCTGCTCGATCACTTACCCACTTAATTCACCCCTCAACTTACTAGTTCACTCATGAACACACGAGTTCGTCCATTCACTCACCCATCCACATATTCACTCCTCATTCATTCATTCATTCATTCAAGCCACTCATTCATTCACTCATACTCATTTACACACTCAACTCCTTGCCCCCACCCCCGGCAACTACATCTCAGGTGCTGGGGAAGCACGTGATTTGTCAAACGTTAATCTCCTACTGAGTTGTATTGAATGTATTTCGGATTTCTTAACTTTAAATCCTCCCAGGATAAATCTTTCTGAGTTACAGCACATTTTCACTTTAGCATATTGCTAAATGCAATTAGCTAGAGTTTTATCTGATTTTTTTACCCTAGTATCCACATATGAAATTTATCTGCAAATTCCTTCACTGCAGCCGGCATATCTTGGCACAAGGTTTGTTTTGAAGGATGAGTAAGTGGAGTTTGTCTCATCTAGAACAGGCAACACCCTGTAACCCTGCCTGAAGCTTAACCCCTGATGCTAGAAGCTGTGTGAAATTTTACAGGGACAGGAGATACAAGTTGGAGGGTCTTCCTGGCTCTAGCATCCTCCTCAGTCTGGGAGTTCCTCTTCCTGGAGGTTTTCTTGTCTTGGTTGGGGAAGACTAGGTGGCCCCATGGGGCTCATGGACTAGGTAGCCTGGGTGGCCAACTCCCCAAAGCCGTCCTCTGGGCAGAGAGAAAGCTCAGGAATCTCCCAGATCTCTCTTCACAGAGAGTACAAAAGAGAACTCTGTTGATTGCTCTCCCTCCCTCTTTCTCTTCCCCATTCCCTCCCTCCCTCCCTCCCTCCCTCCCTCCCTTCTTCCCTCCCTCCCTCCCTCCCTCCTTCCCTCCCCTCCCTCCCTCCCTCCTTTCTTCCCTCCCCTCCCTCCCTCCCCTCCCTCTCTTCCTTCTTCCCTCCCTCCCTCCCTCCCTCCCTCCTTTCCTCCCCTCCCTCCCTCCCTCCTCCCCTCTCTTCCTCACTCCCCTCTTTCCTTCTTCCTCACTCCTTCTTTCCTTCATGCTTCCACTCCTTCTCCCTCCTGAAGTGGGGACACCCTATTTCTCTGAGGGTCATGGAACACAATGGAACCCCAGGGACTTCTACAGACAAGCAAATGGGTGGTCAGCCTCTACCTTACCTTGGCTACCTGGTTCATTGCATAGTTTATGAATGAGACGAACTGTTTTTCCAAGTGGCTTGCCAATTGCCAACAGGTCTGGAGGGTGGAGACGGGAGAGAAAAATCTCTTCAGGTGGGCTACAGACACCCTTGGAAGGCTTTTAGCAAAAGCCCCAAAAGACTTTAGGATAGCCAGGGTGCCCACTCACTGTCCCACAGGATGGTGGCCCTCAGCATGTTGTCCTGCATCAGTGTGGGCCACTGGTTGTCGACAATGCTCTCGACCCCTACCAGACTCAGAAGGATGGCCGTCTGGATGGGCTTCACCAAGGACCGCTGTGATGCGCTGTAGGGATCCATGGGCTGGTACCAAGGGCTGATAGTGCGCCCTCAATCCTCCCCTGCGCCAGCTGCTAGACTGCATGTGTGGGCCAGGGCCTTTATCGTTCTCAATCTCGCCCACAAAAGTTACATGTTACTTAAAGGGAAATAGCATTTTTAGGTATCATCAAATCCCTTAAGTGGCAGCTCCCAGGCTGAGCATGGAGCCCACAGTAGGAGTTGGTACCATTAGGTAGAAGGTGCTGGCCAGCCAGCCCTGGCAGTCCACCAGTCCCTGGGGTAAGCTAGATTGCTCATAACACCCACCCCTTCCCAATCCACAGGCTCCTGGTGACGCGACAAGAACAGAAGGTACCTCTGGCCCTCTGAGCTTTCTATCGTCCGCTTCTGGCTGTGAGAGGACCTTGTCAAGTCCAATAGGATCATCATCTGGCATTCTGCAGGACACAGTCAGGCTCCTCAGAAGTCACCCACACCATTACCAGATCCCCGTGGGAGTTGCACTCTGACCAATCAACCTGATCCTTGAACTTTCAACCGGCTCTTTTCAGGTACCCACTGATCACACCCAGGAAACGGGAGCAAGCCTACTCAGGGCCACTTCTAATTCTTCCGAGCATAGAGAGCTCTGCTCCCGCATTACTTATGGAAGCTTCTGATATTCCATACTGGTGCCAAGAGAGAGAGAGAGAGAGAGAGAGAGAGAGAGAGAGAGAGAGAGAGAGAGAGAGAGAGAGAGAGAGAGAGAGAACCTCGGTGTATACCTGTGGGGGTGGTATGAGAAGCTGGCCCCAAAGAGGGGCTGGCCCAAGGGACTGTACACATTAGAGGGCCTTGGAAGCTGACCAAGCTTATTACCACCTGCTTGCTGCACATAGTGAGGGTTTTAAGATGGTCACGAGTGAGTACTTTGGGCTGAGTGGGTCACCCTAGACAGGAACGTTCACTGAAACAAGTGGCAGTGTGTGGTCCTGGTGTGGACCTGCATGGGCACAGGGATGACCTGCACTTTGGCGACTGTTCCTATAGGCAAAAAGTCTACCTGTGCTTCTGATGATAGATGTCTACCTGTGGGGTTTTGCTCAATCTACTTGCATATGACTGGCGCATGCCCAGGGCTACCAGCTGACGGAATAGACCTGGTCAGCAGGGAAATAGACTGTGGCCATGGTGGGCACGGATGCCTTGGTGTGGAAAGAGCAACCAGACAGTTTCTACATAACCATGCAAGGGGCCATATGCCTCACAAGGGAGAAAGTGACATCTCTGGGATCGAGGAAAGGCTTATCCATTGACTGTGCCTGGTGGTTAGCTCTAAGCAGTCCAACAAAAGCATCCTTCTACAGTCGGGAAAAGGACCTTGGAGAAACACAGACACACCAGAGGGTCTATGGCTTGGGACTGAGATGACTGTGGACCACAAAGACCAGCACACTGCAACACTCCAAATGCCTGAACATTAAGCCTGCTGTGTGCTGTGTGTTACGGGTGCTGTGGCAGCATGGCCCTCCTGGCAAGGTAAGCACACTGTACTCAGCATGTCATGTGGTCCTGCTTTCTTTGATCGCTGAACTTAGCCTAGGTTACTTTCCACCTGTGGTGTCCTCTACTTGGCTTCTGAACCCCTTTAGTCCCTGGTATGTCTGGGCACAGCATTTCCATGATCCCCAAAAGCCTGGTGTTAGTAGACACATCGAACAAGGCTCTTTAATGCCCATGCGCAGACTGGGAAGGTCCTGCAGGATTCTTTCAGCCTAGCTCTTTGAGGTGGCACTTCACATCTGATGCTCATCTGTGGGAATCTGGTAGATCTGAACAGGGGTCCTCTGCATATAAGGAGGTGCTGAGGGCAACCAGGAGGGTGAGTGACCCTGTGGCTGCCATTACCACTGTTGGAAATGGAGTCGGGGGACAGTTTTCAGATAGACCACAGGCTAGGAGAGGGTGCTATGGCTTCCTGAAGCATTGCCCTGGACTCTGGATCAAGCAGCAGTGGCCCTGCTTTCCTCCCCGGGGATCCCATAGGTGCCTGCAGGCCCCGGCTGGGGCTGCCAATAGGGGAGGGGACTCACCTTGCAGATTCATGGCTACCAGTCTTTCTATTTCCAGGTGGGACAGGAAGGTCTCCATTCCATAGAAGAAGAAGCCTCTGCAGCTGTCCAGTAGCTGTTCCCAGTCAGCCTGGCTACAGGGGGTGAAACCAGCCAGTGGGCATAGCCACAACTCATCTGGCCTAGGGGAATGCACCTGCAACCCCTCCTTCCAGCAGGGACTGTCCCCTTGCCACCTGCACTAAACCCTTTATTCTGCTGTGGGGCCCAAATTATTTTTGTTTTCCCGGTGTACAGCTGGCCTCAGATGGACCCCCCCACCCCCACCCCACCCCCACTCCCAGGGATGGACTGGTCTAAGAAGAAACATGCATCTCATGCCAGTGGAGTTGGCTCTGGTAAGTACTATAGCACCTCCAATATGGGAGACAGGGGCTGGGTATGGTCTTCGTCACCAGCTCTGACCTCTGTGCTCCACCCCTAACCCTGCACAGGCTCACTCCTGTACCTCTATGCCTCTGTACCAACTGGCTTGGCTCCCCCTGCTCCAGGCCCATCCACGATAAGAGACAGGGATGACAGAATGCATGCCCATAGGGGGCCAGTGTATGACTCTAGCCTAGCAGTGCCTGGCACACCTCCTTATATGCAGAGGAGCCCTGTTCAGACCTCCAGACTCCCACAGATGAGCATGACCTCAAAGGGTTGGGCTAAAAGAACACTGCAGAACCTTCCCAGTCTAAGCATGGACATTCAGGAGCCTTGTCCCTTCTGTGTGTCTTCTAACACCAGGCTCAGGGGGGTCATGGAAATGCTGTGCCCAGACATACCAGGGACTAAAGGAGTGCCTTCTTTAGGAGGTTTGGCCTGAGGGGCTCTGAGGTTATCTGGGGCAGATTCTGTGTGGGAGAGCGACCCTGGGACTATTACAGCAGCCTTTAGCTAGTGCTGTGCCCTGGGTTCTATTGGACAGACCTAGCCAGCAGGGAAGGTTTCTAGTCAGCTTTTGAAGACCCAGGACCCAACCTTGGAAAGTTGTGGTTTCCCAGGTGCCCCATCCAACGTCCGGTAAAAGTGTCTCGGTACTTTTCCAAGATTTCCTGGGTTATCTCGATAGGTCTCATTAACTCTGCAGGAAGAATTGAAAGAGGCTGTGACTTCCATATCAAGGCATGGGGGATGGGCTCCTGTGCCACTGGGCTGGGACATAGGCTAGGGAGGAGTGAGTTTTAAGCACAGGTGGGAATCCTCTTTGGTTAGAGGAGTTTGTAGAGAAGGATAAACAGTAGGAAGAGAAGGAAGGGGCATGGGGGGGGGGACAGGAAGAGTTGAGGGGAGGAGGAGGCCCCAATGAATCAAAGTATTTAGAATGCCATGATAGTCAGCTTGTATTCGGATCCAAGGCTCCAAGGCCACTTAAGGTGATTTCCATACAGCCATGAGAGCAGCTGGCACCAGGCCTGGGTGGCCTTGGCCTGCCTGCCAGGAGCCTGTGTGACCTTCTTACCTGTGCCCCGGGCCTCCTCGTAAGGGTCCACAACAACTGAGTCTGAGTCAAGGACAAACAGGAACCAAAGCAGAATTCTGGGGGCCATAAGCACCCATCATCAAAGGATACACTTGATGGTGTCTGAGTCGATCAGGTTGCATTCCGGTGGGATGATCCGGGTCATGATGCTCTGTAACAGGATGGAGGTATCAATGCCTGGGTTCACCAGCGGGGGCCTGAATCACGCTGAGAGGAGCATGAGGTCTCTGGGCTCCCACCCGCCTACCTTCAGGGCCTTCTTTCCTGGAGTCTTCTTCTTTAAGTCCTTGCTCTTGACCTCCTTCTTCATACTGCCTTCTGTGGAGGACAAGGACGGGTATGGAGCATCAGCAGGGACACAAGACTGCAAAGGCACTAGGTACTGCTAAGTTGCTCAGGTTTGAATTTTGTGAATCTGATGCGGTGCAAACAATTGATTTTAAGTTCTGTCGTGTCAAAACACAAAGCTTTGTGGGCCCAAGGAAATCTCCCGAGGAAAGACAGCCCCCAAGACTTACAGGTGCCCATTTCTGACCATATTCCGCACAGGAACTCACCAGATATTTGCACCCCTGATGGTTACGGGGTCTCTGCACAGACTTAAGAGCCGTGTCTTTTCTATCCTGAGCTGCCCCCAGTGGGCAGGTCTTTCTGGCTTCATGTGAACAGCTCCATGCTCCACTGGGGTCATCTTCCTCTTTCTCCACCCCGCGTTATACTCTCCAGGGTGGGACTTCCACAGGGAATGGGAGCTGAGGCACAGGCATGGCTCTCTGCCATTCCCACTTTGCCAAAGACGGTTCTCAGGGACACACTAGGAAGGCACTTAGTTCTGATGGACTGTCTATCAGAGTCAGAGCTGACCTCACACAGACCCTCAGCTACCTTGCACTTCCGGGGGCCTCTTTCCTCGCCAAGTAGCCACCTAGTTGCTTTCTAAGTGGAAATCAATTTGTATCTTCCAGAATCTTACAAAAATGAAGGCATCTGCTGTGTGCCCTCTTTGGAGTCTTTGTCTGGGCACAGCCTCCTCAGTGCTGAAATGTTCCCATCCATCCAAGTGGGTGTTCAAATGACCATCAAGTGGCTGCTTAGTTGTGGGGAGCAGAGGAAGGTCTAGTGAATGTGTGCTGTTGACAGGGGTGTGGGCATGTCAAGCATCCTAGCCTCAGACCCATGGGAAAGTGACAAACTCCACCCCACACGCCAAGGCTCAGAGGGAAACAGCAATGCTGGTGTTGTGTAAAGAAAATGTCCACCATGGCTTTCCCCCTCCGGTTCTTTACAGAAGAATGCTCCCTGACACAGGCGACTCCTACAGAGATTAGCTAACTTGTTTATCTCTACATAATAATTTTGCCACTTGCTTATCTATATGTAATAACCCCACTTCCTTGGCCAGCTTTATACAATAATCCTGCCTCTTTTTCAACCGCATATAATAAACATGCTGAGCTTCCAGAGTTCTGTGGCTTCTCCATCAGAGAGCCTAGTCTACCCAATCTCAGCTTCCCTCCCTCCCTCCCTCCCTCCCTCCCTCCCTCCCTCCCTCCCTCCCTCCCTCCCTCCCCCCCTCCCTCCCTCCCTCCCCCCCTCCCTCCCTCCCCCCCTCCCTCCCTCCCCCTCCCTCCCTCCCTCCCTCCTGCTCCTTCTCTCCCCCTGCTCTTCTCTCTCTGTATACATGTGCATCGTCATTTCTTCACTCCCTCACCACCTGCACTCAGACCAAGTCTCTACAACTGTGAAAGAAAATGACCCCGGAGTGTTTCAGTTCCATGGCTTCCAGGTTTGGGCTGTCAAGAGGAGGGGTACAATCTGAGAGTTTTTATGTCTACACGTGCCTTTGCAATCTTATGTAAAGGCCTAGGGGAGGGAGCATGGGTTGCCTGGGCACCAGCGTGTAGCTTTTTATGATTGCCCCCCAACTGTTTCCCCAGTGTTTTCCTGTGTGCCGCTCGCTCCCTCCCATCAACACCAGCATTCCTAGCAACGGTGGGCAAAGCATGCGCCTCTTCATCTTCTCTGCTCCTCGAAACGGTGAGCCTCTTAATTTAATTATTTCTTTAAAATGTTCGATTTGGTCATTCATCTCTTACTTGGATTGGCACACACAGTTGGATCATGGTAGGTGTGCACACACGCACCATGGACTGGTGGAGCCGAGCCCGCCAAATGGTCACGCTACACGTTCCCCTGTCAGGCATTTGACAAAGTTACCTCGAGCCTTAGCCACTCTCAGAACACATGGCACAGCATCGGCCACATCACCATGCCACTCAAAATCAAAACCTTTTCCGCCAGCTCGAATTTTGTGCCCTTGGTCAGCAACTCCCTGCTGCCAGCCCCTGCCTTCTTTTCTAAGGTTATGAGGAGTGGAATCGTCTAAGATCCCCAGTGTGTGTGACATAGTGTATGCTTGCTGTCTGTGCCTGGCACGATGCCCTCCAGGCTCATCCACGCTTTCTTAAAGCCAGACTTCCTTCTTTCCTGTGGCTGAATGTGCTCTCTTGTGTGGACCCATCTTTTGTAACCATTTGCTCCAGTGATGGCTACTTGGGCTGCTGTGAATGGGAATGCCATAGACATGGGAGAACTGGCTGGTTCCCTTTCCTCGGATGGATGGACACCCACTGCGTATACTCATCATTCCAAAATGGCTCATCCATTGACCACCAGTCCTCATCCTTCACACCAGCCTGCTTAACAGCAGCCACTCTAGCTGCTGGAGTAGATGGGTGTGGAATTTCAGCGCATGCCTGTATGCCTCCAACTATCAACTCCCCTCCCTCGCTGCTGATCTAAGGTGAACTTTGGGCTTGGGTTGTTCTTAGTTGCTTGCTCCAGGGTTTAGTGTACATTATGTTACAGTCTCTTTTTAAGTGATACTATGTTGCAGCGCACATAGCATGGGCGCCCTGCACAGCATCATTCCTCCCAGCAGCACTTGCTCTGGTCTTGTCCTACACATTATCAAATCCCACAGCATTGCTATTATTTTCTTTCACTCAAGTTTTTGCTCAAAATAGATTTAAAAAAAAAAAAAAAGAAAAAAAAATTTAAATTATCACAGCCTTGCTTCATGGCTGCTTGGTTCTTACCCTGGCCTTTGGATTGCTTGCCGCACCTCTGCTGGCCTCCTGTGGTCTGCTGTAGGCCTTTTAAAGCACTTACTCATCACTTCTTGCTATGTTGTTTCTGAACTCATCTTTCCCTCTAGGCTCCTAGCTCCATGTCAGCAATAGCCTCTTGGGCTGTTCCTGCTGTTCCTGCCCATGCTTGAGCAACAAAACTCTAAGAGGCACCCTGGGTCAGTGTGGGACTCACTATGTGTCTCCCTTCTCTTGGGTGTGTGTGTGTGTGTGTGTGTGTGTGTGTGTGTGTGTGTGTGTGTGCCACTACCCTGGGTTGGCTGGTACCTTGTTTCCTCTTTTCTGCCCAGTTTCTTGTCATTGTGGTTGGAAGGAGGAACGTGGCTCTTACTATTTTATCTGGAGGGGCAGTGGAAGCACAGGCTATTTAATTTAACTTGGTACTTACTGAGCACTGAATGGTTTTCCCTTCCTGCAGTCCTGGTTTTAGAACCCAGCGCCTTGTGTGTGCTGGGCAAATGCTCTACTACTGGGTTGTATTTTCATCTCTCCTTCGGTATTTCTTGGTGTACGACATGGATTCTGAAGTGTCAGTATGCCCCTGTGGTGGATTTGGTTTATTGCTTATTTTATGTTAATTGGGTTCCCAAATTTCATGGAAACTGGCACGTTTGCGTGTGAGACACTGATGGCCCCTACAACGACCAGCTGGTTCTAATTGGTAAATAAAGTTGCCTGCGGGGGGGGGGCAGCGAGACAGAGGGGGGACTTTGAGATTCCCAGGAAAGGACCACCATGGGGGAAGAGGAGAAACACCATTGCCAAGAAAGGAGAAGACACTGCCTGGCCTTAGGAGGGACTCCTCTATACTGCATGACACTTTCAGGACAGGGATCGATAAAGTCCCAGGGACCAGAAGCTAGAAATCAGAGCTGCAGGCTTAGCTCAAGCCCCATAGGGCATCCAGTTCATGTCAGCCAGGATTGAATCCCTGCTAGAGACAGGGTTGTGTAGGGCAGAGAGACCTAGACACTAACAACATGTAAGAGTCAGGGATCATAGCCCATCAGGACTACAGGTCTGGGTTCATGGTAGCCAAGATAGAATATAGATTTTAATAAGTAATAATTCAGGAATATTGGAGGGGAGAGTGTGTTAGCTGCAGGGAGGTTTGGATGTGCCCAACCATTGCGCTGTTTAAGGCATATTAAAATAGAAGGCTGTGTGTGTGTATATGTGTGTGTGTGTGTCAATGTTTCATTTGTGAACCCAAAACATTTGGGCTGGTAGTGAGGAGTGTGTGTGCATCTGCCAGGGAGTTTAGAGCAGGGTAGCAATACTACTGCTTCATGCCCCAGGAGCAGTTTGGAGGACTTTTGCAGACTGGACCATCCTGCAGTGCCCACCTTGTCTCGCTGCCCCACAACATTGAGCCAAGTGAGTCTGGGTGTCAGGTCTTTCGCTCAGTGGGATTCTTCTTTGCTATGGCATCAGCACCCATGAAACATGGGTTAGAGCTTTCTGTTCACAGCACATGGTGTCTATTCTGGAAGTGATTTTGAATGGGTAAGGGCCAAGGGAGACGTGAAAACACTTGGCAATGGTTTTCAGTGTTGGGTATGGAACCCAGGGCCTTGTGCACGCGAGTCAAGCACTCCACGCTGGGCTACACCCCCCAGTGCCTTGCTCATTACCTTTTGATGGGAGTTAACAATATTTTATCTGAAAAGTAGTTTAAAATTTTCCATTTTTAAAATTAAGTGCTCCTGTGGCTAAGGCGCTGCTCACCTCGCTCCTCCTTATGGAGACGGTTCCACAGCATCTGGAGAGAGAAATCTCGTGACAGGGAGGTGACCTCGTTGAGCATGGAGAGCCCCTCCAGGGGCAGCTCCAGGAGGAACTTGTCCACAATCAGGATCAGGTACTCAGGGTCAGGCTGCCCTGTGGAAGGGAAGTGGCAGCAGCTCAGACACAGGAGAGACCAGCTCTGAGGACGGGACGGACGTGGGGCTTCAGCTTCGTCACTCCAAGCCCTGACTTTGTGGCTAGATGACTGGCCTGGTGGCTGCCATCCCGGGCATGAAGATACGAGGGAAGACTATGTCCCCAGCTCAGCTTGTAGAGGCATGGCTGCATTGGTCCCTGACATGCTAGGGTCCCTGAGGTAGCCACTGTTTTTGATGGTGAGATCAAGTTTATGACAGAGTCACTAGGTAGTGGTACACCTTATAGGATGCCACGTCTTAAGCTATCAAGGCAACCTGCAGTTCTTGGGGTGTTTGCTGCATCTGGCTCATGGTAATTTGGCCAACTCAACTTGGGAGAAAAAGCTTGGGGCTTTTTTTTCTTTTTTGGCTGGGGGGGGGTGGCAGAGGAGGGGAGCAAGCAGCCATTCCCTTTGCCACCTGTCAGTTCTTAGTGGCAATCGAAAAGGAGACAAAATTCAACATAGGAAATTGCCTTTTAAAGGAGTCAGTCGTTAGTAAAATCAGAGAAGCTAGCCAAGAGACAGGATGGGCCCGCATTTGACCTTCCTGCCTGGGGAGTCGCACAGTGAGAGCATCCTCCTAGTTTTCCCAGTCCAAGTGAAAACAGCGGGGGTTGTGCTAAAAGTACCCCACAGACAAGGCCGCCAGGCGGATGAGACAGAGCCCTTTCCCACGGCCACCTCTGGTGAACTCCCCAACGCAGGGCAGCAATGCTCATCTTTCCTACAAGGACCAGCAGACTGTCATCTGGCCAGGACAGTGAGAGCTGGGTGTATAACACACCGCTCTTTCTTAAGGGCACTATGGGCCAGGAACTGATAATTTGCCCAGAAAGGGCAGCATGGATCCACTGTTTGATAATCCTCCTCAGAGAGCTGTCAGTCTCAGTGCCCAGAACCTTCTAGGGCAGTGTTTTTCAGCCTGTGAGTCACAACCCCTTTTGCAGGGGTTGGCCAACCGGTTCACAGGGGTCGCCTAAGACCACTGGAAAACACATTAACATTACAACTCATAACGCCAGCAAAATTATAGTTATGAAGTAGCAATGAAAATAATTTTAGGTTGTGGAGTCATCACCACATGAGGAACATTAGGAAGGTTGAGAACCACTCTCCTAGGGCCTTCTGCCCAGCCTGGGGGTGATTTTGTTCTAGGAGACCTCAAGGAGAGGAACCTTGGGTCCTGTGTAGCATGCCCAGGTAGGACTTGTTTGAGCGTGGAACCTGTGACTCCTGACCCGCCCAGGCTTTCCGTGATGGAATGGGTGAGTGTCACCACAGGGTCCTGAAGTAGCGGCAGTGGCCTTTGGGTCTGTCTGTCCCTGCCACTTACCTGAAGGGAGAGAGATTTTCCTTTCCTTCTCTCTGCCTTTATTTTTCCCTGCATCACCCACAGCTGTTGGCATCTGATTTCTGAAATTCAGAGTGACTGTGTTCAGGCTTTAGGAAACATAGGGAAACACCCACAGACCAGGCTGAGAAGCGCCACGCAGCCTAGTCCTCGCTCGGCCATTGCTGCTTAGGTTTTGTTTCTCCCCACTTTCTATGTAAACCAGGCTGGCCTCAAACTCAGACACTTTCCTGCCTCCTGTGCGCTGGGATTAGAGTCCTGTGCTACCACACCCAGCTGTCACTCAGGGCCATCTCTGCATCTGACACACAGTGCCAACAGAAGGGGACCTCAGGATGTCCTCATGCTGCTGGAGAAGAATGCCTAGCTCCACCGTCACCTGCCTGCTTTTCTCCCAAAATGAGTGCCCGAGGCTGATCCCCGGGCCTTGCTGGTTAGTTCTCACACATCAGACTCACATCAGGGAGGTCAGTGGGGCAGGGGCAGCAGCAGCAGTGGGACTCCTGCCTATAAAACACACAAAAGAGCTAGGCGCTTATGCCTGTCCTGGGTAGGGCCACACCACGCAGAGACAAGTTTCCACATGGAGGGAAAGCGCAGAAACCAGCCCTGGATGTCTGCCCCTCACATCTGGCTACTTAGCTCAGATGGGCGCTTTCCTGTCTCCAGATGTGAGGTGGGATCTGGCCTTCAGCTACACCCAGCTGGCCTGGCCTGTGGGCGCCAGGAAGACCCTGGTTACTTTGGGACTCATAGCCCCACGTACAACAGCCCTCTAGCTCCTTCTGTTACCAGCTTCAGCTGCCCATCACCTGGTGCGAGGAAGATGGCTGCCCCCCCCCGCACCCGGGAGCCTTCAGAGGAAATGACATGCTGATACCTGCTTTCTGGGAAGGTGAGCTGGGGGGTGATGGGCTTCAGGTAGTCCTCCATGTGCTCCAGGATGCTGCTGAGACTCTGAGTGCACAGGGCTTGCTCCTGAACAGGCAAGAAATATTCCTGTCTTAACCCGAATCATAGCTTGTTGTCCAGTGGTGACTGGATATGACTTGTACTCAATTGGGAAACAAGTTAGGAAGACCCCCTGGAGATCATTCGGCTCCAGCCCTTCCACAAAGAGCGCTGGCATTGCTCTCGCTTCCCCAGCACAATGCTCTCGCTTCCCCCAGCACAATGCTCCCAGTGGTTTTCCGGGAACTATCCTGACACCTCATCCCTGTCCCTGTCCCTGTCCTCTGATGACACTGAGGAATGTCCTGCTGATAGGGATCGGCCCAGGACAGGTAACCCTATGCTCTGCAGAGAAGAGGTAGCCAGACCCCTCCTCTGGGGTCACATTCAATCCAAGGACTCAGAGGAGCTCCCCACCTTTCATAGGGCTTCCCCTTCCTCCTCTTGAGTTCTGGGCCCATTACCCGGGCCCAATCCAACCTCAGAGTCTTGTTTTTTCCCTGGGATGGGCTGCAGTCTACAATATGGCTTAGAGTCTCGGGCCTCAAGTGCTTGGGTTCGGGGTCATAATTTGGCTGTGTACCTTGACCCGTGTCTGCCTCTGGAACCACTGGATACTCGTCAACAGGTCAGAGATGGCAGTTGGACTCGTAGCCACCCGAGTTACCTTGCAATAACCTGTCAAAATACACCCGAGGCCTTTACAGGGCTCAGAGCAGAGCTACTGGAGTCGTGTGGGCAGATGGAGACCCTTGTGAGGGTATTTAACCTTGACGTCTCAGAGGGGAGACATGTGATGGGAAGGTCTTCTGGGCACATTGAGTTCCCCCATTCTTCTCTGGGAACATGAGGGCTACTACCCAGAAAGTTCAGGCAGAGGCAAACACAGTGGTGATTGACAGAGGGAGTTCTGGGGAGGCATGGATCCTCTGGATCCCTTAGAGGAACGTGGGGCCTCTATTTTCTCTCGTCTCCTGGGTTCAGTCTCCCTTCCCCTCCCCTGCTCTGTGGTCCTGCTCTGGGGCAAGGATTTCTCCCACCCACTGCAACCCATCTGGAGTCGATGGGAGGAGCCCCTGCTTGTACCCAAGCTTACCGCCCACGGTTATCAGTTTCCCCTTGGGTGAAGGCATGGTCTTTGGTCTCTCAAAGGCAGCACCATACAGACAAGACCTGCAGGCAGAGCAGAGGTCACAGGCCCATTCCCAGGGGAGGTGAACAGGCAAGCACCGAGGTCTCAGGAGCCGAGCGGGCCAGTCTGCAGTCGGCACCCAAACAGGTGCCTTTCAATGTTTATTTTGGCAGACAGAGGCCTAGGAAGCAGTCTGTATAACCCAAGTAAGAGGGAAATTACAGAAGGTCTAGGAGTGCAGGCCTAGCCAGATCTATCTAACAGAGAGACCCTGTGTGAGTGCAGATCAGAGCTCCTTCCTCCCAATACATCCCTCGTCGTCATGGAAATTCACCCCGGTCTTTTCCGGGGGGGGGGGGGTCAGAAGAGGGCTTCCCTTTGTCTCTGGATTGAACGAGTGCCCATGCCTGTCAAGTGGACTAGCTGAGTCTGCCAAGTATGCTTTCCAGATGGCCCAGTTGGCCTCAGGCTAGGGGCAGAGGTGTGGTAAGCTTGCTCTGCCCATGCCTTCTGGCCGGGCTTTCTCAACAGGGTGGAGATTTACAATGGTAGGAGGAAAGCCTCACCTGTCCTGTGAATGCTGCAGAAAGAGGATCCGGAACACGGGTGGGATCTCATTCAGGATGCTGAAATGCTGCTCTGTGACACAGAGGCTCTGCCATGCCTGTGTGTGACAGGGGATGGTCACTCAGAACGGCCACTGCTCTCCCCCAGGTGTCTGGGCTGTGGAATGCATCAGTACCACAAGGGGGCAGCAGAGGAATGAGAAATTCACTGGCTCCTCAAATTGCCCAGCTCTGCCTACTTGTGGATGCAGTTCCCAGAAACCCTAAATAGCATCTCTTCAAGGTCCTTACTGCCTCCTTGAGCCTAGCTAAGGGCTTCCACTTAGCCCTGAGGCTGCAGGCTGCAGACCTATCTTGGGGTCAGTTTACCCAGACCCCCAGTTTTCCTGCTTCCTGTGAGTGAGTACTCCTAGAGGATGCACACACCTCAGGGTCCCCTCTGCCCACGGCAGTCAGCCAGCGTGGGCCCTGAGGGGTACCCCCAGATCTCCTGTGTGAGTTGCTTAATGCGCACAGCTTCAAGACCCAGCTTTGGGTTTGCAAAAATGAAATGATGTCTTAGAAAACTTTTATCAAAGAATAAGAAATAGAGAGAGCCACATAACGCCTACGTGAGGCACCAAGCGGACTCTTCACAATGGCCGTACCCATATGGCAGGTGAAGAGATGGGTCATGTTACCATATGGGGGCTGTGAATGGACTTTATTGGTGGTGGCTTGCTTCTTGCCTAGCCGCTGGCCACCTCAGTGTGTGGGTAGCCTCATCACACTGGTTCATGCAGAAGCTAGCTCTCCTTGCTTCAGTGTGTTTTGTTGTGTGGGTGTACCGATGTACTGTCTTCTCTGGCTGATTTCTCTGGCCTGACTTCATAGGGACCTGTGGAGGCTTATGGGAGTTTAAATAAGGATGACCCATCCCGCAGGGGTGGGGTTTCAAAAACCTATAGACCTTCTCAGTATAAGCTCTCAGCTACTTCTCTGGTGTCATGGCTGCCTGCTGCCAGACATCACTGGCTCTTTACCGGACTTCACCAAGACCTCGACTCCCCTGGGGCAAATAGTGGAAAGGAACTACAATTCTTTCAGCCTTCTTGTGCCTGTACCCATGGCATATGAGATTCAGAGAGGCGGAGAGGTCTTCTAGCACCACGCAGCTAGAGGTGGCACTTAGAGACTGCCCTATTAGCACTCAGTGAGCCAGCTCAGAGGCCAATATAGGTCACAGGAGTGTGTGTTCAGGCTCCCCGGCCCATTACCCTGAAAGAGGAGGCCAGTTTCTGCTCTACACTGGCAAACAGGCTGGTGGACATCTTGTCTTGCTGCCTGAGTCGCTGGTGGAGCTGCAGCAGGGCCGCCAGCTGTGAGCTGCCCGTGTTTTTCGTGGCCGTGAGCAGGACCTTCCGCATCATCTCTGAGGTTGAACAGCTCTGAAGCAGAGCAGACAAGAGTGGTGTGTGCCGTGTAGGAGGGTGGCAGAGGACAACTGAGCCGGGAGTGGCCATCTAGGAGTCTGTGTGTCACCCTCTGCTGGGCCCCTGTCGGACCAGGTGTCAGTGCTATGCCAGCCCTTTCTCCGGAGTCTCAGTATGTTCCATCATAGAGACTCGGTGTGTGTGTGTGTGTGTGTGTGTGTGTGTGGAGGGGGGGGGGATGGGGGAGACAGTGGTGAGTACTGCATGTGTCCACTGAGCTACAAGAACAGTTACATGGCTGGCTTCTATTACTTAAGGACTAGCTTGGCCTGAGGCCCAGAGAACAGGGAGGATCTCTTCTTCTTTCAACCACAGGACCACCCCATCTTGTCTAGTGGACAGCAACAGGGCTGGATGGTGCCAAGGCACTCCCACCCCTGGGGTGACAGGCAGTCAAGGGCCCTTTTGGAGATGGGCAGAGGAGGTCTATACCTGTGACAGTGTTAGGAACTGGCAGGTGGTGATGGGATCCAGGATGCCAATGCATTCCACCATCTCTATGCTGGCAGAGGCCACGATGTCCAGAAGGTTGTTGCTCAGGGAAGTCTGTATACACTGCAGCAATACCTCCGATGTCTGAGCCAGGAACCCCCTCGCCAGCACCATCCTTTTCTGTGGGCAGTGCAAAGCTCAAGCTAAGGTGGGCTCTTCAGGCGGAAGCCACCAGGGGACAGGTAGAGAATGCTGCATACCTTCAGACCTTCAGCCTTTCGGCTTTGCTCCTTGGGGGCTTCCTTGAAGACTGCCGAGGAGGAGGTCTCTACACTCCTGTCCTCTGTGTCTGTCTCCAGCGATCTCAGGCTATCCTTCTTAGTGCCTACCTACAGGGCATACCACACGATAGAAGGCGTTTGTGGATTCCTGCTTGGCTGGCAGGGAAAACACAGATGCCAGGGATGGGAAAGATGGTAAGGATCAGTGGGTCCTTCGGGTTGTAAGTGATCATGTGATATCGATCACAAGTCATGTGGTGTGGGGTCAACGGTGTTACCAATGTGGTGGGAAGAGGCAGACAATCTCTTAATGGCCCACACACAAAGTGGGAGAAAAACTAGTTCTACACAGGTCCTGTCCACCAGCAGCCTTTACCAAACCCTAGGGACAGAAATCATCTGTGAGAACAGGCTAGTACTCAGGAGCAGAAGGTGTCTGTGACAATACAGCACCCCCAAAGTCAGACCAAAACCATAGAGCCATCGAGCCAGCCAGGGAAGAAATCTCACAGCGGGATGTGGGAAACGCATCAACAAACTCAAGAGGATGAGAGCCCTACACATTCAACTTAGGAACCTTCACGGAAACGGGCCAAGAGGAAAGATCCCATCTGGAAAAGAAGAAGGAAGCTTGGAAGAGCGACGGAGAGCTTTGGTGTCAGGAAGCTAGCTGCACAGCAGCAAACAGGCCACACCTAAGGAACAAACATGGAGGCACTCTGGGGCCTGGAAGGAGGCAGGTGTGTCTCCTGGAGCCTCCTGAACTCCACACAGGGGTCCCTGCATGTTTAGAGACAGCTGTTCCTCGCCATCTTGAAAAGACCCTAACTGAGGGCAGAGAGGAGGGGTCGTGCTTCTGGATGTAAAGTCCCTGACTCTGCTACCTGTGCAGATGCTACAAACACCTGCTCACCAAGGGGCCCAGCCCCATCTGCTCAGCGGCGCGGGTCTTCCTGCTCTCCTGCTGTCTACAGCCTGGGGACTGAGCCCAGGGTTTCAGAGCTGGCTGGCTGGGAGCTTCCCTGGGTTTTGAGTCCTGGGCATGGCTTGCTACCATGGAATGTGAGGGTTTCTACGGGAGCTTGTCTGCTAGGCTTCAATTCCAGTTTGTTCATGGAAGCTGGCACCATCTTGGGGGTAGAAGTACCTCTGTTTAGGCTCTTAGGATGGGAACTCAGAGACAGACAGACAGACAGGCTTGCAGGAGCTGCTGCTAGGGATCTGAGTTCAGTCGCTGCTTCTGTCAGAGAACCCTAACCCTAGAGTAAGGTGGGCCTGATTGGAGCAAGAAGAAGGGGATATTTTCCCTTCTTTGAGATTTCCAAGGCTGTGTGGTATGTAAGAGGGTCACGGAGCAGACACCACTCATCCCAGTGTATTTTAGGATCGAGGTCAACACCCCCAGGGACCTGTGTACAACCAGACACAAGTGACCAAGACATAGAGATGCTGGGGCCAGACCCTCCCGAGTTGAATTGGTGAAACACCTCTGACATCCCAACTCCACAGCTGAGGTGGAGAAGTCGGGGAGCAGACTGCAGTAGGAAGAAGGGTCACCTACCAAGAGTTCCTCCTCCCAGCAGAAGGAAGGGTACACCGGATCTGTCTGCACGTACAGCAGATGGAGAGCCTTCCCAGCCAGGATCAGGAGCTGGGCACGGATGTCCGTGCAGCCCACACACAGTGGCTGCAGACTCTCCAGCTGTGTTAGCACCAAGTGAGGCAGGGTCCTCTTCAGGAAGAACCATTGCTTTGGGAAGACAAGGAGGTGTGTCACCACCAATGGCTCTCATGTGACCTCCGCCCAGTCACCCAGAGATCTCAGATAACTTCCTAGCAGAGAACATCTGGGTACTTTGACATATGTCCTTTATCTGCACAGTCCTGGGTGGTAAGCATGAGAGGGTGAGTCTAGGAATTAGACACTGGAAAGATCATATAAGACATCTGCTCTTACTATAAAGGAGAGCTCAGTGATAGAGGTCAATAGTAGGATTCATTTATGTTCACCTTGACTTGTCTCATGGCGTTTAAGAGAACGGGAAAGTGCTGGGGCTACAGCTAAGCTGGTGGAGCGCTTGCCTAGGGGTCTATCCTAGGACTGCAAAAGAAGTAAGAAAAAAGGAAGGAAGGAAGGAAGGAAGGAAGGAAGGAAGGAAGGAAGGAAGGAGGAAGGAAGGAGGAAGGAAGGAAGAAGGAAGGAAGGAAGGAAGGAAAGAAGGAAGGAAGGAAAGAAGGAAGGAAGGAAAGAAGGAAGGAAGGAAGGAAGGAAGGAAGGAGGGAAAGAAGAAGGGAAGGAAGGAAAGAAGGAATGGAGGAAGGAAGGGAGGGAGGGACAGAGAGAGAGAGAGAGACAGAGAGAGAGAGAGAGAGACAGAGAGAGAGAGACAGAGAGACAGGGAGACAGAGAGACAGAGACAGAGAGACAGAGACAGAGAGTATAAGAAGGGTTTTCTTCCTAACAGGTAGTCAGTTGCTCAACTTGTTCTTCTTGCAGAACTGGGAGGAAGTGGGGTGCAGTGGGGTAGGAGGGTGGGGAGGGATGTCCAGGCAAGTGCTCTGAGATAATGCAATTGACTGTTTCCAGCCCTTTTTCATGAATGGAGTAGTAACCCCAAGGCCTGGGAACGGGAGCTTTAAGCCTACACAGGAAGCCCCTTCATTATTAGTTAAGTCCTCTTGGTGACCAGACCGTGCCTATCTGCACCAAGGTGTGGAAGTGGTCAAGAGCTGCCATGGCATGTGGTTGGGTCCCACAGATTCACCCTGCTTTTAGTGTGACTGGCAGGCCCCCACCAGGAGAGAAGCTGAGCTAAGGCTGCCTGCTGTTACCAAGCCGATGGATGTGTAGTCAGTGGTGTTCTGAAGGAAGTCTGCAAGCAGCTTCTCGAAGGAGCCCTGCTCCATCTGCAGATCCAGGGCCTCCTTGCACACGAGCTGCAGCAGGTCCAGGCACGTTTCTGCCAGGCTGAGCTTGAGGCGGGCCAACCTCCTCATCACTGGGGAGTTGATGTTCTGCAACTGAGAGACCGTTGGGAGGTGGGTGAAGCAAGGCACACTTCCCAAGGAGAGCAGCTATTGGCAAGTACTTTGACAAGGCACCACTGGCATCTCACAGACAGCACAAAGTGTGCAATGGGTACATTTTCACACCGCAGTAGACAGAGGCCAAACATCATCAATGCAAGGAAAGGAATGTGGTCTTCACACTCCGGATTTCCCTGTGTTCTTTCTTGAGCCTGTGTTGACAGCAGGCTGTTCTGTGCTCTAAATTACTTCATGTTGTATATAACACTGGCTTTTCAGGCTGGGCCTTTGTCCCAAGAGACTCCATTTCGCAAGCAGCTTTGAACGGTGGCAGATAATTGGGCTCCTGGCTGGACCCACAAACACCACCATCTATCTGGTATTACCCATGCAGCATAGACCAATAGATGACTTATTCCTGGGAGAAAAGGGGACATTCTATACAATTACTGGGGTGAACTAAGACCATGGGGGCACATGGGTGTATTTCATATTAGGGAAACTAGGCCCAAGAACTTATCAGGGCATTAGACCAAGGAAAGGGCATGGCTATCGGGCCCTGGCACTGTGATGGCATGGTCCCCACAAGTTTATCCTCTGATACTAGGTGTGTGTGTGTGTGTGTGTGTGTGTGTGTGTGTGTGTGTGTGTGCGCGCGCGCGCGCGCGTGCACGCGCATCAAGGACTCACAGGCAGAGAATCTCTGACTGTTCTTGGGGCTTCTGCTCTGCTCAGTCTCCCACTGCTGACATAGCTGATTCAACAGCTGTCTCTGCTGGCCTGCCTGCCTGCCCACTCAGACCTGAACCTGCCATCCCTGCTCTGACCTGACTATGCCCTTTTATCTCTGCAGCTGACTACATTTTTGCTCTCAACTATGACTTCCTCAGCCCCGCATCTCCAGAAACAGCTTCTTCTTTTCCTTATCAATACAGACATTGCTTGGATTTCTCTCAGCCTGTCTCTGAAACCTCAAGACCTCCACTGTAGCCTCTTTAACTTGTATTCATTCTGTAACCCACATATGTGCACATACATATGTACATACATTTGTATTTACTGTGTGCTGTGCAATAGGAGAGCTGATGTTAGTCATTAAGAGTTCAAAACAAGAAACCTGCATTTGCCTTGGCCAGATTACTAAAGTAGGTGGGATAATCTGGCAAATTGCTGTCGTTAAAACTCCTAAACCTTGGGAACTTATTTGTATTCAACAAATCCTCACACTGTAAAAAAGACCCAAGTGTGTTTGTCCCTGTTTCTGGCATAAGCATGCTCAAGACATCCTTCCTGTCTCTCAAGTGACAACTGGCTGCTTTGTGGTGCGGTAAGTCAGCTTTATATAAATGGCGGCATATGGTATGTGACTCCTGTCTGTTTTATCACAGTATGGTGACGGCTCATCCATACGATGTTTGTCTTTTCGTGGGTTTGGTTTTCCACACATTTGAGAAAACGTCTCTTCACATCACTTTGCTCATTCTTAGCATTTTGCCCGTACGTTTCGAGAGCTCTTGGTGCATTCCTGACCCGTTGCTGCTATCGAGGAATACAGTTTGCAAACGCTTTCTCCCGGCCTGTGCTTACTCACCCTCCGCTTCAGAGTATGTTTTAAAGAGAAGACCTACTTACCAAGCTGTCCTTGTATTGGCTCGTGTTAGGTTTCAGATTCACATGGGGTTGTTTTCTGTCTTAGTCTGAGGTGTGAGCAGAAGCTCCCGGTTTTGGAAATGCATTTTTTTGGTTGTTCTAACGCCATCTAAAGTCCATCCTTTGTCCATGGAGTTGTGCCTCCGTTGAAGACTGTGCATCTCTTTATTTCTGGATTCCCAGATTTGTCCCATTGGTCTGTCTGTCCACTTTCCAACTAACTACACACTGCCTTGATTGTGGTAGCTCTTTAATTGGATTTAAAGCCAGGTACCATTGCGCTTCTAATTTTAGTCTTCTTTTTCAAAATTGTCTTGGCTATTTTAGACCTTCCATAGTTTAAATAATATTGTTGACATCTATTAAAAAGCCTGTGGTAGCATCATGTTTAGGAAGAAATGCCATCATAATAGTATTTAGAGATTTTCGTTTTCATGTATTATGATGATGATGTCTTTTTCATTACTCTGGGCAAGGTTTTATTGTCCCTGGACTACAAGCATTCATATTTTGGTGGTCAAATTTCATTTTTAAGAGTCATAAATGATATCATTTTAATTTTAACATATAATTAATTGTTCTTCGTATAGAAATACAATATGTATACTATATAATCCTGCAACTCAACTAAACTTGCTCACTAACTTTAATTTAGCTTGCTTGTAGTTTTTATTTTGGTATATTACATGATTTTCTACATAAGCATGCTATCTGTGAAAAAGAATTTTCCTTGCTTGCTCCATCAATCCAGGTGCTTTTAATTTACGCTCTTGCTTATCGCATCAGCTAGAATCTCCCAAGCAATTCTAAATAAAAATGGTAAGATGCCACTGTCTTAGTCATTAGTGAGGGGAGGATCTATAAGTCTTTCTCCAGCAAGCATAGTGTCATGTTAGCTGTGCTCATGCGCAGGCAGCACTGTTTGTTTGTATGTCTTTAACCTTTTCGTTTCTTTCTTGAGACAGGGTCTGTGTAGAGCTGGCTGTCTCGGGGCTCTCTCTACTATAGACCTGGTTAGCCTGGAACTCACAGAGATCCTTTTGCCTCTTCATCCGGAATTCTGGGATTAAAGGTGAGTATGACCACACCCTGCCTTATCTTATTTCCGAGTTATACTGGTCTCATTGAAAAATTAGCGTTTATTTCTTCCCTCGTAACCTTCTAAAATAACCTTCTTGGAAGTGGTATTTAAAAAAAAATAATTGTTAGAAGTCAGCAGTAGATCTGTCTGGACTTTCCATTTGCATTGTGGTAAAGTATTCGATTACAAAGTCACCTTCCCTCCTTCAGAGCCACAGAGCCATGTCTCACAAAGTCACCTTCCCTCCTTCAGAGTGCCACAAAGCCATGTCTCCCTGAATGAGTATTACAGGTGAGGGTCTAGTTCACCTAACTTGTACAATTCACTACCCTTTGAATCCAGGGGGAATCCATGGCAGGGCTGGGTGGTCACTCATGTCTAGTATTTGGCATGAACATCCTTTATAGACCGTCTGGTCAATCTGACTCAGTTTACCAACTGATCGAGCTTAACGAACCAGCCTTGGCTTTAGTGACTTTCTCCTTTTGGAACTGTGGTAGCTTGGCTTGAGCTCAGAGATTGCTGTCTGATGCCCCCCGAGGTTTGGGAAATTGGATTTTGTTTGGCCTGGGGGTTGTTTTGGACGAGAGGGTGAATTTATTTCATTGCTTCCTTACTCCATCTTTAATTCCTATTCTACTACTTATTTTGGATTCAGTTTGCTCTTTGTTTCAAGGAAAAGGCTGAGCCCATTGATTTCTGGCCTATTATTATTATTATCATTCATGTATTCAGTGCACCAGCTTTCCCCATAGGCACCAGCTGGCGACAGCTTCAACTTCTTCATGTTCTTTCCTCACTTCATTTCAGAACGATTTACCTTTGGCTTATTCTGTGACTCTGTCCTACTCGCATTCCAAATGTTTGTGGTTTTCCATACGCACAATGTTTTCTTTCTTAACTTGGAGTAAAAGCAACATAACATAACTAACACATTGGAAGTATGAGACCTGGAGAAGTGGCTCAGTGGTTGAGAGCACTGGCTGCTCTTGCAGAGGTTCCAGGTTTCATTTCCAGCACCCATGTGGTGGCTCACAACCCATCTGTCACTCCAATTCCAAGGGATCTGACATCCCTTCTGACCTACATGGAGACCAGGCACGACACACAGTACACATACACACTTACAGACAAAGCGCTCATACACATAAAAGAAAATAAACCTAGAAACTTAAAGCACGCACATGCTGAGTGTGCGGTGCGGTGCAGTCATGGTTGGCTCAGCTCCCAAACACTGTCATTACGCCTCAAGGAAGCCCATATGCTAGCATCCGTTCCTTACTCCTCACCTTGTTTCCCAGAAACCATTCGTCTGTTTTCTGTGTCTGTGGACTCTTTTACTCTACTTCCTGGTTTTGATACCCAATATAATTTCGTCTCTCTCTCTCTCTCTCTCTCTCTCTCTCTATATATATATATATATATATATATATATATATATATATATATCCTCTGTATGATCAAATTTATTGGGACTTGTCTTATGGTTCAGAATATGGCCTGTGTCAGAAGACATTTGACATTTGTGTGAGTGTTATCCCATTGTTGCTTAGTGAAGCATTTAAAAAGATGTCTATTCCGTCATATTGGTTGACATTATTTTAATCTTCTGGTTTTTTGCTGGTTTTGTGTTTACTTGTTCTGCTAATATTTAAAGAGTAGGATACTAAAATTGTTGGCTCCAGTAGATTTAGCAATTTTTTTTTTTTAAAGATCAGTGTTTGGTTCTTAAATATTTTAGAACTCTCTAAATTTTGCATTTAGATTACCTTTCTTCTCGATTGGCTAGGATACACTATGAGATGAATATTATCACCCCTGGTAACGCTTGCTGGGAAGCCTGGTTGCTTCAAGCTAACACCCACAGCCTAGCTATCTTCTGATCACTATTATAATGTAGGGGATATTGCTTTTCTTTCAGGATTCTACTTTTCTTCTGTCTGTCTCTGTCCTTATGTTCATAGTGGCTTTCTTGGAGGCATCACATAGTTGGGCTCACTTCCTTACTCAAGGCTAAACTCTGAGGTCAGACCCTCTGTGCACGCTGCCCATCACCTTGAAGATGTGGAGCCTTCTCCCCATGACTGCCAATCAGCACCAATGGATTTTCTGAGACCCTTCCAGATTGTTCTTGTCCCCATCCTTGGGCAGCTTCCTTCTGTCATGAACAGGTGACCAGTCTTTGGATGGGTACTCTGGGCTGTCCTCTAGGTATCTGTGAGCAGCACTCTTCTTCCTGGGGATCCATCTTGCCTCCTTCTCTCTAGTCTTTCAGGACCTTATATCCTTGACTCAGGTCTTCATCTTGGCTCTAACCTGGCTCCATCTTTGCAGCCACTGCAGGAACTGATGTTTGGAAAACCCTTGTTTTGTGTATTTTGTCTGCTTTAAAAACCTGTTTTGTGTGGGTATGTGAGTCTAGTTACTGTAATTCTATCCTATCTCCTAAGTATATCAGGTACTTTGTATGTGCACGTGTGTGTGTGTGTGTGTGTGTGTGTGTGTGTGCCCATGTAAGTGCATGCACACTGTAAATGTGTGAACCCATTTGCGTGAAGGCCAGTGGACAGCCTCAGGTGGTGTTCTTCAGGACCCATCTACCTTGTGTTTTGAGACACCGTCTCTTGCTGGTTTGGACCTTGCCAAGTGTACCACATGCCTATCGGAAGGGCCCAGGGATTTACCATCTCCTTTTCAGTGCTGGAGTTATAAGCACAAGCCACCATATCTACTTGTTTTTGTTATATGGAGTCAAAGGTTCTAGGGGTAGAAGATGAACTTCTCTTCTTCTGTCCAAGAGTGCTTCCAGCTGCTTGGCAGGCGTGGCAGGAGGGTGCTAAGGTTCAAGGTGGGAGACAGACCTTGGACCCAGGGAACATATTCACATTTCTTGACTGAACTATGTTCACAGCTCTTCTTTATATGGGTTTTGTGAAAACGTATATTGATTTTGTATATGTATGAAAATATATAGTGGCGCATGGTGTGTGTGTGTGTGTGTGTGTGTGTGTGTGTGTGTGTGTGTGTGTGGTTTTATAGGACTGGGTCTCACTGGGTAGCCTAGGCTGGCCTGGAACTCTGCATATTCCTGCCTCAGCTTTCCAAGTGCTAGGATTACAGGTATGCCACACCGTGTCTGGTGGGTTGTGTTTCAAAATCAGACCTGTCAGGCAGTGCTGTCCTGTACACAGAATGCCTGGGGTGTAGGCTCAAACTTACATCGTGAAGGGACAGGAGCGCCTGGATTCTGTGAAATACTTCTTCTTCCTCAGATACAGCTTTCTGGGACAACGAGTACATCTCCAGATAGTAGGCAGTCTTTTGTTCCTCGTCTTTTTCCTTCTGAGCACATAACCTTTATACAGTATAAAAGTAGGGTTTAGAACAAAAGCTAACTCATATATTGTACTAGTATATGTTATACATATTAATATAGAATACATAATTTTCACATAATTATGCTATACATTTTATCAATACTTAAAAAATTTAGTAGTTAAATGTTTTACACATGAAAGTATTTTCAATGAGTTTTATTCAGTTTCAATGTGTGTGTAGAGTTGTTCATTTATGTGCACAGGTACACACAGGTACATGTGGAGGTCAAAGATCAACCTGGGTACTGTTCCTCAGATCTTGGCCACCTTTCTTTGGAGACAGGATCTCTCACTGGCCTAGAACCCACCAACTAGGCTAGACTGTCTTGCCAGCAATGCCCAGAGATCCTCTTGTCTCTGCGTCCCCAGTGGCAGCATTACTCATGAACATGACACATGAACACATGAACACATGACACATGAACATGACACATGAACTCCACAATACCTGGCTTCTTTACATGGGGTTTGGGGATTGAATTCAAGTCCTCATACTTGCAAGCAAGTGGCTTACCAACTGAGCCATCTCCCCAGCCCTCTAAATACATTTTAGAACAAGATACTGGACTGTGAGAATGGCATGGTGTGTACAGTGTGAAATTCTATTTATAGGGGATCTCTGTCCGAAAGGTGTCTGATGAAGCAATGCCCCAGTTTCCACCTGCTGATTCAGTTATCTGTTTTCCTGTCTTCTCGGTGGCCCACAGTGGCTGCTACAACACACCTGTGGATGTGACCTGGGTGTTGGCTTATCATAGCTCCTAAACGGCATCATATGTAAAAGGCTTGTGGGTGTCTGGGGGCAGGCAGAGGCACTGTGAGGAGCATTGGGGGGCTGGAGTGGGAGGGGAGCTGCATGCTCACTGGGATGCACAGATGTAGTGGTAGCAGGAACAGGTGCTGGGGACCCTGCAGGATGGCAGTGATGGGTTAGCAGGGAGGGAGTTGGGAAGGGAGATGGGCTTAGCCATATCTGAGGCTGAGGGAGAGCAGAGACTAGTTGGGAGAGCTCAAAAGTGGATTGCAAGCTGGTACAACCACTCTGGAAATCAGTTTGGTGATTCCTCAGAAAACTGGACATAGTACTACCTGAGGACCCAGCTATACCACTCCTGGGCATATACCCAGAAGATGCTCCAACATATAACAAGGACACATGCTCCACTATGTTCATAGCAGCCATATTTATAATAGCCAGAAGCTGGAAAGAACCCAGATGTCCTTCAACAAAGGAATAGATACAGAGAATGTGGTACATTTACACAATGAAGTACTACTCAGCTATTAAAAACAATGACTTCATGAAATTCTTAGGCAAATGGATGGAACTAGAAAATACTATCCTGAGTTAGGTAACCCAATCATAAAAGAATACACATGGTATGCATTCACTGATAAGTGGATATTAGCCCAAAAGCTTGGAATACCCAAGATACAATTCACAGACCACATGGAGCTTAAGAAGAAGGAAGACCAAAGTATGAGTGGTCCAGTCCTTAGAACAGGGAACAAAATACTCACGGGAGGAAATACAGAGACAAAGTGTGGAGCAGAGATTGAAGGAAAGGCCATCCAGAGACTGTCCCACCTGGGGATCCATCCCATATATGTTACTAAACCCAGACACTATTGAGGATGGCAAGAAGTGATTGCTGACAGGAGCCTGATATAGCTGTCTCCTGAGAGGCTCTGGCAGTGCCTGACAAATACAGAGGTGGATGCTTGCAGCCAACCATTGGACTGAGCACAGGGTCCCCAATGGAAGAGTTAGAGAAAGGACTGAAGGAGCTGAAGGGGTTTGCAACCCCATAGGAAGAACAACACTATCAACCAACCAGACCCCCCCCCCCCCCAGAGCTCCTAGGGATTAAACCACCAACCAAGGAGTACACAGGGTGCCATCCATGGCTCCAATCGCATATGCAGCAGAGGATGGCCTTGTCAGTCATCAGTGGGAGGAGAGGCCCTTGGTCCTGTGAAGTCTCAATTCCCCAGTGTAGGGGAATGCGAGGGTGGGGAGACAGGAGTGGGTGGGTAGGGAGCACTCTCACTGAAGCAGGGGGAGGGAGGGTGGGATGGGGGTTTCCAGAGAGGAAACTGGGAAAGGAGAGAACATTTCAAATGTAAATAAATAAAATATCCGATTAAAAAAAAAAAGTGGCTCCTACTCAGAAGGCAGCCGCTCAGGCAGCTCCAGTGGCTGGAGCTCCATGGCTGGAGCATGTGGTGACTCACTTACCTCTTGATCTTTGCATGATCTAGTTTTAAGTCAACATAATTTTTGTAGTAGCCACCAAATATTAAGTTTTGTTCAACTTCCAACAGGTGATCTTCTAGTTCTCTCAGCAAAAATGGGTGCTCGTTAAATTCTTCGTCAGTCAGGTTGCAGGCAAATTGGATTCGAAGTTTCACACACCTGGTAGCCAAGCGTGCCTTCAGGATTGTGGGATTGAAGCTTTTCCCACCAGATTTTAAAGCCTAAGACCACGGTGTCCCTCCTTCTGCCCAGGGTCCACCCAGGGACACTGAATCAAGGACCAATGCCACCCGACCAAGATGGACATAATGCAGCCACGGCCCTGGATCAATAAAGTTACAATCTAACAGCCCCACCCAGGTATCAGATTTGCCCATGGAAAACCATTGCTGAGATGAGACTCGAGTCAGGAGCAGCTGATGAGACCCAGTGCTCACAGCATTTTCCAGAGAGGGAACCGGAGGTGCAAGGCAAGAACCCTCACATCTGTGGTCGGTGAGCTCAGGACATCTCTGGGAAAGGGCCTTGGAGGCTGTGAGTGATGTGTGTGGAAAAAGAGGGGATTCCCTGACAGCCCTCCATAAGGGGGCAAAGCTCAGAGGCTCCAGGAGCCATAGAAGAGGCATTGTGGAAGTGTGGGCAGGCCGGAAGGATCCCCAGAGGTGCCTGCAGTGACACATAGACATGTGAGCCTCACAGAGCAGGTAATGAACTCATGGCCCTGCTGGCTCTGAGCCTGCCTGGATTTGACATGTGTCGCAAGCATGTTTGGTAGAGAATGTGGGGTAGAAGCGGCCACAGATTTGGTGCACCTGGCATCATCACCTGGCCTCTAGCTCCATGATGAGGAATTCCAGCAGGGAGACTCGGTTCGGCCTTTCGTTCTGGAGGGCCCTGAAAGTATCTATGAGTTTCTGAAACAGGCTGCAGACCTGGGCGTGGTGATCACATGTTACCATGTCACTGGTCAGACCTCAGCACATGCCCCTCCCCCACCCACCCCCGACATGCACCCCATGTTGTACAATGGCTACCCCCAACTCACTGAGATTTCTTTTCTACGATCTTCGGAGGATAAGATGGCCTCAGCCAGAGTCAGGGTGGACTTGTACCAGAACTCCTCGGCCCCGCCCAGCTGCTGGGCCCTCTCAACCATGAGCATAGCCTGCGCATGGTTCTTTTCCTTGTTGGCCAACTCTGCTAGAAGCAACAGGGACTGGGCTTCTGAACAGATATCGCCTAGCTCCTAAACAGAGGGATGCATGGTACAGGATGGGTAGATGGATGGCCAGCTCTATTCAGGTGGGTATGGCCACTACATGGGAGCGGAGTCCTCAGGAGTGGAAAGCGTGCCCTGAGAGTCACAGGAGCCAGCCTGTGCTGGGTTTCTCTCTGTTCACTTTACCTGCACACTTGTTCCCTCCCTATTCCTCTACAGCTCTTCCTTCCCTGCCATCTTCCCTGTCCGGTCTTTGAAACCTGCGCTTCTTTTCCCTCTTCAGCATACTTGTCCTATCTCTGGCACCTGCCCCTTTGTCTTGTCCCTGACATCTACACAGCTGCACCCCGGTGCCTGCACATCTCTGATCCATCCCCACTACTTACCTACCTGTCCCCTCTCAGGTACCCGAGTCCCTGCTCTCACTCTATTGGCCAGAGCCTGGGCTCACAGCTCTCTGGTGTCACTGATTCCCCCACCATTGCTGGGTCTTCATCTTCCCCTGAATGGCTCAGAACAAGCCACAGGCTGCTTGTGTCAGGGGCCGTGGCCTCATCCACCCACTGAAGGCAATTCTATGTCTGTCTGAAGGCGTTTGGTGGAACAATGGAGATTGGAACTTGGGAGAACGGCTTCATTAGAGCAGACAACACCAACAGCTTCTTCCATCCACACTGTCCAAGGTCAGCTGTCTACTGAGGACACGGGTCCAGGATAGTAAAGCCCTGCCAGGTGTAGTTTGGAACTTCTAGGGTTGAGACACAAAGGGCCCACCCTAGGGAGGAAGTGGGCACTGGTGTCCCAGGTCTGGGTGCTAGTTCCTCTAGTAGGCAGCTACTCAGAGAAGAGTAGCCAGTGCTCCCAAGCCTGTAGAGAGCTGGGCTCTGACCAGTGCTCTGTAGAGGGATGCTAACTCGTCTTTTAGGGGAACTCAGTGGAGACCCTGAGAAGCCACAGATGCCCCCGAAGTCCTCAGATGAGAGGTAAGAATACATCTGAAGAGTTCAGACTCAGGTCAAGATGGCTTCTGTGGAAATAGGTGAGCCGCCTTACCTGGAAAGCCCATTGGGCCTCAGACAGGAGCAGCCGGGCTGGTTGGTGCAGCTCCAGCTCCAGCAGGACCTCCCCTTTGAGCAACCACAGCTGGGGGTAGGACGTCCCCTCCAGGCCCTTTCCAGTCTCTCCATTTATCTTCAAGATCTGTGAGACACCATGACCCGAAGATGCTTCGTGCCCAGTGTGTGTCCCACAGGGCTCATGGCCACAGGGATGTCCCCAGCATGCCTTCAGCCCCTGACTGTCTAACTTATGACACACCCCAAGCCTTTGGGACTTTTGTCTCTCCTTAGTTACTCCTTCGACTCTCCCACTCCTGATTAGAGAAGCCACTGAGCCACCTGGCTTGGCTGAGCTGCACAAGAAAGCGTTCTGAGGCTGGCAGGCCTGCCTTTGTGTACAGCTGTGCTTTTCTCTTCTGTCCATCCCAGTGTGCCCAGCAGCATACCCCACCTCCACTGTGGATGGGTCACTGGGTCCTCAAAGCTGAACAAAGCTGCAGGATTGATCCTTGGCTACTCAGAGTTCAGGTCCTACTAACAAATGGGTCGAGCATGTTCCATGACACCCCAAGTGCTGATTTTAATGGGCTCACAAACAGAGCTGGCACTCTGAGGAACAAAGGCTCTCTGTGATGGCTACTATCTCCCTGGTTCACAGACTGAAGGGGACATCCAGTTGATGAGAGCTTCGAGAGTCGAGCCAGACCCCCTCCTTTTAGTACCCCTTGCCTTAGCCCAGGCCCTGAAGCCCTGGGAAACACTCACCAGCTACACGCATCTCTAGCCAGCTGATTCTTTAAGTTGCTGCTCAGGCCCCAAGTGATCTGTTTTACATATACTTTTTTACTCCCCTGAGGAAATCCAGGGGTTTAGGGAGGGACAAACATGAACTGGTTTCTGAGTCTCCCATACATGAGTGCGCGCAGTAAGCACGTCACAAATCCGCTGTGGCTTGCTGACTCTTGGGGCAATCCTACACGAAAGCCAAGCCAAGGTCATCGCTGGGTTTCAGGTCCTGCTGTGGCAGCGCCACGCTAGGTCAGGGTCACCTCTGGGCCATGGATTCTACGTGGCAGTACCAGGCTTAGTCGGTGTCACCTCTGGGTTATCTGGATCCCTTGGGGGAAAGTGCCAGGCCAAGGCAATGCCACCTCTGGGCTGTATGGATCCCTCAGGGCAGTGCCAGCCTACCTTGTCTTGCGCTATCAGTGCCTTCACCTCTACAGAGTCGGAGAGAGTCAGCTGCTCATGCAGGGTTGGCAGGTAATCTTCCATCTCCGGTTCCTTGTTCTTCTCTTTCTTAAATGCAATCTCTTTTCTGCAGCTAGTGGAAGTGAAATAGCATCGTGTAACAGAAGACTTGCAGTGGCTGCAATGAGCAGTCTCACTTACAGTCAAAGAAATATAAGTTAACTCAGCCAAGAGAAGCCATGATTCACACATGACTAGACCCCCCCCCCCCCCAAAAAAAAGTCTCTAGCTGGGCAGCAGTCTGATTCCCAGAACCAAACCCTGCAGCCTGTTCGTTCTCTCTGCAACTGTCTGACAAGCTGATATGTGGTTTATGGAGCTTCTTACATGCTTAATTTATGTAGAGCAGACCTGCCCCTGGCAAGCTCTCCAGAAAAGTAAAACTGCTTAGTACGCAGGCTTTCCTATAAAGCAGTGGGGTGGCTCCTCCACCCATGGGTCCTCCTCCTCCTTCCCCACCTACCCCAGACCCAAGTCACACACCATACCACATCCAGAGTTGAGAGGTGGGCAATGCATCACAGTGCATCCAACCTTATTGACACAAACCCTTCTTGTCAGTCTGAGTCATCCTTCTTCCTCCTGAGCCTACCTGCAGGACCACCCATCTGCAGAGTCACCCATCTGCCAAGCCCCCACCTGCAGAGTCACCCACCTGCAGTGCCACCCATACTGCAGTGCAGGTGCTCTGAATAAACCAAGGAACAGGAAGAGGCGGGAGGCTCCTCTAGCCTTGGCCATTGCATTTCTGGGACCCGTCTGAGGGCAGGGAGGACTCATTAAACACTCTGGGATGCACAGATGGTTGTGCTAACAGCATGAAAATGGTTTGTGTAGACAGATACTTCTTGCCAAAGGCTGCAGAATAAAACAAGCTGCAGCAGACTTACACGCTCATAACTGACCAGGCGTGCAGACTTACACGCTCATAACTGACCAGGTGTGTAGACTTACACGCTCATAACTGACCAGGCGTGCAGACTTACACGCTCATAACTGACCAGGCGTGCAGACTTACACGCTCATAACTGACTAGGTGTGTAGACTTACACGCTCATAACTGACCAGGTGTGCAACGGCAAAACCCCAGAGGGGATTACTGTGGAGGGGTGGGGCCTGCAGGGACAGTCATTCTCTTTCTTACCTGTTTTCTAAAGTTTGCCCAAAGGCCATATAATTTATATATCAAAGGAGGAGCCACATTGCAGAAATGAACAATAATAGAACTATGTGTGCATTCTTATGTATTCTTAGGTGGTCTCTAAGTCTGAAAAAAAGGATTGCTACAGAAACTGTAATTGGCTAACTTAACTGTCAGACAGCCTCCTATCAACCAACCACAAGTGCTTCTGAGCCACCCAAGAACCTGGAACCAAACATGTGCCTCACTGTTCAACACCGTCACTCCGGCACACTGTGCGGAGGCTGGGACTGAAGAAGGACAGCCTTTCCCCATCTTGACCCATTACCCTTCTTTTCTCCATTGAGGCACCCACCAGCTCAGCAGTCCCCAAACCTGTCATGAAAGCCATTCAGGAGAGCCACACGGTTCTCTATGTCCTGCCCTCCCAGATGTTGCTCCTCAGAGACTGCCCCCAGGCACCTCCAGGCACCAGACTGAGGATCCAGTAGCCACAGTGGTCCTGGAACCCAGAGGAGCGACACAGCCAACCTAGGGTTTCCTCAGAGCTGCCCTTGCCAACCCCTGGGTGGTACCTTGCTGGAAGGAGGGGTCCCACGCCCAGGAGCAAGTGCTGCACACACCTGGCCTGCTCCATGTCCCCGAAGTATGCCTGTCCAATCACCTCTTCATGATGAGTTGCTGCGTAGTGCAACCTCAGATCAGAGCATACCTGTAGAAGTCTGAAGGGTTGGGGGTGGGGAGTGGGAAGGGGGAGGCGCTGTCTCAGAGGATGCTGTCCAAAGGAAGCAGTGCTGGATCAGCACTTGATCAGAGAGGCTAAACTAAAAATGTGCACTTCAGTGTTGCAGTTTTGTTTGTTTGTTTGTTTGTTTTAAGCTAAACCTGCTCTGGGGTTCTATAAAACTTCAGGTGACAATTTTCTCTGACGTTCACTCACGTGTTTTAAGCACTATTTGTACATTCTGGGGCACCGTTGGGCAGTAATAGTCAGGTGACCTGCTGGGCTCTGCCAAACTCCGACATAGCTTCCAGCAGGAGACTCAACTGAGGTTTTGTTTAAAGCGCTCCATTTGGACATAGCTGTGCAAACACACTCAAACATCACCTGTGTGTTCCTCTTCCCCAGAGAGAGCCCTGTCACCCCGTCCTCTTTACCGCTCTCCCCTCCATTTCTCCTTCTCCTAGACCCTTGGTGGGAAGCACAATGTCCCTTGGTCCTTAAATATTTCCGTGTTCATTTCCCTAAAACAGGGAATCCTCTAAGGATCAGTTAAAACTTTACAAGAAAGACACCGTTCCAATGTCTGGGTGTCTGGGTGTCTGGGTGTCTTAGGGGTTTACTACCTACACAATCAGGGACAGAATTAATATCTGAGGTGCTGCTTATTTTTATACTGCTTTAGACATGACTGTAACGTTCACCACTGCAGGGAAAGGAGGAATACCAACCGCAAGTGGTAGAGGTCCGCAAGGCTCTTGCTCTCCACCACGGCTTCTGCAATGAGCACACCCAGCTGCAGGATTGGGATGCTGAGCTCATGAAGGAACATCTTCTGCAGGGCTTTGGCCAAATGGTCTATGTAGTACAAACTGTACGTCTGCATAAACACATAGCAAATGGTCACAGGCAGGGGTCGCACACTAGTCTCCTAGAATGACGGTTGATAGCGACTGTCAACTCGATGCGATCTAGAATCACCTAAGAGACCAGCCTCTGGGCATTGCTTATGAAAGATTATCTAGATTAGCTTAGAGACTCTGGGTTCCTTTTGTAAAGGGTTATCTTGACTAGGCTAATTGAGGTGAGAAGACTCACACTAAATGTGGACTGGGGTCCTGAACTGCATTGTGAAGAGTAGGCTAGTTTGGCATGACCGTTCATTGCTCTTTGCTTCCTGAATGCCGATGGACTGTGAAGAGCTGCCTCAAGTTCCTGCTGCTGTGACTTCCCCACCAGGATAGACCACACCCTCAAACTGTGGGCCAAAATAAATGCTTTCTCCTTTAAGTTGCTTTTCTCAGGCAATTCAACACCCAGCTTTGCCTGGTCCAGTGCTCAGCACTCAGCAGGTCTTTAACACGTTTGTGGAATGCTCTCTTTACAAGGTTTACTTCAGTTGTCAGTACCAGAGGATGGCCAAAGATCCACACAGAAGACACCGCCATTAAGTCATTAATTTCATGTTCTGTTTAATTTTTCTAATTAAAACTGATGATCTTTGTGTATGCATACAACTGGGTATCTTAAAAAAAAAACAAAAAACAGCTAATACCTCCAGTGGTGTTGGGCTTGGTGTATGGGATGTTGGAGACATGAGATGAGCTATATTGATCATGAGTTTCTGGTAATTGGATAGCAAACTGGATATAGAAAAGCACAGAACTGGAGGGCGATGGTGGCCTGGCCTGTGGGCACACTGCCCAGGAGTAGTGTCCAAGCTTGGTGGCTCCTAACCCCTGTACACACGGATCATGTGAGGTCTACTAGATATAAACCTGGCTAGGCTATCCAGGTGGAGAATGTTTGTACCTTGTGTGGGGTACTGTAGAGTACTAAGACCTCAGAAAAGGAAACAATGTGGTTTTTTGTTTTTGTTTTATTTTTTTGGGTGTTGTTTTGTTTTGTTTGTTTTTTTAAAGGACACGAGGAAGCACCAGTCACAGAGGAAAAGATTCCTAATTTTCATATCACCGATGTTAACATTTCTACACAGAAAACTCCATCATGGGAGGAAAGGGTTCACAAAGTGACCAGCTGTTTACAGAACTGGCAGTGTCCCTCTCAGAACAGGCCTGTGCGTTTCTTCAATTCCATAAGAATCACAGAAAATGTGCTAAGTGATGGTGGTGTGCTGGCAGAGGACAAGCCAATAGTGCATCCAATGTGGGAGATGCCATCGCATGCATACCAGCTCTGGATGGCAAGGATGTGGACAGCAGGAGCTCTCTCACCAGGGACAGGGATGAACAGGCAATGTTCACCATCGTTGGAACGTTCCCCGCATCGTGGTCCAGGGATGTGGATGGCAGTGTTCACTGATGCTTCCTTTGCAAGAACCATGAATGCTGTGTCCATGAGCAGGTGCGCACACGTGCACCAAGGCCTGATTACTGCAGTAGATGTCACGGCATTGAAAGAAAGGATCTAACCTAGCCGTCCCCAAACAACATGGGTGAACTCCATCAACATACTGATCAGGACAAATATGCTAAACAATTCCAATCTCGTGAAGCCCCTACCAGGCAGAAGAAGGTGGGCAGAACTATAGACTCCTAAGGACATGGGGTCCTAATACATAGAATTTTTGCGTGTAACTTTGTGTCAAAAGGGGCCGTGCTCTGTGAGCAGATTGAGGCTTTGCCCAGGGTATAGCCAAAGTGTGTAACCTTGGAGGTGTCTACAAGAGCTGGGCTTGCTAGAGAGGATTGGATGGTCTTGGTGGTAGAGATGGGGTGTCATGAAGCATCCAGAGGGAGCAAGTTTCTACTGATACTGTGATTCTTATGGTCATGGCTGCCTAGTTTGAGAAGACTTGTTCACCGGGGCTAGGCTAGCAGGCAGCAGCATTACCAAGTCGGGAGCATGGGTACCTGGGTATGGATGCAGTGGGAGGGGGCTTCTTAAAGACACTGGCAGCTGTTTGGAAGAAAGAGGATGTGGATAAGAGGAGGGCTTTGTAGCTGTGGGTGCTAACGGTGGAAAGCTGCTCCCCTTTCACACTCACTATGAAACTCCTACCCGTCTCCTCTTTGGTGACATCTGCAAGAGAAATGCCAGCTGCAGCTTTAAGGGAGGGAAGCTGGGCTTGCCAGCCCCGTGGCAGAGACCTGGCTGGCTGCTCCGATCTACTCACAGGCTTCTGGAAACTTGACGAGTTAATCGTGCAGTCACTCTTGTCTTGCTTGAACACATGCAGCAGATCTTCAGAGCAGGAGTAGGAGGCCCACTCTCCTATGCTGGTGGGGATCTCATCCGGTGGCTTGTTGGAAGCTGAGGTTGAGATCTGTGAAAGAAAAAGCAACCCGTGGAGTCCTGAGACAGATGCCTCTGTGGCCCAACATGGAGAGGACAGAGTCTGGAGGCTGTGGCCCTGTGGGTGGGGACAGCATGCCTTACAGAAGGTGAAACAGAAGAGTGGGGAGATCCTAAGACTCCTCCCCTCAAGGTGAATGTGGTGGAGCTGGGGTTCAGGATCCACAGCCGTCACCCTCTACCTCCTGCCTCCAGTGAGGAGCACACCACAAGGACCCACTCACCTGCTTCGTGTCCTTGACCTTTTCCTTCTCCCTCTCCTTCTCCTTTTCCTTCTTCTCCTTCTCCTTTTCCTTCTTCTCCTTTTCCTTCTTCTCCTTCTCCTCCTCCTTCTCCTTCTTCTCCTCCTTCTTCTCCTCCTTCTTCTCCTCCTTCTCCTCCTTCTCCTCCTTCTTCTCCTCCTTCTTCTCCTCCTTCTTCTCCTCCTTCTTCTCCTTCTTCTCCTTCTTCTCCTTCTCCTTCTTCTCCCTCTCCTTCTCCTTCTCCTTCTCCTTTTCCTTCTCCTTTTTGGTCAATAGCAATTGTGAACTAACCGCTTGCAAATTCTTTTCTGGAATTAGTTTTACTCCTTCTGTCAAGGAAATCTGGGGGTGGGGCAAGTGGGGAGGGATGGAAAATTATAAACTGAGAGCATTAAAAATAGGGCCTGTATCCCCACCACCACCACTTTCTGCTTCTAATCGGAGATAGCTCTTAGGTCTGAGGGAGTTGCTCAGCCAGGGTCAAACCTGGGAGCTCCCACAGCACGGAGCAAGCCTGGTCAGTCACTACAGGTTTTTGTGGTGGATAGGGTGGGTTTAGGGAGCGTTCTCTTCAAGAAGCCTCAAGAACGCGGGTATGGCAGGGCCCAGCGAGATGCCGACAGATCTCTCAACCCAGGGAAAGAGATAGATGATGCAGGGGAAAACTGTCTGCATGCTTTTTTTTTTTTTTTTTTTACAGAGGACCTGCTAAGGCTCTGACTTCTCTGAAAAGAAAATGATACTATAATTTCCCAAAAGAGGCAGAGTCTGCTCTCAGGGGCTGGCTGACAGGATTGGTAGGGATCTTCACAGCTTAGCACCGTATCTTTAGCCTTCCCTTACCTGCAAGATGTGCTTGAAGAAGCTGTAGGCCATCAAGCAGTCATCTTCATAGGAAGAGGCACTTGGGGATGCCATCAAAGCCCGCAGGATGTGCACACGGGCCAGGGCCTCCAACTGTCTCACACTTCGAAACTGGTCCAAGGAGGCCGTCTGATTTGAAGGCACTGTACTCTCTGTGAGAGACT
This sequence comes from Mus musculus, assembly GCF_000001635.26. NCBI lineage: Eukaryota > Metazoa > Chordata > Mammalia > Rodentia > Muridae > Mus > Mus musculus. Next base: position 139,639,728 of record NC_000073.6, read on the forward strand.
GGGCAGGGGAGGCCTGCCCTGAACAGCATGGTGGGTGTGAGTCTGGGACCATGAACTGAATTAGGCCCAGAGATAGCCTCCCCCACAACCTACAACACTGACCCAGCCCCCTGTCAATCACCACGCACCTAGTGATGTGCTGCTGCCTGCCCTGGACTGGAGTTTGTGCAGCAGGGCTACCTTTCCACACAGCCTTCCCTGGGTCCCAGACTTCTCTCTCTGAATCTGGGAGTCAAGGAGGCCCATTTTCTGGGAAGTAGACGGCTGATGGCCTTGGACTTGGTACTCATTCAGTGCCAGGCTAGTGTCCTGAAGCCTCCACACCAATTAGAGTGGTAGGCCATAGGCTGACCTGCTCTGTTTTCTCCCTAGCTAGCTGAGTGTGCTACGTTCATCTGCGTGGGTTAAATGCTGAGCAGTCACACAAGTGCTGGCTCTGTCCACTCTGCCCCTTTCCCCACTCCTAACTGCTATAAGCCAAAATGAACGTACGTCTCCATCAGAGGACAATGTTGGCCCAGCAACAGTCCTACTGTGTCTTGCTGTAGGGCCGTGTAGGGTCTACAGTATAGTAGTGGGTCAGGGAGAGCTATCATGGTCACCCTCACCTTCCTTCTTGGGTTCTGGCTCAAGGGCGTCTTCATTGGGTTTCATGGAGAGCAGAATCTCGATTGCCCAATCCAGGTGGTCAAACACGTCATCCAGAGGGAACTGCTTGTAATACATCCACTCGCTGAACTCCATGATGTAGTCCACCTTCTGCCAGTTGTTCTCTGGTTTCTTTGGGACAAGACAGAAAAGCATCATGAAGTATGACACCAATCAGGCCAACATGCCATGAATTAGCATGGGGAGGCCTACGACAGCGAGACTTGACGGTGTATGTGTCCAGCAAGACTCCCCGAGGGCTCCAGCTGTGGACAGAGGTATGGCAGGAAGACAGGAGTTTGGCCAGGCCCCCCAGGTCCTCTGCACCCTTTGCAAGTGTCCCACTGTCCCCTGCTCTTCCACACACCACTCCAAGTCTCCATTATGGAAAGGGAAGCTGCTCAGGGCTCCCTGCAAGGCTGTCTGAGCAATCTGAAGCCTTGGATGGGTGGCTCTGTGGTTAAGCGCTCTATTAAGGGTCCTATAACTCCCTCCCCACGCATGCACAGCTTGTGTCTAAACTATCAACAGCTTCTATAGCTCATTGTGTACCTGTGAGAGGGGTTGTCAGGGAAACTACAGCCAAAGATGAGGCATGATATACACGTGACCTATGACCATTGGAAAATGCAGGCCAGCCTCGAAGATGAGAGGCCCAGGCGAGCCAGAGTTTTAGTTTGCTGGCCAGCTGCTGCACTCTCCCTTCCCAGGCCTCTTCCGTGGCCTAGCCTCGAGGTGTCACCCCCACACTTTTCAGGACCTACTGTCATGGCTCTTTCACCTCCATAATGCTAGCATCCCTACAGGAAGATGGGAGGCTAAGACAGGGGAATGCCCAGAAGCTTGGGGGTGGGGTGGGGGGGTCAGCGCCACCTGGTACACACAGTTGACAAGACAAGGACTGATTCACGAGGTTGTCCTCTGATCTCCATAGGCATGCCATGGAACACATGAACACACACACACACACACACACACATTTATACATCACACACATATCACATACATAAGTAGATTTAAATAATAAGTAAATAAAAACAAAATTCAAGGACGAGACTCGAGGTCACTGAAGAGCAACCTGCTTTCCATGTGCAGCTGCTGAATATATTGAGTTCTCTGCCCTTCTTCTAGCACAACCTGGTGGCCTTCCCTTCTCAGGGGCCTGCCCTTCCAGCTTCCTCAGTGAAAGCGGGAAAACAAGGGTTTAGTAAGGTCCCCCAGGTCCTCTGCACCCTTCGCATCCTACCTGTCTCACTGGCTCCTGTATCTCCTAACACTACCCCGAGCCTCCATCATGAAAAGGATGCTGAGCAGGGTGCCCTGCAAGGCAGGAAGCGACTTGCTGCCTGACCCCAAATCCCAGCAGGAAAACAGAGAATGACCAGTTAGTTGGTCTACAAGAGCAAAATCCAGGGGCTCCATTGAATCTCATACACTAGCATCAGGTCTCTGAAGTCACAGCCTGTGCCCTGAACGAGCCTTGCACCTTTGCTGTGAGCTGCCCTGGTCCTTGCAGCATCTAGGACCTCACAAGCAGGGATGTGCTTAGGGCCTATGAGACAGACCAGCCTTCTAAGGTGTCTCCTCACATTCCAGACCTTTCGGTTCAGAGGCTCAGGACACTACTGGTCCCACACTCAGGACTTCAGGGAGCCCCCTGTGGGCCTCACTCACAACAACCACTGTCATCCAGTCAGAAACCAGGGCTCCTCCCACTAAAGTGCATGGAATGGAATGGAATGTCTGTTTTGGCCGTTGGGTAGTGGGGACAAGACCTACCTGTTCCAGCCTGTTGCATGCAGATCCCTGCTTACTCTGCAACCACAGGCCCCAGAGAGCCCAGACATTTATCTTGAGGTTCTTCCCACACTTCCCAGTGGTGACTAAAGGGCAAATCAGCAGAAGGGAGGCTCTAGCCTCAACCAGGGCTTACTACACAGTGACATCCTCTGAGCTGACCCACGAAGACCCCCATTCTTACGCCTTTCATATGATTATCTCTGTAACTAAGACACAAATACACCCACCCTCACCAGAATGGTCACCACACAGACCTGCAGTGCCTGGATAGCATTTTGATAGCAGCTCAACTCTCCACAGACGGTTTTCGAGTTCTGGGCCAGGCGGTACCACATGCTTGCCAAATAGCTTTCCTTCTCATCCTTGAACTTCTGAATTTCCATGGTGAAGTTCTGCCCAAGCTTGGCCTTCACAATGACCATATGTTTGAAAATCAAGCTGAAGAGGAGAAAAGGATGGGGCAATGCTGGGATGCATACACGTGGCATATAGGATGGCCATTGCCTATGTTCCTGTTGGCAGGGATGGGACAAGATAGGGACCTGGCTAGGGTTTTGTGCTCTATATGTGGTGAAGTCCTTTAGTGGAAAGGTACAGCGGGGAAACCCAGCCGAGGCAGTGTGGAGAGCATCCCGGGGTGCTCAGGGTGAGGGCACTCACAGGCGGTGGGCTGTCCTCGGCAGCACTTGCACAGCCTCGTCCAGCACCTTAAGACCCATCTCCCAGTCATTCCGGTCGGCGTGGCTGTTGAAGAGCAGAGTGTAGAGTGCAGCGCGGAGTGTGAGGTCGTCCTCGGCCCCTGGGGTAAAGAAGAGATGGGGCCTCAAGGGGGCTGGACAGCCAGCTCCTTTCTAACTGACTGGGTACCGTCTGACTCCACACCCCTTACTTCCTTCCTCACAACCATGTCATAGTCTTCCATTCACACACAGGCATCAGAAGTTGCCATGTAGGGCTGGTGGTAGATCGGTGTGGGCCCTGCCCACAGCCCACCATGACTCGGGCACTCCTCTGTCTGAGGGGACCGGCTCCAAGTGCCCCTCCTGGTCACCACTCTCTGCACATTGGCTTTGAGTCCCCAATCCCCCATGAGTCCTCTTTTCTTAGAAAGCCTGTTACTTTTCTTTTAATCTAAAAGTAAACAACATGAGCATGAGGAAATAGAAACCCAATCTTCCCTCTGCTCACCCCGGTAACATTCAGAGAAGGCTGCAGGCCCTGCCACCAAACTTGTCACCTATCTCCAAGGCCAACCCTGGCACTGAGCACATGGAGGTGAGTCTTGCTGGCCACGGTCAGCAGGGGGCCTGATTGACTTTTTGCTGTTGTTCTCATGCTGACTGTCCTAGCATAGGGGATGCTGTGTCAAGGACTGGACCGACTGTCCTAGCATAGGGGATGCTGTGTCAAGGACTGGACCGACTGACCTAGCATAGGGGATGCTGTGTCAAGGACTGAACTGACTGTCCTAGCACAAGGGATGCTGGTCAAGGACTGAACATGCCCATAGCTCTTGCCACAGGTTGGTGGCTCTGCCAGCTTTCTTCTACTCCAAGATAGACTTGAAAAACCGGCTAACCTCGGGTACTTGGGGACCTCATAGTTCCTTTAGTATTTGAGTTTATTATCTGAACCTGTTAGCTCACTGGGGGGAGGGTGCTCTGTGCACGCTCATCCACAATTCTATGGAGCCTAGCCTCCATTTTCCCCCTTGGTCCCTAGTTTGATGGGCTGAGGTATATGAGGGCCATTGAGGTGTTTCACCAGTCAGTGGGTAAGAGACTTAGGGCGGAGACCCTGCTTGTCAAACCTCGCTGCCATCCAGCAGCAGGGAGCGCGGACTTCTTTTCAGTGCTGTCCTTACATACAGAGGCTCAGGCCCAGGCCTGGGGGTGCAATGCTGGGGGGAGGCAGCGAGGCTGGGGAGAGCGGAGCCCTGAGCCAGAGGGCTTTCCTCATCTGACTAGCTCTAGCTCTTCCCCACACTGGACATGAGGATTTCCCACATTGTTCCTCCTTCATTCTCTGCCTTTCTCATCTGTTGCTTTTTTTGGTCGGTTTGAAAGTGTGCCTCCTTTTTCAGAATTTCTGCTTGCCCAATTTTACCTTCTGATGTTTTTCGTCTGGATTGGAAGGTGGTTTTGTTGCTGCTGTTTGTGTTTGAGAGAAAGTCAATTAGCTCTGGCTGTCCTGGAACCATGTAGAGCAGGCTGGACTCTGACTCACAGCAACCTGTTTGCTTCTATTCCCTAAGTGCTGGGATTAAAGGTGTGTAAAGCCACATCTGGCCCAGAATGGGAAGGCTTTGTTTTGTTTTGTTTATGTGTATTTTATGTTTTTGCTTGTTTGCTTTGTCTTGTTTTAAAGACTTATGTCTATGTACAACATGTGTGACCATGTCTATGGAGGCCAGAAGAGGGTATCTGATACCCCTGGAAATGGAGTTACAGATGGTTGTCGACAACTGTGTGGGTGCTGGAAATTGAATTTGGCTTCTCTGGAAGACATCAAGTGTTCTTGACAGCTGAGTTACCCCTCCAGCACGAAGAGTGGGAATTTTTGAAGCCATGGACTTCGTGACCCTATCCAATAATGGTTTCCAGGGGTGAGTGCAGTTTGACTTCCAGCTTCTGTCTGGCTCCTTATGCACCAAGCTGACTCAACTGGGTGAGTGTGAGCGAGGTCTGCCTCTGACTGTTATCTGTATTGCTTTTCTTTCAAAGTCTGTCAATATTCGAAATGCTGGGGGTTCGGTATACTTTTTACTTACATATGGCCATGCATTTGTTCTTAATTTTGAATCTGTTTTGCCTATGAATAGACTAGCATGCTCAAGGCAGGGTCCGCTAATCTATTCTGCAGTGTCAAATACACACGGGGCTCTTGATTGCCAGGGAATCTTATCATGAGAAGAAAATGTATTCTTTTTGAAAAAAATTGAAATCTCTGTTGTTCTGAGGTCAGGGTGGTGTCTTCCTGTCCCTGTTTTGCCGATGAGTACACCTCCACGTTTTTTTCAATGGTAGAAACATGATTAAGGGGAAGACAAGACACATCTATCAGCATAGCTGGGGTCTTAGGTGAAGGCTCTCCACTTTGGTAGGATGGAGAACCTGGGCTGGGCATTCTCTGTACAGAATAGGTTTTCATAGGAGCTTAAGAGAAAACATCAAGTGAGAAGTAGACATGCTCATTGGCATGGTCCCAATTAAGGTGCCTCGTGTGAGGACACAGGATATGAACCATGGGATGCTCAAGCTCCCAAGAGCTCCTGTTTCCCATTGCCCCGAGGCTACCAACCTGGGAGGAACGGGATTTCAGGGCCTGTCCCTCCAGTCTGGAAGTCAGCTGACGGCCACTGGTGCAGAGGCAGGGTTTTATCTGTCTCCTTAAGTGAAACAAACAAATAGACAGCACCTGTTGGAGGAGGCTGATGTGTTCCTCCATCTTGGTCCTCATTAGTGTCAGTCAAAAACCAAAAGAAAACAAATAACCAAAGAGAAAAGAAAAAAAAGGAATTGCCACAAAATTTCAGAACATACCATATATGCCACATGAGTACAAGATCATACATACCACATCATGTATCATGTACCATATCATATCACATCATACTACACATAGACCATACCATGCACATCCTATACATGCCAAGACCTCTTGTGCCATACAAAAGCAATGTCATATTACACCACACTGTACCACACACTCTCATACCATATACAACACACCAGCTTGTGCATACAACATCATACTACATACAATATTCCATGCACACCACAGCATGATACACAACCATACACATATCATATCACACATATATTGCACCACACATAACAAATTGTAACCAACACACCACACCACGCCACACTTCTAAACCATATCAGGTATAGACCATACACAAAACGCACACCAACCCCCACACCCACCCCCACCGCCCCCAACAGGGGCTGTGTTCAGTGAGAGTTGTGTTCCCAATCAAGCCATGCCCCAAGGCAGCCATATCCTGTGGGAGCTATGCTGTGGGGTTGTCTTTTCCTGTGAGTCTGGCCAGGCCTGAGGGTAAAGGTCTCCTAGCAACCTAGCATGTGTCCCTGTGGCACCTGCTTCTTGTTCTCTGTCTTGTTGATGATGCTGATGATTCTCTGGAGGGATGCCTTGGCCTTCTTCCTGTTGGCCGGTGAGGACAGAAGTGGGAGCCATGTGTTCCAGTAGTGCCGGGCGGCCATCATCACCAGGGAATTGCTGTTTGCCAGGCCCCCAAACCTGAAATGACATGCCTGGTCTAAAAATCCCAATAGGCTGGGCAGACTGCTTGGCCACACCCACACCTTGCCCAGGACTAGAAAGCTCTTTCTACGAAGGCCTTGTAGGGGAGGAGTGGAATCAAGGTGGTCCAGCTCTGGGACTGTACGGCAGGCACCATGGTAGTGCAAGCCTTGTGTGCCACCTCCCTAGCTCCTCAGGTGCCGATCACATCCCAGGGCAACGATGGGCTCTCCTAACCTGGCCCTTGCTGTGCCCACCTGTCCCCGCTCCTTAAGCCCCTGGATGCTTAGGGACCCTCCGGACATCCTTTGCACCCCCTTAGCTCACAGCTCTATCGAGTTTCTCCCATGGATGCCCCGGTGTCTGTGAGCTCAGCTGCATGACAGGATGTCGGCAGAGGCCTGCTTGTACTACATGATTCCTTCCTCGGGATTCGGTAATGTCCCGTAGCACCATGGTGGCACTACACAGGCTTGGCTTCCCCCTATACTTAGCCAAGCCAGCCTATCCTCCCCCCTCCCCGTTGCATACCTGGCACTTTCTACAAAGGCCTTGGCTGCTGCTAGCCGTAGCTGCTTCCTGCCTTTCAAGTTTTCCATGATGCTACGGCCCTGGATGCAGGACACCATACACAGCATTTCTGCTGCGAGCTTGGCGTTGCTCCTGGGGAGGACACAGAGCAAGTGAGGGGAGAGGTGGGAAGTGATGCTCTCCACTCACTGCAAACGCTATCCTTCCACCCACTGCCCTGCAAAGGCATCCAAAGACGGAGGCGCACTTCTACCTTATTCTGTGCTTTAGGGCGAGTGGTTCTCCTTCTGGCCTTCTGAGGCCATCCTTACCAGTGAACTGAGATGCCTACGTCTGGCCTGGGTGTTTGGGACACTCATTGAGGAGATGGTCTTCCATTCCCAGAGATACTACATAGCGAGTCTCATTGCGGCTTCTGGAGAGAGCCATGCACAGAGACCTTCTGGGGATGTGGGAATCAGCTCTGTGGGTGCCTGGCTGATGGATTCTCAATTACCCTGATGAGAGACCCCCAAATCAGAACTAACTGGCAGACTCCAGCGAACCCACGGAACCATGAGACAGACTACTTAACTGGCTTTTAGCTGCTAGTTTCTGGTGGGTTTCCATGCATCAGTGGGCCAGCAGAACCATCCGTTAGGCTCAGCCAGGCTGTTTCCTGGGCTCAAAACAACGTCTTGTCCCAGGTGGTCTGTACTCTGTACTGAGAGGTGCACACAGGCCTGCAGGACCATCCCAGAGCAGCACCGCAGCTCCTCACACAGTCTCTTGTTTCTCAAATCCAGGGGAGCTGTGGTCTGGGTACATGCAGCATGGGGGTGAGGGTGGGGTGAGAGTGGGGCGGGAGGAGGGCATGTTCCCGCTGTTTAGCTCAGCCTCACGGATTTTATTCTGTGAGTAATAAACTTGTTCTGAGGACACTTCTTTTGGGTCCAGGGGCTCTGGAAGACAGGCACCTGCTTGCTGGAGCAACCATCCCCATATGCCAGTATATGCCAGTAGAGGAAGGGCATCTGATCTTAGACTGTAAGGACCTGCTGCATAGTGGGAATTGGTGGTCTGAAGATAAACTGAGGTTATGGGGTAATTAGAATCCCTTTTTTAGGTGATAGGTTGGTGTAAAGAAGGCTGAGAGCCTAGCCTGGGGAGTAACAATCGGAAATTTTGATCTTTCCATACAGGGCCATACAACTTAAAAAAAAAAAAAAAAAAAAAAAAAAGAGGTGCGCTGCAGCCAGCAGGGTGCAACAACAACAGTCACCAGCAGGGGGCAACAACGGTCTATAAAAGACTTTCAGAAGCCTTGTCGAGGAACTCAGCACTGCCCCCTCCAGGTTTCTTGTTGCTGTTTGTATGCATGGGCATCTTTGCTTTATTTTTACAGGGATTACCTTTAAAAATTAGATTTGATTTAGTATCACTGATGGAAGAGTGTGCTAGCCTGGCCTGGTGCTACGCCCGGCTCCCCTCCTGTGCCCAAGCAGGTGGTGGCTGTTTGCAGTAGCACAAACAGCGTACAACAACCCTTTCTGCGGGGGTGCTCAATTCTTTTTGTCCTAAGGATATTTTGAGTGATAGAAGTGGATCTTGCACAGGGTTGAACATGGCCATTTCCCCAGCTCTGGTATGACCCTATTGGGTGTGACGTCTATGTCTGCAGTCACCACATGCACCCCCCCTTGTCCATCTTCCCTGCAGAGCTATGGTAAGTAGACTTCAGCTACTCTGGCCTCCCTCTTCCAACTCACTATAAAATCAAAGGAAGAGCGAAATTTGTGTGGGTAGATGGCTCAGTGGTAAAGGTTGTGCCCTCTAAGGCCAGGACACCAAAAGTTGTTGTAATCATTTCTCTTCTCATGCCTGCGGCCAAATTCCCCATAAGAACAATTGAAAGAAGGTGGGGCTTTTGGTTCACGTTTGAGCCAGATTCCCTGCTGGAATATAAGAGGAGTGTAGCCTAGTCTCCTAGCTGACTCTTCTCAGCATTCTAGTCTCCCGCACCCTGCCAGAATGGTCCATTAAGTTTTTCTAGGACTTTTCAGTCCTAATTTACAAACTCTTCCACATTCCTCCTACTAACCAGTTCTAAAGGCCCCTGGGCCACATGATCAGGTGCTCTTCAGCACAAATGTCACGTCCACACTGCAGGCCATGGGCTTCTGCTGACTCTCAGCAGTGGTCTGAACATAGCCTCGGAGCTGCCGCTGTGCACAGGACACAGGCTTGGCCTTGTCCTCCTAGGAGTCTGACCAATCAGGAGGCAGATGCCACATGCCCCTTAAATCCTGCCAACACAGGCTGGCATTACCACCACCCCAGGAGCGCATCAAAAGGGCTCAGAAAGCAAGGCTGGTAGACATAGCTCAAGACTGGGGGCATGGGCAAGGGGAAGAACTCGGTGGATTTGGGGACTAAATCTGGCCACTGGGCAGAGGAAGCACCTTTATAGCCCTGGGTCATGACTCTGTCTTTCAGGGTAACTGGACTCAGGAAAGAAGCCAAAAAGAAGAGCCCAAGGAAGGCAGCCTTGACTGTGTGGCCAATTGTCCCAACACTGCTTTTTACAATAGCCCCATGTTCAGGAAAAAAGGAAAAGGACATTGCTGAAACTACGAGGGAAGATGGACACGTTCTGGTGCTTCACTGGTGGTGAAGGCTGACTAGTTAATGTTCCCCTCCCCCATCCAGGCTCATGTGTTTGAACACTGGTTAGGAGCAGGTGGCACTGTTTTGGGAGGTTGTAGGGCCTTTAAGAGGTGTCACCTTGCTCATGGGATCCAGCCATTGAGGACAGGCTGTGAGGTTTTGCAGCCTGGCCATACTTCCCGCTCCCTGCTTCCTGTTCTGAAGAGCAGACTGTGTAGCGAGCCATCCCAGCTGCACACTTTAGCTGCCTTCTCACAGCCTGCCCCCAGGCCTTCCCTCTGCAGTGCACTGCAGCCTGAAACCATGAGCCAAAATGAACCTTTCAGTTTCGAGTCGCTTCTAATCAGTCCAGAGCGATGAGAAAGGCAACTCAAACCACCAGTGACTCGGAATTGCCAGCAGTTGCCATGGGAGGCCCGACAGAGATGCTGTCTCCTGTCCAACAAGAGAGGGGATGGCCTTCCTATATCCTCTGGTGACATTATACTACAGCGTAATGCATCTTGTAACTTAGAAATCCCTTTGCTGAAGCCGTCTGCACCAGGGTTGGAACATGGTTGAACTGAGAACCACATACGTCCCCTAACACCATACGCTGAAATCCAACTCCCTGGGTGATGGTTATTAGCAGAAGGGATGTTGGGAAATGAGCCAGTGCAGTGCAGAGTTGGAGCCTCAGGACGGAACTCTGCCCCATAAAGGAATACAAAGGAGCCCTTTGCCTCTTCTGTCATGTGAAGTGGCGATCTTTGAAGTAGGCAGAGACATTCACTAGACACCAACTGAACTTCAACACCAGCTTCTACACCATGAACAAGAAATCCCCATTTCTTGGGCCTCTCTGCTGTGGTATTTTATCACAACTAAGAGAACCACCCACTCTTAGCTAGCGGTCATACACAGACAGCTGTTGTACAGACCTCCCAGCTGAGGCCTGTGTAGCTCTGAGTCCTCAGTGATACAGAGCTTCATGTGCCCTGTTCACTGTGTTGTTCTAGAGCACACAGCCAGAAGCAGGTGAAGAACCGCCAGGTTCCTGCCAGACACCCCTTGGTCAGCAGGGCTGAGCCTCTGGCCCCTCCTCTGGCAGGAGACACACTCCTTGCTCTGCTTCTCTGGGGATGTTACTGTGTGCCTCTAGGACATCATCGTGGAAGTCACTTACGGTTCAAACGACCTCAGGTGCTTGAGGCCCATCTGTGTGGCATTCTGAGAACACGCCATGGTGACCTCATGGTCGTGAGCCATGTAGGCGAAATGGGTGAGGCGTGTCAGGGTCTGCAGCTCCACCAGATGGTCAGACCAGTTGCACTCGGAGGCCATCTTCACCACCTTACCAGCGTGTGAAGCAGGGGAGGACATTGCATTAGTGACATGACTGCCTAGTGGTCTGTGGCCCTCAACAATGACCACGCTGCCAGCCCAGTGAGCGCCATCAATCCCGTGTTATTTGCACATGGCTTAGCATGCATGCTGATAGGGATTGCTATGCAGTTCTAGATAGACCACACCCATCTGTGAAGTCAAGCTGCAATGTAAAGTTTGCTACTGATCTCAGCTGCCTCATTCTCACCACTCTCCCAGCACAAGGCCACCTCTAGACCAAGGACAAGGAATAGGTAAGCCTGACCTCTCATATGCCTCTGTCTGTGCTGAGGTCTTGGGATGAAGGGGACCACAGTCAGGCCACTGAGAGAAGCATCCTCTTCACACTAGTATAAAGGATGGTGCCATACAGAGGCCAGACATGTGTGCTTTGAGAGAAGGCAGCTGCAGGGATACAGTGGGAACCGCAGTGCCAATGTGGATGTGGGTTTGAGTTCTGACTGCCTCGGGCAGGATCCCAAGCCTCAGCTTCCTCATCTTTCCTGGATGGGGGTTGCTGAGTGACCTCCTGGAATCCCTCGGGAGACTCACCTGAACTAGCGGGGGCACAGTGAAGTCCATGAGGCCCAGCCCATTGCACGAGTACATCTCAAGGGCAACTAGGACCCTGGTCACGGAGCTGATGTCTTCATTGGTACTCTGGAAGGATGGATAGGGTTGAGCTCCCAGGCGTCCAGGGAACAGCAGGGGAGAAAGCAGTGGAGACCTGAGCCCCTTTCGAGATAAACCTGTGCAACATTGGTCTCGAGAAACAGCCAGACCCCAGTATTTGGAATGTTGATCTCCTAGGTTATTTTGGTGAAGTTAACCTCTTCATCATCCTCTTAAGCAGCAAGACCCGGAGTCTACACTCCTGGGCCTTGAAGGCAGTGTTGTCTGGCTACTAAGGAGGACTTTCTAGAGGGAGAAAACTGCTGAGTCCTGGTTGCTGGGACAGGATGTCTCATCAACCCCTTCTGCCTGGCCCCAGCATAAATGTCCCTTCTGGCCCCTCCCCTCCCCTCTCCCCACCCCCACCGCTCCTCATTGAGATTAACTTGCTGCAGAGTGAGGGACAAGTGGTGGGGATGCTTGAGTTCATACTGTTCCCTTCTTCCCAGGCCTTGCTCTCATAGTCCTTTGTGTCTGGGGGAGGGGAGGGTGGGGTGCCAAGGAGATGACTCTGTCAATGAGTGTCAGTGAGAGTAGGCAGCGCCCCCAGAGGCCCAGAGTTCAGATCTTGTGGAGACTTGTCTTAACTCACAAGAGCAGCAATTTTGGTGAAGGTAGAGAGCAACCTCAGACCTCACTAGGTGGAAATAGTCCCTTCCCAGCAACTGCGGTCATATCTAAGACCATAAAGATGGGAAAGGCAGTGTGTGGGCAGGTCCTAACACCCTCAGCATCTACCTGCTCATCGGTGCCTAGCCGCTGACCAATCTGCTGCTGCAGTAGCTGCTTGGCCTTCACCCAGGTGGCAATGAGGTGCTGCCGGACATTGGTGGGCACGATGTCCTCCGGCACGTTCCCGTTAGTGAGGTTCAGTGCAAATTCACAGACCTAAAACAAGTGCATCTTCACCACAAGGCAAATCTAAGAGGAGACCTTGAGCCCTCCCTCCTCCCTCCGGCCTTCCCCCTGGCTCCCTGGGCTGCAGGGTGTAGTTACCTCCACAGCTGCTCTGATATCTGATAGAGTCGAAGACTCCAGTGGACCATGAACCAAGGTAGGGCGCACGTTCTTCTTCGACTTTTCAGGTGTCTGGGTGGGAATCCAGCTCATGATCAGGCCTCGAGCAAGGGCATTACAGAGCATGACCAGCATGACTGAGTCCCTGGAGGGTGACATGAGAGCTGTGACAGACGGGCAGGACAGTGCTCAGCCCATGCATCCAGCCCTCCCTTCCTCCCTCCCTCCCTCCCTCCCTCCCTCCCTCTCTCCTTCCCTCCCTTCCTTTCTTCCCTTCTTGTCTCACTATGTTGCCCTGGCTGGCCTAGAACTCACTTTGGAGACCAGGCTAGCCTCAAACCCACCCCAACACAAATGCTTTCAGATTTCTAACTTCTCATTCATCTAGACTCAAAAACAAACAAGCACATAGTCTTGAAATCCCACCCTCTCCCCACCTCCAGCCCAAGGTGTGAAGAGCTCAAAGCTACTTCACAGGAGTGTCTGGGCCTAAGCTGGCCTCTTTGCGATGGCTTGGAGCAGAGCCAGCTGTGGGGCAGCGAGGCAGGTGTGGGTCCCCGGGACCATGGAGGTCATGCTATCACAGTTCAGGCTGAGAGTGTCCTCTATGCACAGGCCTGCCCCACGCCAACTTGTCTCTCCTTGCTCTCACAGTGGTCACACCTGACACCTGCAGCTATGACTCTCCAACATAAACACTTGTGGGTGTCCACACCCACTCTGTGTATCCAACGATCTTGATGATGCTCAGGAAGTGGAATAGGGACTCCACCAGCTCTTTCTGCCTCCCAGCCAAGATGAGATGCCGGTTGTGGTTCAAAACGTAGACCACGGCGTTCTGCACAATCCAGGATTCTCCTAACTCCTGCCCAATTTCTGCAGCGCGCATCCAGTTGTTCATGGCATACTGTGACAAGTTTTCTATCCAGGTTCTGAAACAAGACACCATGCAGCGGTCAGCTCAACGCCCAGCCTCTACCTTCTCTAGCCCCTACACCACTGCTGGTGTGAAGGTGGACTCTCCTGGTCATCCCCACTCCAGTTTTCAAGGCATCTCAGTCTGGTCAGGCACCCCTGTACAGGCCAGGAATTCAGGCCCTAGAGGGACCGTCTTGTTGCTGCTCTGCTCACACATGTCCCCAGATGCCTCTTATCACACCTGGGCCTGGTGAGGTCCTATCCAGGTACCAGCAGCTCCCTCGCACAGCTCCTCTCATGCTATGAGTCTCACAGGCCCTTCTCATAGCTCCCTGGTTTGAGGAGGAGCGCTGACCTAAGTAAGCGCTCACCCATGCTGCCTCCTGCCATGCCTGTAGCTGCCTTCACCTCCTGGCTCCTAGTCTTTCTGTAGTTGTGAGAGCCTTGGGTGCATATCGTTTGCTGGGTGGTTGGTACCTAGAGTGGGCAATGAAGCCGCTCACCACAGTGGGCATCATGGAAGGGATTATCTATTAGCCCAGGCTGGGCAACTTCTTCCCATCAGGGGCCAAGTGGGCATCTTAGTGAGTTGCTAATGACTCTAGTCTTCTGTTTTCACAGTTGTTTGATTTGGGCAAGCCACTCTCAGATCTAGCTGCCTACAAACATCCTGGGCTAGAACATGTATATCTTGCTTCATCTACAACTGGGGCTGGGCAAGGGAGGCAGATTCTCAGTCACTTAGTGTACAGTAGTGGTTCTCAACCGTCCTAATGCCAAGGCCATTTCATACGGTTCCTCATGTTGTGGTGACCCCAGCCATAGCATTATTTCCATGGTTTCTTCATAGCTAATTTTGCTACTGTTACAAATCATAAAGTAAATATCTGACATGCGACCCCCAAAGGGGTCATGACCTATGTAGGTTGAGAACCACTGGTCTACAGGGTGGCTAGGACTCCCACCCACCTGTACGTGATCCACTCTGAATTGCTCTCTGGTGGTTCAGGCACGTAGCCGGCTGGGTGTTGGCTCAAGTCCTCAGGAGGAATGGCCTGGTTGTTCAGCTGTACACCTTCTGAGCGCAGAAGGTGGACAGTGGCCTGTGAGGAAGAACACAGAGAAGTCACAGCGAGGCAGACCCCAGCATTGGGGGTGGTGGTGGGGGAACGGGGGATGGGACACATGGCAAAGCCTCCTCCCTGAAAAAGCCAAACACAAGTTAGACGGAGCACGTGCTGGATTTGCATACCCCACCCCACCCCACCCGCCTCAACACCCTGCCAGTTCCAGAGTCTCACCAAGGGAGGAGCTTATTTCAAAAGCACAACCCTTGCCCATTATCATACTTCTGCGGGAGGGCAGAGCAGTCTCCATATTCTCCTCTGGCAGCTAGCCGACTGCTCATCTCCCTGCAGCCTCTTAAACTTGCTCTGCCACTTCAAAGGCTACAAAGCCTACCTGGCAGGGGGATGGGTGGGAGGACATGGGTCAGGCCAGCCCTACACTGGTAAACCAGTTAGTCTCAGCCACTGGTCTCCTGCGTATCAACTCTGGGCTCTGCCATCTGGCAGTTTTATCTTTGGTCATGTTGTTGTCCCAAGACTTTAATGGAATAAACAGGTGTGTGCCTCAGCCCCTGGCTTTGTGTCCACTGAGTAAGACCAAAGAAATTGTTGTAGCCATTGTGAGGGTAAAACAGTGCCTCTGGCATTGACCCAGGCATGGCAGCAGAGAGCTCACACTCAAGGGCTTTGGATACAGCTGGGTCACAATGCATGCGGTTAGTTCTGGGCAGGGCCAGCACTGGGTCTCAGCATCCCAGTCTGGAAGGGAGCAGGCCCATTAGAGATGGGAACCAAGAGCCAGCCCAAGCCTCTGCTGGGTCCATGGAGTCACAGGGCATATATCTCATCTCCTTCAAAAGTTTCCTAAACCAACACCAAGTTCAATCCTCAAATATGACTTCACACCCAGACTTCAGAAATGATCCCCCCCCCACAGACACACACAAATATGCACCAACACACACCACGCTGCATCTCAAGTCACACTTTTTTCATGCAGTCCTCAGGAACTGAACTGATTTTCTATCTCTACCGTGTGGTTATGTTTGGGGTATGCAAAGGGAGCCCTTACAACAAATCTCTCTGGTGTGTTAATGGCCACAGCAGCACTGGCAGCTACAATGGCCAAGACCTTCCTGACGCACCTCAGCGCTGATGAACAACACCTTTGCGATCTTCCTCAGCAGGTCAGGGGGCATCTGCTTATGCATGGCCATGTCAGAGGGAGCCCAGTCACTCATGGAGCCCTCAATGACTTTCTTCTTCCTCCCTGAGGGAACAGCAGCAGGGAAAGGGAGACTCTTTTTCAGCAATCAAAACTTGTCCCAACTTCCTGTGGGACAAGCCCTTCGGGAAGGACAGCATAAACCTGCATCCTTCTGATCATTACAACGGCCACTACTGGTCTGCTGTAAGCACAGCCACCATGAAATGGTGCCATGTACACGTGGAATCTGTACAGTCCTGTCCTGAGCTTTGAGCAATCTGGAGTTGACTGTAACAGTGACTGCAGAGTGTGCACTGTGTGGATCGCTGATGAAGGGCAATGTTCAGAAGATAAAGGTCAGGAAGCAAGCTGCGTGTCGTGTGCTCAGCACTGATGCTTGCTTCTTGCTGCAGATATTTCCAGGCCTTGGTGGGCGGCCCTGTGGCTATGAAGCTCACAGATAGAGGCCTGACAGAAATGTTGCTCTCTGTGACAAGACTCCTCTAAACCCAAACACATGACCAGGGCGCTTCCGAGAGGTGGCCAGAGCCTCTGTGTTGCTTGGTGTTCCTTGGTGGGACCTACTAGTGATGCCACTGAGCTCACGATGGCCTGAAGCTCAGCCTACCCACATGCCACATGCTCACCCTTACCCACATGGTAAGGATGTGTACCTCGTTTTAGCTTTGTGGACCTCTTTGCTTTGACGTTGTCATAGAGGAGGCAAAATCGGGATGCCGTGCGACAGACATCCCACACATCTTGCTGCCAGGCAACCTTGGCCAGCTCCGCCCAAATCACAATTCTGCTCCTCAGGACCCAGGTGGTGAGATGGTGAGAAGGAAACACAGGTGAAATTAGGAACACCTGCAAGGGCTGTTGGTGGGGGGTGGGGGTGGGGCGGGAGGAGGAGCCACCATACAGGGCCAGGTGTCAATCAGTGGCTTGGGACATGGAAGTGCACCTGGCTGAGGCTGTGAGTGGGGAGGAGGTCCGGCAGAGTTGGGTGATGCAGGGGGTCAGAACTCAGGGATCGGAGCTGGAATAATTCCTGGGGTAAGGCCCAAAGGCCAGAGCTAGGCCTGCCCCCAAGGTCACATATAGCTCTCTCCCCACTATCAGTGGTTCTTTTGGTCATTTAACAATGAGAAACGCTCCCACATAAGTTATTTCCCTACATGTGGTATGGGTGGCTGTCCCTGGGTTGGGGATTCCTGTGGTGGCCTTGGCCAGCATGACCTACTAAGTTGTTCCCCAGGAGGAAGCCACATCCTCAGCACGGGGGCTACATGTGGAGCACCTGTGGCTTGTGTCACCTGTCCCGGGCTCCCAGGCAGCCGTGAACTTGGTGCCTGGATGAAGGTCTCAACTAGCAGACCCTCCTTGCTGGCCCACCTGTCTTTGTCATTCTCATATCCCAGACGCCGCAGGTGTCCAGCAGCTTTGTCCACAGAGAGGATGTGATGTCGAGCTTTTGCACAGAGGTAGGTGAAGCGGCCCTTGATCTTCCCAATGGAAACTGAAAGCAGAAGATAGCCAAAATGAAAATGTATAGAAGAGCACTGCTGTGCCTGGCAAACAGGTCTACAAATGAAGTTTGGGTAGCTGAGCTCATCTATGAATGTGAAGAGGCCCCATCCCCAGTGTATCACCAGTGTATCACCACCAGTGCATCACCACCAGTGCATCATCACCAGTGCATCACCACCAGTGCATCACCACCAGTGCATCACCACCAGTGCATCACCACCAGTGCATCACCACCAGTGCATCACCAGTGCATCACCACCAGTGCATCACCACCAGTGCATCACCACCACTGTATCACCAGCACATCATCACTAGTTCATTACCAGTGGATCATCATCAGTGTATCACCAGGGCACCATCAGCAGGGCACCATCAGCAGGGCACCATCAGCAGGGCACCATCAGCAGGGCACCATCACCAGGGCACCATCAGCAGGGCACCATCAGCAGGGCACCATCAGCAGGGCACCATCAGCAGGGCACCATCACCAGGGCATTACCAGTGCTTTTGGACCAGCAATGACATTGAGCGTTATGGAGTGAGTGGAGCCATCAGTCATCAGATATAGTGAAGTGGAAACTTCTGGCTTAAGTCAAAGGATGTTTTGCTAGGGCACACAGGGGAAAGGATGTCTTGCTAAGGCAGACACATGAAAGAATGTTTCCCGAAATAGACACAGATGAAAGGATGTCTTGCGGACACGTGAAAGGACGTGTTATGAAGAAGTATAAATATGACCCCACAGAGAGGTTCCTGCGGCAGCTTGCCGCTTCCATGGCCTTGCCTTGGGCCATTTGGTGAGCATTGCAGTTTCTTCAGGATTGAACTGCAGCTGCCTGGTGTCTGCTTGCTGAAAGGCCTGGACTATAGCTGCTGGTTAGTGTTTGGTGTTTCCCTGCCTAGAGGACTGATCTGCAGCTGCTAAGTCATATTTGGTGTTTGCTACAGGACTGAACTGCTGGCAAAGAATAGTAAGCTCACCGCCCCCCCCCCAGAGAACTGTTGTTGAGCAGGTCCACTTCCCCCACATCCTAATAACTTTTCTCTTCCACTGCCTCTGCTGGGTGGTGGGCAAGAAAACGGATATAAAAATAGGCTGCAAAAATTGTACTGTGGGCTCAGTAGCACCAGGTCCCTGACCTGCCCCCACATCCTGTCCTCTCGGGCAGCGCCCACTGTCCACTTCCAATCCCAGCAGTCCTTCTCTTTCATGTAGAGGCTTTCAATCCCTTTTCGGATCTAAGATGAATACCTACCCAAAGCTCAGCTTCATAGTGAGAGTCAGCTGCCCAGTGCAGAGGCAGGCACAGGAGACACCAGATAGGAAGGTGGGGATTGGGCCTATGTGCACGCCTTTCAGGTGGTACCCGGCCTCCTCTGTGCTTCCCTATATAACACAGGTGTCCACTTGCTGGGGTACCCTACGTTCTGGAGCCCCTACCTTAGTAAGTCTCAGAATCTCCTACAGGTACCAACTTGGCACTATGTCCTCTGGTGAAAATGCAGACTTGGGGATAGTTGTTTATGTTCATCTAATAAGATGAATCAACCAAGTAAGACAGACCATCTGTGTGATGTCAGCCGACCGATGGCTGCTCAGACTCATAAGGGTCAGAATAAACCATGAGCGATGCAAATGCCAAAGCAGATGGTGGCGTAAGACAACTCGTGGGCCTGAAAGGCGATTTCCAAGGCTTCAGTCATCCTAGCCTAGGGCTGGGACTCCATCCTCCCCAACTTGTCTCTTGCCTGGGACCCGCAGCATGGACTACAGCCAACACAACTTCAGTCTGTCATCTCTGAAGCTCCAATCCCTATAATGCTTTCACCAGAGCTGTGCTGTGCTGGGGGTAGCTACAGGAGAGTGCCCCCACCAACCAAGACTTGCCTGCTGCTCTAGCAACAGTGGCGCTGCCCATTTCTAGCCAGAGTTGCTGGTTTGGCCCTGAGAGCTGGGCTCAGCAGCCACAACTAGGATAGAGCAGTGGAAACAAAGTAAGTGGGGCAGGTAAGTGAAATCAACTTAGCTTTGATCCAAAGAGCACCCCAGGACTGCTGTCTCCATTCTTCAGATGACACTATAGGCTGAATTAGGTCTCCATTTAGACTGTTTCCAAGTTCTTTTTTTTTTTTTTTTTTTTTTTTTTAGTTTTGTAATAGATTTATTTTTAACGGGTAAAACACTCAGACAATTTAAATACAAGTTGAACAGAGCCGCTGTCAGTCGGCCACGATGCTATCGTGTGTCTTCTGGAGTCCTCACAGTGAGGAAGAAGGCTCTGATACTTTATTCATACACATCCTTCTTATCTGCAATGTAATCTACAATTTCTTGTGGACACATTAACTTCTCTGCATCTATATCAGGAATTTCAAACCCAAATTCGTCTTCCATGGCCATAATAATTTCCACTTGGTCCAAACTGTCTAAGCCCAGGTCCTTCATAAAATGAGAATTTACGGAGAGCTTTTCTGGATCAATCTTATCATAGAGTTTCAAGACATACAGAACTCGGTCCTTGATTCCGTCTAACGTCAGTGGGGGTGCGTCACTGTACTGGCGGCACAAATGTGTGACTGTTCCAGGCACCTGCGCGAGCGCCAAGGCGGACTGCAGAGCCTCGGGTCTCCTCCGGATTCCCTCAGGGCATAGGGTGGTGCTGAGCGGCCGCGCCAAGGCCAACGTGGGAAGCCGGGGCAGCGGCGCGAAGGCCGCGGGCAGGCGGCGGACACAGGCGCAGAGGACACGAGACGCCATGGCCACGCCAACCCAGGATGCACTCTGTTTCCAAGTTCTAACCCCAGGATTCCAGAATAAATCCTTCTTTTCAAGAGATGGGGTTTGAATAGGCGATAAGGTTGAAGAGAAGAGACCATTGGAAGGGGGTGGGTCCTGTTCAGTCTGATCCTTAGATAGAGAGGATATTGAGGTTGACATGTAGAACAGCCAGTGAGGATACAAGGAAAATATGACCATCTATAAGCCAAGGAAGGTGGTATCAAGAGAGCCTAGCCCACCACATCGTCATCACAGATGTCCAGCCCCTAGAACAGCAAGCTTAAGTCCTGGGTGTAGTATTCTGCTATAATACTACTAATAGCCACTTGCAGACACAATCCCTCTCTAGTGCTTCCAGTGATTAATAAGTCATGTCACAGCAGAGTCAAGGGCCGTGAGCTCGAGGGCAGCACTTACCTTTGGACTCATTCTCGCTGTCCAGCACAATCTGGAAGGTGTCGGGGGCAAGAGCCAGGCCTGCGTTCACCAGGATTGCACGCTTCTTCCGGGCACTGTCTTTTGGGGTGGCTTTCTTTGCCTGCAGACAGGGTGATGTGCATGATATCTGAGGCCCCTCTCCCCTGGGACAGCCGAGACTCTCGAGGGGTCTATGGTTTCGCCCTCAGGCAACGCAGCTCCCACAGGCTCCCTGGATGCCATACAGGACCTTGGCTGGCTGAGCCTGGGCATCCTGCTTGGGTCTAAATGGTCCCTTGGGCTCTCTCTGACCCAAGACTCCCCCTTGGTCTTTTCATTAGAAGGTGGATCCCACAATGGGCTAGCTCTGTACCTGTTCAATGGCCATAGTGGCCTTGTCTTCAGGACGATCAGGAGACTGGTACAGCATGGTACCCAACTGCAGCCGGCGGTAGGTTATCTTGATCTTGTCCCTGTAGATACCTAGGCTGTCCAGTCGCATGGCCTTCTGCATATGCTCAATGGCAGGCTCCACCCGGTCATCATCCTGCTCAATATAGGCCATCTCCATGTGCACTTGGCAGCGCAACAGGATCATGAGACTAGAGGTAACAGCACATGAGAGGGCGCTGTGGCGGGCTGCTAGGGAGCCTGTGGGACTTTTGTCCAGTCGCCAGCAAGAGGTACAGAACGACCCTGCTTCCCAACCTCTTTCCTGTCTTGTCTTGAAACCTCGCAAAGGGAGAGAAAAAGTGTAACGGTTGCTACAGACCCCTGGAAATAAGCTCACCCAGTCTGGGAAGAAGCCGACAGAAAAGGGTTCACGTAGTACTTCCTGCTATGATGTGAGAACAGGGCATGCTGAGCTTTCCTGTTGTCACCCAGATGTCACAGCTACCCTGCTGTCCACTGCAATGGACCCCTGTCTCCTGGAATAGACTCGGTGGCAATGCTGTGGCCCACTGTCTTTGACTGATGGATACACTGGACATTTGCCCAGGAGGCTTAGCCACACTTCTGGCTAATTATAGCCAAGGATGGAGAAGTCCCTGCATCTGAACAAAAGCATTGTGCAGTGGTGATGGAGGGGCTACCTCAGGCACTGCCACGGGATGCAGAGCTCACAATCCACAGACTGCTGGGTGGAGATGCTCCAGTGGCCGGGGGCTCACTGACTTTCTGCCAAGACGGAGAAATAAAAGTGATCGCAGCATTCCCACTACCTTAGGGGGAACGGACATATGGCGAGGCTGTGTGGAGAAGCAGAGAGGGCCTGTGGTATGAGGCGTTGGAGCTCTGCTACCCAATGGAGCAGGAACCTGGTGCACCATGGTGTCTACTGTGGATGGAGTAAGAGGGGCCCGTGTGAATCTTGCTGGGAGCAGATAGCAGGGGGCATTCATAGAGAGAAGTCCCCGGGGGCTGGGGGGGGGCAGAAATGAAAACCACAACCAGCAGGTGTAACACCCAAGTCCACAACCTGAAAACAAGCCAGAGAGCTGGCCCAAGGCTAGAGCTGCCTCTGCTTCTGAGTATGAGAAAGTCAACCTGTCACCCACAGCATCTGAAAAACTAACAAGAGGGCACCTGCCCCTGGGTCCTGATGCTGGACAGCATGAAATCTGGGTCCCCTGGATGGAAACTCACAAGAGAAGTGGCCGTGAGCCACGTGAGAGGCAAAGCAGATGGGCACAGTGTTGCCTGAGTTGAGCAGGCAGCAGGCAGAGCCTGGGCTTGCCTGCTCAGGCTTTGTGCCTCTGTCCCAGCAAAACACAAAGCTCAGCCTGAAGAGAGCCTGCTTCATGGGAAGATTCCCTCTGGGATGGGTGTGGGGAGCACTTGGGCTTCCAGAGATGTGCTAGAGCAGAGGTGGACCAGCCAGTGTGACTTTCAGGCTACCAACCAACGTTGAGCTGGCCACCAAAACAGGAACAACACTTCTTTGAGAATGGCGACACTTGTGGCACATGCCTGTAATCACAGTGCTTGGGAAGCAGAGGCAGGAGGATTATTACAAGTCGGAGGCTAACCTGATTTATATAACAAGTTCAAGGCTGGTCATGGCTTCATTGTCTACAAGCTATGTAGGACCCTGTGTTAAACAAACAAAAGATACCAAGACTTCATAGGATTCCACCTGCAATGCTTAGCACAGAATCATCAGTCACTGTCCTGGCAAGAGATGGAAGAGGATAGCACAAGGTCAGGACCCAAATAGGCTGGCTTTGGGGGTTTGCAAATAAACCTTTTCAAATAGATATACATGTCACAAAACTGCTCACATATAAAGGAAAATGATGGTAACACAGAAACACTGAACTAAAAGCTGTGGTAAGTAAGAAGAGGACTATCCTAGCCAAGTATGACTGCGGAGCGTGGGACTAGTGAGCCGTGTGAATTGGGGGATGGGCCTGGATCAAGAGTGAGGGCCAAACATGTCCAAATCCCAAAAATCTCATCTTGAGACTGGCAGGAGTAAGCGCGCTCTGTCTCCGTCTCTCTGCCTCTCTGTCTCTGTCTCTGTCTCTGTCTCTGTCTCTCTCTCTCTCTCTCTCTCTCTCTCTCTCTCTCTGTCTACATGCTCCAGTGCACATAGCCTTGCAACCCCAACTTCTACCACCATTGAGGTAGTCACATAGCCTGGTGTCCATATTACAGGTTTAGCTTCATCTCTCCCTATAAGGACACACCCAGCAAGCACCTGAAATTCCTCTTCATGTAAATTGAGCATTCCCAGAACCTAGGTACCACCCCATAATGTACACTCATCCCCCAAACTGCTACCCACTCCCCCAGGTTGATATAGCCCTTATTAATCCAAATAATGAGACCTGTAGGCTATTTCTTCCCAGCACTCAAGCCAGTTCCTGCCAGTTCCTGTGAACCTGCCCAGATAAGCTTTGTTCCTTCCGTTCTGGCCCAGCCCAGTACACGGTCACCCCGAGGTCAGAAGCAGGACAGGGCCAGCTGCAGAGAGGATGGCCAGGAAGATCATGAGTCTGGAAACAGAAATGGGCTGATTGGAAGAGTCAAAACAAAAAGGATGTAAAAACTGAACAGTCCCCAGGAGCTGCAAGAAGCACCCCATATTCTGCATGTGTATAGCTAGTATCCCAGACAGTGGAATGTATTCAAAGAAACAATAGCTAAAAATTCCTCAAATCTGATGAAAGTGTCATTTAACATTTTGAAATTATATGAACATTTTAAAGGCTCCTGAGATATTATAACCAAAATGCTAAAAAAAAAAAATTAAAAGAAATGCTTGAAATTCAGAAAAGATGCACAGAGAACCACACTGCAGTGGACTTCCCATCAGAGACCCTGGAGACCAGAAGAAAGAAGCCCTTCCAGGTGTTTAAAGAATGCCACACCTGCCAATCCAGCATTCGATAACAAACACATTCTCTGAGGGTGAGATGGTGTGGGACCAGTGCAGATCAGCAGAGCTGAGGGTTTCCATCAGCCATGTCCTGTTCTCCAGGATGGCCACCTCCACCTCTGCCACCCACCCCAAGCTGGAGAGCCCTGCTCTGTGGAAGGAGGAGATGATCCTGGAATTTGCAAAAATGAGGTGAACATAAGAGGCCATTGTTTTCCTAGAATGAAAAGGTTGCTAGCAATAGGCATAGGCTAGCTGTGGGGCAGGTCCGTGGTGGCATAAGGCTGGCATCTCCATGGATGGAGAGAAGGATGATGGGAACTAAAGTGCCCAATGCAGGCTGTGTGAGGTAAAGGAGGCCCCTGCAGTGGCCTTAGAGGAGCCCTTCTCCCTAGAGATACATAGAAGTAAGAAAGAAGGAAGAGAGGATTCTAGAATATACAGCTACCTCCAGGGGACAGAGCAGTGGCCAAATTGAGAGAGGAAGGGCATATTGGTGAGTATTCAAGCTGCTCACTTCAAAGCAAGGGCTGGTAGGCATGTTGTGGAACAGTGGATACGGGGAGCAGGCATGTTGGGGTCTGCATCAAACAACATAGACTGCCTGCCGGGCCAGCTATGCACATGGCCCTAGTGGAGAGTCCATTTGCCAGGGTGGAGGGGATGAGGCAGCCTCACACCCTGGCTGGGACATGCAATGCTCCTTTCCCTGGGATCGTCACAATCGACAAAAATCAGGATGTACAGCATGAGCCATGTGACCACCCGAGCATGATGACACTGTGCTCTGGGGAAGGGCTCACTCATTTCAGTCCAGACGTAGAGACTGTCTCTGACTGAAGGCCTTCCCAGGATATAGTCAACCAGACAAGCACCCCCCAGGGCCTGGATGATCTCACTGTTGATCATGGGAACCAAGACAAGTAGCTGTATCAGAGACGCTGGAAAGGGATTTTAGAAAGACACCTCACAACTAACTCAGAAAGCCAGTATGACCTGACCTCTGAAGTGGTGACTTCTAGTTCTTTGGGAAGTCAGTTGTATCAAATGATGACTTACTGAGGCACACAGGTGAAAGGATATCTTGTCAAAGCAGACATGGGAATGTTCCTGAAGCAGACACAGGTGAAAAGATGTTTTGATATAGGAAATATGTGAAAGGACCTTTGATGAAGGAGTATAAATATGACGCCACAGACAGTGGGAGATGGGCACTGAGCTGCGGTTTGGTTTTCTCCACCTAGCTATTCTTCACTAATGACACGCGTGTATTGATTTGTCTTACATAGCATTGCTGAGCTCAACTTGTGGTAACACCACCACTGAGAGAAATCTGCCCAAGAACTGATATGAGGTTCCTGTGGAATTTCCACGGCCTCACCTCAGGCTGGTTGGTGTTCATGCCTGGTGTCTGCCTGCCTAGAGGACTGCTCTGCAGCTGCTGAGTCTTATTTGGTGTTTGCTATGGGACTGAACTGCTGCCAAAGAAGATGGAGCTCGCCCCCAGAGAACTGTTGCTGAAAAGGTCCATGTTCCCCCATCCTAATAACTTTTCTATTCCACTACCTCTGCTGGATGGTGGGCTAGAGGAGAGGTTGAACCCTTATTAAAAGTAGGTGGCAAAAAATTTATGCCTATAGACCTCGGTGTCAAACTGGCAGAGATACAAGATCTGAGCCGGCAGGCCACAGAACAGAGAGACGCCCATCAGCAGCACAGGAAAGATGCTCGCTCACAAAGGGAAATGAAGAGCACCCACTGTCGCATACAGACATTCACCTGCAGTACAGCTGAAGGCAAGAGATCAGTAAAACCATGTATTTGTGCAAATACAGAATGACAGAGACCCTGTAGTACGGTGTGAGCAAAAGGAGGTGCACTTTGAAGAAGGGGTCTCTGGCTTATGATGGTAGCCTGCCCACCACATATCCGCAATGGCCATTGAGAATACATTTACGAGTCTCTCCTCAGATAATCCTACCACCATACTTTGACGGGCAGCTAGAGCGAGGACTGTTTATGTTGTGAGGATTCTATATGTAGGTTGCCTAGGTGACTGGAAGGCGTCATCTGGACAAGTGAAACTGGGCTCGTGTACCAGTCTACCGCACAGGTGATGGTGGAACAGGGTGCACACATCCTGAGCTCTGTTTATAGTACTAAAAAAAAAACTCTATCCCAGTTCTCCCCAGACATGGAATAAATGGTGCCCACCTATCAACCTTTTCCAGAATCTCAGCGATGTTGGTCAGCGGCTTCCGGAGGTGGTGCCTCAGGTTGTGCTGCAGCAGGGGCAGGCAGATATTCCACTGTGCAGTACACAGCACGTGGATGGTCGTGGGGTTACCCAGACGAATGGCTCGCTGCAGGATGTTGTCCATTCTCTTTATGATGAGTAGCTGCTCCTGTAAGGGGCACAGTGAATGGCTAGCTGAGGCTTGCGTGGCGAGGATGGGATGCCAACCATGGTCACCACCTAGAAGAGCCAGTGCTGGGGACAGAAGTCAGGGGAAATGGCAGATTATGGGGGTCAGACATTAGCTGTCCCCAGGTCATCAGGCCAGGGCCCTGATCCCTCTAAGGATGCCACAACGGTCTTTCCTATCCTGCAGTAGGATCCTTCTAAGACATTCAGGAAAAAGACTGCAGCTCATTGTGGTTCTTGCGTGAGTGAAGTCAGAGTCCATTTATTTCTAACTGGAGTCTGCCTGCTAGGGCTTACATCTTTCATTCACTGCCCAAGAAGAATCGCCTCTGGTTTGTGTTATGGGTCCTTTCCAGCAGAAAGGCTCGAGGCTGGACTTTCAGGAGCTGTGAGATACACTCACACTCTGAAGCTTTCCTCAAACCGATTCCACACTATTCTGTTCTCAGCCACCTCCCCCAATGGCCCCTGGCTTCCTGCACCCAGTGTCCCCAAACCTGGTCTGACCCCAGTGATGCTCCGGTCTAGGGGACCTCCAACCTGGGCTCTAGTCTTTACCTCGACGGCTCCTCGAAGGTACATTTTGAGCTTGCTTCCCAGCCTTAAAGCATCTAATTCACACTCCAGACCTTCCATTTCTAGCAGCTTGCCAGTATCCTGGAGACGCAGATGGAGTTTTGAACACAAAGACATTAATGATGGCAATCATGCACATTCATCAGCCTTAGAACGCCTTGAATCCCAGCAGAAACAGAAACCAGAAAATGGACAGAGAACAGCACGAAGTAGGGGAAACATGTAACAAGTCTCAAAAGATACAAAGGGAGAAAGACTTTGTGAGACCTTTTTGAGGGGAGGGGGTGGGACGCCTCACTGATTTCAAAGGACCTTGAAATTTTCTTTCCTTTTAAACATTGTTTTTCTCTTTTTTCAAATGCAGGGACTCACACGTTATAGCTAAGGTATCCCTGGAGCTCACTCTTTAGCCCAGGAAGCCCTTGAATTCACACCAGTTCTGCCTCAGTTCCCTGAGTGCTGGTATTACAGAAGTGAGCCACCACACATGATGTGTGCATGCGTGTGTGTGTGAGTGTGGAAACCAGAAGGCGCCTTGCGAGCACTGGCTCTCTTCTCTCGGGATGTGGATTCTGGGAGCAAGTCCAGATCATCAGGTTTGATAGCAAGCACCTTTGCACACCGAGTCATCTCACCAGCCTTTGGTTTAAATTTTTTCTTTTTTCTTTTACTGAGAAATTCATACATGCATATAATGTATTTTAATCAAAGTCACCTCCATTTTCTTCCCTCTAACTTTATCTCCTATCTCCACCACCTCTATTCCCTTCAAATTTCACGAATTGACTTCTAAAAATAATACTTGTCATATATTACATCCCAATTTCAGTTTTCCCTCCCTCCCTTCCTCCCGGTCCCTCCCCTACACCTCCCTTCTCTCTCAGATCCATTCCTCTTCGGTTTTCCTTCCTTTCAGGGGTATCAAGCCAACATGGCATAAGTGCTGCAATAAGACTAGGCACTTCCTCTCATATTAAGGCTGGACAGGACATCCTAACAGGAGGAAAAGGGTCCCAAAAGCAGGCTAAGGGTCAGAGACAGTCCCTGCTCCCAGTGTTAGGAGTCCTACAGGAAGACCAAGCTACACAACGGAAACATGCAGAGGGCCTAGGTTAGACCCCTGAAGGTTCCGTGATTGTCGTTTTAGTCTCTGTGAGCCCCCATGAGCCCAGCTTAGTGGGTTTTGTGAGTTTTCTTGAGGTGTCCTTGGTCCCTCTCGCTCCTACAATCCTTCCTCCCTTTCTTCCGCCAGATTCCCCGAGCTCCACCTAGGGTTTATCTGTAAGTCTCTGCATCTGCGCTCGCTTATCAGTTGCTGGGAGAAGCCTCTCTGATGACGATTATGCTAAGCTCTAGTCTGCAAGGATAGCAGAATATCATTAGGAATCATTTCATTCATTGACCTTTTTTTTTTTCCAGTTGTGTTTGGTTCTATCCCAGGTCTCTGGGCTTTCCAGCCTCTGGGTCCGGGCCTCCAGGCAGTGTCAAGGGTGGGCTCCCTCTCATGGCATGGGTCTCAAGCTGGACCAGTCATTGATTGGCCACTCTCACAATTTCTACACCACCACATTTTGCAGGTAGGACAAATTGTAGGTCAAAGGTTTTGTGGCTGTGTTGGTGTCCCAGTCCCTCCACTGGAAGTCTGGCCTGGTTACAGGAGATTGTCAGTTATGGACCCCTATCCCATTAGCTAGGGTCACCCTCATAGATTTCTGGGAGTTTCTATTGCACTAGTTTTCTGCTTCACCCCAGAGATGACCCCCAATTGTCTCTCACTCCATCCTGCCCAAACCTGATCCTTCCTGTTTCTGTCCCCACTTGCCCTCATCCACCCAAGATATATGGTCTAGTTCTAGTTCCCCTTTCCCGAGAGATTCATACATTCCCACTTGAGCCCTCCTTGTTACTTAGCCTCTCTGGGTCTGTGGATAGCAGCATGGTTATTCTTTACTTTAGAGCCAATATCTACTTATAACTGAGTAATACTATATTTATATTCCATGGTCTGGATTACATCACTTAGTATGATTTTGTTTCTAGTTCCACCCATTTGCCTGCAAATTTCATGTAGTTATTTTTTTAACAGCTGAGTAATACTCCATTGTGCATATGTACCATATTGTCTTTATCCACTATTTAATTGAAGGACATCTAAAAGTTGTTTCCAGTTTCTGGCTGTTATGAATAAAGCTGGTAGTTGAGCAAGTGTCATTGTGGTAGAATGGAGTGTCCCTTGGATATATGCCTAGGAATGGCATAGCTGTGTCTTGAGGTAGACTGCTTCCCAACTTTCTAAGTAACCGCTGTATTGACTTCCAAAGTGGCTGTACAAGTCTGCACTCCACTGTCAATGCGGGAGTGTTCCTCTTGCTCTACACCTTCACCAGCATCTGCTGTCTTTTTGATCTTGTATTTTTGATCTTGGCCATTCTGACAGATGTTAGATGGAATCTCAGAATCATTTTGAGTTGAATTTCCCTGATGGCTTAAGGACCTTGAACCTTTCTTTAAGGTTTCTTGTCCATTTGCGATTCCTCTGTTGAGAATTCTCTGTTTAGAGCCGTACCCCATTTAGTTGGATTATTTGGTTTGTTGATGTCTAGTTTCCTTGAGTTCTTTATTTTTGATATTAGCCCTCTGATGTTGACTTCTTTTTAATTCACAGAGTCCATTTATTACTCTTAGCACGTGCACTGGTGTAGAACCATCTACCAGGGTGTGGGTAGCCTCCCAGAGGTGACAGCCCTGAAGAAAACTTCCTCCTTCTCCCAGAAGCCATCAGTTGCCAGTATCTTCCCAGCTAGGCCTGAGACCATCTGATCTCCTCACTTCATGTTGAGATTTGTGTCTGGCTTGATCTTGTTTGGGTCTGGTGCAGGCTGACACAGCCACAGTCAGTTCATATGTGCGACAGCCCAAAAGACACTGCTTCTTGTAGCCACCTACTGTCTCTGGTTCTTACACTCTTTCCATGCCCACTTCTGCGATGGTCCTGAACTGTGGGAAGATGGGGTATGATACAGATGTCTCATTTAAGGTTGAGCAGTTGTGGGGCTCTGTGTTAATCATCTACCTCAAGGTATTTCTCTCAGAAGGTCATCTGCGAGGATGCTAGGTGCCAGTCTATTGCTGTTTCTACTCAGAAGAATAGCAACTGTAGGTTCTCTCTTAGAGCTATCACCGACCTAGCCTTGGATTCTTGACCATGTTAACAGTGCCAGCCATGAGTTCTGCCATGTGGACCAGCTTTACATCTGATCAGAAAGTGACTGGTTTCTTCCATAACTTGATGCCGTTATTGTGCCCGTGGGCACATCTTGTCAGGCCTGTAATTACCGTAGTTCATAGGACTCGTAGCTGGGTTAGACAAATATCAGCTTTTCTGCCTTGGAGGTGTGTTTAGAGCCAGCACTCTGAAAGCCAGACAGTAGGGATGGAGGGCCCACGTGGCAGCTCAATTTCTCTTCATTCTATGACTAAGCTATGGGGTGTCTTCAGGAACAGCATCTTACCATCAAGTTTGGGGGAGGGGGACAATCAAGATCAGTGCCAATATTCTGTAATGTTGTGGGGGTCAGGCTGGGAGACACTGGCTCCAGTTTTTCAAGAGCAAAATGAGTTTCCAACAAACATTTATAAAATTTAGCAAATGTGTTTTATTTCACTTCTGCCTAGGGGTCCCAGCAGCAAGCAGCAAAAGCTCATAGTTTTGGTGTGAGGTGCCCTGCTCTTGCAGAAGGATGTGTGTGACAAAAGCCCTGACCCTGCCATCACTGTGACCACTGCAGGGCTCCTTGAGTGAACCCCATTCAGGGACCTTATCCCAGTCTTGAAATCCTACTGGTGGAAGTCTGAAGTTTGAAGAGGGAGTTTGGGTGGGGGGCACAGCCAGAATTTCTGAACTTTTCAGAGTTACATGGGAGCCACTGCTCAAGTCTTCATGTCAAAGCATTTTCAGAGAACACATGGGGATCCCAGTTGCCCAAGGCACAGGCTTGTGGGCGTGGGAGGCTCCTGCACAGACCAAACTTATCTCTGTGTTTCATGGCAATTTTAATTGGTTGACTTTCTTAATAATTCCCTTTTAAAATGCAGGAAAGCCTCA
The DNA here is from genome assembly GCF_000001635.26 of Mus musculus. Taxonomy (NCBI): domain Eukaryota; kingdom Metazoa; phylum Chordata; class Mammalia; order Rodentia; family Muridae; genus Mus; species Mus musculus. The sequence continues at coordinate 139,671,082 of NC_000073.6, forward strand.
CCAGCTGAAGACATGGCAACACTCTGACCCACTGGTTTCCTGTGCCCATGCCTCTGCCCACTGTGATCACAGCACAATAGATCAGGTCCACTGTGATCACAGCACAATAGATCAGGTCCACTGTGATCACAGCACAATAGATTGGATCTGTTTCATCATTTCACCATTTATTCCTATCTGCTCCATCATTTCCTTACTCTATATTGTTTCTTCAGTTTTACTCTGGACAATCTACTCTTTCCCCTTCTTCCTCCTCTTCTTCTCCTCCTCCTCCCCCATCTCCCTTTTCCTCTCCCTCAGTCCTAGGGATGGAATCTAGGGTTTGTACCCAATAGGCAAGCCCTCAACCCATGGAGCCGCATCCTCAGCCCCTCTGTGTTCTTTGAGCATTCACTAGCCACATGTCCCTTTGGTGTTACCATTGTGGAACATATGGTTGGTGTCACTGGTTTATCAGACTGTGTCTCCCACAGTCTTGCACCTCCCGAGGTCTTCTCCCCACCGTAACTCCACATTAGTAACTTCCCAGCCGCACATACACCACTTCTCTCCTGCTGGTCTGCTGCGGTGTCTCCCACAGCTGCATTCTGCTTATCACAATCCCCAGAGCACACCTGGTGACCTCAGCTGCCATCGATGCCCAGCGCGGCTCTAGCTCCTTGTGAAGCAATGTTTTCCTCTCATCCAGATTCCTTTATGTTCTTGGGAAGTGGAGGAGGTCAAATAAAGCCTTTTGTATATTAAAAGATATCATATTAGTTAGGGTTTCATTGCTGTGAAGAGACACCTCGGCCACCACCATGGCCACAGCCACCATTTAATTTGGGGCTGGGTTACAGGTTTAGAGATTTAGTCCATTATCATTATTATGGTGGGAAGCATGGCCGCACCCAGGCAGGCGTGCATGGTGCTGGAGGAGCTGAGAGTTCTACATCTTATTCTGAAGACAGCTAGGAGGAAGGTTTCAAAGCCCACCCTGACAGTGACACACTTTCTTCAACAAGGCCACACCTCCCAATAGTGCCACTCTCTGGGCCAAGCATATTCAGACCAGCAGAGGTATGTCTCAGGATGTAGTTCTAGGCCGACTAGATGTTAGCATTCCAATGACCATCCTTGTCCTTTTGCTTTTACCGTCTCCAGCAAGAAGGCTACCACCACCCTATCTGCAGTGTCTAAGTACCCTACATCCCTGTCTCCATCTTCGAGGTTGTCGATGTAGCCTTACATTTTGTCTTCCAGTGTCCGTCTCTTCTTGTCTGTCACTAGGGCAGTTTAGCATATCTGTGGCTCTTCTAGAAGCCACCCCAGGCTTGCAGACACTGTGAACCTCCTCACAGAGCTTCTTGTTTGAGTTTCAGCTGGTTTCTAACCTGCTTTGATGTCTATATTAATTGAGCCAGTACAGTTCTCAGCTCCAGGAGTTCAGGTTACACCTCAGTGCTTCATGGCTCCATTTCTGTTTCACACGGACGGTCAATATTTTTGTCTACCTTTAAAAATGTTTGGAATAAACTAGATATTATAGCACCAGGGTCGTGGTATTTATATCATGTATTGGTTGATTTGGATTGTTTTTATTTTCTCACTTTTTTTCCATGGGTCATATCTTTATTCTTTGCATGCCTGGCAATTTTTTGGCAGGTACCACACACTGATAATTCTACTTTGTTGGACAAGGCAGATTTTTTTTTTAATGTTTGAGAACTTCCCAAGGCATATGAAATATTCTGATCTACCTCCAATTCTTTCCATTCCAACTCCTGTATCCTTCACACTACTGTTTCCTCCCAGCTGCTGCTTCTCTTTTCTCCTTCCTTCTTTCTTCTTTCTTCTTTCTTCTTCTTCTTCTTCTTCTTCTTCTTCTTCTTCTTCTTCTTCTTCTTCTTCTTCTTCTTCTTCTTCCTCCTCCTCCTCCTCCTCCTCTCCCCTCCCCTCTCCCCCCTCTCCCCCCCTCCCCCCTTCCCCCCCTCTCCCCGCTCCCTCTCTCTCTCTCTCTCCCTCTCCCTCTCCCTCTCCCTCTCCCCTTCTCTCTCCACCCTGAGTTTACTTAGTTCTCTAGTACGTGCTTGGATGTACTGGAGTATAGCCCCCTAGGGGCTGCATTCCTGAAGAAAACTGACTCTCTTCCCAACAGACATCAAGTGCCAATGGCTCCGCAGCTAGGTTGGGCCTCATGAACCCCTCCAGGAACTGCACAGGGATTTTTGTCTGGCTTGATCTTGTGCAGGTCGTGGGCACACAGTCACAGCTATTGTGAGTCCATACCATGAGTTCACACCTACCACTGTGAGTTCACACCTGCCACTGTGAGTTCACACCTGCATTTGTCTCATCATAGCTCAGTTCTTAAGCATGGCTACATATAATCAGGGTATGGTACATTGGGGATGACCCTTGACCCTGCTCTACACTCCTGAACTTTCAACCTGGGGATCCAGTGTCTGGTTCTCTGGCTGAAGAGGGCAGGAACTATTCCTACCCAGGCTGTCTGCAGAGATCTCTACGGCCTTACTTCCCCAAGTAAACTGCTTCCCCAACGTGAATGCTGTCCTAGAGTGCCTGTGCTTGTCAATGTTCAGCCAAGGGATCACAGCAGCTTTCCTGTGTGCCTCTCACTCCTCCTACTTACCCCCTGCCCTGTGACCTGCAGCTGACTCCTCCCCGCTGCACCCCCACCACCAGGCTGATGCACCAGGCCTTGCCTGAGTCTCTCATTGCCAGTGAAATAGCACTGGACTTTCCCTCCTTATCTGCCCTCCAGTGCCTTGAAGGTTGTAGTTTCCCATATGTTGTTTGTTTTTTAGGTGCTTTGGACTTTAGGACAACATTGCTGCATCTCTGCTGTTTGGACCACAAGGTGGACCCCCATCACTGCCTCCCTTCGCTGCTTTATGCCATGTAAAGCTCACTCGCTCCTGGACAATTTGGACCGAATTGTGCTTTTGCTTTTGTTTTGTGTAAGTGCCAGATGTTTGATCTCAGTGCTTCTTCCTTTGGGATGTGTCTTCATGCTGACCTTGAAAGTGGCCTGGCTCATTTACTAAACACATGAAACTCAAGAAGGAAGACCAAAATGTGGATACTTCGTTCCTTCTTAGAATGGGGAACAAAACACCCATGGGAGGAGTTACAGAGACAAAGTGTGGAGTAGAGACTGAAGGAATGACCATCCAGAGACTGCCCCACCCGGGGATCCATCCCATATACAACCACCAAACCCAGACACTATTGCATATGCCAGCAAGATTTTGCTGACAGGACCCTGATATAGCTGTCTCTTGTGAGGCTATGCCAGTGCCTGGCAAATACAGAAGTGGATGCTCACAGTCATCTATTGGATGGAACACAGGGCCCCTAAAGAGCTAGAGAAAGTAACCAAGGACCTAAAGGGGTCAGCAACCCTATAGGAGGAACAACAATATGAACTAACCAGTACCCCACAGAACTATGTCTCTAGTTGCATATGTAGCAGAGGATGGCCTAGTCGGCCATCAATGGGAGGAGAGGCCCTTGGTCTTGCGAAAATCATATGCCCCAGTAGAGGGGTCAGGAAGCGGGAGTGGGTGGGTTGGGGAGCAGAGCGGGGGGGGGGCGGGTATGGGGACTTTTGGGATAACATTTGAAATGTAAATGAAGAAAATATCTAATAAAAAGAATGGAAAAAAAAAGTGGCCTGGTTCTTTGACTCCTGGCCTCAGGTTCCTGCTGGCCACACAAGGAGCTGCAGGTCTGAAAGCTGGCCATCTTCAGCGGGGCAGAGACATTTTCTGAGCACCTCGTGGGCAGCAGGTTCTATACCAGGAAGTAGGGGCATCGTGGGAAGGAAGCCCACGTGTCCAAGAAGGCTGCACCCCAGCAGGGAAGATGGACAAGGAATGCATGGTGAAGCACACTTCTAAGGAAGACCTGAGACACTTTACTAGCAAAGAATAGCCAGTCTTCCCTGAACTCGTACCAAGGCATGTAACAAAGGACGGACGTTCTTCGCCAAACTGAGACATCCAGGTAAAGAGCAGAGGTGTTTTCCCAGAGGAAATCAAAACAGAGCAAGCAGAAAACGAGATGTAAAAAGTTGGAGAGCCGCTGATGCAAAAATACAAATATATCCCCTTCAAGTGTGCATGTATGATATGACACGCCTTAGACACACAGAGGTGGAGGCCTCAAACAGATCACGGAGGAGAAGATAGGGTGTGTGGACTCAGAGGCACAGTACCCTCAACCTTCCCCTGCCTGCCTCTGAGTTAACGATACCCAGGGCAAGCAGCCAAGGCTCACTACCAAGAGACCACAGCTTCGGCGCGGCAAGGGGGAGCCAGGAAGACCACAGGTCTCCTTGGCATGTTGGTTGGAGGCTGCTTCAGCAGGTGCTAGAGTGGCTTGTGGATAGGTAGCTGCTTGCTCCTGTCAATGTGTGTGCTCTCAAGCTTCCCCTGGATGTCAATATTGTCATAAGCATAAAAAACTTTTACACTGACAGCTCCTTGGTAATCCAGGTTACTGAAGAAGCTCCGATTGCTAACGGATTGGTTTAGATACAAAATCTCTACGGTAGTCCTTTTTGAAATAAGAAAAAAAAATAAGTATGATTTAAATGTCCAGGGGTCAGGGGGCATGGGGCATATTGTTACTACTGTGAGTATTACATAGCCCTTCCCTGAATTGGTGGGACAGTGGTGGCTACATAGGCCAGAGCCAGTGACAAAGGTGGAAGGAAAGACACAGGTGTAGATCAGCAGCAATGGCTGGCACACATTTGCAGTAGGCACAGGCTGAAGATACCAGGCCTTTCCTACCAACACTTTCTTTTTCAGCCCAGGGACCATAGTCCTATGAGCCGCCCCCTGTAGCCGCCACCCCAAGCCAACCTTAACTCACTCACTTCGGTTTCCATTTTCTTCAGGTATTGGAGGCAGTCACTGGCTATTGGCTCATTTTTCAAAGTCAGACACAGGCGGCCCAATTCAAAAAGCAAAAGGATTCTGGGAGGAGAGAAACAGGCCCTGGCTCAGCACAAGGTAGGCATTCACTTGTTTGGCATAGGCAATGCCAGCCTTGTGCCACTTGTGACAGTGGCAGGAGCTACAGACCTGCTATGCTATGGCCCTGCCCTCTAGCTGTTGTAGGACCCAGAGCTCTCCGCAATGTTGCATCTGTCCCTACTGGACACACTATCCCTATCCAGGTCTCCAGGCCGTGGCGACACTGGGTCACCACAAACTCCCTACATAGTTGCCTTGCAGGGAAGACACAGCACAGACTCTTCCTCCCTGGGACAGGCATATGGGATGTCACCAATACATTCACCATCACCAATCTGAGTCTCAGTGGGTGATGTTAAACATGTATTAAAATGCAGGGACATGTGATAGACAAACAACTTTGGAAAAGAACAAATTGATAGAGGAAACTGTCCATTTTTTAAGCTTTATGCTAGGCTATACTCCAAGAAACTGGCTGGAGCTTCCTGGACTCAACCTTGGGCCTCCTGCATCCCATCACCCTCTCCTCCTCCTGCATCCCATCATCCTCTCCTCTTCCTGCATCCCATCATCCTCTCCTCTTCCTGTATCCCATCATCCTCTCCTCTTCCTGCATCCCATCATTCTCTCTTCCTCCTGCATCCCTGCTTTCCTCCCACTAGGCTCCAGCAACATCCCTAGCAGTGACCACTAAGTGTCTCCAGATACCGACAGCCATTCCGGGGGGTGGGGGGTGGGGTGGGGGGGTGGGGATAGACCGAGCATCTCTCTGCCTTTGTAATGTGAGAGGCATGTCCAGATAGTCAAAGTGACTATGGGTAGGGCCACTATCTTCCCTTTCTTTGCTCTTGAGCTGTTCCAGATGAGGGGCAGCTGCAGGAAGAGAGGACCTTTTGGCTGCCCACCCTTCTCTCCTTAGGCTCTGCACAGCCAAGGCATGGCCTCAGGACTTTTGTCTCCTTGCTTCACCTGAGCTCTGGGCCTGCCAGTCAAGAAGAAGGAACTCGGGAAAGAGTAAATAGCTGGTCCCTGAACCATTTTGGCTTCAAACAAATATTACAGTCCCCCCCGCCCCCACCCCCAGTCAGAATTCCAGACATAGAAGGCCAAACGAAGATATTCCAGTATGACCCTGTAGTGTCAGGAGGCTCTGAGGCTCTCTGGGTTGTGGGGAAGGGTTCTATATCTGTTAGAAGGCAGCTTAGGTTGCTTATGGGGTATCCCGGGCAACTATGGCTGCAGCCTAGGAGCAGTAGAGTATGGATTTTATGAAGAGCTAAAACAGTTCTGAGGTCCTTCTATTCACAATGGGCCCTGGAGGACACGTCCCACTAAAGTCCTTGTGTCTTTCAACTAGAAGTTTACACAGAAGCAGAGTCTTGGAGATTATCTCCTCCTCAGGTCACTGTAGGAATCCCGTCTGAGGTACACGATCGACGTGTACCTCAGGTGGCTGAGACCAGTGAGCTCCTCTGAGCATCCATGCGCCCACTCCCAGGTTCCACTAAGTAGCCGAGTTCACACATGTAAAGGACCAAAGACTGCACCAGGCTCAGGACTGGTGGGAATGAATGTTAGCTCACATTATTTTTGTGTTAAGTACGGCATTTCTGTATATGAAACCTTAGGAAAGCTTAACTGGTCACCCGGAGAATCTGTAAATATGACAGAGCAGAAGGGCTCAGGCCTCGATACAGGAAAGCCCTTACGGCCAGCTGCACAGTGGGCATATACCCTATTTCTAAAGTCGGGTGAAAGACAGGAACATGGAGCCAGCAAAGAAAACAGTGCTCATACTTGTAGGAGGTAGCCCCAGAACCCAAACTTAGGTGACGGTTGAACCCCACTGGCGATGAGAGACTCAGAAGTCAAAGCCAACATGTGGGGGCAATCACAATTCCATCATCTCAAATGCATGCAAAGTTCTCACGGTGGTGTGGTAGACAGACAGCCACTGGGGGTGAGAGACAAACTCCCTCCACCTCTGTGAGAGAACATTCCAGAACTTCACCTCTGCTTTGGCGCCCTGCTCTCCCCTTCAGAAGCCAGCCCAGAACCCCTCCCAGCTCCACCAGTGTTCGGAAAGGCCAGAGATCTTGGGGCTAAAATGAGCCCCTGGAAAGCACTCAGACCAACGCGTTTCCTCTGTGTAGCTACCCAGGCATACCGGACGCACCGTGGCAAACTGAAATGACTGTGCTTAGAAGTTAAATTTGATTTTTCCAAGGTCAAATATGGAGGGCCACATCCCAGTGCAGTACACAGACGGTGCAAACCTCAGGACGATATTACCAGGGAGGCTCTAGCAAACCCTCCCCGATGTGGGGCTGGTCCTTGCAAGGGTCTGGTTGCTTGTTTTCATATTTTGTATGGTGACCGTGTAGGTGTCTCTGTGTGTACACATAGAGGAGAGCCACACTTACTTTTCTTCTCTGATGGTAGGGACGTGTTGGTCATGGTACTGACTTAAATCTCTATACATTTTCCTCAGGATTTGCTCCAGGTTTTCCGGCAAGTTATTTTTATCCAATTTCCTAGAATCGATGTAAACGCTAAATAGCCTGCCATATTTGTTTAAAAAAATGATTCTCAAGGAAGACTGAAATCAATGAACCAACCCATGCTTCTTAGGGAATGGAGGTCTTAAAATATCCCTTCTCCTTTCTTCGTGTCTCATTTCCCGGGCAAATTTTCCTACCTCCTTAGACTCCCTCTCGGCAGGCAATGTTCCTTTTCTTATGTCACTGCAGGGAAACTCCGGGAGAGTGTGCAAGGGCTCATCTGCAGAGCCAGCTCTGTCCCTAAGATCCCCTGCCCTGGAACACTTTGGCCCTTATCTTCACTTTGCTATTGGACCTGCGACCGAAGTCTCTCGGTATCTCAGTATTATTGCCGCAAGGTCCCCGAAGTAAGGAGTTCCCCTCAACCTCAAAATACTGCAGTCTCCTCACTCACCTTAGGAGTGGACATCCTGTGGTCGCCTCACTCGCCTTGGGACCTCCCTCATGGTCTACCTCACGCCTCACCTGGCAAGACTCTCTTCCCTGGCTGGGACTCTGACTACTTCATTAGTGGCTTCATTGCACCCCACTCCCTACTGGTGGGGTGTGGCAAATGGGGCTTACTTTAGATTCTCCCCCACAGAATCCACCAGAGCCACCTCTAGGGAAATCCCCGCAGCCTTAGGGGTCTCCTACTGACAGTGGGCATCCCAGGGGAGCAGACAGTGTCCTGATCCCAGCCTTCCCAACCACTTACGCTTTCAGCGAATTGATGTGGTAAGTGATGGAGAGTATAATGGATTGCTGCTTGTCTTCCCTCAACATAAGATCATCCAATACTTCATAACGAACCTGTTGGGAATGCAACCGAATGTCACTCTGCATTCAAAGGAGGACTCAGATGTTGTGTCCAGATATTATTTAACCCCTCCCATAAAATTAGTATTTGAAACTAAGGCAAACTCTCAATAATTAAGTTCTATACATTTTTATATGTAAATAATAAAAATTCTTAAATATACAAATCACCAAGTTGTAGACACTTGAGATATGGTGCTATAGCAAATACTTAGTTTCATAAATTCTCTGTTAGTGTTTTAAAAAGCTGATGCTATTACAGGATTATTTAAGCACAGTAATGAACAGATGTTGCTTTTTCACACAGGAGGGTTTGCCTGTTCTTTTCATTGTTTTTGCTTTGTCCACACATGTGTAAGCTCCTGCCTTCCTCTGTAAGTGGGATTATTACTGTTTTGTGCATAGTTCCTAGAAAATGACTTTTAACAAAGCTAGTTATTGCCTCTCTTGTCAAAGTGTCTATTTACCATGGTTGAGAACATCTGCCGGTACTTGTGGGGCACCTGGGTTCTGACGAATGGCGCTGCTGTCAAGCAGAACTTGGTAGCATCCTCCTTTCTTCCGGCTTGCAGGTAACATTCAAGCAGTTCTCTGGACATCAGAAAACAACAGACATTAGCATTCTCAGAGCTCTTTTGTTGCAAATCTCCAGTAACTAGGTCCTCAGGCTTTGGCAAACTGTAGTTTGCAAACTTTCCGGAGCTTCCCAGGGAAGCTCACGGCACACGCCAGGATCCACCGCTCAGTGCAAAGCCAGCAGGAGTGGGAGAAATTCCTGCTGATGGCACAGACAGCTATCAGCACTTTAATTAAGAACATTTCCAGTCGATACTTTGAAGGAACATCTCATTTACATCAACTTCCTCTTAGAGGTTTTCCAAATAGCCACAAGCAGGTCCCCAAGCCGGTAGGCTGAGGTCTGGACTTGAACTGGCATCTTTGATGCTGGAATTCACATTGACAAAATCCACCCGGTCTCTTGTTTGTAGCAAGATCCTCACAAAACCTGTGAGAGACCCCCTCTTTAGAATTTGCTGATAGTCTGTGGCTTTCAAGCAGCAAGCCCAGAGCTCCCATGCCCAGGTATCTGGGAACCCAGGTGTGATGCTCATATTGGCATAGCTATTTGCCAAAGTGCCTACCAAAAGCAAACCCACAACCAAACCCCACTACACTAATGTTTTAAGAAGCATGGACCAGGAGTAAGGGCTGTGTCATTATTTCCTTTGCTTTGAATCCCGATGTGTCTTTAAGGCGTGTGGCAATATCCATAGATTTCTAGGAAGAACCCGCTGACAAGTCAGAAACCCAAGCCCTACCTTGGAAGAGAGAGAGAGGTCTATGTGAATCGTAATCAGGGACTCATCAGGGCTGTTAGGGCTGCCACCCCACTCACAGCATCAGCTCTGCCCGCCACTCCTTGTCCTCCTCTTCTGTCTGATTTAACACAGTGATGATTTGGGAGAGGCTGGGAATCACGAGGTGGTGGTATCCAGGCTTCAGGAAGGGCCGCACCATGTTCCAGTAGAGGACAGAAGCATTGAACACCAAGAAGTAATACCTGGGTCAGGAGTAGAAATCAGAATGTTGGAGGCACAGGGCTGGGGGTATCCGGGTTCCTGGACCCATTCAGGAGGGGAGTGAAGGTGTGTCCAATCACCATCAGACGCAGGCACCTCATTTAGGGTACTCCTCACCAATCTGCATCGGCACCAGGATGCAGAGCCACCCCGACAGCCCTTTCCCACACGAGCAATGGCTGTCTCACTCACAGTGGTGATGACACGGCTGGGCTAGGTTCAGTCATTCCACAACTAACCACACCCTATGAAAATACAGTCAGAAGCAAGGGAGGAAAGAACATGGAAGGCTTCCTGGAGGAGGTGGCATCTGACTGTGACCTGGAAGAAGTCCAAGAATCAGCCAGGAGCTGAGTAGGCAAAAGATGGTCAGTCAGACAGATGAGTGTGTTGCAGTGGAAGTGAGGGACTGTAGGACAAACTCCATGTCCGATCATAAGCTCTTGAGAAGGGTGTTGAAGATGTATGAGAGCTACCTCCCAGCATCTTCCTCTGAGTGGCAGGTCATCACCTGAGGGAGTCACACAGGGCACTTTCTTACTATAAAGCTGCTTTCTGGAGTGGACAGGCTTGACATTCTATTACTGGTTGGTTACTGGACAGGTCATTGCTGCTCATTATCCAGGAAGGAGGGAGAGAAACCAAATGGCCAACTGCCGGACCAGTGATTCCCAGTCACCTGTCGGGCCCATTTATAACTGTCTCCAAGACCCTTGCAGTGGGACATGGCTAGGAACTGGATGGATCTATTTGAAAACATTCACTGTGCTAAGATCTCTGGTGTAGCACGGGCTTCTGACTCTTGGAGGGAGGGAGCAGCAGTGGGTGCTGGGGTGGCTCATCCAGGCTTGTAGGGCTGCACCTTGGACCCTTGTGCCTATGCATTCAGTAACTTGATAAGGATATCAACCAATGAGCAGTGGGCATGGGCGGGATGAGCAAAAGCTACTGCTAATGTTGGGTCCCACTGCATGTGTGCCAATGCCAGTGTATGCCAACTTAACCATTTCAACAATCGAATTTGGGTTTGGGTAGGGAAAAAAAAAAAGACAACCACCATCTAAAAAGCGGTGCTAGAGTCGTGGCTGCAGCCAGGAAGCCTTGGCTCAGGGCCAGCGGACTACAGTCTCCACAGAAGAACCTGAAGCGTGCCCTTCTCCCTTCAGAGAGACCCAAAAGCCAGGAACAAGGAGTTCTGGGGGACAGGTTGGGAAGGAGGCCACCGAGAAAACACTTTGAGAGCCATCTACAAATCTCAGTGAGCCCTGAGCAAGCACAGCATAGGAAGTCTGCATGGGTATGGCTGGCCTTCCCAGCTAGTAAGACAAGCCTGTGTCATAACTCCATTCGTTACAAGCACAAAACAGAAAGGAGAAGGGATGGATGTCAGAAAGAGAAATGACATCGCTTGCTTCTGTGGGCACCAGAGTCTTATGCAATCAAGTAGAAGCAGACAGACAGTTCAGCATACCTACCTCGGTTCTCCTTTTGCAAAGTTTATGGCCTTCATGTACTGTGTCACGCAATTTTCAAATTCTTCCTAAGACAGCACAAAGAATACCCAGGTGAGCCAACTAGCCACCCCAGCACCCACTGCTGCTCATCTTCATTCCTGGCATCCAATGCAAACTGGTTTTCACCCCAGCTTATGCACAGTCCGGGGACAGCGAAGACCCTTGAGCAACCACAGCTGGCTGTGCCTGTGGGTTCCAGACTCTCCCACCTCCCGCTCTGCCCAGCCCAGGAAGGGCTTTGGGGGAGAGAAGACAGAAAGGTCATAGCACCCCCTTGCAGAGGTGGGAGGTCATATGGACTCATGTCAGGCACCTGGCGAGTACCGAGCGGAGAGAAAAGCACAAATGGGAACTGCCGATGTTTTTTGCATCACTGTGAAGGAGACTCTGGTTCCTCAGTCCCATTTTGCTTTAAAGCTTCTCTAAGACCTGCCTTGCTGCCATCCCTGGAGGTGGGGTGAGAAGTGGAGAGGGGTAGTCTTACCACATTTTCCTCTGACTGTGGGGCACAAAGCTGGGCCCTGCACAGGTGCGCTCGGCCCAAAAACTGAGTGATTGGCGCCTTCACTTTGAAGTACATCTGGATGCAGTCTTCGCTTATCTCAGGCTCTTTCATCTGTAGGAGATTGAAGCCAGGAAGAGGAAGGAAGATGCCCAGGATGAAGGCGCTCTGGGTCACTGGTGAGGCTAGCTTGGTCATTTCTATACTCACAACACTCATCAAATGTCCCATCCACCCTAACCCTGTGCCGTTTACACCCAAAGATGTGAAGGTGGGGACAGGTTCATTGTGTGCCAGTGACAGCCAGTCACTCAAGGGCTTCACCTTGAGTGCCTGCTCTGCACACAGCACAAACAGGTCCGGGCTGAAGCTCTCTGTGGGGTCAAGCTCCGACTTTCCCAGGTTTGCAGACTTGATCAGTTCATAAGCTCTTCGCAGGGCAGTTGCATCTATCGGGCAGAGGATCAGCAGAGGGGCCCAGCATAGGTATGTCAGAGAGACACAGTCCACAGTCCCTGGAAGAGCCTTCCTCTGGCACAGAAATATGGGTCTGAATTCCTGGCCAGGTTGCTTTCAACCATCCCCACTCAGCGACTAGGCCAGGGTTCAACAACTGTATCCACCGCATCGCATCACGGACTTTTGTGCCACTCTACTTAGGTCAAGGGGTTCCCATCAGCAAAGTTAGAGTGAGACCCACCTTGTTGATTCCGGGCACGGGCCAGTTCCTGCGTTATGATCAGGTCCATGGCCCTGGAGGCCCTCAACTATACAGCTCCACTGCTGGACCAGTAGCGGTTGCCTAGAGACGGGGCCCAGACCAAGGACGCGGGAGCTCGGGGCGGGGCTACACTTGAGGAGTCCGTGACGCTGGGAGTAGGGAGGGGAAGGGGGCGGGGAAGTAGACAAGAAGCAGGCGGAGCGGAACTGATGGACACCGAGTGAGGCCAGGTCAAGAACTCTTGAGTGTTGAATTGGCACCCAGGGCACCCATACCATGCTGTCTTCACTTTCCTTGCCAGGCTGCGCTCACCTCCCATCCATCCACCCATGTTTCTGTGTCCTGCTCTGTTGCGGCACAGAAAGACAAGGGAACTCCACAAAACCTCCCTGCTCCGGTAAGCGCGGGCTGGACGGATGCAGGAAAAAGATCTAACAGAAGATGCCTACCAGAGCAGGAAGGTGGGCTGCTGGGTACCAGTCGGACAGGGAAGTTGCCAGCCTCAGAAAGCGTGCCCCTTTCTATCTGCAAGGGCCACCTGTGGCGGGTCTACATGTGTGACATTATCTAAGGGATCTGAGGAGTGAAGACTGAGTAGACCCGCCTGTAGCTGCTGCCTGGGCAAGAAGCCTTGGAATTGGAGCAGTTCTGGGATCAGGAAGGATGCGGGGGGTGGGGTGGGGGGACGCCACAAACGCTCTAGAGCCCTTGTTCGAGGATCACTCTTAGAGATGACTTTCATTAAGACATAGTAGTCTTGGAGGTCCAAGCTGGGGCAGAGCCCGGAGCTGCAGGAGGAGCTGCGCTTCATCAGCTGAGAAGCAGTGGTCGGTGGGCAATGATGGAGATCCCCGGGGCAGCAGGTGGGCAGCAGGTTAGCAGGCGTATAGGCAAAGACAAAGCTGACTCTAGTATCCTAAATGAGCGTTTAGAACGGCGTGCAGAAGGACAAACGTGTATACAAGATCTAAGGGAAAAAGCCGCAGTCCCCAAGGCCACGCCCCCAGTGACCTACTTCCTCTAGCCAGACACCACCTCTTAAAGAATACCGAACCTCTCGAAATAGCGCCACCTGCTGGGACTATGAGTCAGCACATGAGCCCGTGAGACCTTAGCAGGCGCAAACTAAAAAACCACAGAGGGAGAAACAGATAAAATCTTTCCTCAGAAGTAGAGTCTTCTGATCTTTTGAAAGAAGCTGTTAGGAAAATGAAAAGGTAGACTACAGGTTAGAAGAAAACATTCATAATAAAATCTAATACAAGACCTGTGTCTAGATTATATAAGAGTTCAATGGATAAATCACAGGCAAGTTTTAGAAGATGCCAAAGACTTGGATAGACACTTGACAACGTGAGCTACTTGACTACCCAGTGAGCAGGGAATGAGTGCAGCCGCCACCGTTGCCAGTAATCAGAGAAACAACACAAAGAAATGCCTCCCACATTCAAACCCATTAGTGCAGCTAAAATCAAGAAGCCTGATGATAGAGGTCCTGGTGGGGACAAACAGCTGCATGTGCCACACAGCTGGTGGGGATAAAGTGACAATCACCGAAAAACTGGGAGCTCTAAGTAAACTGAGGCATGTACTTGACTCATGACCCAGAAATTCTCCTCTTATAATGAGTACCCTTTGAAGTTCTAGAGACCAAGGGAGGGAGGGAGGGGGGAGGAGGAGGAGGGAGAAGAGAGAGAGAGAGGGGGGAGGGAGAGGGAGAGGAAGTTAGTTCATGGCTGCTTTGTTCAAGATAGCCCAAGGCTCAGTGACCCAGATAGCCAACAAAGACCTCAATAAAGATGGTTGGTCACACAAGGGGCTGTGGCTAAGCAATAAAGAATGACCCTGCAGGCAACAATCCATGATGAGTTCTGGCAATGTGGAACAGTGGGCATCTGGTGTGTGTGTGTGTGTGTGTGTGTGTGTGTGTGTGTGTGTGTGTTGTGTGAGAATGTTGGAGAGAGCCATAAAGGTTTCTCACTGAGAGGCTGGGCTGTTATGCTCAGACCTACTGTCAGAGAAATTGATGGTGAAGTTTCCCCCCTGGCTTGGTGCTGGACGCAGGTGGTACACGTTCACCAGGCCTTTTAGCCAGAGACATCTTGGTTTATGTTCATTTTTTTTTTCTTCCATGATAGAACCAAAGAAAACACAAAGCCCCTGAGTTCCAGTAAGGAACTCCACCTGGAAGGAGGTGCAACAGAACTGGGGCTCCTCCTAGGCCTGGGCAGATCATGGGGGTCAGGGGATCCAGGGGTGAGATGTCTACCACAGGAAGTTTTGAGGTACTTTCTTACTTTCCAGAACTTGAGGGTGCTTAGGGCAAGAGTCTGTTAGGGTGGAGAGCACATACATGGGGTTTACTGGGGGTGGGGGCAGGGGCGGGGGTTTCATGGCTCCAGCTACTGTCCTGTATCATGGGAGTTTTATCTTTCATATGGCCAACCCGAGAGGATATTGAAATTCAATTCTGCAGTGTGGGTTTCATTGAATATGGGTCTCGTTTGCACTTTCATGAGGTGGGAAATCTCAACCATCTGTGTGGGGGTGTGTAATAAAATTGAGTATGCCTGATATAATTCTGAAACGTAAATGTCATATATGTTTTTCAAGGGTTCCCAGAGCAGTATTCCACCTTGGAAGTAGCAACCTTGCGTCTCTCCACTCCAATGACAATGCTGACGTGGATCTTTATTTGTAAAGGTTCTCTGTAGTGCGTATAGAGCAGTAAATATAAAGATATTTACTTCCACCGAGTAAACATCGCTCAAACATTATGTAGCCCTGTGTTCCCAAATCCAAACACATTAAATATTAAAACTCATTTTTCCTGGTTACATAGTAGCTATAAATATGAAGAATGTGACACAAAATATTTTTTTCTTGCTAGATGTGTTTCATTTTGCCAAGGCCACTCAGGCCCCTGACTCCAAGAGTGTGATACTATGGAGTTCATGATGCTATCTCTGAAACTTACTCCCTCATCTAGCAGATGTCACCCGCTGCTCTTTGTCTGTAGAAGTGCTGGAGACCGAGCTCTGTCTCCTGGCTGACCGCAGAGACCCTCGTGTGAGGCTCTTCTGAGGTGGGGCCACCTGAGATTGGGGTTTGCTGGCTTTTATTCAAGTTGTTCTTCATACTCCCTTCTGAGTCTCAGATGCCCAGGTGCCACTGGCCCCCACCCATGGCAGGAAGTCCTTAAGACCCTACCGGGCAGTTGAGCTCAGTATCGTCAGCCTTTCTGATTGGAAATGTCATTTTCGTCCACCAAGGGCACATTCCTACCCCTTCTAGACACAGCTGGGTGTCCTCAAAGCTGACCCACCTTGGGCAGTATTTCCTCAGCATGGGGTCCCACAGACTATGGCTGTCTCTCAAGGCCCTGCACTTTAAGCACCCAGGAGGCTCTGCATGTTTATACTATGTGGTTATGGCTCCCTGACTCCTTGAAGGATCATATTTTGCTAGGTTTCAATAAGTTTAAGGAAACGGACACAAAGACTCCCCCCGCCCATGCCAGCTCGTGGGAAAAACCCCAGAAGATGGACACCCAAAGCAATGTTAAGAAAGGGCTGGAGGAACACTGGCCACTCTCAGAAGAATATCGTGCCACCACCACCTAAGGGCTTTCCAAAGCTGGCGAGGGAAGATCTACACTAACAATTGCATCAGGGGGACACAAAGATAGTATCTAAAGCATTGGCTTTTCCTCCTGATACTGTCCATCCAAACTACCTCAGGTTTACCTAGGTCACCACGTCCTGCACACATCACTGCTGGTGGGCTAGGGACTATCACTGGCTGGATGTCCCTTGGAGGAGGTCAGTTGGCTGCTGGCCCACATCCTCCATGCCAGGAAGAAACAACTGTGGGCTGCAGAGTGGTGAGCGTGTCCCCTGTCCACACTGCAGCAGTCGGTTCTTCATGGCTGTGGATTCACATTGAGAGCCACTGAGTCTGTTTTGATGATGGCACAAGAATTCCAAGAATACTGAGTCTGTTGATTACACACACACATGCATGTGTGTATGTGTGTGTGTGTGTGTGTGTGTGTGTGTGTGAATCAAAGGTGAGTTATACATGGGTGTGAATGTGATTGTGCTGGTGTGTGTGACTGTAGATGTATGAATTGTGTACGTATACGAATGTTGAGCTAGTAGTGAGTATGAACACAAGTATGTGAATGTGTGCAGTGTATAATGTAAGTGTTCACAGGTGTGACTATGGGAGTGTACATACAACCTTCTTCTGGCCCAGGAAGCAGGCGTACAATCTCTCTCCCTTCAAATAGCTGGAGCAGGGCTCTGGGTGGTGGGCAGAGAATCAGGGCAGAAAGCCCTGCTCCTCTCCCAAACCAAGCCTGTACTGCCTAGTCCCTCACCAGGAGGAGGAGCCTGGTGCCTTTTAGAAGTGCAAGGGAAGTACAGGGCAGGAGGGGATGCCTACTTATCCTCCATTTTCACCTCAAGGAACAAGCCCAGAACAGAGAGGACATTGCCTCCCTGGGCAGATGAGTTTCCTGTGGGGCTTAGCAGGGCTCTGTACCCCACCTGCAAACAGAGTGAAGCATCACAATATCCTAGCAAACCAACACCCCAGCTATCCAGAAACCCAAACTTCTTCAAATGCCAACATTCCCAGCCTCCCAGTATGCCTAGGATCCCAGCATCCCAATCCTAATTTTCAACATCCCCAGCATCCCAGTGTCTCCAGCATCCCAGTGTAACATCCACTATTCTACCACGCAATGTCACTGACATCCTGCATCCCCAGCACCCTAACACCTGGCATCCCAGCATCCTGAGTTCCTGGGGTGCCTCTACCACTGCGAACTTCTCAAAATCACCAGGAAATGGTCCTTATGACTTATGCCACATGTATTTCCACTTGGGTCTTTCTCCATTGATCAAACTTGTCCCTTTCGTCCCTGCTTTGTCTGTTCCCCTTTACAAAGGAATGCGCTCAGACAAGACACAGAAACCCTCTACTGCTCCTCCATTTCCAGTGGGGCCCACCACCCTCATGAGTCAGCCAGGTAACATACGGGGTGCCAGTTAAACATGGCATCACATAATGAATCTTCTTAGTACTGTGCCAGCATATGTAAAGACTTTATAGAAATGCTAAAAAGCCTGCTCTTTATTTTAGCTGACATTTAGATTTTACTTGGCTTCCTTCGATAGTGTGCAACTATCATCCGGTGCCTCTCGCCACATCTTTGCACCCTACAGTCACAGTATGGCTCAGGTGGCACGGGCACATCGAGTTTGTCCTTGTTCATGGAAGGGGTGGCACATCACAACCTGTTTCCCTCACTTTCTCCCATCTAAGTGCCATGCATTCACTCAGCATCATTTACCGAAGGCCCATGTGGCAGCTACAGCCACTGCAGCTAGGGCCACTGCAGCCTGGGACTCCTGAGCCTCAGCATGGAGACACTCTGAGCAACATGGGCATAACAGGATGGCAAATGGAATCCGTTTTCAGGAGCATTGTCTTTCCACCCAGGTGACAGCAACCCCAAATGTTTTGCATCCTTTGGGTCAGAACAGAGACCCTCAGCTTGTCTCCATATCTCTCACCTAGTTTTTAAAGACGTTTTTAGTGATTTTTTTTGAGAGTTTTACATCATGCAGCCCAGTCTGCCTTATCTCCCGATCACCTCATATCTACCCTCTACCCTTACAGCTTCCCACCCAAAACAAAACACACACAAATACACATACACACCACCACCACCACCACCACCACCACCACCACCACCACCACCACCAACAACAACAACAACAACAACAACAACAACAACAAAA
Organism: Mus musculus; assembly: GCF_000001635.26. Taxonomy (NCBI): domain Eukaryota; kingdom Metazoa; phylum Chordata; class Mammalia; order Rodentia; family Muridae; genus Mus; species Mus musculus. The sequence continues at coordinate 139,689,553 of NC_000073.6, forward strand.
GCATAGACAATACCTCATCATGGAAGCTGTAGAGTGTCACAGTGTGTCCCACAGTCCACCCTTCTGTCCACACATCTCCACTTGCAAATGTTCATTGCAGTGAGTCCTTGGTCTGACTCAAGATCTTCAGCTTCTGTGACACCAGCAATATCGGTTCGTCATCAGGACTCCTTCCGGCTAGTGTGTAGTTGCCCTGTGTCATGGAGATCCTGCAGCTTTGGATCTGGCCCATCCATTCATCTCAACCATTCACAGATGATGTAGATGTTGAACTGGGCCAATTCAGAGCCCTGGATCTGGGCCTGCATGATGGCTGAGCTGGTCAGCCTGCCTGCTCTCCCTTATCCGCCCACCAGGGCAGGTTCCCCAGCACTGCTCCAGCCATGCCATCTAATGCCACCTTCTGCAGGGTCAGCTTTCCTGCTCTCATGCCATCAGGACCCCCTCACCTGTTACACATACTCCAGAGCCAGCTCCACTGTGTTGCAAGTCAAGGTTTGGGGCCTACTCTCCCAAGTGCTGCAGTCAGTGAGGGGCTGGGCCAGCTCTCCCGCTCTTACACTGTTGGGGCTGGCTTACCCTTGCCTTGGCCATCTGGGCCAGCTCCACTGTGTTGCCCAAGGCTAAGACTCTCACCTTCATGACCTCAAGGCTAGGCCTACCAGCTACTGCAGGTGGTGAGGAGTAGCTAGTGGGCATCATCCCCACACCCATACTTCCTCACTCCAGACTAGTGGTAAGCCAGTTCTCCTTCACTTTCACCCTTGGGGGAGCTCACCTGAACCCCCCTACACACACCAGGGCCAGCTCTATTGTGCTGTCCAGATGAGAGTCAGGGCCCACTCAGCGAAGGACAGGGACAGTTCACTCATTCTCATGATCCCAGGGCCAGTTCCCCCAAATGAGGCAGGTGGTGCATGGGGTGGGGCAGCATCACCCTTACAGCCATACCACCTCATGGTAGACAAATGATGGAGCCAGCTCTTCCATGCTCTTGCCCTCAGGTCTGGCTCACATGCGCCCCCCCCCCACTCCCCCATCACCAGGGTCAGCTCTGCTGTGTTGTCCAGCAGGGCCTGCTCTCCAGAACGCTGTAGCTGGTGAGGGGTAGGGTGAGTTTTCCCAAGCTCATGACACTATGGGAAATTTTCCTGACTGCCTGAGGTGATGAGGGGTGGTAGTGGGGCACCACCTCTGTACCCGTGCCACCCCATGGCAGGCGAGTAGCAGGATCAGCTCTCCCACACTCATGCCCTTGGGGCTGGCTCACCTCCAGCTCCACTGTGCTGCCTGGGCAAGGCACAGGGCCGACTTTCCCAAGTGCTGTAGATGTATCTGTTGAGACTGGGCTCCACAACTCTGCATTTCAATTGGGTGTGGTTTCTGTAATGATCTAAGTCTGTTGCAAAGAGAAGTTCTCTTGATGAAGGGTGAGGACCACACTTACTTGTGTAATGACAAGTATATAGAATGTAGATAGGGTCTGTGCTGGTTTAATAAAGTAGCGGTTATAGGTTCTCTTCTAAGATCCATGACTTTACTAGACCTGGCTAGTTAGAGAGGTTTCCAGAACCAGGCGAGATTTCCATCCTGATGAGCAGGTTTTAAGTCCAATTAGAGATCTGTTGGCAACCGTCATGGTATGCGTGCACCCTTGGAGTTATCACGGCCTGCTAGTTATCATTGTGGTTCACAGGCATCATAGCTGGGTAGAACTGTTACTGCTTCCTTCCTTTGAAAGCTTTCATGGTGTGTGTTGTGGTGGTTTGAGTAGGTATGCTCCCCATAGACTCATGTGTTTAAATGCTTGGTCCAAAGAGAATGGCTCTATTAGGAGGTGTGGCCTTGTTGGAGGAAGTGTGTCACTGAGGAGGCGGGCTTTGAAGTCTCATGTGCTAAAGCAAGGCTTAGTGTAGCACTCAAGCAAGGCTTAGTGTAGCAGTCTCCTTCTGTTGCTTGTGGATCAAGATGTAGAACTCTCAGCTCCTTCCCCAGCGCCATGTCTGCCTGCATGCCACCATGCTTCTTGCCATGATGATAATGGACTAAAGCTCTGAAACTGTAAGCCATCCCCAATTAAATGTTTTCTCTTATAAGAGTTGCTGTGGTCATGGCCTCTTCACGGCAATAAAATCCTAACTAAGATTATTAATTTAGTCCTGTGAGAGCCAGTCCTCAGAGAGGAGGCATTGAGTTCAGTGCCAGCTCAGGGGCCTTTGGCCCTGTGTTGGAAGTGTATGGTGCCTTCAGTAACAGGGATTCTCCTTCTACTCCTGGTCTTTCATCTATTTCAGGGAGTAAAATCTTTTCCCCTTCCCTCTTGGGATTTGTGTCTTGGGCCCTGGAATTAAACCAAGAAACAACACAATAGCAGGATACAAATGTTATTTGATGTCAATATTCTAATTTTTTGTGTGTACATAAGGGTCTCCAGAGAAGGAAAGGCAACAAAAGGTGGCACAGAAAACCAAGGGAAGAGGTTGTGGGGAATAAGTATGTAGAAGGAAGTTATTTCAAATAGCTTATTATTTTCAGTCAGCTGTCTGCTGTGCACCAGAGTGAGACATGAGTGGGTGGGCTTTCCCTACACTTGTTTCCAAGGTTCTTTTTGTGCACCTTAGTCCTCTAGACAAAGAGGCACATTTTGATCTTGTCTGTCTGTCTGTCAAGGAATTTGCGCCCAAGTTTTAGTATCACCACGGGCCCTTTGCATCTCTAAGTTCATCAACATGGCTTACCTGCCCCTCCAATGATATATTAATTTCTGTTTGCTCTGACAAGGAACAAGGGGGCTCTTTCCTCACACTCAGTCTACACAGGTTACTGTCGAATTCGCTGCATTTCACTAGAGTGATGGAGAACGTGTTTTCTCCCCGAGTTCTGACTTGCGTTTGTTTGAACTAGTCGCAGCGTGCCTCTGTGTGTGTTGGCTGTTTCCCTTTTCTGTCATCTGGTCACTGTGTTCTACAGTTATTTCCATTAGGCTCCTGGCACGTTTAGGTGACCGTCAGGAACATCAGATGCTAAGGAAATCACCACTTTGTGATATGAATTCAAAGTGTGTGTCTCATGTTTTGTTGTTATTTTTCTTTCATTTTTACTTACTTGAACTTGTGTCAGCCAGAATTTTTAAAATTAAATGGAGTTCATCAGGCTGTTTCTGTCTCCCCAGGAAGAACTGCCTGGTTTCAAGCTTCCAGGAAAACTCCTGATGCCCTCCCATAGCTCAGGAATTCTAAGGTCTTTGACAAGCCAGTTGATTGGAGGGTGAGGAGCAAGCCAAGGCCCTCTTCCACACATGCTGACCTGGTGGGGTCTGCCCTGGTTTCTTCCAGGGTTTCTGTGTAAGTCTTACACACCCTGTCATGCTGTAATGTGCCCTGATTTTTCTCAGGTTTCTGTGTGGGGCCCACACACTCTGTCTCCTGGTTTGGTTTCTTCCTGCATCTCTGTGTGGGGCTCACACTCACTGATTTGTTGTTCCCATCTCCAATATGTTTCTGCATCTGCTGCGCCAGGCTGAGCTTGTCCTGTCTCTGTTCTTAGCATCTTTCAAGCCTGTATTTGCATGTTTATGTAAATGCTGAGTCATCTGGTCTAGTTAAAATATACCTATAGAAAACAGAACTGAAAACACTCCATGACATTTCCTTTAGGACAATGGGTACTCCAGTGTAGACTGAATGTCGTCCCTTACCTTGGGCACCAGGACCGTGTGGTGTTCCGTTTGCCCTTCTTCCATCTACTTGGTTAAGATCTTCCATGAAGTCAGAGCCTTCACTTGATACTTAAGGGTGTTCCACCATTTCTCCTCCTTTGAAACTTCACCACTACTGAATGTACTGTTTCCTTCTGTACTGCTGTGCTGGGTGCAGAGGCCATGACTGTGTTCCTGGAAGTTTCCTGGATTCTTTTTTTTTTTTCATTTTTTATTAGGTATTTAGCTCATTTACATTTCCAATGCTATACCAAAAGTCCCCCATACCCACCCCCCCCCACTCCCCTACCCACCCACTCCCCCTTTTTGGCCCTGGCGTTCCCCTGTACTGGGGCATATAAAGTTTGCAAGTCCAATGGGCCTCTCTTTGCAGTGATGGCCGACTAGGCCATCTTTTGATACATATGTAGCTAGAGTCAAGAGTTAGTTCATATTGTTGTTCCACCTATAGGGTTGCAGTTCCCTTTAGTTCCTTGGGTGCTTTCTCTAGTTCCTCCATTGGGGGCCCTGTGGTCCATTCAATAGCTGACTGTGAGCATCCACTTCTGTGTTTGCTAGGCCCTGGCATAGTCTCACAAGAGACAGCTATATCTGGGTCCTTTCAGCAAAATCTTGCTAGTGTATGCAATGGTGTCAGCGTTTGGAAGCTGATCATGGGATGGATCTCTGGATATGGCAATCACTAGATGGTCCATCCTTTCGTCACAGCTCCAAATTTTGTCTCTGTAACTCCTTCCATGGGTGTTTTGCTTCCTATTCTAAGAAGGGGCAAAGTGTCCACACTTTGGTCTTCGTTCTCTTGAGTTTAATGTGTTTAGCAAATTGTATCTTATATCTTGGGTAGTTTCCTGGATTCTAATAGATGGAGCTGCTGCTTTTCAGGCTCATGTGGCACAGGTGTGTGTGTGTGTGTGTGTGTGCTTGCGTGTGTGCTTGGGTGTGCACATATACAGAAGCACGCACATCTGTGTGCGTAAGCATGAGTGTGTATGGCTGGGGCTGTGGAGGTCATCTTCAAAGTAGTCTCTTCGCCCTGGGGAAGCAGGCAAGGTAGCAAGGCAGTGTCTGTGCAGGTCCCCTGAGGCTACACATGACTCTCTTCGTGGGGAATTAGGGTGGTGCTGGTGGAACTCTGCCCCACCGCCCTTTGCTCCCTCTGTCTCCTCACTGTAGCCTGCTTCCTGTAGGGCACATATATAAATGTGCTTATAACCCGCCAGTTCAATTCAATGTCAAAAGTGACAGTGTGAAAGCTACAGGGAAGGGGTGGCATGCAGCTGTGGCCAAGAGGTAATAGCAAGCAGGGGCGGGGGAGGCTTTCGTTAAAGCGAGAGCTGGGTCATCCCTTCAGGGTCTCTTTACCCTGCGAAATACTTTGGTTGGGTTTATAAAGTATGTGCAGGGTTTCCGAAGCATGAATAGGAGATGGGGTTGATATCTAACAGATACTCAGAAAATAGACCCCAGTGACTTAGGGTATTTTGATGCCTCTCTGACCTTGCCTCTTGGGCTTCTGACCAGAGAGACTCCAGTGGCTTGTCTCCGTGCTCAGGGTGTTACTGGTGACCAACGATCCAGAAGAAAGAACCCTGACCAACTAAGATCTACCTCTGCAGGCCATTCAGGGAGGCATGGTACAGCCAGCACAGGAACTCTTCCCCTCACACATAGCCTGGGATCTGAGGGTACTTCCTGTTCTAACATCAAGCACAGCAGGCACCTAGCTAAAGGCAGACTCAGTTAGCGGTGACAAGAGACACTGATCTGAGAGGAACACGTCACAGTTTTACATCCCACCCCCTCCCACAAGCTGGATGAGACTAAAGTGGGATGTGGGTCATAGTCTCACTGTCTGTTGACAGGCAAGCAAAGGCCATGCTGAGCTTTTGTGCTTAGGACAGGGACTCCTTCCTGGACACTTAGCTGCCATCAGGCTCAACAGGGCCACTTGGAAGGTGATGGAGAAGATCCTGTGGCCTTCACACCCCTGAACCCCAGAGGAAATGGAGGGAAGTCTTAAGTACTTCTTTTGTGTACCTTCTGGAAGGTAGCCACAACTGGGAACAGGGAGAGGAGGGGGAGATGCCAGGCTGTCCCAATAGGGCTGGCTCAGGGTGCCATTGAATACACAGCCTGGAGAAGGGACAGGCTGATATTGGAGTTTATGTGTCCTCGGCTGGGGCTGCCCTGGCTATGTCTCTGACATCATGGAACTAGGGCTGGAAATATACAGCTGTCCTAACAGTGATGGGCAATTAATCCCTTCAGGGAAGCACCCTGTGCAACTTGGGCTTAACCGCTCCCCTTGCTCAATTGTCACTTCAGAAGACAGTCACTTTGTGTGCCCTGGAGTCTTAGTTCTCAGAGAAATCTTATACCTCTGAATCTTCTAGTTATCTGATAAAGGTATGCTAGCATCGCCCACCCCTCCATACACAAGCATCTCATTGTGTCCCCTCAAGACCAGGCCAAGCGAAGTAGGTATTTCTAATGCTATGGTGTCTGAGTCAGATCCTCCCTGCTCAGTGATCATGAGGTCAAGTGAAGCCATGTTCTGACCCAAACCCAGGAGGGACCAGGTTATGTACGGTCTGACTTTAGGCTCAATGCCTATGTGTGTCCTAAGGCTATAATCACATAGCATCTATGTCTCAAACAGGGCTGCTAAATGGGATCAAGAGAGCATGAGCAGAATGTGTCTGGATGTTGGAGGTGGGGCTAGGTGGAAGAAGGGGACAGAGCTCCTGCCACACAGTTCCCACAGGTCCTGTCACATGGATACCCTCATTCTTAGCAGAATTGCCATCTAGTCAGCCAGCCTGGGGTCCCTGCCTTTTCTCATGGGCAACAAGGCCTCAAAGAGCTCACTGTGTTTCTGCTCCGTGCATCACTAACATCATTAGTGTTAACACCACTGCCTCCTGCTATAGGGAAGAGTCAGGTCTGTGCTCCTGGTCCTGAGGAAGATGTCTTTACAAGAGAACTCTGCTTCCTTGTACAGGTCTTGGAGGCCCCGGGTCTAAGCCACACTCCTTGGGATACCACAAGTGCCCCTTAAAGTCCTTACTCATGAGTTATGAGTTCAGACTTGAGTCTATCAGTGCTATCAGTGATGTTATCTATGCCTACAAGTAAAAACAAAGCCTTCCTGAACCCTGTGCTTCCCAGAAGATGGGGAGAAGTATGTGTGTGTGTGTGTGTGTGTGTGCTCCCATGTCTTGGATCTAGGACTTTTATGTTTAAGCCTTTAAAAGAGCAGGGAAGATGTCAAGATGTCTTAGTGATATCAACAAATGTCTTGGAAAATTTGAAAATGTTTTTGCTGAAGTTGGTTTTAGTTACATTTCTAAGGGCTGGAGAAAGAATGAAATGAAAACATGCCAGAAACCTCACACTTTCTGTCTTAACAACCATTTCCAGGCAAAGTCCCACATGCTTGGCCATGGTCTGAGAGGCCTTCCATACTGTACTATACCTTCTCCTGAGTTTGTTGGTATGTATGCGAGAAAGTATGTACAAGAATGACTATGCAAGCATAGGTACATCAATGAGTTTTGTGTATGAGTATGCATGTGGTGTGTGTGTATGCGTGTGAACATGTGTATACAAATTTGAGCCCGGGGTATGAGCATGCAAGTTTGTGAAAGTGTGGGTGTTGGGTATGTATGAGTGCATGTGACTGTGTATGTGACTGAGATAGTCATTTTCTGTGCCCTCCCTTTTCTCCCCAGGGGAGTAAGGGAGTGGAGGTGGAGAGCGGGGTTCAGATAGAATGACCTCAGTAGATGGCGAGTCTACTTTATTGTTTCAGGAATAGGGTACATAAGGGCTTTTGAGAGGGGGTGCAGGTGGAAAGGGCTAATTGGTCATGGCATCAAGTAAGCAGGAAGGGCAGATTGGTTATAGTACAACGCCTAATTATCATGTGGGCAGGAAGCCAGAATGGGATGTGTGTGCTGAGTTATCCAGCCTTGCATAGAGCTTTGTACAAGGACATTTTTCAGACGAAGCCAACCAAGGCCAGCCACCTGTGCTCAGGGGCACTCTCCAGACAAAGACAGACAGGAACAGGGAAGCCCTACTAAGAGACCCCCCACCCCATTTTGACCACATCTGGTCATGGGGGACTACTACCTTAATAGCAAGGTTCCCCAACAAGTTTCAGTTGTCACCTTGATGCAATCTAGAACCCCAGGGAAGGGAATCTTAGTGAGGAATTGTCTAGATTAGGTTGGCTTAAAGGTATATGCGCAGGGGATATCTCAATTATATGAGTTCCACTGTGGGCGGCACCATTCCCTAGGAAGGAGATTCTGAGCTATTCAAAGACTGTAGAAAGTGAATTGAGCACCAGCACCTGTGTGTTAATCCACTGCTTTCTGCTCTTGACTATCAGTGGGGCATGACTAGCAACTAGATGCTTCAAGTGCCTGCCTTTGACCACCCCACAATGATAGACTGTCACCTGGAAACCTGAGCCAAGGAAACCCTTTTTTCCTCAAGTTATCTTTGTCAACAGCAGAGGGAACTAAGACAGTGAGAGTGGATGTGGTGTATACAGGTGTATGAAAGTATATACCTGCGTGTGTATGGAGTACACTGCACTAGTGTGCATAAGTGTGTGAAGGAGTGAATGTAAGCACGTGGGCATAACACATGCATGAGTGAGTGTATGCACATTGGGGTACATAGTGTGTGTGTGTATAAAGGTGGGTTGGGGGAGTATGACTGCTGAGCGTGTGTGCGTATGTGGGGTGTGAGTGTTTGTGTGCATGTGTGTGTGCTTGGGTACACGTGAAGCCTCCACTTCTTCATATACACACATGCTGAGGTAGACACTCTGCGTTCCCACCTTTTTAGTTAATGTCACTAGAGTTGGCCCTGTCACAGACAAGCGCCTGGCACACCACCTCAAAGCCAGGTGAGAACTGGATGTGTTGGCAAGGGACTTCTGAGGAGCCGACACCAGGCCTCCAGAAAGTACCTTGGGTGGTAGTGTGGTATGCCGTGAATGTGAATCTCTCTCCAGTGAACTGGAAACTGAAGTGGCTCCTGTGTTAATTTTAAACAATGGTATCAGGAGGGTCTTGGGGAGAAGGTGTCTCCCTGGCAGCCTTATTATCGTAATCTGGGAGAACCTTTGACTATTTGCTGAAATATTCATGGAAGTATGAAAATTTAAACACTAGTAATTTGTTCTGTATTCATTATTTATTAAGCTTATTTTTTTTTTCTTTTGGCGAGGCACTCCTGATCTTTTCCAAGAAAACAATGGGCAAGAAGAACTGCTCTGGTACCGCAAGCCTCTGAAATTAAAATTTAAATGATCTCCCTGCCCAAAGGGAAACCGAAATAAAGCTGTTTACAAATGCAGCGGGGCTGGAAGTAGAAAGGAGTGGAGCTCCTGGGTCCTCGTTTCATGAATGTAAACTTCATCCTGATAACTCCCAAGGTGGAGGCTGCGGCTGATTTGCACCTGGGAGTCTGCCTTCACTTCCCAGGGGACGCCCAACGCCTGCTCAATTGCTCATCTCTGTCTGCTGCACTGGTGGAATGCGTGCAGGAAGAGTCTGCTCTGCCACCTTCAGAGGACACAAGGAAGCCTCTTGTAAATGGGTGGACATGGTCCCAGGGCTGCTGACCAAGGAGGAAGCGGCCATGGGAACCTATGGGCTCTGGGCTGCTGCAGCAATGGCAGTGTTGGAGAGCTGAAATCAGCACTCATTTATTGCCTCCAGTCTGGGTTCCCAAAGCCTAAAATTGCAACTACATCACTGGAATTGCACTGGAATTGCAGCTATATCACTGGAATGCTCCAGGAAAGGCGGCCCCTCCCTGGGTGCCTCAGTCTTTGCTCCATCTTCCAGTGTGTCTGCCTCCATTTCCCATGCCTCTCACAGGCCATTCCACCCAGGGCCAACCCTAAATGCAAGCTGCTCGAGCCTGAGCCCTTTTCTGAACAGGTCATAGCACAGGGCAGGAACCAAAACCCCAGATTCACCGCCCCACAATCCAAGCAATCACATGCGCTTGGAAAAGTGGGTTTTGGAATTTCTTTTTTAATATTTTATTGTTTTAAGGTTGATTTATTAACATGAGTACACTGTAACTGTTCTCAGACACACCAGAAGAGGGCCTCAGACCCCATTACAGATGGTTGTGAGCCACCATGTGGTTGCTGGGATTTGAACTCATGACCTTTGGAAGAGCAGTCAGTGCTCTTACCCACTGAGCCATTTTACCAGCCTTTTTTTTGTTTTTTGGGTTTTTTTTTTTTTTTTTTTTTTTGGTTTTTCGAGACAGGGTTTCTCTGTGTAGCCTTGGCTGTCCTGGAACTTACTCTGTAGACCAGGCTGGCCTTGAACTCAGAAGTCTGCCTGCCTCTGCCTCCCAAGCACTGGGATTAAAGGCGTGTGCCACCACGCCCGGCAGCTTTGGAATTTCTAAGGGCTTTATCTAGGCTTCATTTCAATATTCTGCTAAAAAGGAAGCCTGACTGTAAGAGGATGGAAACATAACCAAGATGCTGGTGTGAACAGTTCCCTGGTGATATTAAAACAAACAACAACAAGCAAGCAAGCAAGCAAGCAAGCAAGCAAGCAAACAAACAAACAAACATTTAGGCTTGCAGCCACATGTGAGAGAAGGCAGAGGAGCAACCTGTCCCAGCCTTCAAAGGACCACACAGCCTCAGGAACTAATCATCCATGACTATTCTACTCTCTGAGTCCACAACAGAGTCTGGAAGAGTTCTAGCAAGCAATACCTGTGTGTGTGTGTGTGTGTGTGTGTGTGTGTGTGTGTGTGTGTGTGTGTGTGTGTTTTAGATCAAGCTGGATGAAATACACTGTCCTAATTTGTTGCTAACTATATTATTGCTGCATTCCTACATTCCTATGTTGTCAAATGCTATTCTTGTTTTCAGTTAATTCCTTAATTCTACTCAGAATGTACCCCTAGGAGATCACAACTGTGGCTATAGAGTCTTGGTTACTGATGCAACAGTTAGGGCCACAGGCTGCACAGATGGCTACAACAACAGCATCCCTTGGGTGTCTGTGAGGTTGCGTCTGGAAGAGACCAGGAGTTGAATGGGTGTCCAGAGTGGAGACTCAGTGTCACTAGTGTAGGTGGGCGTCACCCACTCCACAGAGCACCTGAACAGTAACAAAGGTAATGGCATTTTTTGAGACCGAAAACCCATTTCCTCAGACGTCAGCCTTTGTGTTTCTCAGCCCCTTGGTCTTGAGCTGATCTCCCATTTGCTCGATTTATCTTTTATCATCTATCCTCTATACCACCTATCTACCTGTTGATCTGTCTCGCCTGCCTATCTATCTATCTATCTATCTATCTATCTATCTATCTATCTATCTATCTATCATCTGTCTACCTAATATCTATCATACATCATTTAGTCATCTAGCAACCACCTATCCATACATCCATATACCTATCTATCATCTATCAATCATCTGTCTATCTATCTATATATCTATCCATCAATTACCTATGTATCTATGTATCTGTCCTCTATCAGTTTACCTACCCATCTATCTATTTGTACAGTGGTCCGGTTTCTCTGCAGTGCCTTGCCTTAAATAATGGCTTTTTGAATTTTTATTCTTTAAAGTTATCCAAGTAAGATGAAACATAAAATAATTTTGAATGTTCATTATCAATTTAAAATATTTATAACTTTAAATTTTTTATTTTATTTTATCCACAGGCTATTGAGAAGTGTGTCACCTAATTGCCAAATATCTGGCAGACAGAAGATTTTCCTAGATCTCTTCCTGGCACCAGTTTTTAATTTAATTCTACTGTGATTAGAGAACATTTAATATAATTTCAATTTCTTGAAATGTATTAAAATTTTGTTTTGACTGACCATGCCAACTGCTCGGGCAAATGTTCACTGCTCACCTAAGATGGTGCAATTTGAAGTAACCATGAGTGTTATGTGGGAACCACAAGGCCAGTGTGGCAGGAATGGGGGTTTCCTGCCCCCATTTCGGCTAATGCTCCACACATCAGCAAAAACTCTTGTTAGAATATCATATCATGATTGCAGATCCACATGTTGCTTTCTAACTCTCAGTTATCATTTTATATTTAATAACTAAAAACCATTTGGAATTATTTAAATGTTTCTGTTGGGGGGCATACACATTTATGCTTCATATGTCTTACTGACAAACTGACCCTTTATCTCTGTGATACTGTCTTCAGTCTGTTTTGTCTGATATTGAGCAATTAATATTAATTTATTATAGCATACTTTTTGCTCATTCTTGGCATTTTTGTTTTTTTCTTATTCCCCCAACTGTATTTAAAATATAGCCCAATGGCTGAAAAGATGACTTAGCTGTAAAAAGCAAGGCGTGCTCTTATGGAGGACCTGAGTTTGTTCCCAGTGCCCATGTTGGAGACTCACAGTCACCTGTAGTTCCAACTGGAGGGGGTCTAATGCCCTCTGTGGCCCCTGAGCACACATCCTCACACTGCATGCCTCCTCACTGTGTGATCCCCCTCCCCCACCACTTCAATGAAAACAGTAAAAAAAAAATCTTTAAAATATAGCCTGCTATACTATAAGCCAACATATGCCTTTCGACTTTTATCTGTCTGTTTAGTATTTTGGTAACACTGGGGATGCCAGACAAGCAGCTGACCCTGAGCCACATGAGCCCTCCAGCCTGGCAAGTCCAGCCTTTTAGCTGAGGAGCCGGGGACCCTCTGAAACTGCTGTGACCCATGCTGTGCTTGCTCCTTCCTCTCCGCCTCTTTTGCTTTTCTGGCCCTTCCTGCTGCCTCTTTAAAAGTCGGTTGACAAATTTTAACTCTCCTGGGGATGCTTTCCCTCTGCCTCTTTGCATGGTTATTTTAATCCCTGATCTCAGAGTTAAAAAGTACAACTTTGGCTTTTCTCAGTTATTTAGCATAAACACAGATCCTCTTTCACCTAACAGAGTGCAGCCTCAGCCACTGCAGTCCCTTTGTGCCACCGTCCCATAGTCTAAATCTGCAGGTTTAATAAATGGCAATGTAATCCTTTTTATGTTAAACTGCTCACATTGTTCTTAAATAATCAGACAGTAAAGGAATATAGTCCTTCACATTTAATTATGTACATGTTGCCTATAGAATGCTTCTGGTTGACTTTCTGTTTTTAAATTTTTCTTTCTTATCTGGAGATGTATCTATTTTGCAAATAAAAGTCACATACGTAATAGACACAGAATTGTGGGTGATTAAGTGTTCTTTCTGCTGTCCGTTCCCTGTAACTCAGTGGGAAGCTGTGTCATCATTTTTTGTTTGTTTGTTTTTTTGTTTTTTCTCTTTTCCAAGACAGGGTTTCTCTGTGTAGTCCTGGCTGTCCTGGAACTCACTTTGTAGACCAGGCTGGCCTCAAACTCAGAAATCCGCCTGCTTCTGCCTCCCAAGTGCTGGGATTAAAGGCATGCGCCACCATGCCCGGCTGTGTCATCATTGTCTGATCATTTTTCTCCCCACCCCCAACCCTGGTCACTCTACCGACTCGCTCCTGGTCTGTGTGTTTAGGTCTGACTTCTCTATGTTTATTCTGCTTCAGGCTTGTTGGACTTCTCTTGGCCATATTCCCTTAGGTTTTTGTCTACTGTCTTTCTCATGTCCTTCTGGGGCTCCATATGCACGAGCATCATGCTGTTTACTCCTCTTCATCGCTTTCAAAATACTGCCTCTCTTTTTTCACTGTAGAGATCTGAACCTGCTGGCGGGTGGCTGAGGCTACTAGTATGGATGGGGCTGTGCTGGAGCTGTGCTCATGGAGGTAACAAACCATTTTAGACAGGCTTACTCATGGGGACTAGGGGAGGGCCATTTCCCCTTCCCCTTGAGGCCATATCTCTCTGTTATAGAAGCATACATTGTAACTTACCAGCCCTTCCAGAATCCCAAGGGGCAGGGGCCTTAAACCATTCATTCTACATGCTGTGTGGACTTCAAGCATACACTGTCCCTGGGTCCAGCCCAAGATGTTGGATATCTCTATCACCAGCCTACGAGACAGTGTCTGGAACCCTCAGTTCAGGATCCTGGTAGGTGACGGCATGCTCTGTGTCTTCCTTGGGACAGGAAAGTGTCATGGTGCTCACTGCTTCCTGACAGCTTCCCCATCCTCAGATGTGGACGATCAGTTCCACCCTATCCACTCCAAGCTCTGTGGTCAGGTAGACATCACCATTAGCTGTGATGGGAGCTGAAGGCCCAGTCCTCAGCACAGGCTGGCAGGCCTCTTCCCTGTGCCCCACTTAAGTTAGCTACACTTGTCCCAGCTTACTCCAGGGTGCTGTGGGTGACTCCGTACCTATAGAGGACACTGGTGACCACCAGGTGGCAGCAAAGGAAAGTATCAGCTGTTCTGTGCTGACCTGGCATCTGCCGATTTTCTCCCTTCCTCTTTCTTCCTTCTCTCTTTCCATCTCTACACCCACCCTCCCTTCACCTCTGTTTCTATCTTTCTCCTCCTTCTTCCCTCTCTCTTCCTTTTCTTCGTCCTCCCCTCCCTCTCTTCCTCCTTTCTCCTCCCCCCTTTCTCCCTTCCCACTTTTGAAGGTTTACTTAGACTTAGCAAATATCCTGCTTTTAGTTACATAAGCCCCCACCCCCACCCCCCGCAGCTGGACAGATCTGGGTAAAAATAACACTTGTCAGGCGTGATTACCTTCCTGTCCTCTGAGCTGAGTTGCCTCACCTCCCTGCAGAGCTATTTAAAGCCAGGCAAGCATCAGCTCTTCACCCATAGGTTTTGAGGCTTCAGAAGGTCTTGGGTAGAGGGGCCCAGGGACATCTTCACCTGGCCACCTGGCTATGGTTGTCATGCAGAAACAAGGCCCTGGGAAGAAAGGGAGGGTTTAGACTCAGGCTGGACAAGACACAAGGAGGCTTGCATGCTCTGGATGCCAATGAGTCTGGGAGACAAGAAGAACCTGGCCTGGTGGAGATGCTGGGGGTGGGGATGAACGCTGAGTACAGGTATATGTCTGCCAAGTATTGGAAGCAGAGGACCATGGCAAAGGCACCTCTGCTCTTCTGTAAAGATCTGGAAACTGGGGCAGAAATGAGCAGGTCTAAAGGCAGATCAGCACAGGAGCCCATCCCAGTGTGGTGGGCAGCTGGAGTGAAGTAGGCTGTCAGAATACCCTGAAGTGCAGCCTATCCTCTGCCCCCTCTAGCCAGCAAATGCAGCCTGATCTGTCTTGGGAAGAGCGCAAGTACCCCAGGCAGGATCCTAGCGCACTTGCAGAACCACGTGAGGGTCTGCAGTCTGAGGAAGAGTGATGAATGCTTGCTCACAAGCATCTCACTCACAATGAGACATTCCAGGGTAGCAGCCCACTGGCTAAGAGGAGTCCAGAGGGTGCCACTCCTTCTTATAGTCCCCCGACTCTCAAAGGTAGGCAGGGGTTAGCTGGGGCTCCAGATGGCTATTGGGGGCAGGACTGGGCCCAGGAAGAGCAAAGATCATGCCACAGAAGCTACAGTCTCCCTGTCTACCTTCCTTCTCCTTCCCTTCCTCCCAATTTGTGAGCTGACTGGGTTCCTTTCGTGGCCAGCTTGGTAGCTTGGTTTCTGAGCCATGGCTTGCAGCCAAATCCTAGTGAGATAGTTTCATATTTTACTGCTTTTAGAGAGAGAGAGAGAGAGAGAGAGAGAGAGAGAGAGAGAGAGAGAGAGACTGTCCTAGTCTCAGGTCCTTACAGAGCAGCCCAATCTCTTCTCATCCACAGCATCAGGTTTTCCCAGACCCCAGGTTCCTACCCCTAGCTGTCCCCCAGCTTGAAGATCGGCAAGTTGTTTTCCCCTAAGGACCAGCTGTTTTGAGATCAGAGGCCATGAGAAAGCAAACCAGCACAGGGGCCCTTCCAACCACAGGTTTCTTCCACACAGAAACAAGGCCAAGGCCATCTGACCACCTGCCTCAGCTGCTAGCTTTCTGGTGGGGGAAGATTGTCTCTGCATCAGCACCTTTGGAGACACTGGGCCTCCTGACTCTTATCTCATGTTCTCAGACGGCAGGCAGACTTGTGCATCCTGGAACCACAATGAGCTGTTTTTAAACTGTCCCCAGATGAGAACAGAATTTCTGGACTACCAGGTTCACAGAGCAGCCAGGCTGTGTGAACATCTCGAGGGAGGCATTCCCTCTGTGGAAAAGCCGAAGAACCCTGAAGCCGAGTCCCATGGAGACCAGGCCATCTAAGCTCTAGAGAATGTCTAGGGCCTCTAGCCACTAAAATCACCTGTGCTGGGAGAGAAAGTGGCCAGGTGACCAGGATAACCAAGCAAAGGAATGGATATACATTCTAGTAAATACATACAAACATACACACACATACAAACACACACATAGACACACAGAGCAAACATGTGGCATGGACGCAGGTATATACAGATACGTGCACATGCATAGCACACATACGCACAAATGTACAAGCACATGCACAAGCATGCTTGTATGTATACATAGATAACGCAGCGTCACACATACCTGCATGCACATATTTATATGCACATGCGCATGCCCACTGCAAACAGGCATCTAGATAACAACTCTGGGATGATACACAAGGTGAATGAAGGATGTCTTCTAGTCTGCTTGTAAGCATGTGCTGCAGCAATGGAGGTCTGCTTTCAAAGGGCAGACGGAACCTCTCTACCTGGTGATGGCACTGCCTCAGGGCGCTGTGGACACCTGGTAGAGGCGTGGCGGCTCGAGTGTTCAAGTGCTCTGTCTTCCAAAAAATCCTCCACTGAGCATAGCTCAGGAAACTCATGAACAGTATGTCAGCAGCCATTAATTTAGGCAGGAGTCCTCCAAGGATGCCAACTTGGCAGGCAGATTTCTGATGTACAGGAAACTAAACTAGTCTCTAAGCATCTCCCCAGAAAATAAGAATTAATTGCTTTTTAATTAATGTGTGCCACATGTATTCATTTTCAGGGGCTGCAAAAACAACAACAACAAAATTCATCCAAACTTGGTGGCTTTTAACAACCTAAACATAATTGTCCAATGTTCTGAGGTCATTGTCCCACCCAGGTCTTCTGGTGTTCCACATTCTTAGACGTATGGGTGATGGCCCTCCTGTATCAAGGACCACCTTCACCTTCAAAGCTTAGATGTGATTCTAGCTCTCTCTAGCCCTGCAGTCTCTGTCTGTCTCCTCTTTGGACTCTGTTCTCTGCGAAACCCACAAGAGGAGGACAGCTGTCCACCACCTGTTTTTTCTCTGTAGTCTTAAACCCTTTTGGTCTACAGATTCACATTCTGGGCACCAAGACATGGGCCATGCTGGGGGGCCGTTGCCTTGCCAGACACATCATGCTTGCTTAGTTGCTGTAACAACAGAGAAGCCCAGCAGCCATCCTGTTAGCCAGGTGACCAGCAGGAGACAAATGACTGACACTGATATGCTATAAACAACCTTTAAACAACCAAGTATAGCATCTGTGTTCTGGAAAAACAAGCCGTTCTGCTGTACAAACTGAAGGACACAGCACAGAGCACAAGACAGCTGGTCCGTGGGAGCTCTAAATGCAAGGGCAGTCAAGGAATGGCTTTATCCTCCAGACCCCGGTGACTGAAGTAGCTCAGCCCGGGACTTTGCAAGGGGCCCTTGGCTGAATGGGACTGTGGGCGGCGAGGAAGTGCTAGAGTCGCGCTGCCGCAGTGGCACACTGCCTGCTCTTGGAGAACACGCTGAGATGAATAACTTAGTGGGAGCTAAGTGTCTGCAGTGAGTTCCCACGTGCATCAGTGATGAAGGTCTCCAGGGAACAGATGGGGTCTGTATATTATTTCTGCAACTTTCATATACATTTTATTAATTTAAATAAGCCGAGGAAGCTCTATGCATGAGAGAATCAGAGGCCAAGGGAAAGGTGTGTATATGCCTGCCTTGGGGGAGAGCTCTGCAAGTCCGTCTGTCCATTCATCCACCCAGCCACCCATTCATCTCCCTCTGCACTCTCCCATCCATCCATTCGTCCTCCCATCCACCCTTCCCTCTGTCCAGCCACCTTCTCTTCCATCTGTCCTGCCCTCCCTCCATTCATAGAAACAGTCCTCTGCTGAAGCATTTAGTGAACATCAGCCACCTCCCCAAAAGAAAGACAAGCAGATGCCACCTATGATGGAGGTGTTTATGATGAAACCCAAAGACTCCCCTGATTATGCTTCAATCCTACTGTCTCACTAATGCGCTACTAAGAAAGGTAGTGTGTGGAGTGCAGCTCAGAAAATGAGGACCACTGCAGGAAAGGCAGAGATGAGGGAGCTGCTGTGCAGAAGAGACTTAACAGGCAAGTGCCCAAGTGACGTAGTCACACAGTGTGACAGAGTCCTGCCGGGCGTGTGATGGTGCAAAAGGCTGGCTGCCACTCATTTTAAAGTGAAATGGTATTGAAGTTACTGATCTAAAAGGGGTTATGCCCCTTGTGAAGTATACTGAAATATTAATACACAAAACTCTACTGTTGAGATTTGCTTAAGAACGAGCAGTTGGGATGGTAACACCAATGGTCTCCCCAGAATTCTTGTGGTCCACAATGCTATCATGCAACCAGATTTGCTATGTGTCTGGGATTCCCTTGAACAACACACAAGAAAGAAAGAAAGCAGGGGCATCTGGGACAGTGATCACAGAGGGGCTTCGACCCATGGGGTTTTATGGCTTTATTACAGCACCGCATTCACCCCAAGTGGTGTCACAGGATGTGTTTGCAAACCTGCCTCCCCCAGGAGGATGCAACATGGATAAGTCTGTGTGTGCAGAGGGGCTTGCACATGCTCAAGGAAGAAGAGAGACCTCGCTTTCCCTGTCTGCCTATTCAGACCTTTAGAGTTTGTAGCTCATAGTTGCTGCCTGGTGACCTGATGCTGATAAAACAAAAACAAAAACAAAACACTGAAAAGAAAGCAGGCTCCCGTACAGCTGGGAGGATTCTTTTCTTTTTCTTTTTTTAATTTCATATAATGCATTCTGAACACAGTTTCCCCTCTTCCATCTCCTGCCAGATCCTTCACACCTCCCTACTCACCCAATTCCACATCCTTTCTTTCTCTCTCTTCTTAGAAATAATGGGCAAATAAACACAAAACCTCAGAGTTCTTACAAAGAAAAAGATTCAAGGAAACACACACACACACGACCCATAAAAACGCAAAATGGAAAACTGTAATATACAAGCAAGATACCAGGAAGAGAAGGAAGGAAGGAAGAAAAGAAGGAAGGAAGGAAGGAAGGAAGGAAGGAAGGAAGGAAGGAAGGGAGGGAGGGAGGGAGGGAGGGAGGGAGGGAGGGAAGGAGGGAGGGAGGAAGGAAGGAAGAAAGAGAAAGAAAGAAAGAAAGAAAGAAAGAAAGAAAGAAAGAAAGCAAGCCAGCCTAATAAAGGAATATGAGACAACAAGTCAACAAAATACCATTGAGTTCACTTTTTGTTGGACAGCTACTGCTGGGCATGAAACCTGCCCTTAAGTGTGGTTTTTATTCCTTATGAGACACCATCAAAGACAACTATTTTTTGTTTGGAAGCAGGTATCAATTGCAGATAGCTTCTTGTCTAGAGATGGGAGCTCGTGCCCACTTTCCTCTCTCAGTGCTGGGACCCCATCTGGCTTGACCCTATGCAGGCTCCGTGAGTGCTGCCACCGTCTCCATGAGTTCGTGCATCAGTCCTGCTGTGTCTGGATGACACCACTTCTTTAGTGTCATTCATCCCCTCTTCCACTTCCTCTTCTGCATAGCTCCCTGAGCCCTGAGGAGAGAGGTTTGATGAAGACATTCCATTTAGGACTGAGTGTACCAAAACTGTGCGATGCTTTCAATGAGAATTCCCCCACCCACATAAGCTCCTGTGTTTGAATACTTAGTCACCAGTGAGTGGAACTGTTTGGCAAGGATTAGGAAGTGTGTCCTTATTGAAGATGTGTTACTCAGGAGTAGGCTTTGAGGTTTCAAAAATCCATGCTAGGACCATTCTTTCTGTCTCTCTCTCTCTCTCTGTCTCTGTCTCTGTCTCTGTCTCTCGATCTTGTTCTTTCTATCTCCCCCTGCCTGCTGCCTGAAAATCAGGAGCTCTCAGCTACTGCTCCTGATCATAGACTCACTCTTTACACTGAGCAAGCCCTCAATTAAATGCTTTCCTTTATATGAGTTGCCCTGGTCATTGTATCTCTTAGCAGCAATAGAACAGTGACCAAGACAACTTTCCCCAATAGCATGGACTGTAGCAGGAATATTAACTGCAGGGGGATAACACATTGTTCCTTTTATAAAGGTGCTAATAAAAGACTCATTGACAGAGTAACCAACCCAATGTGGCTGCAGGTGGCTATGACTGTGGTATGATCCTCAGTTTCTTTTATGACTCTAAGTGTTGAGAGTCTCAGTGTGTCAGGGGCATCTCACAGTTGTCCTCCTCTGACACCCTCTAATGTCAAACAAGATGCAAGTTATTTGTCTGTTTCATTTTTTTTTAAAGTAAGATCCCAAGAAAGCTGTTAATTTTTTAATGTTTCTTCTGCCAGGGCAGGTGTGTGATCTCTTTTTGTTTATTAATTAATTTCTTGTTCTGATTAGTTTACTGTGTATAGGTTAGAGGCAATTCAATTTGATATTTTGACATTTAGCCTGGTGGGAAATTGGTGAAGGTTCCCTCTACATCTAATTCTAAAGGTTGGAATTATTTCAGAGAATATGCTCAGGATAGTCTTCATCAACAGAATGAAATGTGGGTTGTGTAAGCTAGGGACTTCATGTTTGGGGCAGCTGAGGTGGCTGGGGCAGCAGGGGCAGCTGGAGCAGCTGGGGCGGCTGGGAGCTTTGGTTCTCCATGAGCTCAGAGCTCCCATATAGTTGGAGCTCTTACCCCTGCATCTGAAGCAGGCTCTCCTAATGACTGATCTGTTGTGCCCCAAAATTTTCACAAAGCCCCATTTCCTTGCCCTATGGTCTAAAGCTCTGCCAGTTCTTCCTTGATTTTCCTCAGATAAAGGTGACCTCGTGGGGTCCTAAGAGAGTTAAGACTCTCTTTGTACCTGTGCTTCTACTCATTCGCTCTGTCTGCCTCTGACTTGATCTCAACTTTCCAAGAGAACTGATGGCGGGCGTGGTGGTGCACGCCTTTAATCCCAGCACTCGGGAGGCAGAGGCAGGCAGATTTCTGAGTTCAAGGCCAGCCTAGTCTACAAAGTGAGTTCCAGGACAGCCAGGGCTATACAGAGAAACCCAGAGAGGAGGAGGAGGAGGAGGAGGAGGAGGAGGAGGAGGAGGAGGAGGAGGAGGAGGAGGAGAAGGAGAAGGAGAAGAAGAAGAAGAAAGAAGACAGTGTAAGAATGCACCAAGGAGTTGCAGCAAACAAAAGCATCACCTTTTGGGGAATTCCTCCAAGACACTAGAGAGACCCTAATGGATTCCAGGACAGCAATCAGAAAAGGGCTTTGATACAGCTCAAAGGAAGTAGTTTATCCACAGTGAACGCAAGAATGGAGACTATCAGCCAGGAAACCAATGATACTGACAGAGAGTGGAAAACTAGTATTTTCATATTTGTATTAAGACTCTTGTGACCTAACAAGTCAGTAGAAAAACCCAAACCATAAAAAAGGTGAAAAAATGACAGAGGAGGAAAGAATAGGGTTTCAGGGAACCGTGTGACAAAAAGAAAATATAATCTGAAGAGAATAATACTTAGCTCAGAATTCTGTATGCAACAAGAATCTTCACTAGCAATGAAGGCCTCAGCAGATAAAAGTGAAAAACAAGAGTGTTCCTCTCTAGAAGTTCCCTGCGAAGGGTTTAAAGTGAAGCATCAGATGCTCAGACACTTCAGGAGCTCTCAGGAAAAAGATGACCTTTGCATGAGCAATCTATGATTTAATTCTTTAAAAATATAAATAAACGTGGCATCAGCAAGATGGCTCAGTGAGAAAAAGTTCTTGCATGTGGTCTGATGACCTGTGTTTGAGTCCCTGAACCTACCTGAAGGAAGGCAAGAATCGACTCTGGCATGTTGTCCTTTTATCTCCAAATGTCCACCTTGGCACGTACAAATAAATGTAATTTAAAATTGTAAAAACATATAATCATATAAAAATTACCATGTTAAAAAGTTTCAAGGCAGGAAAACAAACAGCAAAGACAAAGTGGAAACGTGGCATAAATGGCTACAATGTTTTCATTCTTTATGTAAAGTGTTACATCTTCTAAATTGAGCAGGTAGTGAAGAATAAACAATGCCTAAAGCAATGCCTAAAGCAAGAGCTAAAATCACAGAAGAGGTGACGAGATTTTATAAAAAAAAAAAAAAAAACGATAGAAATTAAATAAATTCTAAAACATTGTAAAACTGAAAGGACAGAAAGTGAGTTCAAGCCTATCAATTGCTATATTAAATGTTAATGGAGTAAATATGACAATCAAAAAAGTGGGGATTATAAAAATGGATAAAAGACTAAGCAAACAAAACCAATTTAGGTATATGTTATCTCCAAAGAGCTTGCTGTGCAATTTTTCTCTGTATTTCAGGTAGAGAGGGAAACTACAAACCAAAGAAATAACCCCAGCAAAGTCCAGCTTGGTGAACCAGAGAGCTCTCTGAGGTGGGTTCCAAAAGCATGAGTCAGTATAACTGAAAAGTCCCACCCAGCATGGGTGACTGATGACTCATGGAAATTATGCAGATAGACTCCCTGGTCATTTCACCCTCCACCTTCTACATATTCTAGCACCCCTGTGGACCTGGGGAAGAATAACACACAGCTAGGTGAGGGAGCAGGGCTGAGTGAGTAACTGCAATCTCTAGTGAGTTTCTGGTCACCCCAGCTCCCCCCTCCCCCTCACACACACCACTACCACCAGGCAATGTTCATAGACTCCTTCTTGTGAGGTCTCCTGCTGGTAATCACGGCTGCTTTGATTTCAAGATAGCAGCAGCTAAGTCATGCCGGGAGGAGGATAGAGCCCCACAAAAGAAGAAAATTTCAGGTAGAACCAGAGGGAAGAGATACCCAGATGGCAGTAGGTGGGAAGGATGTGGAGAGGACCATGTTTTGTATCACCACAAAAATTATGTCTCATTACAAAGATTGTTACTGAGGTAAGCAAGGACGTTCCAAAATGATCACACAATGGTTATAAAAATTTATAGTTATAAAATAGGTTTCAAATTTCATGAAGCAAAAATTGACAGAATCAAAGAGAAAAGCATTATTCGACACCATTGTAAGATTTGAAAACTTCTTTTGTAGCCATTGACAGAACTAGACAAAAGCAACCAGTACAGCTTGTCCTTCACAGCCAACTGCCTTGGACCAGTTGGCTCTTGAAAACACGATAGCCAACACTGGCAGACCTAAGCTCCTGCAGACACACAAGGTCTCCTCACTCAACTGGACCTTCTGTCCTTGGCCACTCAACAATTTCCAATAGAGTTAAAGGTACTGATCCAGGCAGGGAGCATGCCTGCAATGCCAGTACTTGGGAAACTAAAACTAGTCTGGACTCTGTAGCAAGAACCTATCTTAAAAACCCAACAACACCACAGTTAAAAGGATTAAAATCATATAGAAGATGCTCTCTGAACACAGTAAAATTAACTTTGAGATCAATAAGGAAAATAACAAATATTTGCAATAAACAGTAGACTTATATCATGCAATAATTAAATACAAAATCAAAAAGAAAATTAGGAATTATTCAGTAGTATATAACAGTGAAAACAGCACACTAAAATGAATAAAACATAGTTCAGACAACACTCAGAAGACACTGTACAGTGAAAGCTTGTATTAGAAAATTTTCAATATTTATGGTCAGTGACCGCATCAAGAAGAGAAGGGGAAAACCCTACATTAAGTAGTTAAGAAAGGCACATAGGGACTGGAGAGATGGCTCAGCAGTTAAGAGCACTGACTGCTCTTCTGAAGGTCCTGAGTTCAAATCCCAGCAACCACATGGTGACTCACAACCATCTGTAATGAGATCTGATGACCTCTTCTGGTGCATCTGAAGACAGCTACAGTTTACTTTGATATAATAATAAATAAATCAAAAGAAAGAAAGAAAGGAAGGAAGGAAGGAAGAAAGAAAGAAAGAAAGAAAGAAAGAAAGAAAGAAAGAAAGAAAGCGAGCGAGAGAGAGAGAGAGAGAGAGAAAGGCACACAGAACTCAAAAAAATAGAAGACAGTACAAAGTAGCAAAAGCTTTAAAAATCAAGTGCCAATTCCTTAAGTAAGTGAGTTGACTGGGGATGTGAAGAGGGACAGCAGAAAGTGACGGCCTCGCTCCCCCTCCACACGCACACACATGCACACATGGTGTTCCGGTTTGGTTTCTGTTGCTGTGATAGGCACCATCATCAAAAGCAACCTGAGGAGAAAGGGCTTTATTTCAGCTTCTGGGTCACGGTTTATCATTACGGAAAGCCAGGCCAGAAGCTCAAGGCAGAAGTTCATGAATCCTGCCTTGAGACTGGGGAAATGCTGCTCACTAGCTTGCTTTTCTTTCACGAGGCTTTCTCTGCTACCCTGCTTACACAACCCAGACCTACCTGCTTACAGATGGCACCGCTCATAGTGGACTGGGGAATCAAAAAAATTACCCATAGATGTGCCCACAGACCAAACCGGTGGAGGCAATTCCTCAACGGAGAGTCCCTCTTTCAAGTAGGTCTAGGTTTAACAATCATATATGGCAGTTGACCATTACTCCTAAAGATCTAGGCTGGGTGTGGTGAAGCCCCAGGTCCCCTAGTCAGACCATGAACTGAGAATGTTTCCTCTCAACTAAGCAAATTAATAGCTGTCACGGTGGACTCACAAATGACAAACATAAGGAAGGCTTTTTTTTTTTTTTTAGAAAAAAATAACAACAAATAAGCTTTTGTCTTTTGCTTGTTCTCATTAACTTAAAAATCATGAACTGCAGAAGTCTCACGGCCGAGCAACATGTAATGGACTTCCCACAAGACTTACTGCAGGATGTCCCCCTCTAATGTGAATAGTAGGTCTTGAGAACTGTTGCCCAGGTCACTGTGGAAATTTGAAGTGTGCTTTTAGCAAAGATGGCTCTTTACCGGTGCCTCTAGCCTCCAGCCCCAATGGGTGACTGAACACAGTAAGAAACTTCATGTCTCTATCTACACGTTGTGCCTGCCCCTTTCTGCTGCCTTAACCTTAGAGCTGACTCTCCTGAGCTCTGCGCTAGACATGTCGATCATTTGAGTGATGTTTTATCTAAGACTACCACACAGGGTGAACTTGGTCTGTTGACTGTCAGAACAAAGTGCGAGTTCTGTCTACAGTGCCTACATGCTTTTGTTCATTTCAAATGCTGAAAGTCCTACAGCCCTCTCTAAGGCCAAGGGACCTCCCGTGAGACCTCCAAATGTGAAGCTAGAATGTTTTCACACAGTAGGAAGTTTTGTTTGAAACTGCACCACAGACAATTACCAAACTTGAGTCCACTCCAGAAAATTAATCTGAGCTTGTTGCTTCCTGTGCTGAGCTATGAGCCTGGTCACCTCTGGCCAGTGCTCACCCTTTTGGCTCAATTCAAGCAGCTCAGGCTGATGTCCCAATAGAAAAAACCTTGGCTTATTTATACTGTGTGGTTTGTTCTCATTTCTGCTGTTTCCAGATCCATCTGTCCAGCACCAGAATGGACAAATTCTTTGAATGTTAAACGACTGACTACATTGATCCAAAATGAAATAGAAAGCATGCATAGCTCCATCCCCTCAAAGACGTTCCTTATCAAACCCTAGGTTCAAATATCCATCCCTAAATAACTCGATTGCTGAAATTTATTAAACAATAGCACTCTATTACCAAGGCTTACAGACAGGGGACAATTCTTCCCTCGTGTTATGAATTCACCACAGCATAAAACTCAAAATGTAACACGGCATTGTTATAAAGGAAGATGAAGCTGAAGAGACTGCTCAGGAGTTAACAGCACTGATTGCTCTTCCAGAATACCTAGTTGGTCTCTAACTCCAGTTCCAGGGGATTTGATGCCCTCTCTTGCCTTCAGAGACACAAGAGTCATGAATGCAGGCAAAATAGTCATTACATGTAACATATGTGTGTGTGTGTGTGTGTGTATGTATGTATATATATATATATATATATATATATATATATATATATATATGCAAAAATCTCTGGCAAAATATCAGCCAAACTTCTCACCAAGCCTGATGATCTGAGTTTAATCTCCAGCACCCACACGGTAGGAGGAGACACCAATCCCAGCAGCCTCCGTAAGGTTGTTCTTCTGCCTCCGCAAGCACCATGGCACCTTTGCATCCACACAACACACACTCACAATAAATAAATATAATGTAATATTTTAAAAAAAGCCAATAACACAGTGAGGTCCCATGGGCATGACTCCAGGAATAGAGGCTTTGTTTAACATTTTTTAAAAAGTCGGTATATTTAGTCACATTGAAAAGATAAAGGAAAAAAATGTCAAAAGATGAAAAGCATTTGATAAAACTCAGTAGCCAGTAATAATGACTCACAGGAAAAGGAAACAAGCAAAAACTCTCAGCAGACTGAGGGTAAACGGGGTTTCTTACATCTTAAGAGGCATCAGGAAATTCTCAGCCTTCCTGCTTCAGAGTAAAACAGGGATGCTGGCTCTCACTGACTCTGCCCAGCTTTGTCATGGAGGTGCTAGCCTCCATTCAAGAAGGCAAGAAAAGAAACAGATGTAGAACATTAGGAAGAAAAAAAAGCAAGATTTGCTCTAAAGAGAGCCATACTCATAACATGATTTATTACTATGAAAAGCAGCCATGAAGGTTAATAAGTAAGTTTGGCAGAGGTGCAAGATATTTATTCAAAAAATAAAGTATATTAATCCCAGCACTTGGGAAGCAGAGGCAGGTGGATTTCTGAGTTCGAGGCCAGCCTGGTCTATAGAGTGAGTTCCAGGACAACCAGGGCTATACAGAGAAACCCTGTCTCGAAAAAGTAAAAAAAAAAAAAAAAAAAAGTATATTTTAATATGATACCAACCAACATTTGGAAATTGAAATCTCAAAAATTAAGTCTATGATAAATATATAAGATACATGTATTATAAACAGACAAACACACAAAGAATACAAAAAAGAAAAACACAAGATAAATACATGACGAAGACACTGAAATGTAGAAATAAACTTAAATGTGCTATATAAAACCTCTTTGCTAAAACTGCAGAATATTTCATGAACAGAAGAGAAAATAACACAGACCTTGGCCATGCTCAAGCTATATATACATATCCAGGTAAAATTAATGTTAATCTAGTACAATTAGTTTTCTCATCTTGATCTATGGACACAAAGTCACAGCTAAAGAAAATCTCAGGGTAATTTTTTTGGTAGAAATTGACAAGATGGCTTGAAGTTTATATAGACGTATTAAATGCAAAAATTAAAAAAAAACCAGATTGTTAAAAAAACAAAAATAAAATTACCGAAACTGTAATCTTGATTTCAAGGCTGGCTGTGAAGCTATGGTAACTATGCACAAACACACACGCATGCGCACACACACACACACACACACACACACACACTTCACAGCGAAAGCTCAGACTTGGTATGCACTGGAGCACAACAGTGTGGTGCAGCTCCCACACCCCTGTGACAAAGATGCTGGAATTATTCCCCAGAGAAAGAATCTTCTCAAAACAACAACAACCAAAAAACAAAACAAAACAAAACAAAAACAAATCCAAAAACAAACCAAAACCACACTGGAACACCTAAATATTCATGTGGAAGAAAAAGGACATCTACCCTTACCTAACCCACAGAGAGCTAACTCACAGTGGGCCACAGGCCATAATGTAAACTCTTAGTCAATAAAACCCCCACAAAGATACATAGGAGAAAATCTTTGCAATCCTGGGCTATAAGAAGAATTCTTATCGGGAGCATGTTGTTCACAAAAAAGAAAAATGTGGAAAAAAATGAAATTTGTCAAAACTTTAAAACTTTTCATTAAAGGATACCACAGAGAAAATAAAAAGGCGGCTCAAGAAAAAGAGCAGGGACCTCCTCAGCTGGGCATTGGACACGCATACCTTCTCCACAGAGGGAAGAGCAACATGGCAGAGAAGGGAAGACGCACACACCACCCCCAAGACGCAGAGATGCTCCCCATGTCAAGGTCACCATGGAGTATAAGTTAACCAATGATGGCATCTGACCTCTACACACAATTCATAATTCGAACAACCGATTGGCTGGCTGTGCCAGGAGCTGACTAGAGAGGAGTACCATGAATGTGGCTCGAACATCACACAGCATGGCCTTTTGGGGGAGCACTCTGGGGAGCACTTTATTTTCTACAGCGCTAAGCATGCATTTGCTGTTGCAATTTCACACCTTCAGCCCAATCCACCACAACAGGCAGACTCAAGGAGCTGTCAAGCCTCACCTCTACTCTTCCTGCTAATCCAAAACTGAGAATGTCTCACCACACCTGGCTCACAGTTCTCCGGGACCCACCCTTGATCCAGCGGGTCCACCAAGAAGCCAGGAAACACGCTGGTGTCTCCAACTCACGGAGCATTTCACACTGAGAATTGGGTTCCCAGTTAGTGGGAGGTGTTGAAATCATATAGGATCTCGCAACGTAGGATTGATGGTGACAGGAAGGGCGGTGGCTGCTGAAGAATGTTCAGGAAGAGACCACAGCCACTCCTAAGAACAGGAAACTCCCAGGCCGTGGATGTCAGTTATAGTTCAGAGCCCCAAGAGTACACACAGGACATCAGGGTCCACAGGAATGTCCTGTAGCCTGGGGTGCTGGTTCCAAGCTATGAGGATGCCCCTTCCAAAGCCCCTTAATGGAGCCTTGCTCTCACCCTAAATCTGGACTTCTACTAGAAAAGTATGAATTCAAAGGAGAGGAGACATATATGGGATGACCCAGAACTTTTTAGTGGACCTTTTTCGTCCCAGTGACTCAGATCAACAGGTGAGACAAATGACCATTCTCAAGGTTCCGGATGTGAGATGATATTCAACACAACAGGAGCTCCTTCTCTGAAGGAGTCGTGAGATTGTGGCCTTCACACCCCTGTATCGTGGGGATACGTGATAGTCTTGGCAGGAATGCCAACTTCTGTCCATCTGGTGTCTGCAGGCCTAGGTTTCTGCCTCTTCCATCACTGCTTTGACAGAGCCCGTTGCTGAGGCCCCACGTTCTGGAACATGTGTGAGGTCTCATTTCCTTTCCCTCTTGCTGCCTTTAGGCATATTTTTATTCTCCAACTCACTAGTTCATGACCTAGTAAAAAGCTTCACATGAATATTTTATCCCAGTCGTAATTCAAGAAGGAAAATTAGGGGACGGCAAACTCCCTGTGTGAATGTCACCCTGAAGTTTGAGCGGAGAGGTCACTGGTCTCCGGTGCCCTTGTCTAGATGGAATCCAGATACTGCGAATCAGAAGTCAACAGGATGAACTGGGGACCCATTGGATTGTACTTAGTCTTTTAAACTTCCAAATGGGATGTGATGCCTGATGTGACAGATACATGTAGCTGCATCCCTGGACCATTTTACCTCTGCCTCCCTCTCTACCTCTGTGTCTGGTACTGGGTGACTTTTCCTGGGGTGCCGTGAACAAATGTCTACTCATCTGAGATGACTCACTGATGACGGAACAATGAAACAGCTCAACCCAAGTCTATTTTGGTGAACCAATGAGTTTATTGAGGTAACTTACAGGGGCAGGGATGACTCAAAGACATGATAGCATCACTGCTCACTCAGCATCAGTGATGACTCATGGAAGCTGCATCCCTGGGCTACTCTGAAGGACCTGCTTGGTAGCCATTGGTGTGTGTGTGTGTGTGTGTGTGTGTGTGTGTGTGTGTGTGTATACACACACATACATACATATTGCTATACATATATATTGCTAAACATACATATATAGTCATATATAGATAGATAGATATGTAGTTATATACATGGCCTTGTGAATCTTATGTGTCTATTCTTTCTGTATCCTTTAAGAATTTCATACAGCTTTTCGGCCACTGCAGCCATCTTCCAGTAACTCGCCAAAATGACGAACACAAAAGGAAAGAGGAGAGGCACTCGGTATATGTTCTCTAGGCCTTTTAGGAAGCATGGCGTTGTTCCTTTGGCCTCATACATGAGAATCTACAAGAAGGGTGATATTGTAGACATCAAGGGAATGGGCACGGTTCAAAAAGGAATGCCCCATAAGTGCTACCACAGCAAAACCGGAAGAGTCTACAATGTCACCCAGCATGCTGTGGGCATCATTGTCAACAAGCAGGTTAAGGGCAAAATTCTGGCCAAGAGGATCAATGTGCGGATTGAGCACATCAAGCACTCAAAGAGCAGAGACAGCTTCCTGAAGTGGGTGAAGGAGAATAACCAGAAGAAAAAGAAAGCCAAAGAGAAGGGCACCTGGGTGCAGCTGAAGCGCCAGCCTGCACCACCCAGAGAAGCACACTTTGTGAGGACTAACGAAAAAGAGCCTGAGCTGTTGGAGCCCAGTCCATACGAATTCATGGCCTAATGTACACAAAGAAGTAAAATACCAGCACCAGGACAAAAAAAAAAAAAAGAAAAGAAAAGAATTTCATACATATATATTTTGATTGACTCCAGCCCCATGGATCCTGTCGCTTTCAGGAGATCCTGAGACTTGTAAGTTTCATTTACTTTCTGAACTCTAACCACCTTCTCCTGGCTCTCGGAACAAAGGTTTCTGTTGGAAGAAATTTCGACAAAACACCAGGGCACATCTTGATCCTGCTCAGAATCCTGGGGACATGAGTCACAACAGTGCTTGGGGAGCTTGGCTTTTGACAGTCAGGGCTGAGTGGCTCAGGGTTGCAGCCTCACTGCCACTGCGGTCCTGTGACCAAGTCAGCAGGAAGGAGGCTAGGAGAGCAGCCATAACCAGGGAGAGATGCTGTACCTGCTTCCACAAAGGCAGCCTTAGACCCATGTGCTTGATGAATGCCCTGGGGTGACTGTAGAGGGCCCGTGACAGGAGCCATGAGGTAGACGGTGGTCTTTAGGTTAGAACAATAGTAGGTCACCACACTGTCTGAGCATCACCAGAGAATGGCAGCTATCTGGCTTTGAGCAAAGAAGGAAGGAGAAAGGGAGAGAAGAAAGATGGAGAAAGGGAGGGAGAGAGAGAGGAGGAGGAATGGCCCTTTCTGTCTTCAGACTCAGCTATATCTAAAAGCTTTGCCCCCCCCAACCCTCCCTCCCCCTCCCCCCCCCCCCCCGCCCCGGGCAGGTCAAGCAAGATGAGATTAAGTAACCAGAGAGATATATCTTAGATCCTAAATTGCAGCAACTCCCTCCGGCTCAGAGATCCATACTCTGGCACCTTGCTGAATACACACACACACACACACACACACACACACACACACACACACACAGATCACACTGCTGGCCCCTCCTCTGTTCTCTCCTGATGCCTGGGGCTCTCTGTCCTGTGCTGGCTGGGGAGCGTGCAAGCTCCATCTCAGCCTGTGATGAAGATCTCTTGACAAATGCCCCTCTACAGAGCAGGAAAAGAAGCCCGCCTATCCACCTCTGACAAGCATCGGACTCACAAAGGTATAAATATTAATTTAGCACAGTTTATGGCCATTTTTTTTATTGAACCTTTTCCTAGATTTTTGAAGACAGATTTTGCTATTAGTGGCAGCAGCTGTCCGACGGGAAGAAAAGAAACAGCCTGTCCCTCCTGTAAAAGTACAAGTGATTTAGGTAAGAATAGCCAAGCACACCTCCTGGTGACCTGGAAATTTCAGCCTGCCTTTCCTGTTAGGATGGTTCCTACCCTGTGGCTGCCACTTCCTCTCACCAGCAGTTCTGAGGTAGGGGCTGGATCTGGAGAGGAGCCACAGGGCAGGGCCAGTGGAAATGCCCTTGGGGCACTGGTAGGATCTCAGCCCTTTACACCTTGGTGGGTGCCAAATGTACCCTTGGTAGGTGTAAGTAGACACAAGGCTGACAGATGTGGCCTCTATTCTGTCCAATTCAGAAGTCCCATCACGGAGGCAGCTCTTGGGTGTGTCCTTCTTGGAGGTGGTCCCTTGGAGACACAGTGCACTGTGACCATGAGGATAGAGCTTGTTCCCAGGGCCATCTTGTGTGAGTCCATCTGTAATGTCTGTGTTACATTAACCAAAGGACCATGCTCATAAGCATTTAAAGCTCAAAACAGCTATCATGGCTGGTGCCTGTGTCCAGCTGCCGCAGACTCTCTGGGCCCTTTTGTCTGTGTGGAACGGGTCTCTAGTCGCGGGTGGGCAAAGCGTAGGATGAATGACAGACAGATGCACACAGGAGAGGTTGTGTAGAATCTGAATGTAATTTGTCAAATCAAGCATCAAACTTTTTATACAGAAGACAATAAGGAAGTTGGGTGACATACCCGCAAAGTACAAAGAGGTTACTGGATTCTTACATAAAACAGAGGAATGCAAACACAGAAGGTCTAATGGAAACCACCTGGGATAGAATTCATTGTTAACAACTGGGATCAACAAGGGCTCCACCTAAGATTCACTTAATCTTAGAAGCCAGGGTCAAGGGCTCCGTGCCCTT
This sequence comes from Mus musculus, assembly GCF_000001635.26. NCBI lineage: Eukaryota > Metazoa > Chordata > Mammalia > Rodentia > Muridae > Mus > Mus musculus. Next base: position 139,721,942 of record NC_000073.6, read on the forward strand.
GCCATAGTTCCCATTTTAGTCTATTGTATAGTCCACCTTCCCCTTAGGCCATTGTAAATACGTGTGTGTGTGTGTGTGTGTGTGTGTGTGTGTGTGTGTGTGTGTGTGTGTAACTCAGCTATAGTCTTAGAAGCCAGGTGTGAGGTCTTTACTCTCCTAGGGCAAGGGCTTTCACACCCAAGTCATGGTTCTAACTAGGGAGTTCCGTTCTAGCTAACCATCTCATGAATAATGCAATACTCTAAAACCACAGCCCCATCTACTTCCTAAACCATTGTAAATTCCTGTATATGGGTGCGACTTGGCTTTTATTCTAAGTGATAGTGTAGTACCAGAGGCTATTCTGAATGTCACTGAATAGCAACATTCTTACTGAATTTCAAGCCCATGGTCTTGCTCAAGGACGTTCTAGGACTGTTGGAACACTGGTGAAGGCTTTAGCGATGTCAGAATTCAATCTTAAAAGGCACTTATAATAGGATAATACTAAAAGAGAGCACGTGGATCCATACACTAGACTAACTCGGGAATGGAAAATTAATGTATGGGTTAGAGAGAACGCCAGACTCCAGGAGCGAGTTTCTGTGAAACTCTTTTGCCTCGTGAGTAGCTTTCAAGCCTCAGCCTGTCAAGCTGACTCGACCGGAGAGCGTGGCATCCAGCCTGACTTTCCTCCGTGGAGAATTTGAACCCAGCTCTCCACAACAGCAACTGCCAAGTTCCCGAGCTGTGACAGCATAGCTTTGTGTGCACCACCACCCACTCCCTGCCTGATGGCCTACATGCTTCTAATGCTGGACTCTTTTTTGCCTTTTTTTCCCTTTAACAAGGCTCCAAACCTTCCCACGTTGACTCCAAGAAGTCTCCTGAGTGCTGCTGTTTATTATGGGCAAACCCTGGGGTGACCTGTGAGAATCTGGAGGAGGGAGGGACTTGCACCTCTGGTCACTATGGAGCACCCACCTTTGTATGGCAAGGAAAGGGGAGGAGTGGTAGATCTCTGTCTCTGATTGGGGGTGGCTCACAGTATGAAGGCAGTGGCTGGCCAGAGCTCTCAGGAAAGCGGTGGTCTCAGCCTGACAGGCTGGGTGGGACCAGGCTACTGCATCTATGGCTGGTGACCATGAGCTGGCCTGTCTGCTCCACAAAGGGGCAGCGCCAGTGGGCTCAGATGCCTCAGTGGTAGAAGCTAGTCTTCCTTCTGCTCCCAGAAGGTACTGGCCTAGTTTGGGGCCATCTACAGACTGGAAGAGAATGAGCCCTGGTTTCCCTCTATCTGAGACTTGTAGCTCATGGTTAGGGTTTCCAAGGTCTATGGAGTTCTCCCATGGTCAGAGGCCGTGGAAAGGGAGTGAGGGTAGAAAAGGAAGGGGAGGGGAGTGAAAAAGAAAGAAAGAGAGATGGGGTAGGCCAGCTAGAAACAACCTCCATTCAGCTGGACAGGATCCCTGAATGCACCGTGGAGATGCTTGTCTGGGGACTACACCTCCTGCCTTTGCTGTTGGTAAAGCATATGCTGTTCACACCTAACAGACCCTCATACCACTCCCTCCTCTACTAATTGCTGGTGGGAATAGACACCATGTGTGCAAACAAAGATGGTAAAGCAAGGCAAAGCCAAGTGGTGGCTGGGAATCACGTAAAGCCAGTTGGGTCTTGTGACACAGAACAGCATGCGTCCAACAGCTCCAGGTCTTAGGACCAGTGGTTCCTTCTGGAGAAGAGACACAAAGGCCAGGCGGCCTCTGGTTGCAGCCCTGGACCTTACCTATGTCTTGGCTTCCAAGGGGTTCAAAGAGGATTCCTTGTTTCTCGTATGGAGCCACACCTAAACCAAGATGCAGTGAAACATAACAACCCAGGGGCTGATGGGAGTCCTGCCCCTTCCCTGCAGGCTCACACTGCTTATGGCCAGGGCTCTTGGTACTCTGTCACCATGATAGTGAGGAACAGAAATGTTTCCTAAGAATGGAATGATAATTGGATGCTGAAACATAGTGGAAATAAATGGAAAAGATAAAAAATTTTACTTTTTTTTTAAAACACTTAAATTTTTGCAAGAATTTGAGAACCACAGATCCATGAACTTGCATATCTGCTGCCCCAAGCTCCCTTTTAAATCCTGTCCATTCGCTTGTCATATGTAGGCATCATGCTGTGTTGGTCTCAGAGCAGCCCCTTGTCCTCAAGGCCTCTGACTGAACCCCAGGCAACCCTGGTCCGGGGCCCCTGATACTCACTCTCAGGAGCATGAAGGCAGGGCAGATGTCAACCTTGGATTCTCTTGCCCGTGTTCCCTTTGAAGGACTTAGTAATGGCTGACTGATATTTTCCTTTCAAGGGGCCTAGTGGTTCATTCAGGTGGTGATGTTGTTATAGAATTAGCGTTCCTTTCCAGAGAGAAACCATTGAGCACACTTAGAGATTAATAAAGGAAAAAGCTCTTTAGCAGCACCTGTCTGGCTCTGGCTAATGTGCAAAGAGGATCCAGCATTGAATAGAAGATTTTACTAACTTATATGCACCATCCTTAAATATCTCTTAGGTCCTGGCTCCTGGTCACACTGAACAATTTAAACAGAGACAGGAGACTGCAAATCTGGACACTTGGGCAGTTGGGAGATTTACACATCAAAGATATTGCCAGAATTATTATTATTATTATTATTATTATTATTAATTAGCTGAAATTTTCTGTATTTATTCTCTTCACATTTTTTAAACTTTTGACTTTGTCAATTTCCCATCATGTACCCCAATCCCAAACGCCCCCCATCTGCCCTCCACCCTTGCAAACTCCCCTAAAAAATAAAACAAAAATAAGAATTAAAAGAACTAAGAAAATGTGTCTTACCCTGGAAGCTGTGATGTATCAGGGTGTGTCTGTCACTTGGTATAGCCTTTTACCGAAGGCTAAACTTTACTTATAAATGTTCATTGAATGAGTCATCAGTCTGGTTTTGAGGCCTCTGGCTTCTGCTATGTTATCAATACTAGATCCTCACCAGGACTCCTCTCGGATCGTCCGTGTTGCCCTATGTCATGGAGATCCTGTAGCTTTGGCTCTGCAGGACCAGTCCCTTCTAAAGCTCCAACAGGTTCATACATGGGGTAGATGATGCAGAGGGCCACCTCAAAGCCCTGGATCTGGGCCTGAGTGTTAGCTGAGTTGGCCAGCCTATCAGCTCTCCTGTGCCCGGGCCACCAGGACCTGCTCTCTTGAGTACAGTAGCCATCAAGGGATGGAATGGGCTCTCCCACTCCCATGCCACCAAGGCCAGCTCTACTGTGGTGTCCAGGTGTGGGATGGGGCCAGCTCTCTCGCATGCCACAACCTGTGAGGACCAGTTCTTCACAGCCCTTGGACATCAATAGGGCCTCAGGAGGCAGCCTGGACCAGGAATATCTGCATGGCCTCTGGTGATAATGTGGACCATGAACATCGACACAGAACCCTACTGCTGCGGATCCAGACATGGCCCTCAGCGGTGGTACAAGCTGGGACTTCACTGTGGCCTCAGGTGGCATCACTGTCTCCTCATATCACCTGTCTCACCATCCTCTTGTGTCCAGTTCTGCCTCTCCTCATAGAGCACAGACATTTCTGCTTCTCTTTCTCTCCCATCTCTCCCCCACAGACTTGCTCATCACAGAATCTTCAGCCTGCCTACACTACATGGTGATTGGCAGGCCTCTGGGTGTCTTCTACCCCAACTGACACCATGCCAGAGGGCCTCCAGAATTATTTCTTAAGTACATTTGTGTTGTTCTTTTCCAGCAGTTGTTACCCAGGTCCATCTTGCCCACCTGGCAGAATTATGCTCTTCCTGATAAGAGCTCTGGGGACTTAATGGCAGACCGGGACTTAATGGTGGTTGTGACCCTAGAGTGCCCCCCTTCCTCTTAAAGGCACTTCTTAAATAAGGGGTGGGGCCTAATGGCTGGTTGTAAGTCAGGGACATCTCCTTTTGTTATGGGGATGGAGCCTAATTGGAGGTCAGAACAAACATTAGCAGAAAGTTTCTCAGCAACCCTAAACTTCAATTAGAGCACATAATGTTCTTCCCTACAGTTTCTAACCAGCCTGCTCAGTACACTACTATCTTCCAGCCATACTGGAGACCAAGCTCCTTTAGCTTCTACTTCATGTGACTCAATATTTCCTAAGCAAGTTTATTCATAAACCCGCTATAACATCAGCTTAGTTACCTCAAGCATCTCTGGCTCCATCACAGCTGAGGTGCCACAGGAAGAGAGGGACGAACCCCCTAAGCAGATGAGGCAGAAGCTTCAGGGTCTTCATCTCAGGTTCTGCAAAGCCAGAGGACCTGTGGTAAAAAATGGTGACGTTTTACACCCTGGGGTCTAGGTGGGGTTTTGCTCAGGAGTATCAAGGCCCATCTACTTCAAAGATCCCAAATCAATTAGCTAAAAGTGCACTTTCCACTTTCGTTGTCAGAAAGTTCCAAGTAGAAGGGACTTTGCAGGGCTCCTTCATTGCATATGGTTTCTCCCTTTTAAACACACTAAAAGACAGGGAGGAAGGGATTTGGAAAAGCCATGTGTTATTCCCTTAGGAATCACCAATCAGCCATGTTGATGATGGCGGTAATGATGATAGTGATGGTGGTGATGGTGGTATTTATGGTGGTGGTGGTGGTCATGGGGATATGGGTGAAATGTCTTTTCTGTGAAGTGAGTCTGCAGGTATGCCTTTGTTTCCTCTTATGCTGACTAGGTTTAGATTGACTTGACATAATCTAGAGTCATTTGGGAAGAGAGAATTAAGAAATGCCTCCCTAAGATTTGTCTGTAGGAAAGTCCATAGAGTGATTGATGTGGGAGGGCCCACACATTGCATATGGTACCGTCCCTGGGCTGCTGGTCCTGGGTTCTGTAAGAAAGCAGGATGAGCAAGCCATGAGGAGCAAGCCAGCAAGCAGCACCCCTCCATGGCCTCTGCATCAGCTCCTGCCTCCAGGTTCTTGCCCTGTTTGAGTTCCTGCCATGACTCTCTTCAATGGTGAACTATGACCCGGAAGTTGTAAGCTGTGACAAAGCTTACAACTCAAGTTGCTTTTGGTAATGGTGTTATATCACAGAAATAGAAATCCTAACGACACCACCTCCCACTATCCTGAACATCCATTGGCCATTTTGTTCTTTCTCCATGATTTCCTAGTATGCAGGACAAGCAGTCTCACTCTCTAGATACCAAACTTTCTTTCTCAAGGCCACTCCTTCCCCCCTACGTGCTATCTAATTGAATGCAGATGATAAGGTAGACTAACAACCGAGGGATGGCTAAGTTCCCTTTGTGTTAGGGATGAAAGACAAAAGCCAATTGAACTGGGTATGCTTGCTTTCCTGCTCTGAATGGCTAAACATTCCTCTGTGCTTTCTTGAATAGTGGCTTCTTGATTTGAGAGCCTTATCCTGTTTCCAACAGTGATGGCAGTGGGGGAAGGTCGATGGTAATAAAGGCAGTGGTGTTGATAATGGTGACTGTGGTGATAGCTGTGTGGTGGTGATGGTGATAGCATTCATTCATATTTGACAATGGCAGTGGAGAACACATGCTCACTACTTATTTAAAATTTCCTGTATGCCGGATTCTGCTAAGAAGCCCTAACAGCTGTCAGTACCTAGAAGTGGACTTCATTCTCCACTAAGTTCCTAGACATTAAAGATATACTTCTGAACTTTCAGAGCTAAGACCAGCACGGCTGTCCCCAAGCCAGTCGAGGGCTACTTGTGACTACGTTCTACTTGATATGAAAAGAAACACGCTTTCTGCCCTGAAAAGATCCTAGGAGAGGGGAATGAACACACTGCTACAATGTGCTACAATGTCAGCAGTGCTGAAAGACTCTGAGCATCAGAAAGCATGCCTCCTGCAAACCACAAGGATGCTCTATATTGAACCTCCAGAGAAGCATCACAGCAGAGGGGCTAGGTCCTACTTCAAGTAAAGGCAGTCTCCAGCCTTGAAGCCACACAGGGGGAAACAAAATGGCCAATGAATGAGGCCTGGGTAGGCTGGAGGAGTTGGGTGAGAAGAGCTGCCCTGCCTATCCTGCCTGTGAGAGGCCAGGTCACCTAGACAAGTCTTTGGAAGCGGTCAGGAGGGTTGAGTGCAGGACCTTACTTCTCAACTCCTGGTGGCTTGGGATGGAGGAGGCTGGGCAGGCAGTTGGAGCACCAGGACACCCCAGGGTCTCTCATCACCTATGTGTACTGCCAGCCACCCTTTCATCTGATGAAGCTTCTCTACTTAGGGTATGGAAAACTTGAACTGTGCACCAGTGTCCCAAAGCTACTGTCTGGTGTCAACCTCTAGGATGATGGGATCAGTAGGGCACAGGAAGGGCACTGGTAAGAGCAATTGAAGAGCCATTAGCTTATTTCTAGGGCAATGGAAACATCAAGTATGACCTAGAACATGCATAGGCATCTATCCTGGGGCTGGGGCTGTCAAGCAGACATCACCCATTCAGTGTTTCTGGGCACTCTGGGCTCAGGAACAGCCTCTATGGCACCTGCCTTTATAGCTGGGAAAACACCACATTGTGCTAGAATTCACACACTGACAAACACAGTCTCGGGTGACCCACCCACTGGTCTGCCCAAGACTATGCTTGCTCTGAAATCTCTTGGGTCTAACTTAATGCCTAGGTACTGGACAACACAGGGCACATCATGGCCACTGGCCAGTTAAGCTGTAGAGAAAGATGGGATTAGATGGCTGGTGGCCAGAGTTGTAAATCAGCTTTGCTGCAGGCTTCTGCCTGGCTGTCCTGTGTGAAGAAGAGCTCTTTGGGATGAACTGTGCCTTATATCAATGGCTTTAAGCGGTAACAGGCTTATCAATTTTCATTGCAAATTCTGAAATCATTTCATTACACTATGACGGTGTACTGATAAAATATAATCTCTCCTAACTTTCAAGAAACTGTTACTTCCTGACACACTTTATTGCGGTTGGTGCCAAGAGACAGAAGGGAGCTGGTGTCTTCCTGGGCTAGGCAGGGAGGGTGTGGTGAGAACAGAGTGTGGCTTTTCCTCCAAACCATCACTGTCCATGTGGCTTTGTCAGCATCCTGGACTGAGACCCCGCAGAAGCAGCTGGTAGGTGCATTCCTGTGAGTAGAAAATGAGCCACTCCACAGAGTGAGCACACCTAATTAAAAGACCACATTTACATGATTACCACGCAGATGAACAGTGTCACAACTCTGCCTCCTAAACAGAGCTTGGCATCTAATCTCCTCCAAGGGCTCAAGGGTGAGGACATGGGGATTCCTGGGCCACATAAGATCTGCCCCATCTACCCAGCTTTGTATAATGGCTGCACACCGGCCAGGAGCGACCCCACACAAACACACATTACTGCTACCCAGTCTTCAGCTGTGTACAGTGTGTGGCTCCTGCCAGGTCCCTGATGCCTGCCTGTATCCTCCCCGAAGAGCTCACCTCTCTAGGTCAGCCCACCCTCCACCCAAGATAATGCTGTGATTCCCAACTCTCCCTGTTGCCCATTGGATCCTGACTCACCCCCCCCCCCACCTTCCCCACACACACTGTTCCCATCATAATTCATCCATCACAAAGCTGTTCCATTGGAGCTGTTGAGTCCATCTGACTTTGTGTGGCCTTGAAGGGACACGTCTTGGGATAGGAGATGCTCCTGACGAAGGTTTGCCTGATTCAGAGTCCTAGGGATGAGCTTCGTCAGAGCGGCTGTCACCGTGGCATCTGAGGCTGTTGCTGCATCGGGGGGGGGGGGGGGCGCGTGGGGGGGGGGGACGAGGGCAGCAGCCTCAGCTCTGCAGCAACTTGCTTCAAGGATGTCACCATTCAACCACATCTGTTCCAGCTCCAGCTGAGTAGCCCAGAGTATCAGTGACCATCCCCAAAGTGACCACTGGATAACATGGGCTTCTACAAACAGTAGCTCTTCAATGATCCAAAACACTGAGGCCACTCTAGGTCACACTGTGACTAGAAACATCTCTGCCATGCTCTTGCTAGAAGCAGCTCAGTAATTAGATATGGCACTAGAGGATCTCTGGAGCCACTAGGAGACCAGAGCCTCAGGGTACATCTTCTTTGGCCAAGGAGGCCCAGACAGTCATGTTCCAATATCAGGGATTCCAGTACAGGGATAGACAATGGGACAGTTCCAAGGGCCCTCTTGTGCTTCAGGATAAGATCAAAGCTGGTGTTACACAGTGTCCTTGGGGGCTCAGAGGAGCCCCCACACATGACACCAACAGACCAGTGTCCTCACCAGGCTCAGCTCACTCTGCCCTTCAATTTCCTCTCCTGCCTTTGAAGAAGGGAGAAGGCTTTGGACATCTGAAGGCAGGATTACAGCCATGGCAAGACTGGTAACCACATATGTATCCTAGTGACTAGGTCCACATCTTGTCCTTTCAGGTGTGATCACCTGGGAGGGAAGCACAGAATCCTCTCTGACCCAGACCTGGGTCATCTCCAGAGGCCCTTAGGCCTTTGCTTATACCACAACTCCAGGGCCTGTGTGGCTAGGAGACTTTCCAAACGTTGTGTGTCTTTTTATTATCACTCAGCAAAACTGACTGCTATCCTTGGCTCTGTGGATTTTAGCACATGTGTGGATTCTTACACTGTGATGTCAGCAGGGAACATAGAAGCCACCAGCAACCTCCAACCTTGCTACATGTCTCCTGAGTCTGCTTTTGTCTTTCATCGCCCTACTGTGGCTTCTGGATGGTGAATTGGAAACAATCAGGCTCTGATCTTCCTAAAGTTGGCTGTTTCCATTTGGCAGGATCTGTTGTTGTTGTTGTTGTTGTTTCTTTCAAACCCAGCATCCAAAGAAGAAATAGTTGTTTTTGAGTTCTGCTGCTCCCTCGCTGGGTTACTCCACGGTCATCCTAACATCCTTCATCATGCAGTGTCTCCAGGCCTGGGCAGAACAGCGACATAGAAGCAGACAGACAAGCAGAGCAGCCTTGGGTGGAATGAGAGTCACTTGCATTGACAGACCAGCCGGAAAGCTAAGGGACACTGTTAGTGGGCCTTCTGAGTCTCGCTGGGTCTCCCATCCCAGCATGGGTCACGCTCAATGCAACGACAGTCCTCAGTTCTGTATACTCACTTCAGATCCTGGTCTGGATCCACTGGCTAGATGAATCTGCCCACGCTGGGGCATGAGGTCGGCGAGTACCCGAGAGAAGGGAGGAGGGCTAGCTCAATTGGTCTGTCTGTTTTTATGGCCAAGAAGGAACAGACACACTCGACTGCTGTCTGTTCTTCTAGATATTCTGATGAGCCAGATGGGTGAGGAGAGGAGGATCGAGTGGAACGTGCCCTGGTCATGGGGTGCCAAGAGACAGCTCTCTCAGCTCTTCGCATGTAAGCCACAGAGTCGTCAAGCAGAAAGGGGACAGGAAGGGGCCTCACTGTCTTGTTTATGTAAAGAGGAATGAGACCTAGGGACACGCCTGCTCCCTCGGGGACTGCTTTTCCTGGTGCAGGGCTGCTGTGCTGGTGTCTGAGGAAAGCTAGTGGGGTGGGGGAGCTGTATCAGCCATCTGCCACTGGTGACAATCCGCCCCCACCCCCGCCCCAGGGAGCTTCCTATAGTATGGATCCAGCTGCAGCCTTCTGGCCCAGCTTCCCTCATCTCATCAATGGCTCCCTGCTTCTGCAGCCATCTGACACTGGTAAACACTGGGTGACCTAATGTGGCCTTGCCTACTTAGCTTTGGATATGGGCTGCTAGGGCTGATGTGAACAGCCTTCACCTCCTATGGGAGTTGGGGAGGGGGGTGAGGAGATTTCTCCATGTGAAAGCTGGCAGCAGAGACCAGTTGTGGCTCACAGGTCCCTAGTCCACTAAGCAAAGCCAGCTAGGTCAGCCCAGTGAGGAGCTATAGATGGGATCACCACATCCCATGTAGACCAAGAACGAAAAGAACATCCCCTGAGGGTATGGAGAGTGCCCAGCTGACTGACCAGGTGAACCCAAGTATCCCCTTCTTTCTTTTTTCTTTTTTTAAATTAGATATTTTCTTTATTTACATTTCAAATGCTATCCCCTTTCCCAGTCCCCCCCCCACACACAGAATCCCCCTATCACATGCCCCCTCTCCCTGCTTCTATGAGGATGCTCACCCACCCACCCACCCACCCACTCCCACCTCCCTGCCCTGGCATTCCCCCACACTGGGGCATTGAGCCTTCACAGGACCAAGGGCCTTTCCTCCCACTGATGACCGACAAGGCCATCCTCCTACATATGCGGCTGGAACCATGAGTCCCTCCATGTGTACTCTTTGGTTGGTGGTTTAGACCCTGGGAGCTCTGGCGGGTCTGGTTGGTTGACAGTGTTGTTCTTCCTATGGGGTTGCAACCCCCTTCACTCCTTCAGTCCTTTCTCTAGCTCTTCCACTGGGGACCCTGTGATCAGTTCAATGGTTGGCTGCAAGCATCCACCTCTGTATTTATAAGGCTCTGGCAGAGCCTCTCAGGAGACAGCTATATCAGGCTCCTGTCAGCATGCACTTCCTGACATTCATAATAGTATCTGAGTTTGGTGAGTGTATATGGGATGGATCCCCAGGAGGGGCAGTCTCTGGATGGTCTTTCCTTCAGTCTCTGCTACACACTTTGTCTCTGTATCTCCTCCTGTGAGTATTTTGTTCACCCATCTAAGAAGGACCAAAGCATCTACACTTTGGTCTTCCTTCTTCTTGAGCTTCATGTGGTCTGTAAATTGTACCTTGGGTATTCTTAGTTTTGGGGTTAATATTGACTTATCAATGAGTGCATACCATATGTGTTCTTTTGTAATTGGGTTACCTCACTCAGGATATTTTCTAGTTACATTCATTTGCTTAAGAATTTCATGAAGTCATTGTTTTTAATAGCTGAGTAGTACTCCATTGTACCACATTTTCTGTTTCTATTCCTCTGTTCAGGGACATCTGGGTTGTTTCTAGCTTCTGACTATTATAAATAAGGCTGCTATGAACATAGTGGAGCATGTGTCCTTGTTATATGTTGGAACATCTTTTGGGTATATGCCCAGGAGTGGTCCTCAGATAGTACTATACTATGTCCAATTTTCTGAGGAACCGCCAGACTGATTTCCAGAGGGGTTGTACCAGCTTGCAATCCCACCAACAATGGAGAGGTGTTCCTCTTTCTCCACATCCTCACCAGCATCTGCTGTCACCTGAGTTTTTGATCTTGACCATTCTGATTGGTATGAGGTGGAATTCTCAATATTGTTTGAGAATATCTCATTTTTATTTCTCCTCTCATTCCCTTTCTCTGGTTCCTTAGACCACCTGAGTCTATGTGCCACCATCCCATGGCCACTGTGCCAATCAATATTCTCAATATTCTCATAGTTGTTCTGATTTGCATTTCCCTGATGACTAAGAGTGTTGAATGTTTCTTTAGGCGCTTCTCAGCCATTCGATATTCCTGAGTTGAGAATTCTCTGTACCTCATTTTTAATAGGGTTATTTAGTTCTCTGAAGTCTAACTTGCGTTCTTTGTATATATTGAATTTTCGCCCTCTATTGGATGTAAGACTGGTAGATCTTTTCCCAACCTGTTGGTTGCCATTTTGTCCTATTGACAGTGCCCTTAGCCTTACAGAAGCTTTGCAATTTTATGAGATCCCATTTGTCTATTGTTGATCTTAGAGCATAAGACTTGGTGTTCTGTTCAGGAAAATTTCCCCTGTTTCCATGTGTTCAAGGCTCTTCCCCAATTTCTCTTCTATTAGTGTCAGTGTGTCTGGTTTTATATGGAGGTCCTTGATCCACTTGGACTTGAGCTTTATACAAGGAGATAAGAATGGATCAATTTGCAGTCTTCTACATGCTGACCGACAGTTGAACCAGCACCATTTGTTGAAAATGCTGTCTTTTTCCCACTGAATAGTTTTAGCTTCCTTTGTTAAAGATCAAGTGACCATAGGTGTGTGGGTTCATTTCTGGGTCTTCAATTCAATTCCATTGATCTATCTGACTGTCTCTGTACCAATACCATACAGTTTTTATCACTATTGCCCTGTAACTATTGCCTTGAGATCAGGGACAGTGATTTGCCCAGATGTTCTTTTATTGTTGAGAATAGTTTTTGCTATCCTTGTTTTTTTTTTTTTTTTTTTTTTTTTTTTGTTATTCCAAAGGAATATGAGAATTGCTCTTCCTAACTCCATGAAGAATTGAGTTGGAATTTTGAAAGTTATCCTGTTCTCTTTTCTCCTTTCCAAAAGCACTCACCACACTCCCTGGTCCTCTGCCTCCATCCTGCCTGGAGTCTTCCTCATACCGAGGCCAAGAGCTCGCTTGCCTCATTTGGATTTTACAACTGTATCCAGCATAGTTCTGTGCCCTGGTGGGGCCCTAATCATAGATGTAAGTCTGTATGTGCATTTACATGCCCCAGGCCTCTCTTGATGAGCCTTGCAGGTGGGTTAGCCTCAAGTTCTCCACTCCTGGCCATAAAGCTGGTGATCCTGCTTCCTCTGAGTGCCACCATTCTCCTCCTTATGAGCTTCAGACATCGGTATGCCAGCCTCAGAGAATCGCACACTCAGCACCCCAAAGGGCACAGTTTAGAACCCTGGCAGTGGCCTGCATCCACCTTGCCCAAGCCTCATTTTTATTTTTCCTCTCATTCCCTTTCTCTGGTCCTTAGATCACCTGACTCTATGTTCCACCATTCCATGGCCACTGTGCCAATCAATATTCACCCAGATCAGACAACAACTATGCCTCGCAGCCAGCAATGGGATTTTTAAATTGCTCTTTTCAAATAGAGTTTACATAGATAGAGGATCTCTCCAGTGTGGAGGACAATGCTGAAGAGAATAGCATCTGCCTGGGATCCATCAGGACAGTGTGAGGACACTTTGAGTGTCACTCAGAGTGACAGGGCCCCATCTTGTACAGAAGTATGCTGTAACTTTACAGTGACTCCCTTCCTGCCCCCATCTGATCTGAATCTTTGGGGTATAAAGCAAAGGATGAGCTGCCACTGGGTCTGATCACAGGGAAACTGTGGAGTTGAGGTGAGAGCCCAGGGTGTAGGTAGAGGGGGGACAGCTGGGGCGGTGAAGTGGCTCTGATACCCCCTTCCAGGGTCATGCTGATCTCATCTCTTACATCTGGCCTTTTGCATCTTCGAAATTCAGATGCTGAATTCATTTAGAACACAGCCCCTGGCATTAAATATTTGGGCTTTGCAATTATGGGGAAATGATTTTGGGAGCTTATAACCAAGTCAGTAGTTTGAGGTTTAAATGTGACGCGTTAATCACACCCTTCCATATGGCCTAACGGAGACTGGCATTTTCTTTTTGCCAATGACTGACTAAAACACACTTTCTGCAGTCTGCAACACTGAAGGCCTCTCCACCAGGGGCTCCGAGCCACTGTCTCTTCCTCAGATGGTCATGGGGTTCTGCTCCAGAGGCTATGAGATGATCCCGTTCTGACGACTGTCCTGGTCTGAGCTCAGCCTAGGACCCTTGGCAGACCCCTCTCCACCAGGAGTCACATCAGCACATGCACGGGCTGCATGTCATCTTACCCAGTCACCTAGCACTTGCATCCAAAGCCTCCTCATGGAGTCCTCTGGCTGAGACCTTCCTTAGTCACCTCTGCCAAGACCTTCTTATAAGTTTTAAGATAGTTTCTGAGACCTCTTCCATTCTTTCCCCAGGCCCCTCTCATTTCACGTACGCATACTCACGTGTAATGTGTGTGTATGTGTTTACATATGTATATGTAGAGCTGAAGACATCAGTGTCTTCCTTGATCATTCTCTACTTTTTATTTACTGAGGCAGGGTTTCTTGCTGAACGTGGGGCTTACTAGTTGGCTAGCCAGCCTGAATGGGGATCGCTATCTCTGCTCCCAGAGTGCTATGACATCGTGCAGCTGCCGTGTCTACTCAGTCCTGGGGATCTGAGCTCAGGTGAGTGCCTTATTCACCAAGCCAGCTCCCCAGCTGACCCTACCCTTTCAGTCAGCTCCCCATCCTCAGACCCGGGTCCCCACGGAGGCAGGAGACCATGTATCTCTTGGATTAGTCCATATGACTCTTGTCCAGCACTACCTCATGGGGCAGCCGTGTCCTCTCCTCACAGGTCCTGAGGTCGAAGCCCCTCACTAACCCTCCCCTGTGGACACTCTGGGGAGGACAAGGGGACACTGGGTGACCATCAGTCTTATCTTTGTAGCTACAGAGGTCACTCATAATTCCTTCCAGCCATATTCAGCTTCATTGAACCCAAGGCTGATGGCAAGTCTCAGCTCGGTGCCCCAGACTCATATTTGTACATCGAAGATCAGGCCTCAGCGAAGGCCCTTTATGCCCTGGCAAGATTTTTGTTGTTGCTGCGTTGCTGTTTTTCAGTGAAAGCTGACTCTTTTACTGCCTGGTCTGAGCTCAGCCTAGGACCCTTGGCAGACCCCTCTCCACCAGGAGTCCCATCAGCACATGCACAGGCTGCATGCACCTTACCCAGTCATTTGGCCTTTCCATACTGATGCATTTCCCTGAATGAGCCTTGCGAGCCCCCAGCTTTTCAGTAAGGTCAGTCTGGAAACAAAGGATTGCCAATGGGTAGAGGGTGGACATTTCCAGAATCCCGCAGCCAAGAGAAGTTCAGTCAGTCTACTGTAGTGAACCCTGTCTCTCCTCACCCTTGAGTTGTGTTTTGCATCGCAGAGGGTCAGAATGAAGCTCTCAAGAGGACCCACACTTCCCTCCTTCAGAGCCTTTCAGAGGGAAGCTGCCACTGAGGGGTGGAGCCTCCCACCCCCTGTCTTCCAGTGTTTTCCTTCCTCCTTCCCTGCCTTGTAGTTCCCCCCTACCCACCCACCCCCACCCCCCACCCCCACCCCCCAACACAGCATGCAGCTGGGACTAGACTGGAATCTGAGGACCAGAATCTAGACAGAAAGCCACCATTGTGTCATCTAGTAAGGTATAACTGATTCTCTTCAGAAATGAAGCTACGTCCGTCCAAGAGTATGACCGGCCTCTAGCCTGCTGTGTCCCATCACTGGCTTATTGAAGATGTGACCTTCCCCAGCCTCCCACCTCCTCTACCAACCATGTCTTCTGAGCTCTGAGACTTGCCAACACTGCTGTGGACTCCATGCAGACCTAGCCTTGAGATTCCAGCCATTCTTTAACTGGCCACACATGCACTCTCGTGCACACACAGAGATAACACACACACACACACACACACACACACACACACACACACACACACAGAGTGAGTATCTTGACTTTGGAGTAAGATGGTAGGTAGCAGACACAGTGACCTGCTGGCATTTTTATACAGAGTAAAGTTTGTTATAGGCATCTAAAGTGTCCTGGGAGTTTGGCCCAGATATGACTCTGTGAGATGTCACTTGTCTAGATCCAGAACAAGTCACAGAAAAAAAAGACCTCCTGACCCATTAGCAGTAACTCCCCATCCTTGCTCCCAGCACCCGAAGACCTCTCTCCACTCACTGTGGCCCTTCATGTCCACATACATGGAATCAGATGCCATGTGACCCTGTGACCAGCACGCTTCAATAGGGACAATTTCGAGATCTCCTGGCTTCAAGGCCCCTAATGCATGACCCCTATTGATGTCTATTCCCCTTGTTTATAGACCAGCATCCCCAGCCTGGACTCACTTTCCTTGCTAGATGAACATCTGCCTGCAGGCTTTTCTTTGAGCTAAGGCAAGCTCTTTGGAGTGTGGCAGGAAGCAGAGCCGCTAGCCACACAACAGCTCGCTCGCCTTCTGGGAGTCCAGCAGCCATGGTGATGGCCTGTCCTCACATGTGTGAGTGCCTCCTTGCTTGATGAGCACTTGATGCTGACACGCTGCATTGGAGCACGGTTTCTGTTTAATGCTCAGTCTTGAAGCAGCCGGTGGCATCTGTTTCTTAACTGTCCTTTCATGTGAGAATTCACACCATCTGAGAAAGTTCTTGGCTGTGCTGAATTTGAGGTAGATCAAGGAGGCTGCTTCTTTTTAATTAAATACTTCCTGAGCTTGAGTGGTTTTGTATTTATAAAGTCAATGACTTGCATTTAAAAAAAAAATAAAATAAAATAAAACCTTAGCAAATGTTATCCCTGGGATGAACAGGTGGGATCTTCAAAATCAAATGCCTGCCTCGGGCTCTTGCAGGCATCATGAGGGAGACCACCACCCCTTGGCGGACAGTCCCAGGGGTTGTTGGCAGGTCCCAGGATATAGATAGCAGTGGGTCTGTTCCCCTCTGAGCTTGATCAAGGCTACAATTCCATACTGTAAAAGCAGTGCTCAGACTGAAGGCTGTTCAGTCCTTCTCAATCTTTTGGGCCAGGCAGGCCTTTTTTTGCCTTATTCCAAGGAACAAAGAAATAAAGCCATGGGTGAGGGTGGTTTTCCTGGGTTATAGTTGTAGACTTCCCTACAGCATAACACTTATCTGTAATTGAGGGATAATTTCATAAATCCCTGTACGTAATCTACAGAGTCATATTCCTGTCCTCATTTGTGTTCTCTCTCTCGCTCTCTCTCGCCCTCTCTCTCTCTCTCTCTCCCTCTCTCTCTCTCTCTCTCTCTCTCTCACACACACACACAGAGAGAGAGAGAGAGAGAGAGAGAGAGAGAGACAGAGAGACAGAGAGACAGAGAGAGAGAGACAGAGAGAGAGACAGAGAAATCTGGGAGAAATTGGGAAAGAGATGATCCCAAGAGAACCTCTTTCCTCTGACCTTGTCACTGAACACAACTCAGGTGACAGCGGGGCCTATGACTCTACATGCTGGTGATTTACCCAACAAGGGAACCGGGTGGAACCCATGGAAGCCATGGACTGATTGTTGGGAGCTATTAAGACAACTCTATTGTCTTGATCTCCAAATTGGGCCTCTCCCCCCCCCGAGAAGAAAAGGGGGTCAAAAGTGGGCCACCAACACACCGTTCCGAGAACAACCACAGAATGTTCCAGCCCTAAATCAGCGCCAGATGTCCTGACCACAAGATGTACCCTGATACCACCAAGTTCCTGCTTCCCCGTGTAGTTGCCAAAAGAAAAATTTCTGCTGCCCCATCCCTCCTGCTGAGAAGTACTTCCTCTGCCCCATTCCTCCTGCTGAGAAGTACTTCCTACTTTGCTTGTGCATTTAAGCCTTGAGCCTTGTTGAATACAGTGACACCTTGATGCTACTCAGAATGCTTCCGTGTCGTTCCTGCACTTGGTGTCCGTCCCTCCCTCCCCCAATTTGGTTCTTAGGAGAAGCTCCCCTGGAGACCCTCAAATAACTGGACCTGCTGGATGGGTCAAACTGATGATCATGGCTGCAGGTTGGTGATCCTACCAACCTGTCACCATGGTCCAGGCTGAAAATGGGTTAAATCTATGTTGAGACTGGCTCAGGACTTGGACAATGAGCTCAGTACGAGGTGGCTATCTGGCCTTTGCCTACCTGTTACCTCCCATGTGGTCCCTAAGCCTCTAATTTGTGAGTCTGGTCAATTTTGGAAAATGGCCTTCAAATGGTGGCCAGCTGTGCTGAGTGGGACAAAGGGAAGCCATGATTAGAAACCCAGAGTATTTGTCATTGTGACCAGTTATTAGAAAACAAACAAAAACAAACAACAACAAAACAACCCGAGGAGTCTTTTGCCCAAGAAAGAAAGCTGTTTGGGAGTTGCTCTGTTGTCCACCACTTCTTGGTTACAGGGTCAGGGAAGCAGTTCCCCCTTTACTCTGTTCCTACTGGCTTAAGGCAGGTGGTGGACATGTGGATGCTTGGCATTTTAAGGGCATGTCACATCGATGAGACCTAAAGAGGTGTTATCTTTAGGTTATGATGACTTGGTTTTAAGCACTCGGTCATGTAGGAAGGCACTTGCCCAGAGGGGACCAGTGGCAGGGACGACACACACTCTTTAATAGGATTCATGGGGTGGGGGTGGGGTTGGAAAGGAGTAGGCAGGGAGGATGCAGAGGACTAATCAGGACTGACCCATGCCTGGCCATCATCTGCCTGGCATCAGCTCCTCCCTGTGTGGCCATAGTGCCCCTAGGGAAACCCATCTGAAGCTGAGTTACTTGGGTGGGCTCAGAGGTCTTTAAAACTTGGGGTCCTCTGATGCAGAAGATGGGGGACTTAGCTACTGGAGGGCAAGCTCTAGGACACTCTGAGAGATCTAGGCCATAGGCAGGCTAGGAGCTACTAGGTGGTTCCGGAGCTTACGGTAATGCCTCCAATTTCAGGGTGTGATAAAGCCACCTGTGAGTGGGGACAGAGTTCTCATCTGTCACAGGCACCTCAGATTCCAGACAGATCAAGATCCAAAGGTCTGCTAGGTCCTATCTCCTACTTGTGACCCCTCTAAACAAGAACTCAGTGTGTCACTGTGGGGAACACTGAGGCATACTGCCCCAAGACACCTCAACAGCAGACCTAATCCCAAGGTTATCACCCCGTGGGCTTGGAGATATAGGTTAGAAACTCTCAGATGGGAATGTAGGCTGGAGGACACATCACAAGCCCAGTGTGACCAGCAAGCCTGAGTGCATGTAGACAAACAGTATTGTAGCTAAAGGAGGGTGATGAGGGTGTGCTGCAGGCTACAGGCTACATAGGCCTGTAAAAGAAAACTTGTTAGCCATGTTGGGTGGAGAATAGTCAGGTCTGGGAACCCTAGGTAGTAAAGGGAAGGGTATGATGTGAAGAGGTCTTTTGGCTCAGGTGTCTTGGACCACGGACTTCGCTGTCACCTGTAGTTCTTGAAGTTCTTCAACACAATGTCTTTTACACTTAAAGTAAAAGCACCTTTAGCTTGAACTATTGGGGCCAGGCTGTCCTGACTGGAGATTTTTTTTTTTATCAGAGAAATCCATACCTGGCTTCTTCGAGTACCTGCAGCTGGCTGATCCCATCCTGGATTTGTTTTCTGTGCAAGCCAAAGCAGCGTGCCTGCAACTGATCCAAGAAAGTGACCCGAGTGTCATATGTGAGGTGCTACTGAGAGCTGTTGCTGGGCTTCCATGCTTTCCATGTCTGCATGTTAACAGCCGATGCCGTGGCAAATTACACAGATTGTTGCAGAACCTTCACTGCCAATCTGTAAAGATATGCCTTATTGGTAGTCCTCTCTCCTATCTCCTAAGGGGTTTAACTAGACACTTCTCCAACATCTCAGGGTCAGGGAAGGGGGCTTAACGACTCCTGAGCTCCTTCGAATTCAAGAATCTCAGCACTCAGAGACTTGTATCAAGAACATGTCTCATGCCTTCTAAGGAGGGAAGAGTTAAGGTTGGTCAGAGCTATCCTGACCTCAGCGATAAGGGGAAGTTACAGCTCCCGTGCAAAGTCTCTGGGAGACAATTACACTGAAGCTCAAGTCTGAAATCGAGAGCTGCACTCCAGCCCTGAATGTAGGTGTCATTCAGCTTCATGGGCCACTGAGTCATCTGCAGGAAGCCTGGGCTGGATTCCTCTTCCCAGCATCCTACTCAAATAACAATTCAGAAGAGGGTTTTCAAAAATATGGATAGATGATGCCGTGCCTGTCATTCAGCAATTCAAACCCAACTGGAGAGGTTATTTTTCATCAAGATATATTTTAACGATTTAGTCAAATTATATGCAGTAAACAAAACGCACATTTAACTAGAACCAGATGAAACTGAACACAAGAACAGATTTGGAAACAGACCGACGCTGGCATTGTGCAAGGCAAAAAGAAACAAGTGGAGTAATTACCGTTCATTGAGGGAGATGAGAGCGCCTGGGCGTCATCACAGGATGCTGCGGAGACACCATCAGCAGGAGGCCAAGCAACTAGAGTTTCAGCCTCATCTCCTCCCTAACCGCCACCCACTGCATCCCTTGCCATGAGCACAATTGTGTGTGTTGGGGGGGATGCCTGCAGATTCTGTAGGCTGTGAATAAGGGATACAGGGCGCATCCTATGGGTGTGTGTGTGTGTGTGTGTGTGTGTGTGTGTGTGTGTGGTGTTGGGAAGGGCTCTTCTCAGCACCAAGTGCCACTCTGCTAGGGTAGAACTGACCTCACACCTCAGTGAGGTCTCTGGAGCTAAGGTGTGCCTATTTTCCTAAGAAGGAGCATGGAGCCAAAAATGGGGTTCTCAACCTAGGCAGAAAGGCAGGGGGTGGTAAGAGATGCAACATAAGAAGAGGGGGTTGCTTTGAAAAACTAGCTTGTTGCAAATATTCCTTTGCAACAAGTAGTAATTGTTTTACATTTGCAACAAGGGGTAATTTGCAATGAAGTAGTAATTGACTTTATTGCAGTACAAGGTAGATAGGAACATGCATACATTTTGAGAGCTTGCTAGTTGGTTTTCAGCAGCTTAGTATCACAACAGAGACACAGATTACTGCTTTCATTCTGCAAAGCTTGCTCTGCGCTTCAAGGAAACTCTTCTCTCTAGGCCCCAGGTGACCCTCATCTTCTCGGGCATGGACTAAGGCTTGCTTTTCCACATCTGGTTCTTTGGGCTGTGGTCTCTTAGTCTGGCTTCTTCTACTTGGCTCTTGAGACTCATCACTTTGGTCCTGCATGTGTCAGTACTTGGTCATTTATGTGACTGTGTCGTATTCCTTGGTACCCAAGACCTACAGCTAGCTTACCCACTCTTCTGCTAAGGATGCTTAAATTATGTCACGTTTCACCTGCATCCATAAAGCTCTCACAGCATTCTTGTATAGATCTGTAGAAATAACGTTCTTATTTGTCTTGGGCAAACATCATATGTATATTTGACTTTTTAAACAAATTAGAAAGTTATTTTCCCAAGTAACTGCCATTCTGGGCTCCTGCCAGTGAGACTAAAGATTCCTGGCTCTGCATCCTCAGGTCTGGCAGGGCCCATTTTGCTTTGTTCTCACCTTAGTCACTTTGTTAGGTTCTAAGCGGCTTAATGTGCCTCTCCCCTATGGGTGAAGGACACCAACGGTGTTCATGTGCCCACTGGCCTCATATTCACACACTCCATGAAGGAGATGACTGTTGAATTTTTGCACTTCGTGGGTTGCGTGTCTTCTTACTTTTGAGCGACATGTTCTCTCGTGTTCTGGAGACCAGTCTCTTGCTGGGTGAGTGCATTGGAGGACCTTGCCACCTGCTCAGCTGCTTATTACTTATCTTTTATTGTTGTTTTCCGCACTGTTTTTCCGTTCCCTTAACAGTGTCTTTCAAAAACCAAAAGCATTTACTTGTAAAAAAACAAAAGTCTGGATGATCAATATTTTCCTTTTTAAAAAATAATTTCCTCTTTCCTGTGATCTCCTTTCCTCTCCCTGCAGTCTAGCTGGAAGTCTGTCCCTGATGTTTATTCTCCAGGCTTAGCTTCTTTGCTCTTTTCTACTCTTTCCCAGGGTTTGTTTGTTTGTTTGTTTGTTTGTTTGAGACAGGGTTTCTCTGTGTAGCCCTGGCTGTCCTGGAACTCACTCTGTAGACCAGGCTGGCCTCAAACACAGAAATCTGCCTGCCTCTGCCTCCCAAAGTGCTGGGATTAAAGGCGTGCACCACCATGCCCGGCTACTCTTTCCCATTTTAATGTTGCCAGTACTTTCTCTGGTTGCTCTCTTCTGCTTATGCTAGATTTAGTATGCCTTTCTATCTAACAGGGAAAGCTGAGCCTGCTGCGGGGAGGGTGAGCCTCTCCTCCTATCCTCATCTGCCTGTCTCCTCCTTGCTCCCCTCTCCCTGTGAGGATGCCTGTGAGGCCTGTACTACTTGCTCATTGCTCTCTGCCTCCTCCTTGTTCCCCTCTCCCTGTGAGGCCTATACTGCTTGCTCCTTGCTCCCACCCAGCTCTCTGAGACTTCTCCTTTCTGATCCCCAGATTGGATAACCTTAATTGTCTGATAGTCAAGATTTTGGATTCTTTATTCTGCCAGTTCAAAAACCAAGATACCATAGAACCCTGCACTAGCCTTATGTTTGCTTGTTTGTCTTTTAGTTACTGTACTGTTTGATTCTATAATTTCTATCTCATACTTTCTTTTGATTTCTCTGACTTTCCTGAGATTCTCTCACTGGGAAAACACTGCTGGCCTTTCTCAGTTCTTTATTTTATGGCTGACTAAAGCCAGCTGCTTTTGATCTTATATAGCAACCCCAACACCTAAGTCCCTTCAGGGACAGCTCCTACTGCTTCCTTTCCTGAGTGTGGAAAAACTTTTTTCTCCTTTGCAGATTTCCTAACTTTTGTTGAAAATATGATATTTCAAGTAGTAAAGTAGTTTAAGTGAGAATGAGATTCCTCATCTCTTCTGCTTGTGGCTATTGCTTCTTGTATAGGGGCTTCCTTGACTTGACCCTGTGGAGTGTACATTCTTTGTGCATTGTGTATTATGTGTGCTCACTGAGGGCTCTGCTTGCTGAGCCTATGTTCAGATGATCATTGGACAGCCATTTCCCTTGAGTGTTGGATTGGGTAAGTTTCGCAGTCTCTGGTAAGGAGCTGTTGGCATGTCCTGGGCATGCTTTCAACACTCAAAAGGAGCCTACACCTCAGCTTAGCTTTCACTTGCTGCTTCTATAGAAGATGAATGTCGGAGGAGGGTGAGACTTCAGGGCCTTCTCAGTTCCCTGCTTGTCCTGGGTGTCACCCTGCATGGCCACCCATGCTGTTTCTCAGGAATATGTTGGGACTTTTCAAAGTCCCTTGTGGCTGTTTTGTTCTCTTCCTCTCTAAGTGCCTTGCTCAGCTCTGTTCTTGCTTCCTGTGTTGTCACTCCGGGCGGCTGGTGTGTTAAACAGCTGCCTCTGATAACAGCTCCCATCCTGGAAAGGTGTTAGTTCTGGGTGAATTGTAATAATAATAATAATAATAATGATGATGATGATGATAATAATAATAATAATAATAATAATAATAATAATGATAGCCTTGCAAATGCATCTCCAGGTAACTCCCAGGTGGGTCAGGAAACTTCCAGAACCAAGTCTGCCTTATCTCATCCAGTAGCTCCTGATCTCAGAGAAAGAAGAGGAACTGTTAGTTTTCAAGGCTGCTGAGGAGCTGGGAAGACAGAGAATGGGAAAGGGACACATTAAAACCCTAGAATACTCATTATTTTTGCAAAATACGGCTGCTTTTCTTATATAAATACTCCCTTGTTAGTGACAATCTTTGGTTAGTCTCGGCGTTCTGAAAGGGCTATTTTGACAGCCTTTCCCAGTGTTCTGCTCCTTTTGTGACAAAGAGCATCTTCAGAGGTCTTCGTACTGTCATTCTGATGAGCTTTTCTAGACTCTTTTTATCATGGGTCCCATTCTCCCGCCCCTTTCTAGACCTGATCACCTTCAATTAGAGGACAAACACTTAGTAGCTCACCCCATTGGTTGCTGCATGGTTCTGTGACTCCATCATGATAAGGGGCACAGTTCCACAGGGGGGTACAGTCCTTTCAATCCTCTTGGCCTAGGTAGGACCTTGGGTGCATTCCCTAGCAACTTCAAATCACCGTCTTCCTTCTAGCTAGTAGGGTGGTCCCAAGAGCATCCTGTTCTTACTATGGCCCACAGTTTTCTCCTATTCCAGTGCTGACCAGCTTCAAAGACACTTTGTGGGACCTCTGCTTGTTCTCATGGCTGCACCGCTCTTCTCCCTGGCAGCTGTACCCTGTCACTCCTGCATGTGGCTATAGGTGTTTGGGTTGTCATAGGACACCCTTCATCCTCTCTGTCTCTCAGAAATCCTGTTCTTCTTAGTGGACAAGAACTGTGAGCTTTGTGTGTTTGTCTGACTTTTTGGCTGCCTCTAATGAAAGCTCTTCTTTCTATGCTGCCCCATGGCCAAAGTGCAGGTGATTGCTGCCTGGCCTGGCATTTGAAAGACAGGGAGCATCTCTGGAGCACAAGTCTGAGATTGTGATGTCTTACAGATGTAGCTCTGAGGGAGGCCTTTGTGGACTGAGTGTCTCATATCCACTCCTGCTCCGGAGAACCCCTGGTTGGTAGAGTCTTGGGGGATATCTATTAAACTCTGCCTGCAACTCCCTGGTACACAGATGGCTTGGTACTATGTTCAGTGAGCCTCAGCCTCTTCAGTCATGGCATGTGAAGTCACAGCTTGACCTCTTCTCTTTGTCCTGTGTAAGCACCTCACACCCTCACGTCCTAAGTCTAAATTCCCAGTTCCAGCCAGTTGCATCTGAAACCCCATGAATACTCCTGGTGAGAACTGGCTCAAAGCAGTGCAGGCTGGCTAGGAGGACATGGGGGTACTTGGGAAACTGAGTTTCTCCAGGAGACAGAATTTCCATAGAGTCGCTGTTTTCTTTACATAATACCAAGGATGTGGAGAGAAGCCCACTACAGTGGCTTTAAAGTCTTCCCTAGAGGTGACCAACTCTACCCTGTTCTAAGGATGTGGCCTTATTTGGAAATGTGGTCTTTGGGGACATGACTGTTAGGGATCCAGAGATGACATCATCCTGGTCTGAAGGGTTCTCTGAGAGCAGCAGTGCATGTGCTGGCAGAAGAAAGAGAGGGAGGTATGAGACACATGCAGACAGAGAGTGAGACGGGTGAGACTGGAGAACTGTAGCCAAAAGACAAGGATGACTGTAGACCCAGGAGCTGAAGTAGCAGAAAGGATAACACACACACACACACACACACACACACACACACACCCTCAGGAAGGAGCCTGCCTCTGCCTAGACTTTAGTTTAAGGCTTTGGGACTCCGGGCACATGAGCTGATAGCTCTGTCTTGTTCAAAGCCCGTTGGTCTTTGGTAGTTTGCTGTAACAGACTGAGGCACACACACTTGTTTTGCAGGCAGATGGAGCACTCTGGCATGGCTCCCAATGTTTTGTAGGTCAAATAAACACATCTGCAAGTGCATCTCTCCCCAGTTGCATCCAGTTCCCTGAGATCTCTGTGAAAACACTTTGCAGTGTGTCTTAGTTCTGTTGAGGCTAGTTACACCAAGATTGAAAGTCAGGAGATGGGGGTGCACTCCTGGGTATACTTGGCCAAGGCTCCAGCCAGGCTCCCCCTGGTGGGTGTTTCGTATTGCCATGCAACTGTAGAAGGCACTGTGAGTGTTTCCTGCTTGCATCTGTACCCTGGGCTGCAGTGGGGGCTGCAAACATTTGGAGTGCTCACAGAGGGCCTCTCTCACAGGTGGGCCTGGCTGATCTCTTTAGCCTCTGATGAATAATGGAAGCTGAGGTCTGGGTCCCAGGACCTTGAACTTAGGGGGACTTTGGCAGTAACTGTCACATTTGCCATTTGTTCCCAGGCTCATCTTGTTAACGTAGGGTTTTTTTATTCCAACCTGGACACAGTATGTTTTATTGGGGGGGGGGGGATTGAACAGAAAGGATATGCAGAAAGCATAGAAAGACGCTGCACGTTTTGCCTAGAAATGGAGTGAATCATTAAAAAAACATAGGCACAGATGGAGCCTGCATCCCAGGAGCCTTGGGCCGACCCTGATAGGCCCATCACCAAGCAGAGGCTGCTTTCTCTTTAAACATTTAGGGCTGCAGGGCTTACACCTGTACCTCAGTACAGACAGGCTGAGTACAGCTGAGACCTGAGTGAGGAGCTAGTTGGCAGAAAACCCCAAAACCAGCCTGCATCTCTCTGGCATCTTAACTCTCACTGGTACTTTCCAGAAAGCAAGGCATTCAGCCGCAGCAGAGTCTTCTAGTTCTGGCACACACTGGGTGGGGGCTGCCTTCCCGCCCATCCCCTCCATTCTTCCTGAGGTTTGATGACTTGGGACTCGCTTAACCACCGATGATGGCAATCCCCCGCTGGCTCCTGAGATGGCCTCCTCTTACTCTCCCAGGATGCTCTGAGGCTAGGAAGAAACCCAGCCTGGGGCCCCAGGCATAGACATCTTAGTGACAGATGTTCGCTTGTTCACTTGCCTGGAACAGCCTAGCCAGGCTTAGAAAGAGAAAGGAAAACACACTTTCCAGGCACAGCTCTGGAAGGCAGGGAATCCCCCAGGGGGCTGCCAGGTCCGTCAACCTGGAGGTGTCTGTCATTCTGCGCATTTGCCTCTTCACATCAAAGGTTATACATCAGTGACAGCATTCTTACATGCTTCTGCAACTTGCAAGATGGTGTGGCAAGTAAAGGTACATGCAATCGAGCCTGACAATCTGAGTTTAATCCAAGCCCTACACACACACACACACACACACACACACACACACACCTTTAATTAAGAAGATGCTTCTAACCATTCTTACATGCTGAAATTTCAATCATGCCCATAGGCATGTCCCCTGTGCTCAAGTCACTAGCTATCTTAGTCAGTCAGTGTTCTATTGCTGTGGAGAGACTCCATGACCATGGAAACTCTTATAAAAGAAAGCATTTAATTGGTGTTGGTTTACATTCTGAGGTCAAGACCATTATCATCATATCGGGAAGCATGGTAGCACACAGGCAGACATGGTGCTGGAAAAATGTTCTAGATATGGATCAACAGACAGCAGGAAGAGAGAAAGACACTGGGCCTGGCTTGGGCTTCTGAAACCGCAAAGCCCACCCCTAGTGACACACTTCCTCCAATAAGGCCATACCTCTTAATAGTGCCACTCCCTGGTGACCAAGAATTCAAATCTAACGAGCCTACGGAGCTATTCTTATTCAAAACAACACTAGTCTTCTCAGGTTCAGTGGACCCTGCCCTTTATTCAAGGGCTAGGAGGACCTTGGCCTAACCAGACTCACCTTGCAGGAGCTATGCCCAGGGTTTGTGTGGGACAGTGATCCCCTTGGGCCATTCTGACCATTGCTGGCTCTGAAGGCAGGAAACAGTGGTTTATTTCTTCAAAGTTGATTGATTCCTTCAACTTTCTAGAAGTTTCCTTTAAAAGGCCCAGGCTGTGTGCTGGCGCTCCATCAGGCCACATGTTACACTTGCTCCAGCTAGTTGGTGCAGTTCCTTCATTTCAGCGCTGGTCTCTAGCTGCCCGTCCCTTCCAGAGGCATCACTGATGAAGAGACACTGATGCGCCCAGTGATGTCCACCTAGGCTTAGTCATCTGTTCCTGCCATAGCTCACCATGTAGCTCCTTAGGGGGGACTCCAGCACAGGTTAACCAGGTCTGTGCACAGCTGAGGGGTCCATGCCTATGGTGGGCAGGAATGCTGTGGCTTGTATGGTGCCTTCCCGGCACCCTCTCCCTTCATCCCAACATGGCCTTGGATATGGCAGCTCCTAGTTTGCTTGTTTAACCCATGCTTACTAAGAGTGGGTCCAGGGCTTTCTCACAAGTGCCAGAGTTCACCTGGGCAGGCAGTGAGACTCTTTTTCTAAGTCATTTGGTGAAGTGTGAACCTCCTGACACATGGGCAGACTCCCCACAGTACCTGGGCATACTGGAACTCTTACCACAAAAAACGTACATGTCACCACTTTGTCCCAGAGGTCTAGTGGATACTACAGGTTATGGAGTGTTCCTAGGAAGGCTATGGAAAATTCAGGGGTATATGTGGTCTGGACAGAGCAGTGACACTGAGCTGGGTGGGGTCAGGGCAGCCAATGATAGCTGCTGGGACACTCTGGTGCTCTCTTCATTTTAGGGTCATAAAGACTCCATCTGGTCCTTCTGCTGTCTCTGGGACCAGAACGTGCCTGCCTTTTTAGAAACTGCCTCCCCCTCCCAGATGCATCTTTACCGCCTCTCCTGCAGGAATCCTGTAGTCATCACTTTTCTCATCACTTTGACAGAAGCATCACAAGAGAGGAGGATTTGCTTTGAACTCAGATTTAGTCCATCATGACAGGACAGGCATGGCGGTGGAGATATCTCAGTCCATGTGGGTAGGAGCAGGAAACCACTGCTTGTTCTCAGCACATACAGCAAAAAGGCCTGAACCTTCAAAAGGCCTGATGACCTATGTCTGTCCCCTATTCCTTATGTCCCCAAAGTTCTAGAACCTCCCCCAAAACAGTGGCACCTTCTGGGGACCAGGCACTCAAACACGGGAACCTGCTGAGGTAGCTTCAGACCTAAACCATACACCCTTCCTGACCTCTGCCAACAAGGAACCTTCCTCAGGGCTCTCCCTCAGGGCTCCCTGAGGCAGACACATAGTGGCCCAACCCAGCCAAAAGGAAGAACAAAGGTGTTGAGCTTCGTGACTGCCCAGAGAGAAGCTGGCCCCACCCCAGCTGCCCACATTCTATCCTGACCTCCCTGCCCATCTTCTCCTGGTTCCCCAAACATACAGCACACACCACACATTCTGTGTCTGATTCTAAACAACAAAAAAAAGAAACAAAGACACTTCCTTAGGAAGGCTGAACGCCCGATGTTTGTTCTTCTTATTGGAATCCTGGTGAGCCATGGGGCACTCGCTGTTCGTGCGCTTATTAAAAAGAAATGCATGGGAAGAGTAATTGCCTGTTCTGTGGTGAGAAATTACCATCTCTGTTTTATTTATTGCTGTATAGGAAACAAGAAACATAGCACATAATTTAGTGATTAGAACTTTGCAGCTTTCACTTCATATAATTGCATGCTTTTATTAGTAAAGCTATTACTTTGATTTTTAAAAAAATCCTTTCTGACCCCTTTCAGGGTCCTGAGAAGCAGAAGGGTCTCATGTGGAGCCCATGATTTTCAGCAAGACTGAGAGTGATGATCCTGTCTTTCCCCCAAGAATTGTGGGTTGGAGCTGGCAAGGGACTGGTGGAGGAGGGATGCTGGAACTCGCCAGCAATGGTTAACAAGGGAGAGACTTGGGGTAGCTTGTGTGCATCCAAATCCTCAAGGGACGGGAACTAATAAAGTGCTAACATGCCCATGAAGGGACTGATGAGCAGAGTCTTGACCTAGGCTGGCCCTGGGCCATCAGCTGCCTCTGGCCTGGAGTGTGGACAGTGTTCAGCATCTATCTTTTACAGTGCCCGTCTGGGCTGTCCCATTTGGGACCCATGACTCTTACTGCTGCTCTGGGTCATAGAGTTACTGATTTACCTCCATATCCTGGGTTTGAGGTTCCATGCAGCCCCTCTCATCCTCCCCAAATAGGGTCCAGCTCCGTGGGGTCTCATCGCTCAGCAGAAGCCTCACCTCATTTCTCATGGTTATCTCCAAAGCTGGAGCAGGCTGTTCTTTCCTCTGCAGAGGAAGTATTACAAACAGGAAGAGGTCCTGGCCCTTAGAGCCACTAAAACCTGCTCTAAGGGGACAGTAACTCTAAACAGCTAGCCTCTGGGTGTTCATATTCTGTTTTGTTAATTTGCGTATTCAAAATTTATCCAAATTCCTGCATTTTTCCAAATATGAAACTATCTACCTCAAGACTGATGATTATTGAAGTCCAGTGAACTTTGTCCTCCTGTACTCTGTGAGGTTCCCTTTCCTCCAACACCTACCACCGGAGGGCATGGAAGCATGTTGCCAAAGATGTCACCATGCCTTTCCGATCACCCAGCCTCTCTATCCTGTCTACGTGACAATCAGCCTCCAGCAAAGTCATTGCAGCTAAAGACTAAACATGCTTCAAGTACTACATTGAGAAACCACTGCTCTGACCTCCCACCTGGCCTTCCGTGGCCCCAGGAAGCAACCTGTGAATGAGGAGACAGACTGAAGAGCCACCAGCAGGACACCAGTTCACTAGCCACAATCCCATCCAGGACACACGGGACCTAAAAAGTTCCTTTGTTGTTGTCAAATGCTACATGGAGGTTAGATGGATGCTGAGCCAGCCCATAGGACTTTCTTTTCCCTGCAGACCCAGTGCCCATCTGGGCTGAGTGGAGCCAATTAACATCCTGGTAGGGCTCAAAAGCTGCTGAGGTGCTGGGTTCTGTACTTTACAGGAATGGAGAAAGCCTGACCCAGGCATACAGTTTTCTAGGCCACTGTCCTTGACCTAAGACTCTGATTCAGAACCTGGGAGAAGTTCCTAGGAGACTCTGACTTTTGCCCCCCCCATGAGTGGCACTGACTCTGTTTCTTGTCATTTGCCCTTTGTTCTTCTCGATTCTGCGATTCTCAACCAAGGTTCATTTGGCTTGCATTCTGCCTAATAGAGTTATGTCCTAAATACATTCTTAAGAACTTACTGTTCCTTCATCCAGTAGATGATGTTTCTTTGTTTAGGGTGAAAATTGAATCAGGAGTCCAAAGTGCACTGCACATGGCCAGGTTCTTGTGGGATGAGTTGAGGGTACCACGTGCTTCTGGCAGTGCCGGCCTCAGTCCTCATGTTGGCTCATGCCCAGACATTGTATAAAGTGAATATTTCCCTACAGGATTCTACATTCCCACTGCCAGTGTCATTTCAGACACTTGCTTTTCTAGAAAACACTTTGGTCCCAGTACCACATGGCATCATATGTCTTAGGCCAGGCAAGAATTACAAAGTAGGCAGCTAAGCACATCTGTGTGTGCAGGTGGACATGCACAACCACACCTGTGTACACAGGTGGACTGCACAAGCACACCTGTGTACACAAGTAGACATACACAGGCACACCTGTGTACACAGGTGGAAATACACAAGCACACCTGTGTACACAGGTGGAAATACACAAGCACACCTGTGTACACAAGTGGAAATACACAAGCACACCTGTGTACACAGGTGGACATACACAAACACACCTGTGTACACAGTTGGACATACACAACGACATCTATGTATACAAGTGGACATACACAAGCACACCTGTGTACACAAGTGGACATGCACAAGCACACCTGTGTACACATGTAGACATACACAAGCACACCTGAGTACACAGGTGGACATGCATGTTCTGTCCTGGTGAGTTTTATGTCAACTTGATTGTTAATTAGAGTCATTTGGGAAGAGGGATTCTTAGTGGAGAAATTTTTTCCACAAGATTGGCTTGTCTGTTGATCATTTTCTTAATGATTGATGAGGAAGCTCCAACCCATTCTGGCCATTGCCACCCCTGGGAAGGTGGTCCTGGGTTAGCCAAGAAGTGTTCCTCCATGGCTTTTGCTTTATTCCTGATTGCAGGTTCCTGCACTGGGTTCCTGCCTAAAGTCCTTCCAGGTTGAACTGTGATCTGGAAGTATAAGCTGAAATAAACCCTCTCCTCCTCAAGTTGCTTTTGGCCATGGTGATTTATTATCAACATAAACTGTCTTAGTGATTTTCTTTTTCTTTTGCTACTGCCTTGGTTAAAAACTTGACCAAGGCAACTTACAGAAGGAATGACCATCCTGTTGAGGCACATGACAGCAGACAGGTCGGCAGGGTGCTGAAACAGTGGCTGAGGGCTTACACTGGATCCACAACCAGCAGGCAGACAAAGAGCTAACTGGCAATGGTGTAGGTGTTTGGAACCTCAAAACCTCCCACCCCTGCTAATGACACACCACCTCCAACAAGGTTACTCGTCCTAACCCTTCCCAAGCAGTTCCACCAACTGAGGACAAAGTATTCAAATATATGATCCTATGGGCCCATTCTCATTCAAAATACCACAGAAAACCTGACACATCCATAAGTAACACACTCACATGCACATAGCACAGGTGTATATACCACACACACACACACACACACATACACATGCAAGTGACTCCCTCACTGATATACAGACATGCAAGCAATGTCCCATACCCCCACAGATGCACTGTGCACACCAGTATCCTTAAACACAAGTCTATACACAGCTCCTACAAACAACTATGCCTTCCCCAAATCCCTTCTCAATGCTTATCTACTGCTACTCTGTTCCCCAATTCCCCACCTTCCCACTTTAAGAATGACAGCTCCAAGAGGAGCTGTCATTCATTCATTCATTCATTTATTATTTTATGTCAACTAGCCTTATGGAAGAAGGTAGATGTGTGGTAGAAAATATTTAATCTCAGGCTGGAGAGATGGCTCAGCGGTTAAGAGCACTGACTGCTCTTCCAGAGGTCCAATTCCCAGCAACCACATGGTGGCTCAAAACCATCTATAATGGGATCTGATGCCTTCTTCTGGTATGTCTAAAGACAGCAACAGTGTACTCATATAAATAAAATGAAGTCTTTAAAAAAAAAGAAAGAAAATATTTACTCTCAATTGAGTGTTTCTACACCACCTTTAATCATTCAGTTGCCAGATAAAAAACACACAACTTTTATTACTATAATAAGCCTTAATCAGCACTAAAGCTGGGCAGATATCTACCCTGTATGCTATTAGAATCTATTTTTCTATTGATAACCCCATTGTTACTCACTAGTTCCATCTGAGCTGCTCTTATTTGCCAGACCTCATGGCTATGTATTCAGAACTCATCTACCCATGGTGGCTTCTTCCTCTCTCTATCTTCTTCTGCTTTCTCTTCTTGGTTCTCCTCAGACCCTAAACCCCACCCATGTCTCTTCTGCTCAGCTATTAGCTGTCGGCATCTTTATTTAACCAATAGTTTTAAATTAAAGAGCAAGGTACATGTGGATTTCCTCATCCCTGGGAGCAACCAGGCCAGTAGCATTACAATGCATAGAAGAAGACCAAACTTCAAAGTAGATGAGCTCAGCCTTTTTAGCACTTACCTGACAAAGACTGTCCAGCAGAGAGTGTGGCTAAGACGACTGTAAGCATCTGGGCACGGTTAGGAGAGTCCACCTTCCGCTTCCCAAGACGGTGACTTTTGGGTTTGTTTTGCCACCCTTGGTTTAACCAAGACCATCTGTGTGACCATTAGATTGGAACCACCCCTTGGAGCCCGGTTCTTTTCTTATTTTTTTCTAGGCTCTTGAAGTAGAAGCTTAGATTACTGACTAAGACATTTCCGTTTTTCTAATGTAAGTATCTCAGCACTATAAACTTACCACTTGCCCTGTTTTAGCTGTGTCTTCAACAAATTTTGGTAAGTTGCATTTTTATTTTCTTTCCATTCCTTGTATTTTCACTGTTTTTCTTGAGGCTTCTTCTTTAACTCCTGGTTACTTAGAGATATATTATTTGGGTTTTACATTTATACTATTTGTCCTTTCACCTATTACTTCTTGATTATTGATTTTTAATTTGATTCCATTGTAGATGAATAATATGTAGACTACATATAAGGACAATGCACGCACACACGCACACTCGCGCATGCACACACACTGAGTTTTGTCTCTGTAGCTGACCTGCCCCAATGTCTCCCTCTCTCCACTGTTCAGACTCCTGTTTGCTCTAGTGACGTAAGCAACCTCCACTATTCCAGGAGCAGTGTTCTCTCTAGCCCACGTTCAATGTCTTTGTGGCCTGATGCCAATCCTTGTAGATGGTGCCTTGATTCTCACCCCCTCTCCATTTCTCCAGCTTTCCCACAGAACTCGGTGATTCTTGCTCTTGCTGATGAAGGAATATATATATATATACTTACATTTTATATATATATATAGGGGCAAAGGCAGCCTACGTGGACAGGGTTGGTTCAGTCTCTCCATTGCAGCCAGTCCTGAGTCTTACTCAGTTTAGATCAGTCTGGCCATCAACTAGCTAACTGCTCTGGATTCCTGCCGAGTATCCTGCGTCTTCCCAGGTCCTTTCTCCATTGACCTTCATCTGGAAGGCTGATGGGTTTTTCTTCCAAATTCCCACTACTTGGCTCCAGGAGGCATTTGTCTCCAAAACGTGTTCTGCCTACTAGCTTGGCTGGGGTGGAGAGGAGCTGCAGTTTGTATTGAAAACCCCACACCGACTCTTAGCTGCGAGGCTCTTGACATTTCCCAAGAGGCTGCGTGCAAGTACAGTTCTCTAGGAGGCAGAAAATTTGCGTTTTTCTCATTATGGAGACATTATTGCTCACGTGGAAACATCGTCAAGCTGGCCCAGTCACAAGTGGACCTAGGGTGAATGTATTTTGCCCAGTGAGCATCAGGGCAGACTGAATTCTCTTGCTGTTTAGATGCCAGTTTCATGATGCTATTTGTTTTCCAGAAACAACTGGCATCTCAGCTTCTCCGAAGACAAAGTCAACCATAGCAAGCTCATCAGACTTGAATGCATTAGTTTTTGCTTTCTGATATGAGAAATCTGTCCTTTTAATGGCAGAGAGAATCTTAATTCGGTGGGAAATCGTTATGTTTTAAAGTAAAATTTCATCTACTAGTGGATAACCCTTTAGCCAGGCATGGGGTCCAGGCTCTGGACCTGCTGTCTGGGTATCCAACCTTGAGATGGAGCATTGATGCCTCTACTTATTATTGAAGAATTGCATTTCTCCCTTCAGTTGTTGTTGTTGTTGTTGTTGTTGTTGTGGTGGTGGTGGTGGTGGTGGTGGTGGTATGTGTGTAGGCACACAGCCTATGTACATGTATGTTTGTATGTGTGCACAAGTGTTTGTATGTGTGTGTGTGTGTGTGTGTGTGTGTGTGTGTGTATGTGTGTGTAGGCCAGAGGTTGACATTGAATACCTCCTCAATCTCTCTTCATACTATATTTTGAGATGGGGGCTCTCATTGAACCTGGAACTCAATTATTCAACTAGGCGAACTAGCCAATTAGTAATGTGGATTCGCTTCCTTGACACTGAGGTCACAGGTATACTGCTACATTTAGCCTTTTGCATGGATGCTAACAATCAAAACTCAAGTCCTCGTGCTGTGTAGCAAGTACTTTACCCACTGAGTCGTCTCCCCAGTCATTTCTCTCTTATTTCTAGTCCCTGTTGGTCTATTATGAGGTGTGAATATATTCGTGATTGTTTTCTGTTTGGTGAATGAGTCTTTTATTTAATGTAAAGTGCCTTTTGTCTCTCATAGCCTATCTTTGACCCAAAGTGAGTTTCTCATAGAAAGATATAACGAACGCATTTATTTTTATCTATTTTTTACCAACCTCTCTTCTTCGATTCTATAGAGAAACCCATCTATGTTTAAAGCAATCACTGATAAGCAGGGGCTTCTTTCCCTCTCTTTGATACTTGTTTTCTGCATGTCTTGTTTTCTGCACGTCTGGTAGCTTTTTCTCTCTCTCACATTTTCTCCATGTTCTTTTCCAGAGTGGGCTTTTCTGTTTAGCTGATTTTTTTATAGTAAAATGTTTAAATTCTTTCACTTTTTTTTATGTTATCCCTTACCTGTTTTCTTCCACTTTTCAATAATCTGACACCGTTTCAACAGCAAACAAAACTCCCTCCTTTTCCCTGGCTCCCAGGCCTTCCAGGACGGATGCCACAAAATTAGGTCTTCATACAGTGTTTACACAAACATGAAGTTACAGTTCTGTAAAATAGTAAGGGCCTTCACTCATGTCAAAAACAGAATCTTGAATTATGAAGTCAGGTCACAATACTCGCTTGCTGCTGCCTGGCAAAGCTCAGCTCCCTCATTTGGTTGCAGATCTCCTCCCAGCATGCTCTCCTGGCCTCATGTCGACTCCCTTAGGATTTCCTTCCTCTGGGTCCCGAGTGACGACTGCCTACCCTAGCTCTTGCTTATCTGCAAATATTATCACTGATCCTTACGTTTAAAGGAACATTTTATTAGACAGGGGATTCTTTAAGCTCATTAGAATTTTGAATAGCTGTGGGCAACATCTCTGAGGATCCCATGTGGAAGTCGCGCCTCTCCTGCTTCCTCTAAGACCCTGTCTGTCTTTTGAGTGTCTCACTTTAACACCCTTGGCTGGAGAATCTCTTGGAGCTCATTTCTTTTGAAATTTGTTGAGTTCCTTGCATGTTTACATCTCTTTTATTGAAGTTGGAAGGTTTGAATACCTTTTTGTTACTTAGATATTCTCTATGGTGGCTTGAATATGCTTAATGGAGGGACTGGAACGATTGGGAGGCGTGACCTTGTTGGAGGAAGTGTGTCACTGTGTAGGTGGGGCATTGAGAGACCATCCTAGATGCCTAGAAGGCAGTCTTCTCCTGTTTTGCCTTTGGAATTAGAACTCTCAACTCCTCCTGCACCATGCCTGCCCGGCCGCTGCCATGTTCCCGAATTGATGATAATGGACTGAACCTCTGAACCTGCAAACCAGCCCCAATTAAATATTGTCCTTATAAGAGTTGCCTTGGTCATGGTGTCTGTTCACAGCAGTAAGATTCTAACTAAGACAGTCTCTTTATCTCCCCCTCTCTCTTCTCTTCCTAGGTCTCCCACAATGTCTACACAGGTTGTTTGATGGCATCCCACAGGTCCCCTTGGCTCCATTCCCTCTTCTCAACCTCTTTTTCTTCCTTTCTGTTCTTCAGACACGGGACTCTGTTATCCTGCTCCTGCTCAGATCTGTCTTTGATTCTCCCTAGTGGGTTTTCATTCCTCACTGGTTGTTTGCAGCTTTGATTTTTTTTTTAAAGTTTATTTTCTTTTTATGGATAGTTCCTGTGCTGTGTGGCTTCTCCCCACTTTAGAAATAGCTGCAAAGTCAAGTTGACGGAGGGAAGATGTATCTTGTCTCACTTGGCCACTATGTTCTAACATTCCTGAGCCTGGCTGAGATGTCATCATGGTGGGGAGCACGTGATAGAGCAAAGATGATCCCCCTTATATCAGCCAGGAAGCAAAAAGATAGAGAAAAGCAGAAAGGGGACATGGACCAAAATATCCCTTGAGAGCCTGCTCCCCATACCTATTGTCCTTGAGTAAGCCTGCCTCCCAAAGTGTCCACAACTTCCCAATAGCCCGTAAAGCTGTGAGTCTATTAGTGGTTTCTATTATGTGTATGCTTTTGAAGCAGTCTCATGCACCCTGCTTGGCTTTGAACTCCCTATGCCGCCAAGGATGACAATGAACTACTGTTCCTCCTGCTGGGATTATAGGTATGGACCACCACACCCAATTTTATGTGGGAGGGTACCCAGGGCTTCCTGCATGCTAGGCAAACATTCTGTGAACTAAGCTGCATCCCCAGCCCTGTGATGCTGTTATCGGGTTAATTCACTGATACAGTCAGAACCCTCCTGATCCAATCACCGTGCAAAGCCCCCTACCTCAGCGTACAGCTTCTGGATGGCATTTAAAATCCAGACCGCACTAGGTTCTGTGTTCTTCTACTGTTCTCTTGGCTTTCTCCATGTTTTCCTCTGGCCCTATGGGCAGCTTCATCCAGGCCTTTGTCAGGCTTATCTGCCATCAGTCTTTTTCAGGAGCAGCTTCTGCGGGCATTTTTCTTTAGTCACACTACACTGCACGTTTGTTTGGATTTTTATGTTGGACATGGCATTTAAATAGCACCTCTGGATGTGAGAATCTTCCTTCTACCCTAGGATGTGCAAAGGTTTTGGGTTTGTTTCTAATTGCTATAGGCTGCTCCTGCCAAGGACCAACCTGATATGTCAACCTAATGTCTTCTGGGTCTTTCTTCATCTTTCCTCCAGCATGTTCATCTCTTTCCAATTCTCCCTATGTATGTGCTGAGTGTTGAGATGCCACCAACCATACACCAGGCTGCTACAGAGCAGCTTTCTCAGGCGGGACTGGGGCCAAGGAAACAAGTAAGGAAGTATAGAGGCAAGTGTTCTAGGAAATGGGCCCCAGCCAATGGTTTCCTAGGCCTTGGTGGCCTGAGTACCCTTCCCAGACTCCCCATAAAGATATGCTCACGTAGAGACTATTACCTACAGACTGAGAGCCAGGGGACAGAAAACTGGGCCTTTGTTGTGCAGAAAGCTGCTCCACTGTGTACTGGTTTGAGGCTCCTGGGCCCATACAGGTATAGGGCTTGTCATCTGTCCTTCCTGATGACTGCCCTGTTAGAGTGGTGCTTTTGTACACTGTGTGAAGATGTGTCTCTGTCCTTTCTTGTCCGCCTAAGGTACCTTCTGATTGGTTGAAATAAAAAGCCCATAGCAAAAGGCAGATTGGGACTTCTGGACAAAGAGAGGAAATCTGGGAAAGAGAGGGCTACAGAGATTCATCACTCACACTCAGAGGAAGTCAGACAAATGGAACTGAGAGGTGACCAGCCACGTGGTAGGCATAGAATAGGTCAGTATAAGTTAGAAGCTCATTGGAGAGCAAGCTTAAACTAAGGCCAAAGGTACATAAGTAAATATAGACATCTGTGTCATTATTTGAGAACAAGGGTGGAATCAAAAAGCCTTCCAAGTCCTGGAGCCTCTCTGGCCTCAGATCCTCCACTGTGCACAGAACAAGATCATCTGAATTCTAAGCAAGAAAAGGAAATCACCTTATGCTCTCACAGCAGCAAGAAGGCTCAGGAGCTGGTCCCCAAACCACATGTGTGTGCCTTGGTACCTGTGCCTGATTTTCATCATATCGTAAGCCTGGGTTGCAGTGCAAAATAAATATTTGCTGAGTAGATGACAGGAGGAGGAGGGAGCAGAAGCAGAGAAATCCCGGATGGTCTTGGAATAGCTACACACCAGCACCTGGACTCCAGTCAGATTCAATGTGGCAATAAGAGGCCAGCCCCATGCACTCTGAGTGAGTAGGCTACCACGGTTGTGGTGGGCACTGTAATCACCGAGGGCATTTGCCAGTACACAGATACCTGTTCTTCCAGCCCAGGGGGTGGGCTCTGGCTGCATGCCTCTGCGACCTCCTCCTCCTCCTCATGCCTGCCTGATGCCATTGCTGCTGTCACACAGACACAGCTGTTCAGAGAAGAACTATAGACTAAGAACACATCTCTCAGTGCCAAGCTCCACTGTTTCTCATGTCAGAAAATAACACTTGGGGGATAACTGATCAGTTAACACAATAAATGAAGCCAGGATCCCAAAGGACTTCTGGAAATGGGCAGTCTCCGAGGCTGCCTACACAAACACACTGAGGACAAGGGGACAGAGGTCATAGCAATGGAGGAGCCCATCTGTGAAGTCCCAACAGCAGGGACTGGCATCAGGGGAAGGCAGAAAGCATTTTTCATCATTGCATGACATTATAATCAACCAGAATGAATCTCTTATTAGAGAACAGTGTGTTTCAGCGAATTCTTTTCAGAGAAAATTGATGTAAGTTCGTAACAGGAATACAAAAATACTTTCACAACACTTTGTATCTAACCTTGAGGCAGTGAGGACCAGAGACCTGGTTATGGGTGGGAGTCCTGAAGCCACCAACTGGCAAGGACACACAAATCCTCACAGACAGAGAAAATGCCTATATGGACAGGAAGCCTAGAACTAACTGGGGTCCTGAGAACTGTATCAGTCCCTTCCTAGGACAGTTCCCTTGTGACCCAGTCACTACCACAAGACAACATAGCTTACCAGTCACTACTACAAGACCACATAGCTTAACACTTCCATCACTTCAGTATCATGACCTTGTCACCAGCACAGGACCTCTGGGGACACAATCCTGTCCAAGCTACCGCACTCAACTTCCAAGGGAGTAACTTCAACTGCATGAGAATGAGGAGAGTCCCCAGAGCTCGGCTGGGTGACTGCTCTGTATACTCAGAGATCCAGGATGGGGTATCCAGCATAAGCGAGACCTTCTGAGGAGAAGGCTAGTAGACAAGAGACTAGAGTCAGCTTGGGAGAATCTAATTCCTGAAGCAAGAACCCCATTGGCTTTCTTTCATGTCCTGTGCCCTAGCCTAGACCAGGCAATTGGTCATACCCAAGACCTTGAGAGCTGAAGAGGTCTGTCAGAGCATGCAACAACCCAGATGCATACCCAAAGTGGGCCCTTCCAACCTGATTGGAGTAGACCCAGCCAAAGAAACATCAGAGATGGCAGACGGTTGAGGTTAGCATAGGTTTCCAGAGCTTCTGTGAGCACACAGATGGTCCGTCTTCACTGCTGAGGCACTGCCTTGAGGGATGCTACCTGAGATGGGGATCAGGCCTTCTAGGCACTAAACTAGAAAAGAGAGCCATGAAAATTCTTACCCTATGTGGCCTACATCTGGACTCTGAAAAGGACCAGAGTGGGCTCCAGGCACTAGGGGAAATCCTGTCTTTCTCCTACAGCTCACATGCCCCTGGGATGCTGCATCTGGCTCCATTGTTGATCTCACTTGTAGGTACCAGTAAGGCAAAGCCAGTGGGATACCTGTGCCCTGGAGTAAAAAATGAAGGGTTGCCTGTATGGGGGTACCCTTTAACCTGACCCCCTAAAGTCACTAGCAGACTCACTCTGACAATGCATATTCTACCTGTCATATGGCACAAAGGGGTAGTTGGTATGGATGGTCAACCTATAGTTTTCTGGTGCCCCAACTCCAAGTTGGGTAGAGGCTGCACATAGATGCCACACATGGGCAAGGGGCAGGCCTCTCAGGCTACTGAGTTCTGTCACCTCCACTGCTGAACCTCACCTGCTTTCCAGGCCTTCTTGCTGGCCACTGTGGTATGGATTTTAGTGCTAGAGCTGTGTTGAGCCATCTGTCCCTATCTGCTCTTTGAAAGGTGTTAGAATTAAACTGTGGTACAGCAAGTGGCCGTGTGGGTCTTGTCAGATGGTAGCAGTGGGTGGAAAGAGCTTCAATAGGTGGGAACTGGAAACCAGGTTTGGAGTTCATGGTCAGCATCAAGACATCATCTTTCTTTTTCTTAACTCCGTGTGAAGAGATTGGTCTTGAAGTTTCCATTAAGAAATGGTGTAACTGTGTTAACATGTGAATTGTGTTGGTGGTGTGACCACGTCCCGCACTATGGGCACAGAGTCTGCTCCTGCCCCATAGCCAGAAGCTGAGTTTAGGAGCCTTTTCCAGACACATACCCTGTT
The DNA here is from genome assembly GCF_000001635.26 of Mus musculus. NCBI lineage: Eukaryota > Metazoa > Chordata > Mammalia > Rodentia > Muridae > Mus > Mus musculus. The sequence continues at coordinate 139,762,596 of NC_000073.6, forward strand.
GCCGTTTAGCCAGTGTCTGTGTTAGCCTGCCACCATCATTGGGGGACAGTGGCTGGGGGATAGAAATACCAGGCATCCAGTGGACATGGACTGTGTAAGTCCCAGCCAATGTAAGATCACACAAAGCCATTCAGCTGGGACAGAAATAGCATCTGTGCTGCCAGGGGCCTCTTAGAAAATGGCATGTGCCTCACAGGGAATTGTTTGGTGACCCAACAAGACTCAGAGTGGGCCAGACAGCCCCAATGCCTTCCCCATGTTTAGTCTGTGACTCAGCCTATGGTGCAGTTGGGACAGGTATGGGGGGTTGCTCTCCTCAGTTCTTCAGCTTCTAGGAGCTGCTGAGGGGTAGGTGATGTAGGCTGGCTGCTCTCTATCTGACTGCCAGGGAGCCTTGGCTAAGAGCCATCCCTCCACGATTTCTGTCTTCTTCCTGGCTTTCTGGTTTTTGCTCCTGTCCCAGGACATGACTCAGGTCCTCCCTCCACACCAATCCCACACAGGGTGCCTCTGAGAGGCACGAAAGCTGGAGGGGTCACTGGTGGTTATTCCAGCAACCACATCCTCTGGATAGGGTCAGTGGGAAGAAGGTGTTCTTTAGGGTTAGCAAAGGTGCCCAACACCCAGGGTCTAAACTGGGAAAGCACAGCTTTCTATAAGAGCTCTGAATGCTGGGAACTCCATGCAAAACAACCCAGGGCCAAGTGGGTTGGAATAGTAGTCTTATAGACAAAGCCCTGGAGGCCCTGACAGAGCCTGGGAGGGGAGCTGACCCACTCACTCCACTCAGCTGTCAAGTGTGGGGTGGGTGCCTGACGAGCCAGCGGGAAACAACGAGGCAAGTTGTAATTAGGTCAAAGAGCTGTTCATAATCACGGGGTGATGGCAGCTAAGTTTCCCAAAATAAGAGCTGTGGGAAGATGGGCAGCTGGATGCTTGTCATCTGAAGGGGAAAACCAGCATGAATTTAGTGGTCTTGGATGAAGAAAGGCTTTGACACAGAAGAAAGCCCTGTGAGTTGTACCTTTCTGTCAACCCTCTCTAGACTCAAAAGTGGCCTCCGCACAGAGCCATTTCCACAGTGTGTCATGGTTGAACTGACTCTGCTGCCTGTGAGCACTTGGGGAGCCAGGGTGCAAATACAGCCTTCTGCTTTTTATCAATGCAAGGACCCACTCGTGTGAAGGAGGAAACACAGCAATCAGACCTGCCTTGAGTGGCTGGGGTCCCTAGGGCTTTTTCCATCTTCCACCATAGCTTGGAGGAAAGGCAAGCCAGGTCCCCAGCCTTGGAGAAAGGGTAATGGAGGGGCCCACCCTGCTCCCAAATCACCTGTGATAGAAGCAGTCACACACAGCGCAGCAGAATTGGCTCAATACAGGTTGTGCACCTAAGATCCAGGCCAAAAAAATTTTAGTTTCCCCTTTGCCCAAAAGCCAGGCTTCAGGCAGGTCCTCATCTATACATAGCCTGAGCCCCAGAAGACAGCACGACATCACCTGTACCTGCATCCCTGCCACACTCCTGCACCCGCACACCTGCCATACTGCTCACTGCATCTGTACTCTTGACATCTTGACATGCTATGCTTTCACATCTGCCACACTGCTGCACCTGCACTCCTGTTGTACTACTGTACTTGTGCACATGACATAATGCTACACCTGTGCATTGCCGTCCAGCTGCCCCTGAGCACCTGTCATACCACTGCACCTGTGCACGTGACATAATGCTGCACCTGTGCATTGCCATCCAGCTGCCCCTGAGCACCTGTCATACCACTGCACTTGTGCACGTGACATAATGCTGCACCTGTGCATTGCTGTCCAGCTGCCCCTGAGCACCTGTCATACCACTGCACTTGTGCACGTGACATAATGCTGCACCTGTGCATTGCTGTCCAGCTGCCCCTGAACACCTGTCATATACGATTTCACATATGTTCCTGTTACAGTTTTGCACATATGACCCTGTCACAGTTTTACACAGATGTATGTGACCTACGTTTTCACACATGCACCTGACCTACTTTTGCACCTGTGACCGGACATACTGGTTACATGTGTACATGACCTACTTTTGCACATACGCACCTGCTATAATGACTCTGCCTGTGCACCTGGCACACTTGATATATTTGCCTGTATCTCCATACCTGTTATATCTACTGCACCTGTCTATATCTGCCATAGCTGCTGTATCTGCAGTAGCTGCTGCCTAGGCTGTGGAAAGGGGGCTCTGTAGCCACTTAACTGACCCACTATGTGCTGTAGGAGACCCCTCACTTGCCCTCATTGTGATCTGGGGTGTTTCCTGACCTGCAAGGCACATGACTGAATGCCAACAACCAGACTAAGGTTTTTCCCAGACAGCAGCAGTTCTGGAGGGTACTGCCAGGGAGTCTAGCAGCTGTGTGTACTCCACCAGTGTGACATTGCCTACCAGTATCAAGACTTTGCTAAGACATGCAAAACACGGACTGCCAACAGGGATCCTCTCTGAACTCTACCAAGGCCCTACCTCACTCAGGAGGGTTTTGATGATTAATCTTGCAAACTTGACTTAGAATCACCATTAGGTGTGTCTGTGACAGTGTTTCAGGAAATATTTGACTGAGATAAGAAGATACTGTCTAATACAGGGCTAACACAGGACCCCCTAGGCATCCACAGGACAGGTAAAAAGCCGACACACTTTAGGCCTCACAGCAGATATAGGTGCCAAGATAGATGGACACTGAGGAACTCAGAGAATGAGAAACAACTTCATATGGGTTTGATGTCAATTAAGGTAAAATTCATATAATGTAGAATTAGCCAGTTTAAGTACTCAAATCAGCATTTAGTACGTTCATAAGCTGTTATTGTCTGACTACAAAATACTGTCACCCAGAAAGAAACTCTCACACATGGTCAGCCACTCCCATCCCCCAACATCCCTGACAAGGCCCTGGCCACCACTAAGCTATTTCCTGTCTCTGGCTGGTTTCATTATTCTGGGCACCTTGTATCAGTGGCCCCTAACACTGTGTACAGTGTCTGGCTCCTTAGGGCAAATGAAAGTCTCAGATGGTCAAGAGTTACTGGGATAATGGCAATGGGGCTTCTATACCTTCCACCTGCCACATGGTACCTCCCTAGATGCCAGGCTGTCCCTGAAATACAGGGAAGAGTACAAGAGCTATTCTAATGGGAACCCCATCCTTACCACGACAGACTTTGTTTCATGGGAGCGTGCTTCCTGAAGAACGTGACTGACATAGGTATTGTCATGGATGCTGGCTGAGGAGACAGAGTGGGGAGCTATGCTGGTCAGAAGGTGGATGCCAATGGGCAGCTTGTCAGATGCTTTTCTTGTCTGCCTCTCTGTTTGTCTGTTTTTCTGTTTCTGTCTCCCATCTCTGTCTTTTTGTCTCTGAGTGACACACACACACACACAGAGACTTTGAAATCAAGCTAAACTTGCCAATGAAGAACAATGAGTCTCTTCTCCTAATACATAGTCCCCAAGTATCCACATTGTCCTTGGATATGAGACCCTGGTGTGCTATGGTAGGATGGAGAGACAGAGACCTTTCCCTTCACTCTGAGGCCCAGGTGGGGAAAGCCCCCTTCTCTCTGTGGCTTTGGACATCCTGGGGATCAGAGGGTTTCTTATTAAATCATTCATTAGCAAATGCCTGGTCCCAACCATGCCAGAGATCCTTGCTCCTGCCTCGGGGAAGCTGCCATCTGAGCACCTAGAGATGCCTGGGAAATAGAAGAGGCAGGTACAGGAAAGCACCACCCTCTCTGGTGCTCAGATGGCACCTTTCCCGAGTTCAGGTTGGGGACAGGACTTTTACCCTAGATGTTTAGCTCAGGAGCAGTCAACCCGACTCCACACCCAAGTCTGACCCTCAGGGCACTTGGACTGCTTCAATAGCTTTTGGGGTGTGGTTTACATTCCAGAAAGTCATCCCTTTGTTGCCTATAATTCAATGGCTTTAGTGTCACCTTTACCTCAGACATATTCCCCTTGGTCACACACAGTAAACCCATGGCATCCTTGCCACCCCTGCCAGCTCTGTCTGTCAGGCTTCCTATGATGGTGATTTCTTTATTTTTTAAAGGTTTATTTATTTTTATAAATATGATTACACTGTCATTGTCTTCAGACACACCCGAAGAGGTCATCAGATCCCATTACAGATGGTTGTGAGCCACCATGTGGGTGCTGGGAATTGAACTCAGGACCTCTAGAAGAGCAGTCAGGGCTCTTAACCGCTGAGCCATCTCTCCACCTCCCATGAATGTGATTTCTTAGTTGTGAAACCACACATGCATGGCCCTTAGCCACTCACTCATATCTTCAAAGCTCTGGCCACTCATTTATATCTTCAAAGTTCACCACTGATTTAAGTCGTTCTTGCAGCTGTATACTGGTCTTCCAGGTGCATGAAGCACCCACTCTGTGGTCCACGCAGTGCTCTTTGGTCCTTGTGAACAGCACTGTGTGGGACCCCTCAGTGCCTATGAGAACAGATGCCACCCCCTTTCCTAGAAATGGATGCCAGAGATAGATAATAAGCTTACGCTTAGCTTTTAAAGAAACCTCCACATCAGGCTTTTGAGGTGTGTTAGCTGGCAAGCACGCATGCACACATAGACACTCACAGAAAGACAGACGTGGGGGAGGATAGGGGAAGAGAGTAGGGAAGGGGATTCGAAATAGAAACAAGAAAACTAAACAAACTCAAATTCTTTCCTGAACTGGCTGTACTTGTCACACAGGCTAAGAGGGATCGAGGGTCCGGTTTCCCTGAACTCTCCATACATTCCGGTGTTACAGTGCTATGAAACTCACCTCTGGTCCTGAGGAGCTAAGGTCAGATGGGGCATCTGCTGGAGCCTCTGGCCCCATGGCTGTCACAGTCCACGGTGGCTTGGCCATCTCCTTTCCTGAAGGGCCTGATCATTCTCAGCCTACCCACCATGTCCCGACCCTGTCCCTCCCCATCCTTGCACCACTGAGGGTTCTGTGTATGCTCTGGGTACAATCCTGGGTCAGAGACTTGACTGTGAGCCCTGCTGCCAGGGCCGAGCTTCTCAAAGCTTTTTAAGTGTTATCTCTGGAAGTCCAATTTTGGCTTTTTTTGTCTTGTCACATGTTTTGTGAATCTGCTGAATCTATGATTCTCAACCTTCCTAATACGGCTCCTCATGTTCTGGTGATCCCCAACAAAAAATTTGTTTTTGTTCCTACTTCATACCTGTAATTTTGCTACATTATGAAGTGTGATATAAATACCTGTGTTTTCCAAGGGTCTTAGGTGACCTCTGTGAAAGGGTCGTTTGACTTGAAATGGGACTTCAAGCCACAGGCTGAGAAACACTGCTAAATCATCTCCTATCATGTGATCATACAGTGCAACTCTTATTTTCTTGGCTGTGCCAAGTTTTTGGTCCATTCTGATGAATTCATCTTTTGCCTAAGCTCTCATTCCACATACATTGTCAAGGGCATAAGTGCTCCCAGATAAGCACAGGAGAAACCAGAAATGATAATCGCACAAGGTTGTCGCCTCAATAGAGAAAATATATACCTGTTTCCCAGCCAGAAGGCCAGGAGTGGATGTTGTTAATGACCTGGTGACCATTGCTATTTGCGAGCCAGACTTTACCCAAATCTCCCAGAATGTTTATCCCAGACTGTCCCTTTCTAGAAAGTTCTCTTTTTCAGTCAATAGAAACAATCCCTAGGGGATACACTGGCTGGTTTTGTGTGTCAACTTGACACAAGCTAGACTCATCAGAGAGGAAAGATCCTCAGTTGAGAAAAGGTCTCCATGAGATCCGGCAGTAAGGCGTTTTCTCAATTAGTGATCAATGGGGAAGAACCCAGGTCATTGTGGATGGTGCCATCCCTTATAGTCCAGGGTTCTAGAAGAAAACAAGCTGAACAAGCCATGTGAAGCAAACCAGTAAGCAGCGCACTCTTATGGCCACTGCATCAGTTCCTGCCTCCAGGATCCTGCCCTGTTTGAGTTCCTGTCCTGACTTCTTCAGTAATGAACAGCAATAAAGAAATGTAAGCCAATTGAAACTTTTCTCCCCAGCTTGCTTTTTGATCATGTTTTGTTGCAGCAATAGAAACCCTAATATACAAAATATATAAAGAACTCAAGAAGTTAGACACCACTGATCCAAATAACCCAAATGGGGTATAGAACTAAACAGAATTCTCAACAGAGGAATCTTCAATGGCTGAGAAACACTTAAAGAAATGTTTAATTTCCTTAGTCATCAGAGAAGTGCAAATCAAAACGACTCTGAGATTCCAACTTACACACATCAAAATAGACAAGACAGGGGAGATGTCATATTTTATAGCCTGTTGAGCTCTATGCAACCTCAGCTGTAAAGTCCAAAAGCCCATTCACATATGCAACTGGAGAAGAGTGTTTTTATTTCACAAAAACAAGAAGCCTGCATGTAGGGGTCAGCCATATACAAAAATGGTGACTCCAGACAGAGGTTTACAGACCTTCTTTATAGGGAACTACGGGAATTTTAGCTAGGGTTAGGTAATCTAAAACTTCATTGGTGGGTGCTGGAATTGTTACATGGGTCATTTCTGATTGGCTTGTGTCCATGTGATCAGTGGACTGTATTCCTGTGTTGGGAATATTTAACCATAAGATGAGATAATATAAGGCTGTCCAGAACAGATGGCCCAACCTGAGATATTTCCCCATTCTTGTGGTTATCTCCAGGCTGTTCTTTGGATGGGGGATTTTATGGCCTTGTTCCTGAAATTTATGGTCTGTTCCTGGAGCTGGTGACGTCTGGCCTAGTTCCTGGGACTAATGACTTAGGAAAGGTTTAGAGTCAGTTCCTGGAACAGATGACTTTTATTTGAAGTCAAGTCTGGTTCTAAAATGGAGACTATGTCTTCTTCTCACAGTCAGAGACCACACCAGATCCTGGGCCCTTAAGCTATAGAACCCATCTTCATGGAAGAGGTCACATGTGCTTTGCAAAAGAATTTTGATGTAATCATGCCTTAAGACTTATTGTGCACATGAGATTGGGATAACTATTACTAGTAAACATTTTTTTTCCAAAATTGTACTCTCTTAAATATGTCTAAAAAAATCTGGCCTGGTATCAGACTCTGGAAGTTTGATTCAGCCTGGCTAACTAAGTCATGCTGAACTAATTTCCTTTGTACTTCGTGCGAGTGTTTCTCTGCCAGCAGTGAAGTGTGCAGGGACCCCCACAATATATGACCTGCAGCTAGCACCATCTTCTCATTATAGAATCCCAGGAAAACCAACTGGTCTCCCTCAAGAGTCTGCAGAACTGGCCTATTGATTCATAGCCTGGACTTTACCCAAACAGCTAACAGTTCAGGTATTGAAACAGAGAGGTTGGTTGCTCTGATTGGCTCTTTATCATAACTGCCTGGCTCTTCCAGCTCCCTGTATCTCCACCTCACCAGGCTTGCTTTTATAGAACCTCTCCTTCCTGTAGGCATGATGGCAGATCTTCTTATTAATCCAGTAGCCTTCTCTGGTCTAGTGCACAGCTTGGATCTGAGATTTAGCCCTACATGGCTTAAGTGGCCACCAGGAACAGAGCTAGACCCCTGCCAGCGTCTTGCCTGGTCTGGTGCAATGTTCTGGAGCTAAAAGCTCTAGGTCACCCTGATGTACTGGCTGGTTTTGTGTGTCCACTTGACACAGCTGCTGGAGTTATCACAGAGAAAGGAGCTTCAGTTGAGGAAATGCCTCCATGAGATCCAACTGTAAGGCATTTTCTCAGTTAGTGATCAAGGGGGAAAGGCCCCTTGTGGTGGGACCATCTCTGGGCTGGTAGTCTTGGGTTCTATAAGAGAGCAGGCTGAGCAAGCCAGGGGAGGCAAGCCAGTAAAGAACATCCCTCCATGGCCTCTGCATCAGCTCCTGCTTTCTGACCTGCTTGAGTTCCAGTCCTGACTTCCCTTGGTGATGAACAGCAGTATGGAAGTGTAAGCTGAATAAACCCTTTCCTCCCCAACTTGTTTCTTGGTCATGATGTTTGTGCAGGAATAGAAACCCTGACTAAGACACCTGGTAAGATCAGTGTGGCTAGCCTGTGAATAGCCATGGGTGCTGTTCACTCCATAGTTGAGCAAACTCAGTGTGCACAGTGTGTCTTTCTCCTCCAGCAGCCTTAAGACACAACCTGGAAGCCCTTTGAGTCCCTCCATTTTGCGCCCACATCTAAACCTGATGAAACTGGCTGGAAGATATACTTAGCAGACAAATTGAGTATCCTTGCCTCAAGTCTACAGCCTGGACAGGGGTTTGTCCTAGGCAGCAGAATTTTCCCTGCCTTAACTATGTGGAGTGAAATGGGTCCATCAACTTCTATGTCAGAGACACAAAAGAAACAAGGCAAGCGGACCATCGATGTGGCTACAGATACCACACATGGCAGGCTACCAAGGAAGAAACCAAGGAAAGTGTGTATTAGTTCATGAGCCTTTGAACTCTGTGCAGCTAGAACCAGCAGTTGTGCCTAGCCTGGCATACACATCTAGGTAGAGTTCCTAGAAAACTTATTTTTCCCTATGAGAGAGAGAGAGAGAGAGAGAGAGAGAGAGAGAGAGAGAGAGAGAGAGAGATTCACACAGAGAGAGAGACAGTCACACAGAGAGAATTATTCCTCATTTTCCCCATAGCTTTGTGGGCCTGGGCCTGACCATCCGATTGCTGTTTAATGCTTCCTGTGAAATGGCTACTCACTGTTTCTCTCTCTTCCAGAGAAAACTAACATAATCAACACAGTTGACCTGAGCTTCCTTGGACTTTCAGAATCAACCTGTCTGTAAGTATTAATTCTACTTGAATGGGCACAGACACGGTGTTTCCGTTGGCATCTTCCCTGCAGGACCTTGAAAACTCAGCACACACCAGTCGCAGAAACGCTCTGGGAGCAAGCACAATGCAACTGCAGTTTACATTTTTTTATATCTGCTTTGTGGATTTATCTAGACCTGCATTTTGCATTCCGTTTTCAAAAAATACCTTTAAGGGAAGTTTTTAAAAGATCATTTTTGCCTTGGGGCAAAAACAAGGAAGACTGCTGTGAAAAACACGCCTGCAAAATAGATGTTCTGAGGCTCGCTCAGAATTTCCCATGGCTAATGGATTTTAACGGCCTGAATGTAAGAATCATTTCTGACAATTATGTCTAAACCACTTATACATGGAAGGCCGCAGTGAAAAGCTGGGATCACCGGGTCTGAGCCAAGGTAATGTCTTTGTGGTCTCTGAATGTGGGCAGGGGACTGAGGACACAATTGGAGAAGAGGCAGTACCAATGCACGGTCATCATGTCCCAGGGTCCCCGTGTCTGACCCCTAACAGCAGGACAAGGAACCTTTCCTGCAAGTGTCATGGACAGTCATAACAGCCAGCCATTGCATCCTGTCACCCAGCCTCCACCCTCACTGTGGTGACTGTCTCAGGACTGTCCCCAAGAACACACAACCTGAGACCCTGGCCCATCAGGACGGAGCTTCTTTCTGCTGAAGATGGGGACAAGTATTGCTGGCAGCTGATAGAAGCTGAAATTTCCCTGGTCCTCTGTCTGGTAACTCCCAAGGGTGGGGCAGCAGGGACTTAGTGCTTCTTTTCTACACGGACTGTTCTGGAACAGTAAGGGACTGCCTTGTAGAGAGAGTTTTGGATTCTTGAAAAACACAGTTCTGTTATGTGGATACGTTTTTTCTTCTAACCCCAGGTGTGGGATATGGGGCAGCTACTTCAGTTTGTCCATGGTGTTAACTATGATTGTCTTGTGCTCTAGAGGGAGAAGGGAGGCGTGATTTCTTCCAGCTGCAGATAGCCCTGGGGTGGGGGAGGTGGCAGCCGAGGCTCTGAGGAGAAGGCTGCTGCGCTGCCTCGGTTGCTGTTGTGCTGGTTTGATGGTGATAGCCTGACAACAGAAGATTGGACTTGCCCCAAGGAAGCCAATGCCCCTCATCAGCAGGAAATAGTCTGTTTTGTTGGCTGAAAGAGAACTATGCCCTGTTCTCCTCTAACCTGCTTTCTCTCCCACCTTGTGTTGGGAGTTGGAAGGGATTAGGATGGAATAAGGGTCGGAAGGGAAACAGAGGTATAAGAACATAATAAAATACATCAACACTGCCTGAACCCCAAATGCAGCCAAACTGAACAACCTCTCCCAGACTCACATTTTCCTTCAACCTGTCCTTACTTCCAAGCTGAGGCTAGGCTAGGGATCTGAGGGCTTCCCCTCTGGAGGGCTCCTGTGAACGCTAAGACTTGCCCCTCAGTGTCTGGCATTGACTATGAACAGTAAGTAATGTGTGGGATTGAGGAAAACAGAGTGGGAGACAGGAGAAAGGGCAAGAGGAGTCACGGGACAGGTGGGGCATAGCATGAGTAAGGCTTGACTCCAGAGTCAAAATACAATCCGAGTTCCTGTGAAGAAGGCCTGTCCTGGCGGACTATTGGCTTTTCACTTGGATAAAAACACCCTAAGTCTTCAGCATGAATACGTTTCGAAGATGGAGTCACACGGAGTCAAAATAAAGTATTATCGAGTAATCTACCTCAGTCATTGATAACCAGGGCAGTACTCCCTGTGTCAAATTACCGTGTCTAACTTCACACAGGGCTTTGGCTCTCTCCATGTACCAGGTGTTGGTGATGACATCTGTGTGTATGGCTTCAAGCTTCACTCTGACTGAGCTTTGAGCAGATGCCTGCACCTTCCATTGTGGTGGGGTTAATGTGGGTCCTGCACACTCCGATGCGATGGCTTAATTTAGCAGTGGTTTCAGCTCCTCGTGCACTCATGCTAATTACACTGGGAACACTGAGCTGGGTGACATTATGCATGCTAAGCAAGCTGCCATGGAGCCTTCTCTATAATTATATTTTCTTAGGTGAACATGTGTGTGGCTCAAAATATGAATGTTTGACAGCTCTGGGCAGCCAGCCTCTTGTTTACACAATGTATAATGCCCTACATGGGAAGGCTTGAGTGAAGGGATGTTGCCTGGCTGGCCTGAAGTTGTCTGATGTTGGTAGTTCCTGCATAACTAAAACAACTGTGTGGCTCTCTCTTAGCCTCTGCTGATGCCACCAGCTGGACAGAGCTCCCTGGTAAGTGAGACTTCCCCACAAAAAGGAGGGTCCAAAGATTGTTCCTGACTTTAGGTCTGCTTACCACAAAGTCACAGGCTTACTGTAGTGATTTGCATAAGAATAGCCCCCATAATCTCGTATATTTGAATGCTTAATCACCAGGGAGTGGCATTAGTTGAAAGGATTAGAAGGATGGGAGCTATGGCCTTGTTGAAGGAAGTATGTCATTGGGGGTGGGCTCTGAGATTTCAAAAGCCTACTCCATGCCCAAAGTCTCTCTTTTGTCCTATAGGTGAAGCTTATAAGATGAACTATTAGCTACTTCTCCAGCATTGCCTTGCTCACTGCCATGATGAAAATGGGCTAAACCTCTGAAACTGTAAGCAAACTCCATGACTTCTTCTTCAAAAGTTGCCTTGTTCATGGTGTCTCTTCACAGCAATAGGACAGTGATCAAGACACTTCCCATCACAAGTACAGAATACCACCTACAGGAGGACCACCTGCAGACATGCAGACATCTGCAGATGTGCATGCATGCTCTCTCCATGGCACCTAGAAGGAGCCATGATCCAGCCATCTCCATAGAACTAACAAAATGCAAAGGTCTTTGGGTTTTTGAAACCATCTTACTCAGGAAAGAACTCAGGGCATCTGGGAAAGAAGAAGAGGAGAAAAAATTAAATGTCTTAGTTAGGATTTTACTGCTGTGCACAGAAACCATGACCAAGGAAACACTTATAAGGATGACATTTTATTGGGGCTGGCTTACAGGTCAGAGGTTCAGTCCATTATCATCAAGGCAGGAACATTGCAGCATCCAGGCAGACGTGGGAATGGAGGAAATGAGAGTTCCATCCCTTGTTCCAAAGGCAAATAACAGAAGACTGGCTTCTAGGCAGTTAGGATGAGGGTATTAGCATCCATGCCCGCTCTTCGCCATCTTTCCCCCGGCAGGCCGACATCTATCACCATGAAGGTCGAGCTGTGCAGTTTCAGCTGGTACAAGATCTACCCGGGACATGGGCGGCACTATGCCAGCACCTACGAGAAGATTTTCCAGTTTCTTAATGCAAAATGTGAGTCCGCATTCCTTTCCAAAAGGAATCCTAGGCAAATAAACTGGACTGTCCTCTACAGAAGAAAACACAAGAAAGGGCAGTTGGAAGAAATTCAAAAGAAAAGAACCTGCCGTGCAGTCAAATTCCAACAAGCCATCATTGGTGCATCTCTTGCTGATATAATGGCCAAGAGGAATCAGAAACCAGAGGTTAAGAAAGCCCAGTGAGAGCAGGCTATCAGGGCTGCCAAGGAAGCAAAAGAGGCTAAGCAGGCATCAAAGAAGACAGCAATGGCTGCTGCCAAGGCCCCCACAAAGGCAGCACCTAAACAAAAGATTGTGAAGCCTGTGAAGGTCTCTGCCCCCAGAGTTGGTGGGAAACACTAATGTGGTAGATCAGAGTTGGAAATAAAGATCTATCTTTAAAAAAAAACAAAACCACCCATGCCCACAGTGACACACCTACTCCAACAAGGCTACACCTCCTAATAGCACCACTCCCTGGTTCAACCATATACAAACTATCACAATGTCTAACAACAAGGAAACTAAAGAAGAGAATGTGGAGTCTCTTAAGAAGCCAATGTCATCTGTGATGCCAGAGAGGGAAGGAGTCTTGCCCACAGTCAAGCACACACAGGCAGCTCCTTGGCTCTGTTTGTGGCCTCTGTGGTATCCCTGGGCCCCAGCCTCAGTCTAGACCTGCAGATCCAGAAAAGGTACCCAGACTGCATGTAGCCTGGCTAGTCCAGTCCTTACCTACCACTCACCCCAGAAACCAGTATGTGAACACTCCTCTATAGATACTGCCACTAGGACCACTGTAGGCTTTAGAGTTGTAGTGGTTTGAATGAAAATGGCTTCCACAGGTTCATAGGGAGTACCACTATTTGAAAAGATTAGGACCTGTAACTTTGTTGGAGTAGACATGATCTTGTGGGAGGAAGTGTGTCTGTGGGATTTCAGAAACTCGAGACAAGCCCAGTGGCTCACTATCTCTCTTTTTCTACTGCCTGCTGACTCGGATGCAGAACTCCCAGCTATCTCTCCACCACAATGTCTGCCTGTGTGCCGTCATGCTGCCTACCATGATGATAAAGGGCTAAACCTGTGAACCCCAATTAAATGTTTTCCTTTACAAGTTGCCATTAAATAAGTAAGTAAGTAAATAAATAACAAATAAACTTAAAAAGGGTTGCTGCGGTCATGGTGTCTCTTCACAGCAATAGAGACACTAACTAGGACAAAACTGCTGAGTTACCTAAGGGCAGCGACATGTCTCTCTATGACAGGCCAGCAAATCCATACCACTGCTATATGGGAACTCCAACCAGAGGGCAACTACCCCAACTCCCCTTCACTGCAGTGTTCTCCATGTATGCAAGAACTATGAGCCATAAATTGGGATCACAGTTGAGGTTTGATCTTTTGCTATGTATTGTAATGATAAATACTGGCCCCCCAGGCCTGGTTGCTTCCAGGTATGAGAGAAACCGCATGTACAATGTGACCTTGCTCCTTAATTTAAAACTATTGATTAAATAAAGATGCCAACAGCTAACAGTTGGGCAGAAGAGACATAGGCAGGGTTTGCGGTTCCCAGGCCTGGGGTCCGAGGAGAGCATGAGGAGAGGAAGAAGGTGGAGAGAGGAGAAGGCATAGGTTAAGAATCTTGAAATCATGGCCATGAGGGCTGACCAATTGGACTAAGAGAAGCCCAGATGGAACCCAGTAAGCAATAACTTGGGGCTATTGAGAGGAAAGTAGATTCTAGTGGCCATAGAGGGCAGATACCTGCTCAGCTTTAGTGTTAATAAAGGCTTATTATAAATTAAAGGCCACATAGGTATTTTATCTGGGAACTGGATAATCAAAAGCAGAATAGAAGCCCAGGATTGATATTAAATATTTTAGATGACACACAGCCATGGCCCTCATGTGAAACTATAGGGCTGTTCTTGGTCACGGGTTAAATATCCCCTCCACCATGAACTGGACTTGTCAGAACCTGCGAGCTATGTGTGCAGGCGATGTAGAAGTCAGTGACCTGGATCTTAGGGTGCGTTTGCCAGGGGGGAAGTTATACTGTACAACCATCAGGTTCTTCTTCAGATACAGCATCGAAGGTGACTTCCTGCTCCAGTGGGCAGGGGTTGCCCTCATAATTGGCTGCCTTTCAACCATCTTTGAGCACAAGAGAGACCTGAGAGTGGCTCCTGCCTACTTACACCCTGAGTCCTGGTGTCCTGCTGACCCAGGAAGATTCTTCATCCTGGACTGAGGAGTCCACATGAATGTTTGAAGACAGTGTGTTTGTATCCTCATTTAGCATTGCTTATTAATCAAGACCGAATTTCAGGCTTCAAGGCATCAAGATGACACGGTTTCTCAGGAAGGTCTGTCTCCCACAGCTCCGGCTTAGGGCTTCAAGCCTAAAGGCCTTAGGCTCTGGGCCTCCAGCTTGAGGAGACAACCTCTGTGCAGTACAGCTTGCTGGGGCTTTGCTTGGTACCCATCAAAAGCGAGTCTCCACCCAGAAATCCAGGGACTCCTTTGACCATGTAACCATGTATCCTGAGAGTACAGTGGGCCTGTGTGTTGGGAACTCACCATGGTTTCCTGTATATCTGACATACTGGAAGGCTCTCATCTGGCAACTTGCCATGCTGTCAGATGAGCCCAGGGAAGATTTGTGCTGAGAATTTCCAAGAATTGCTCTACAGATTCTGCTCTAAAAAGGTGCAGATATAAACACTCTCAATCAAGCTTCCAAACACTTTAGAGTGAAATCTTGGTCTCCAAGAAAGAGTGAACAACCCATCAGGCCACGCTGCATCCCTGAGATTCACAGATGCACAGAAGAATATGGACAGTGTGTGGGCTGGGCCTCCTGGTGGCCAGGGGCTCAGCAAAGTGAAGAACCCTAAGGCATAGGCAAGGGCTTCATGGATTTCAGACAACAGTTTCTATCACAGGCTTCCTACAGGGTCTCCCCACAGTCCCATCTATCTAGTCTGTCTGACACCAGACATGTGGGCACAGAGTCTTGGTCTCTGTCTGTCTGTCTGACTGACTGTCTCTCTGTTTCTCTTTCTTTCTGTATCTCTCTTCCTTCTTCCCTCCCTCCCTCCCTCCCTCCCTCCCTCCTTCCTTCCTTCCTTCCTTCCTTTCTCTCTTTCTCTTATTTTCTGTCATTCTCTCTCTTTCTGTGTGTGTGTGTATGTGTGTGTGTGTGTGTGTGTGTGTGTTTCACTCCCTCCCTCCCTCCTATCCATAGACACAGAAGCCCAGTACACTAGTGTTTGGGTGCTCACATCCTGAGTGTTTAGACTGATGGCTAAGTTATTAATACCACATGGTAGAGTACACCAGACAGCCCCAGATGCCACTGATGTCTTCCATGGCCTGTGTGAATCGTGAACAGACATATGACATAATTTCCTCCTGGTGAGAATCCGACTCTGAAAGAGCACCACACCTCCCCTCCATCACTGAGATTGCGAGATTGCTCCGTCACGGACGGTGATCCTTTGTGACTTCAGTGCCACGCTGTGGACACCTTACAACTCGGGCCTTCACAGACCCACTCTTCCCTGGCAGGGACCCACAGAAAAGCAGGAACTCAGTGTACCCTGTGGGTCTTCTTAGGGCGTGTCAGGACTAGGCTGAGAGCTCTTCTCAGACCTCTGCGTGTTCTCCAAGCCAGAGGAAACAGGTTTCTGCAGCTCCAAAAGAGAAAAACCCAAAGTGTAATATTTCCCTAGGGAAACACAGCAACTAGGAGTCTTTCTCTCCCTAGTTTGGGCAACCTGGAAACAAATCAAGGTTTCTTTACCAATATACCTTCTGCTTTCTTTTGAAGCACATGGAAATAGGATGTGGACTTACAGGCCTGAGTATCCACTAAGAAGACCACAGCTCAGACAGCCTAGTTCTCGGGAAGGGGGAAGCTTTGTCCATGGAGGTGGCTTGTTAATTTGGAGTATGAACTTCTACACCGACAGGCATTTTCAATAAAAAAAGGAAATAATGCACCAGACCTGTTCCCTGAGCTCTCAGTGACACTAAGGGGCTGGCAGAGATGCCATCCAAGGGTGGTCACCCACTTGTAGGACGTGGTCAAGAAAAAAACGAATGAGTTCCATTAAGCCTGTGATAGAAACTGTTGTGTGGATGAAGACAATTAATTTTGGTATAATATAATACTTAGGACATAATTATGCCTCAAACATTTCCATCTGAAATGATACCATAACTGGGCACTGGCGATTCTCATCGGACAGCTGTTACACTCCAGTGGTGTCGGGTACAGGGAATATTTGAAGCAGCTGCCTCATTTCCACTGGGAATACATTTCTACAGAATCAAACGTGGAATAAGAGGGAGGTAACTGGCCTATGGTCCCACAGAGACAGAGGAGCACCTCTCCCTGAGGCACTGGACAGGTGTTAGGCACTCAGTTCTAATTGTAAGCACCACCACCCCCCATTCAGTTTTTCGACACATAAAGACCATAGGGGATTGGGATAATCTGAACCCCTAATTAGCATCTGGCGGATGCTCCCTCAATGCCCTAGCTGCTGTGAGCAAAGGGATTGCCCGTCGAATGGTGAACAGTACTCCTCTCAGACCAGAACTAGTGTTTTGAACACTATGGGTAACTACACAATCGCAGCAGGTCGTCCCCAGCTCCTGAGGGGCCAGCCTCAGCCAAAGCTGTTTCAAACAGTTTATGCCAGACTTTTTGTGACCATAAGCCTGACCATGAATTCTAGGTGATCCTGTAACCACTCAACCTGAGTAAGAAGTAAGGTGGGGGAGGGGCTGATGACCTAACCAAGGACTCTTGTGTCTGGTGCTAAAGAGTCAAGGCTATGATTATCACGATCAGTACACCCACCCACAAACTTCTATTTGCATGTGAGGTGTACTGATTGGTGCAAACACAAACCTTCATTTGCATTCAAAGGTGTGCTGTGATTGGTCCAAAACCTTCTTTAGCTTATATAAGCAAGATGCTGGGACTCACTCACTGAGCTGGCAGGAGATGCTCTCCTGTGCTTCCTCCCTTGGTGTTGCAACATACATCCCTATAAAAGGCTCCTCTCTAGTGATAGACTGATGGCCTGCATGGGAAAAGCTCACTTCAAGCCTGGGTTCACTTGGACTCCCTCTGTATCTGGAAAGCTTTCTAGAGATACTTTCCACTTTCTCCTGCTTGATGCCAGGACTCCTCAGAGCTCTTGGCTCCGGAATCCACACAAGTGGCTTACCCAGAGAAGTTCTTGGCTAGTTCCCTCCTGCCCTTGGCACTGGTCATGGTCTTCCACAGCTTAGGCTCACTGTTGTCTGCTTCTGGCTCTGAACACCACAAACGGCTGTGAGCAGGCCCTTTGCAGGGTCCTGCGAGGGTTCCCCAGGCTGGCAGGACATCACTCCTCCCTCTGTAGCTTTCCCATCCCTGTCTGCTGCAGCTGGGGATGCGGGACCTTAAGAGGACCAAGTCCTCCAGTGGACCAGCCTTTGGATGTCCTTTCTTATCTCTGCTCTCTGAGCCTTGCCCCGGGACATCTTTATAGACCCTCATAGAATGGACCAATTGAAGCTTTGAGCAGCCGTGGCATCTCTGAGAGAACCTGTGGGCTACAAGTCCTTAGCAATTCCACCACCTTTGCAGACCCCAGGCACTGGCCACATCTGACCATCCCTGCCTAGATGTCCTGAGAGGTGTTCTCAGCCTCTGGCGTTCCTTCTCTGATACCGCCTTACCTTTCCTCAGGCAGTTGGGTCACTACTGAGCCACCAGCTGCCCCTGAGGATACCAGTCTCTTCTCTATGGGCATTCTTCTCTCCCGTGAAAACCTGAAGCCATGCTGCCTTGATCTCTAGCCCCACAGGCCTAGTGGCCTTTGAAGCCCCACTTCCTGCTCTTACTACCTAAGGCCTCTGAGGAGGCAGGCA
This sequence comes from Mus musculus, assembly GCF_000001635.26. Taxonomy (NCBI): domain Eukaryota; kingdom Metazoa; phylum Chordata; class Mammalia; order Rodentia; family Muridae; genus Mus; species Mus musculus. Next base: position 139,780,760 of record NC_000073.6, read on the forward strand.
CTTGGCTTCCTGCTTCCCCTCCTGATCCTGACTCCATGCTTTGGGGAACCAGGTCATTTACCTCCTCTGCTTTCAAATGTCCTTGCATGTTAAAGCTCAGATGTGGCCACATGAAGCCTTCTATGGGAACTGGCAGGGGAGCAGGCTCTACCTGTTCCACTTGCTCTAGGGCCAGACGTTTCTTCAAGCTCCTGACTATCACCCCCCCCCCACACACACACACACCTAGAACACAGGATCTCAGCTTCAAGAGGCCCTGCAATGCAGGAATTGAGGCCCTTGCTGTGTCTTTGAAGCTCCTACCTAGGGGCAAGTAGATTAGGTTAGACCTCTGTCACACACCTCCAGCCCTAGAGAGGGCAAAAAGTGAACAGGAAAGTTCTACCTCCTGTCCTGCTTGTGGCCTATATCAAGTAAGTGTGCTGGCTCAGTTCTCCTTCAGTCTGGGATGCTCCTCCACACTATGAGCACACAGGTCTGGGCTGATCGCCTCTGACCCCAGTCCCAGTCCCTCCATGCATTGGCTAATAGAAGGTTCCTATAGAGTTTGTGTGAAGTCCAGAGCCTGACCAGGGACCAGAGGCCAGGCATAAAAGTAATACCGTGCCTGGCTTCAGGGCTGTGGACGGTCTGTCTCTCCAGTGGGTTTATCTCCCTTTAGACTGTCCTGTGAAGTGTGACATTTATCTCATGACAATCAGCGTCTGCTGTTAAGGCAACAAGTCACATCCTGTCTCTGAGATGGCTGTGTGGTTGGGCCCTACAGATGCCAGATAAACAAACAGGACAGAAATCCTGAGCCTGTGCAGGGTCTAAATCTTCCAGGCTAAAGCCAGAGCAGGTTAGAAGTTCAGACTCCCTGCTTGGTCTAAGGGAGATGACACTCAAGGCCAGGCTGGTACACTTCGCTGAGCCGGCAAACTAAGGGAGTTCTTTTTAATTCCATTGCAGCAACAATGTGAAGAGCCCCAGATCTCTAAGAGAGTCTGGAGTTCTAGGCAGTGCCCCATGACCAAGTCTGGGAGTCCAGGAGAGTTGGGCAAGAGGGAATGAGACAGAATGCCTGACTGACCACACTCTTTGCTTAGTGTTTGAATATCACAGAGCTACATCCCAGAGAGCCCAGCCAGGCTTTCTGCTGAGCAAGTCACCCTCGATCCCCATTGGCTGAGCATTTGTAATTATCTAATCAATGAAGAGGGTCCCAAAGTGTGCGCTGATGATGGCTTTCCTTTGTACGGGATTATTTGCAATCAAAGCACTCCATCAAGATAACAGGAAGAGAGCTAAGAATAGACCACACTGAGTGACTTGCCCCCAGCTAAGCTCTTGCACCCAACACAGGCAGGGCTCTCCCGTACCTCTCACAGGCCCAGAGAGGCTGTAGTCACAGACGCATGACCATCCAGTCATCATAGTCCCTCCAAAGGAGCCAAGGGTGACAATTTCTTCTGAAGGAAGAAAATAGAAAGCTTCCTGCTTGGGTTCTCCGTGCATCTCCTGGAGGCACCACTGACAAGGGGTGGAGTCTCTCTTCCTGAGAACCACATCTCAGCTGAGAAGACAGGGGCCTCACTGATATGTGAGCTCCCAGGTGTCTGCCAGAGCCTCAGACAATGAATATATCCATTTGTCTCTACTCTGCTACTTCTATTGCCACATTGCTACTTTGTCCTTATTCCACTACTTCTGGTGCTACACTAATAACCATCTTTTGCCATATAGGTCACCAAGGACAGACCAAATGAATTATTCCAGTGTGAATTTACTTTGGAAAACCTATTTGTTTGATAGGGATTACTTATAGCAGTGTGTGTGAAGAGGTACTTACAGGGGCATGGGGAACTTGTGGGCAGCTATACCTTTTAGAAGAGTTGTTCCTGCCCAATCCTTAGCCATTGTTAATTACTTTTGTATTTGGGGGGGGAAGAGCAGAGATTCGTAAAACTTCCTTCTCTTCCACAAGGGGGCGTTAGTGGGTCCAATTTTGTGAGGGTCACCTGTGGATAACCATACCTACTATGATTTCAAAATAGCAAAAGCCAGGTAATGACCAGTGGATGGAGCTACACAATAACCACACAACATGCTACCTGGTTACACAGACCTCTTGTTCTGCTAAGACCCCAGAAGTCCTCTTTGAGGCTAAGCACATCCCTAGAGGATCCTTGAGCTGACCTGTCCTAGGTCACAATGATATCCACACTGTAGGGTAGATGAGGTCCGTGGTTGCCAACATGCAGATTCTGGTAACACAGGAGGCACAATGAAGCTGTGGCAGTCACTGTGCCGAAACCCCATGTTCCACGATTGTTACTTTGTTACTCAGAGGTTTAGCAGAAATGCAGGAGGAGAACTAGACTGAGTGGGACTGAGTGAAGCTCCCAGGGACCCCAGACATCCTTCGTTTGAAGTGGTAGTCTTCAAAAAAGAGGGATGTGGCCAGCTCAGGGGGGCTTTGGGACATTGCCAGTATAGTTCCTCATCACCATGGACTCAACAGGCCCAGAGACCTAGCTGTGCCCCCTTAGGTAAAAGATACTGCTTCCGGCATTCCCTCCTCAGCCACCAGCCTGACCACTGTGTGCCCTGTGATCCACCAGGGTCCTATGCTCAGCCTGACCTCACAGGTGCCTGATAGGCTGAACGTGGCTAATGCCCTTCATCCACCAAAAGACACGGGGACACACCAGTGACACACACATGTACCCAGGAACCATGCCACTGTGCTCCTAGGTGGAGATGGAGGAAGGCCATACCCTGAGCACCCTTCCCCCACATCCACACTGACTTTGAGAATCTGGCTTCTGGTTTCTCTTCATGGGAATTTTTAAAAGGAAGGAAAGGATTTTAGTGCCTTGAAAAAAACCAAAAACCAAATCCATCATTTTGCTACTGTGAGACCTGCTTGCTGGTTTCTTTTTCATTCCATGAAGAAGGATGGACCAGAAGATCCTTGTGGCCAAATAAACAGGGCTGCCCAGGAGACTTCTGAACATACAAAATGCACATCTTTCCATATTCAGGTTAAGGCAGGGTTTCTTTTCCATGTGGTATAGGTGGGCCTCACCCCTCACACCCTTTCTAACACTTCTGAGGCTGTTCCAATACATGAGCATATACGGTCATCAGTGTATTAGACCTAGGCAGTGGACAGAGACCTGGCTGGTGGAACTGGAGATGTAGCTGGCGACCCAGCCTGGGACACATAGTGTTATACAAATGCCACCAGCTCTGGTAAAGCAACAAAAGGTGGATCATCCAGGGCCCTGGGAAGTGTGTCACAGCCATACAGCTGGCTCAGCAGCCTGTCTACAGTTCCTTAGACCACAGACAGCCTCGGGGTGGGGGTGGGCAGTCTAGAAGGCTCCGGGCTGGCATCAGGACAATTGTCTCAGCACCACATCCTCTCCAAGCAGAGTTCTTTTGACCAGCACCAAGAGAAAGCACAGGGTCCAGAACCAGGGGAAAACTAGAAGTAACCAATTTGATGTTCTAGATGATTCACTAATAAACTCGCTTAGGAAATCTTAAGTCATACAAAGTAGAATAGCTAAAGGAGCTTTGCCTCCAGGATGACTGGAAGACAGTAATGTACTGACCAGGCTGGTTAGAAACTGTAGGGAAGAACATTTTGCGCCATAGTTGAAGTTTAGGGTTGCTGAGAGAGTTTCTGCTAATGTTGGCTCACAGAGACTGACCTCCAATTAGGCTCCACCTTCATAACAATAGGAGACATCCCTGACTTAAAACCAACCATTAGACCCTACTCTTATCTAAGAACATGCCTCTCAGGGGGCAGCTCAAGGGGGCAACCCAGGGTCACAACCACCATTAAGTCCTGGTCTGCCATTAAGTCCCCAGAGCTCTTATCAGGAAATCATAATCCTGCCATCAGGGAAGGACGGACCTGGGTTAACAACTGCTGGAAAAGAGCAAAACACGTGCACTTAAGAAAGAATCTTGGCAATATCTGTGCTGTGTAAATCTCTCATCTGCC